>NC_064274.1:19483214-20691071 GCF_003254725.2 Canis lupus dingo | reverse complement strand
TTATCAAATTCTACCAACCTACCTCCACTATACAACCAGAATCCAGTTATCTTAAGTTCTTTTGCTGCCTCAGATGTCCTAATAATTTATCCAGAAATCAGAGAATTCTGACCAAATCCAATCTGGATTTGTTACTCTCTGTTTTGGGGGTACAGCTGACATCCTAGAATTTATCATTCTATTGATAGATATGTTCTTTTCCTTCCAGTATTAGATATTCTATTATGTATATCCTTCTGCTTTCATTTGTTTTGATTTGGTGTAAGCATCCTCCAGTAGCTTCCAAATATACTACCTACACTATCTATAGGAAGTAAATATTTTTAAACACTGATTGTCTGAAAATGCTTCATCCCACCTAGAGTTTATGCCTCTAATTTAAAATAGTCCCCCACCTCATTCTGTTATTTTCACATACTAGCAATTATCACGGTTTATAATTATATGATTGTTTGTAAAATTTATTTAAAATTTTTCCATCTCACCCACTATACCATAAGTTCCTTGAGGGCAAGGACAGTGTGTATTAACTACCACAAACACCATGTATAGTACAGTGCCCAGTATATAGCAGGTGTTCAAAATAATGCTTGACTGAGTGAATGTGTGACTGAATGAACAGTTAAATAAATATAAGAGTTACGTTCTGCTCTCTAGTTTCAAGTAAACCTCTATTGCTATCAAATAAAAAATACTGCAATTTCAACTTTAAAAGAAAAAAGAGAAACACAAATCTTAACATGGCTTCATAGTTTTGATTCATTCTCTTGTTATACTGCTTTTGGTGCCTGCATCAAATCTATGCCACAAAGGATGAAAATCTACCCCAAAACTTGTATGATCCTTAGTGCCATAAAAAAAGAAGTAGGAGTGGAATGTCTTTTCCAATAAGCTACCTAAACCCTCAGAGATAAAATTCTACAAATGTCAGCACATCTTACCCTATAAGGTGAGTCTGACATAAATAGGGATGAGTTAAGTCCTGAGCATTGTTGATTGCTTCTTTGCTTCAGACAATTCTTCAAATGGGAAGAATTTTAGGAACATTAAATTATAGGTGAAGTAAATAGACATCAACATTTATCTAGTTATGTGCTCTCATACTTTTTTTTTAAATAGTGTTTTTTTCCAATCCATATTCTACTCCTTCAAACACTTAATAAACTAAAACCAAATCACTCCTGCTAAGTAATTCAGACCACCTGCCACCACAAGGAACAATGCACTATGAGTAATATAAATATTAAAGAAGAAGATCTGTATTTATCTGCAGGTGGATACAGAGAAAAGGCAGCATGAAGTATGATTTGGACATTTTATTTGGGTCAAATGTCATGGATAAACACACCCTTAGCAAGAACCCTCATTTTCTAAAGTTATTTTTATCAAAATTATACATGAGTTTAAAGAGATAGTTCTAATACTTATATTACCAGAAGAACCCAGTCTCCATCTCCCATTTCTCCTTTCTCAGAAGCCAAGCACATAAAGCTCTTTTAGCTAAGTCACTGGTACTCACCTCCATATTTTTAAATAACATATTTGTATTGACACTTCTTGATTTTTCAGTTTTAGGTATCTTTGATTGACTTTCCAATATAAACAATTAGGCCTTAGCTTTCTTTTTTTCTTTTCCCTCTCTGTTATACCCTCCATTTTCTCAATGTAATTATACCATAATTTTGGTTATATCAGTAATTACTGTTTTAATAAATTATTGATCAGCTGTCTGATCTTCTCTTACTAAGCTCACTTTATTTAGGTAATCAATTTCATCTCCTCCAAGAATTATCCCAACTCTCACTCCAGCAGCCTCTGACTTGTTCAAATCCGGACTGGTTGCTCTTTGCAAACAGGCCATTTGGGGCTCTCATGTCACCATACTACTAGGAATTCTTGTTTTCCTGTTGGATCTCTTCTTTTCTGATTTCTATGTAGTCTTTTTTCTTAATTTAAATTCTTTGTTTTGGTAAAACACATCTTCAAGTGGCTTCCAGAGAAAAGGTATGTAGGATATTAATTTTCTGAGATGTTGATGTTTAATAATGTCTTTATTAGAACTTCACAGTTTCTGTTTCCTCCAAATTGCTTTTTTCGATTTATTTATTTCATTATCCTTCATGTTAGAAGCTATCCTAACCTCTCTAATTGTCTGCATATTGATTAAAAATCGGGATTTAAGTTGGCCAGAAAGAGTAGGAAGGCCCTAACTTTGCCTTGTCCCATTGATACAACTAGATAATACCCACATCAGCATAAAAAACTCAGGAAATGACCTGAAGTTGGGCAGAACAAACTCTACAATTAAAGACAGGGAAGAGGCCACATCAAAGAAGGTAGGAAGGGCAAAGATCCCATCTGTGGCTGTTCATGGTGGGGGAAGAAGCCAATGGTGCAGAGAAGAGCAGAAAATAGACCTTCACACCAAGGAGCCCATAAACAGGGAGAAAGAATCTCTGTAATATTTGCCTTTGATAGCGAGATAGGCCAAATTTTGTGAGTTCTTAAAGCCTGGAATTTTAAAAATCAGGGGATCAGCTCTGGGAGAGCCCAGAAGGTATTAGGAAGTGGAGACAGGTGGGAAAGTAATTTTCTCATCTTAGAGCACAGCCAGGAGAGACAAGGATCATGGGGAGATCCCTCCAAGAACGAAGGAGCAGGCAGCATAAACAATGGTCACCTGTGGGAACCAGCCTGGTATCCACATTCTTTACCTAACTTGGTTGTACTAAACCCCCCTACCCACCCCATACACTTTGGCAGATCTACCTTTCCCAGTCACACTCACCTCAGTCCCAGTGCTGTGCCCCCCACCGCAGAAGATCAGTGCAAACCCTGTCAACATCATATCTCCTGACCTCATTTTGTGGGACCTTGTTCCTGGCAGGGGCAGGTCTAGCTTTGCAAGCAGACCACTGCATACCTTGTAGCATATAATAGACCAAGAGCTTCTGCAGACAGCTACACTAAAGGAAAAAGAAGCCAAGACTCAACAGCAGAGCACATGCAACACACATAAGAGATGGTCTCTGAAGGGCCAGGCCCTGGGAAACAGGGGACACTGTATTCTTCTTCATAATACTACTATTGTTAAGAGCAAGAGAAGTAGCTGACTTTCCTAACACAGAGAAACAGACACAGAAAGTCAGACAAAATGAGACAGAGAAACATCTACCAAACAAAAGAACAAGATCAAACCAACAGCAAGAAACCAAAGCAAAATCAATATAAGTATGCCTGATAGAGAATTTAAGATAATGATCATAAAGACACTCGCTGGACTGGGGAAAAGAGTGGAGGGCATCAGTAAGAACCTTAACACAGAGATGAAAAAGAACTAATCAGAGATCAGAAACACAATAAATGAAATTAAAAATACACTTGATGGAATAAATACCAGGTTAGACGAAGCAGAGAAATGAATTAATGACCTGAAAGGTAAGACAATGGAAAGTAACCGAGCTGAACAAAGGAGAAGAAAATTATGCAAATTGAGAATAGTCTTAGGGAACTCAGACTAACATACACATTATAGGGATCTCAGAAAACAAGGGACAGATAAGGAGGCAGAAAATTTAAGAAAATTATAGCTGAAAACTTCCTTCACCTGGGGAAGGAAATAGATATCTAGATCAAGGAGGCACAACGATCCCCCTAAAAATTCAACCTAAGGAGGTCCACACCAAGAAACACAGTAAAAAAATGGCAAAAAGTAGTGATAAAGAAAAAAAAAAATTAAAGCAGCAAGAGAAGATAGTTGCATACAAGGGAAACTCCATTAGGCTAATAGTGGATTTTTTAGCAGAAACTTTGCAGGCCAGAAGAGAGAGGCACAATATATTCACAGTTCTGAAAGACAAAAACCTGCAATCAAGAATACTTTATCCATCAAGGCTATCATTCAGAATAGAAGAAGGAATAAAAAAGTTTCTCAAACAGAGAATACACGAAAAAAAAAAAAAAAAAAAAAAACAAAGAGTACATGACCACTCAACTAGCCTTACAAGAAATATTGATGGAGACTATGAGTGACGAAGGAAAGACCATGAGTGAGAGTAAGAAAAATAAAAAACACAAAAGCAATAAAAATAAATATTTCTGTAAAAATCAATCAAGGGATTCATAAAAATAAAAGGATGTAAAGTATGACACCATATATTAAAATTGTGGTTGGGGAGAGAAGTAAAGAATGGACTCAGACTTAAGTAACCATCAACTTATTACAGACTGCTATACACAGAAGATGTTATATGTAAACCTAATGGTAATCACAAGTCAAAACCCAGTGATATGCAAAAAATAAAGACAAAGGAATCCAAGTATATCACTTAAAAAACCCAATAAACTATGAAAGAGAACAAAGAATCAGAGAGAATCTATAGAAATAACCACAAAACAAATAACAAAATGGCAATAAATAAATAATCTATTAATAATTACTTTGAAGGCAAATGAAAAGAACGGGTGACAGAGTAGATAAAAAAAAATAAGACCCATCTGTAAGCTGCTCATAAGAGACTCATTTCAGACCAAAACACACCTGCAGATTGAAAGTGAGGGGATGGAAAAACATTTATCATGCAATGGATGCCAAAAGAAAGCTGGAATAGGCTGTAACAAGAGATAAAGAAGGACACTAAATAATAATAAAAGAGACAATCCAACATGGATATATACAATAAAGAAAGATATAACAACTATGAATATTTATGCACCCAACATGAGAATACTCAAATACATAAAAGAGTTAATACCAAATTTAAACAAATCAATAGTAATACAATCATAGCAGGGGACTTAGATACCCCACTTACCTTAAGGGATAGATCACCCAAACAGAAAATCAATAAGGAAATAGTGATTTTGAATGACATATTGGACCACAGGGATTTAACAGACAAATTTGGAACATTCCATCCTAAAACAGCAGAATATACATTCAAATGAACATGGAACATTTTCCAGAATACACACATATTAGGCCACAAAACAAGTCTCAGTAAATTAAAACAAAACAAAACAACAACAACAACAAAAAATAAAGTCACATCTTACACCTTTTCTTTCTTTTTTTTTTTTTTAAGATCTTATTTATTTGAGAGAGAGAAGGTATGAGCAGGGGTAGGGAGAGAGGGAGAAGGAGCAGCAGACTACCTGCTGAACAGGGAGTCTGACATGGGACTCAATCCCAGGACACCAAGATCATGACTTGGGCTGAAGGCAGATGCTTAACTGACTGAGCCACCCAGGTGCCTCATCATGCGTCTTTACTGACCACAATCCTATGAAATTAAAAATCAACCACAATAAGAAATCTGGAAAGAGCACAAATACATGGATATCAAAAAATAACATGCTACTAAATAATGAATGGGTCTATGAAAAATCAAAGAAGAAATTAAAAATTAAATGAAAAAAATGAAAATGAAAATACAATGGTTCAAAATCTTTGGGATGCAGCAAACCGTGGTTCTAAGAGGGAAGTTTACAGCAACATAGGCCTACCTCAAGAAGCAAGAAAAATCTCAAATAAACAACCTCATTTTACACCTAAAGGAGCTAGAAAAAGAACAAACAAAAGCCAAACTCAACAAAATGAAGAAAGTAATAAAGATTAAAACAGAAACAAATGATATAAAAACCAAAAAAAAAAAAAAAAAACCAGTAGAAGAGACCAATCAAATCAGAAAGTAGTTCTTTGAAAAGAACAACAAAATTGATAAACCTCTAGCAATACTCATTAAAAAAAAGAGAGAGCTCAAATTCCAACAAATTGGACAACTTAGAAGAAATAGATACATTCCCAGAAATATATAACCTACCAAACCTAAGCAAGAAGAAATTGAAAATTTGAACAGACCAATTACCAGCAATGGACCTGAATCAGTAATCAAGAAACTCGCAAAAAATAAAAGTCCAGGACCAGATGGTTTCACAGGTGATTTCTATCAAAGACTTAAAGAAAAGTTAATACCCACTCTTCTCAAACTATTCCAAGAAATACAAGAGGAAGGAAATCTTTCAAATTCATTGTAGGAGGTCAGTATTACCCTGATACCAAAACCAGATAAAGATACTACAACGAAAGAGAACTATAGGTCAATCTCTCTCATAAATATAGGTGCAAAAATTCTCAACAAAATATAAGCAAACTGAATCCAACAATGCATTAAAAAAATCATACACTACAATCAAGTGGGTTATTCCAGGATATAAATGTAGTTCAATATTTACAAAACAATCGATGTGACATGTCACATCAATAAAAGAAAGGATAAACACCATATGATCATTTTAATAGAAGCAGAAAAAGCATTTGACAAAATAAAACATCCATTCATTATAAAAACCCTCAACAAAGTAGTTCTAGAGGGAACATATCTCAACATAATAAAGGCTTTATATGAAACACCCAAGCCAACATCATCCTCAATGATGAAAAATTGAGAGCTTTTTCCCTAATTTCAGGAACCAGTCAAGGATACCAATCTCAAGATTTTTATTCAACATAGTACTGGAAGTCCTAGCCACAGCAATTCGGCAACATAAAGAGATAAAAGGCATCCAAATTGGTAAGAAGTAAATTCTCAGTATTTACAGATGACATGATATTATACACAGACAACCCTAAAGACTCCACCAAAAAACTACTAGAGTGATAAATGAATTCAGTAAAGTAGCAGGATACAGAATCAATGTACAGAAATCTGTTGCATTACTATACACCAATAATGAGGCAGGAGAAAATGAAAATAAGAAAATAATCCCATTTATAGTTGTATCAAAAACAACTGGAGGTATCAAAATCTCATACTTCAAGTTACATTGCAAAGCAGTAATTAAAACAGTATAGTACTAGCATAAAAACAGACACATAGATCAATGGAATAGAACAGAAAACCCAGAAAAAAACCATGATTATATGGTCAATAAATCTTCAAGAGGACAAAGAATATCTAATAGGAAAACGACAGTCTCTTCAACAAATGATGTTGGGAAAACTGGATATCCACATGCAAAAGAATGAAACTGGACCACTTTCTTGCACCATACACAAAAATAAACTCAAAATTGATTAAAGACCTAAACGTGAGACCTGAAACCACAAAAACCCTAGAAGAGAGCACAAGTAGTAATCTCTCTGACATTGGCTGTAGCAACATTTTGCTAAATAATGTCTCCTGAGGCAAGAGACATAAAAGTAAAAGTAAACTATTGGTACTGCATCAAAATAAAAAGCTTCTGCACAGCAAAAGAAACAATCAACAAAACTAAAAGATAGCATCCAAAATATATAATGAACTGGTACAACTTAATAGTCAAAAAACATAATCCAATTAAAAATGAGCAGAAAACACAAACACATATTTCTCCAAAAAAGAAATACAGATGACCAACAGACATATGAAAAGATGCTCAACATTACTCACCATTAGGGAAATGCAAATCAAAACTACAAGAAGATTGCCTTACACCTAATTAGAAAGGCTAAAATAAAAAACACAAGAAACAACAAATGTTGATGAGGATGTGGAGAAAGGGGAACCCTCCTGCACTATTTGTAAGGATGCAAATTGGTACAGCCATTGTGAAAAACAGTATGGAGTTTCCTCAAAAATTAAACCTAAAACTACCCTAAAATTCAGTAATCTGAATTACTGGGTATTTACTCCCCAAATATAAAAATATTCATTCAAAAAAATACATTCACCTCTATATTTACTGCAGCCTTATTTACAACAGCTGAACTATGGAAGCAGCCCAAGTGTCCATCAATAGATAAATGGATAAAGAAGTGGTATATATTTACAATAGAATATTAGCCATGAAAGAGAATAAAATCTTGCCATTTACAACGACACAGATGGAACTAGAGAGTATTATACTAAGTGAAGTGAGTCAGAAAAAGACAAATACTCATATGTGGAATTTAAGAACCAAAACAAATAAGCAAAGGAAAAAAAGAAAAGAGAGACAAACCAAGAAACAGACTCTTAACTATAGAGAACAAGCTGATGGTTACCAGAGGGGAGGTGGATGGGACAAATAGGGGAGGAAAATTAAAGAGCATACTCATCATGATGAAAAAAATAAACTGAAAAAAATGGGATTTAATAACTGATTAGGAGCTGTAAGTATGAGTGGTCTTGTTAACTACAAGATTATCTGTAAGGGTTTTCAGATGGCCTTTAAAAAAATTTTTATTTTATCTATTTATTTGACACAGGGAGAGAGAGCACAAGTAGGGAGAGCAGCAGGAAGAGGGAGAAGCAGGCTCCTGGCTGAGCAAGGAGCCCGATGCGGGGCTCAATCCCAGGACCCTGGGATCAGAACCTGAGCCAAATGCAGATGGTCAACCACTGAGCCACTCAGGTGCCCCCAGATGATCTTTTTGTTTAAGTATCTTTACATTCTACAGGACAAATGGGACAATAACATTGGAGTTCTCAGCATCAGGGTATCTATTTTCTCTTAAACTATTTTTGGAATGGTACTCTGGTATCTGTTACTTCATCTTAGACTGATGTCTCCAGACTACAAATTTTCTATTTTTAGTATTTCTAGAGAATACATACAATCTTTTGCTTTAAGTGGAAGGGACAGTTACTATCAACTGTGGAAAAGGGCTTTCTAGCAGTAATGCCCTCTCCACGAGAATATGCCCCTTATGAAGGACCTCTTCCACCAGCCCCAGAAAAGAAGAGGAAGCACAAGTGCCTGGTGTAGACCCTCAACTCCTACTCCATGGATGCGAAGTGCCCAGGTTGTTACAAAATCACCAGTCTTAGCCATGCACAAAGGGTAGTTTTGTGTGTTGGCTGCTCCACTGTCCTCTGCCAGCCTACAGGAGGAAGAGCAATGCTCCTTCAAATGCAAGCAGCACTAAAAGCATCCTGAATCAAGATGAGTGAGAAACTATCCCAATAAATATTTTGGATATAATAAAATAAATAGATAAATAAATAAAAATAAAAAAATCCCTTTACTGTAGTTTTAGGTTCCAGAAAGAAGTGAAATTAAATGCAAGTTTTTATTCTAAAATCTCTACCCCAAAATCCTAATATTTTAAGCAGAAAATTTTCTTTATAAAAGATTTTGGAGGGCAACCCCGGTGGCTCAGTGGTTTAGCACCGCCTTCAGCCCGAGGTGTGATCCTGAAGACTTGAGATCGAGTCCTGCGTTGGGCTCCCTGCATGGAACCTGCTTCTCCCTCTGCCTGTGTCTCTGCCCCTTCTCTCTCTCTCTCTCTCTGTGTGTCTCTCATGAATAAATAAAATCTTAAAAAAAAAAAAAGATTTTGGAGCCAATTGAAAAGGAAAAAATGCCATTCTGCGTAATCTATAATGTTAGATAAGAATGCAACCTTTAAAATTATATTCATACTATAATTATGAATATAGAAAAATTATGTGTACACATAAACTAAGACTCCAAGAGAAAAAGGCAAAGCTGCATTTTCCTTCTTTATTCCCAATTCGGTAATACATTGCACTTAAATTATTTTATGTTTTGTCTTTAAGCTAGATCTTTTGTGAGCAAAACTACAAAAATGTCTAACATTTTTATTAAAAAACTTTGACTAAAAAGTTTGTGACAGGAACTTGATATTTACCTATGTCAATATGTGACAGGAACTTGATATTTACCTATGTCAATAATAATAATGCTAGGTGGATTTCTTAACTTGTAGGCAATAAAGCCCACAATGAAAAGAGGGAAAGTATTCTGAGGCATACATGTTCAATTTCAGTATTGATGTATAAGCTATCTATTCCATGGACATAACAGACTTATGATATAAACTCTAGAAGTCTTAGTATGTAAAGGAATTATTTCTCTTTTATCCTATCATCCTCCAACTGGGGTAAAGGCAGTAACAGCTGGAAACAGACTATGAAATTGGACTAACTGGGTGTATATCCATCTTTAAATACAGACTAGGGAGAGGAGGCTGAATTGAAGTGGTCTATGCACTCTCCCAAACAAATCCTGATGCTTTAACATAAGAAACTCACATTAAATGGTGTTTATGTATCTGTTATTGAGATTATGACATCAGGAATTACAATGTGATTTCTGTTTTATTTCTACAAAGTATACCAAACACAAATTCCTACAATCCATTTTAATAATGGAAAACAGTATCTTGCCAAACAATGTAACATTGTAAGACAATGAATATATGTTCTTTCTTTCTAGGTCTTACATGAATGTTGGAAATAATAAGATAGTATGAAAAAAAAAAGGAAAAGTAGAGGAGGATAGAAGACAAAGACGTTCATAAATACCAACAGATGACCCCAGAGAGTAAGAATGACTTTTAACAGTGTGCATCAACTATGCAGTGTGCATCAACTATAGGAACTTTTTTTTAACAAAAAAAAGTTCCTGTCTCATGAAAAGAAATTCAATCTAAATGTTATTGTTCTTAAAAAAAAACTTTTAAAAATTAGCTCTTAGAAATAATCTCTATTCCTTTAAATTTGAAACATTTAAAGTCGAAGCAAAAGAAAGTACTTAGATCAAGATTTTAATGTGCAGTATATAAGAATGTGAGCTCTCAAAAATCCAAGGCTAGAGTTTTGGTGCTTCTGTTTAATTCTGTTAATTATATCCACTTTATAAATAATTTGTTTGTTTTGGCTATTTAGTTATGACTGTCACTTGGTTTCACTGTCCCCATAATACAAAATTTATAATGAACATGGTTGTGGGGTAGATTCAGACCAGGAGTTGTAACTTTATATTAAAAAATCATGGGAAGGTAGGTCAGAAAGAAGAGAGAATACTATTAATGATACAGAGAAAAATAAAACAGAGACAAGAGACAGGGGTGCTGGAGTCATTAGTCCTCTTCTCTGGTATGAGTGGGCTGTGTTTCCAATATTGGTCTGTTTCTGTCTGCCTTCTGATTTTTTCTTTCTTTTTTTTTTTTTTAAGATTTTATTTATTTATTCATGAGAGACACACAGAGAGAGAGAGGGGCAGAGACATAGGCAGAGGGAGAAGCAGACTCCATGCAGGGAGCCTGATGTGGGACTTGATCTCAGGACTTCAGGATCACACCCCTGGCCAAAGGCAGGCACTAAACCGCTGAGCCACCCAGGCATCCATGCCTTCTGATTTTCAAGGATTTCTCATAGTATTTTCTAATGCTGCTACAAATAAATTCTTATGAAAAGGTCCTCTACTATTTTTAGGGATTTTTGTAAAAAGAGGGGGAAAAAACCTTAGTCTTATAGGTTTTTACCTGATAATTTATATAAAATGTAATGAATTAACAATCCTTTATTTTTGTCCTGAAAATATAATACTTGATATCAAGACCATCTCTCTGTAAGAATACCAAAGTTAAATGGAGATCATTTTAAATATTCAACTCTATTAAATAATATACAAGAGGAAACTTTAAACCTTGAAAAATAAAACAATGAGGGAAGCAAAGCAGCTCCAATTATAAACAAATCAATCTTAACATATAATTGGACCTACTTTTTAAAAAATGAAAAGAGTATCTACGATGCTTAAAAAAATAATAATCTAGATGGTTCTCCAGGTTGTTAACACCTAAAGGAAAATTTATTGTAAGCACATTAATAAGTTATTTATATTTGCGGTTCATGACTAGGACTTACCAAGTTCTGCTAAGTTACCAAATGCAACAAGACACATTTCTGTAAGAGCTGCATTTTGGCAATGGATGCCCAGTAATTTCACTAAGGTAGGTATAACACCCATATTGATAAGCTGAGCTTGAAGGGAATCTGTAAAAAACAAACAAAGATGTTTATGTACCAAATGGACATTAGTAAGAATAAAGCATCTCTTATTCTTCCTATTGCAAACTCAATACTATTTCAATTACAGTAAAACAAGATTAAGTCCATCCATACAGTTGTCTGAAAAATCTTAAAACATTAGTTTACAAGAGTTGAATTTTGAATCTTTTCAATGATTAAAAGATATTTAGAAATGAAAACAATAGAGTCAAAACATAAATTAAAAAAAATAACAGGACCTTATACCTTTGTAGAGTAGGATATAAAAATCTATAATTAAATATTATCACTGGTCATTAAGTGAAAAGGTCAAAGTAATATTTGTATTATAGGAAAGCAGAGTATATGAAAAGCACAGAAAAACAAATTTAATAAAGACCAAGAGAAGACAGTATCTTAGAATCCCTTAAAAGCAGCTGTTTCATAAAAAGGAATGAAAAAAGTATATAATACACAAAAATCATTTTGATTATTTGCAGCAGAGTATTCTTCGATGACTGCTAGGAAGGAAAGGAGTTTTCTACAAGGAAAATATATGTTAAAGTATTTTTCTTTTCAAAGTTTTAATAATAGCAACAAGCATCTTAATAAAGAGGAAAATTTGGCTTGAGAGGTAAAGACAATGAGGTCAATATGCTTTGTCATCATTGCTTGCCTTCATTTTCTAAGAAACTAATCAGTTTTAAAGTAACAGGCCTTGGATATCCACAATGGTTCTTCATGAACAATTATGATAGAATACCTGTAGCAAAGCTGAAGGTAAACAAACCAAGTGAAAATCAAAAATACTGCCTAGAATAAGCTAAGATATAAACACTCACATGCCAATGCAAAACACTATTACTATTAACTGTTTCATTCAAAAAAACAGGAATGCTTTTAAAATTGTTTCTTTTAAAAATTATATGCCATTTTCAAGCTAATAATTTTCTCCAAATTCTTTTTTAAGTTACCTATTGGAAATCTAAAGATAAAAGTCAGGTTTATTACAAACACATTTTCCTTAGAGCACTGCATACCTTGACAGTTTACCTACTAATCCTTTCATCACTCTTTCTAGTTCTTAACCAATAGATAAGGAGGTAGTTGGGTGATTATCAGATAAGAGCAAGAAGGCACATTGAGCTGCCTCACATTCCAGTTGATTATATGCCTGGCAGTTTTTGTAGTCAATTTTGCCTGCTTCTAGAGTAAAGTATGAAGGGCTAGCCAACAGAGGCTTATCACCCTGAAAACTGATCTGTGGATAATTATGCATACTATTTGGTTCAGTTGTGGGGGGGCCTATTACCAAAACAAGAAAACAGGCCTGAGAAAAAGGAAGTTTATGTTTAGCATTCAAATAGTCTACAACTTCAAATTCTGCAATGGAATTATGAAACCTTTCTAAAAGGAGACAGAAATAAAAGAATATATTCAACTAAATGATTTGTTCTTATGCTTTTAATGTTAAATTTTATTTTTTCTTACTATACAATTCAGCAATTGAATGATTCACAGTATTTATATTATTTCATAAGCAAATTACTTATGTTATAAGGAATAGTGTTATGTGTTATATCGGCAGAATACTTGTATTATGGTTATAGTATTTGTAACGATCATGCACCAATAAGCTTTCCAAGTCAGAAATTATTTTAATTACTTACCAGTATATTCCTTATTACTGGATCACCTTTGCAGATCTTTATTCTTTAGCAGTATTTTTAACTTTATTTACTCATTTTGACTACCTCTTCAAATATTGCAGAGCTGTTGAATCATTAAATTTCAGGTATGTAAGCGTGAGCACTAGCGCATGCATTGAGTGTGAGTCAAACTCCACTATATGTCTGCATATACGTAAGCATCACACACCCCCTCAGTACTGTTGGTACAAACTATAAAAATCCAACAGTCCAGGGACATCAGATAAATAGCAAATTTTATGAAGGAGATAATAGGAGAATACCATTTAGAAGATGATGTTCTTCATATTCTCCTAACTTGGCAGATATCTCTACCACTTTCCTGGACTGCTTTTAAGGTATCATGAATTTTGGTTCAAGGGAAATGAGGGACAAAAAAATTAGGAAATGTTGCATAGTTTCATAAAATCTTTCACATAAAAATTGAAGCATGTAATATTTGAAATTGTGGTAGATCAGGAGAGAAAGAAGTATAGCTCAGTGGCATCTGGTGTAAATCACCCTAATTCATGAAAATCACTTTGCTTCGGGAAAATATGTTTTAAAGATACCCAGGAGCCAAATTAATTGTATACTCACATACAACACACAAACCACACACAAGTAGAGAAAAATTATATAGTCATCCAATGGACATACTCATTTTTGATCACCTGAGTGCTTTCTTTTATATTCATTTCTATGAGGCTAACTAAAACAAAAATTATACTCAAATAACTCTAAGGTCTGTTCATACCAATTGCAGGCAAGTCATTCTCTATGGATAATGAAGGCCCAGATAAGGAAAAAACTTCACTCAAACAGACTGATACAAATTTTCATTTCAAGATAAGCAGGCATCCTAGAACAAATGGTTCTCAAAATGGGGTCCCCAAAACCCTTTCAGAGGATCACAAAAATAAAAATTACTTTCATAAAAATACCAAGATTTTATATGCCTTTTTCAGTGTACTGTCATTTACACAATGGTGCAAAAACAGTGGTGGGTAAAGCTGCTGGGGCTTTATTATGAACCCAGTCAGCGGCACCATACTGTGCTGGTGATCAACATATTCCTCCCTATCACACATTCACAGTAAAATAAATGCTATTCTCAGTAATTTTTTTAAATTTTGCAATATTTTTTTAAGTAGGTTCCACACCCAACGTGGGGCTTGAACTCAAGACCCTGAGAATCAAGAGTCACATGCTCTACAGACTGAACCAATCAGGCACCCGAGCAATATTTTTAATTTTGAAAAGTTATTTTTCATAAAGATATGTGGTAATGTGAGTTATTATTTTAAAATGCAATATCAAATAATTTTTAATATTGTCTCTAATTTCTAATGTGCAAAATACTGATAGATACAGCCCATATTTTTTATAGCTCATATTTATAAGCAAAAATTTTAGAGAGTCTTCAGCAATTTTTAAGTCTAAAAGAGTCCTGAGACCAAAAGTTTAAGAACCACTGCCAAAGGATTACCTAACTTTTATACGAGATGGCAAACAAAACAAAACAGAACATGGAATAGAGATTTTGAAATTCAATGATGTGCTTGGCAGATGGCAGATGAGGTAACAGGAAAAGAAATAAAAATTAAAAGCATGGTAGGAACCCTAAATTTTGGTGTTCAGGTATTTTGAGCAAAATTACATTAAGCACCTGAACATTTTATTTTGCTTATTTGGGTAGAAACTCTATTTAAGCCTAGGGGAATATTCCATTATTGGGCCTGTTTGCCTATTTCAGTTACAGCTTGGTATGTTATCAGTAGTTTTTTTTTTTTTTTTGACAGGTGGGGTTAAGTAGGGATCCTCCTCTTTGTGTGGAATAAGTTGGTATTAATTCTTATTGCTAGAAGTAAATTATTAAGTTTAATCATTTTCTTATTGCCCAAAGAAAGCTTGTGAACGAACTTCAAAGGACAGTAGGTGATACTCATGTTATTATGAATGGTATCAAGAATATGATTTTTAAATAAGAATATTAACTGGAAGATATTCTTAGAACCAGAAATAGTTCACACTCCCTAAAATTGAAAAAGTGAAACGGTGCAAGACTGAGAATTTTTGCATCCTTCAATGAATACCAGCAACTCCAGGGGAATGTTTATCAGAACTCAACAAACACAATTCACAAAATGCAACCCAGGCTCATACACAGCAAACACTTATGTGTGAAAGACAGTCTTTAGACAGCACAATGTCATAAATGTCTGAAGACTTTTAAAGATTGCTCCTGACACACATCACAGACAAATACTGACCAAAATACAGAATTACAAAATACCAAGATGACACAGGCCCTACATGATCTATGGGGAGGAAGAGGAAGAAAGGCACTGAGGGGGTGCAATACAGATGCATATACAAAGAGATATAAGGCAATCAACGCATGCGCTGGTGTGAACACTTACCTACCTACATTTGAATTTCAATGGTTCCAAGTTCTTCAGGTCACACTCATGGAAACTCCAAAGAATGGAGATCTGGAGAGAAGATCTTAAGTTGAAGAACCTTTTTCCCCCTGAGTTTTAAGTTTAATGTTTAAAACATTGGTATAGATAGATTATAGGTCCAGAAAAGAATCCCAGAAACTCAACTGAAGAAGTTATGTTGATCAATTACTATAAAGAATAAGTTTCTTAAGAAGACTGCAATAAATGTTTACCTTATTCATAAGAAAAGGCCCTTAGAGACAATAAGATTATTAACCTTATCAGTAAATAGGACTTACTGATGAAACTATGAGTAAATAAAAAATACACAATTCAAAATATATAGTCTCTACATTAATATGTGTATATGGTATGTATACTATTCATAGTATAGACAGTATAATACTCCTATTTACAGGCTTGAATAAAAAAAATCTACAATTAAGTGAATCATATACAGTTGAAACAACAAACACAAGCAAATATCAATCTTGATGAAGAATTATAATACAAATTGAATAAAAACTATTTGGGCATAATAGAGACTAAAGAATATTGCCCTGGACAAATGGCATATATATACTTCCAAAAATTTAAAATGATGTAAAACAGTAAACAGAAATGTAAACAAGTTTTAGTGAATTAAATAGTGAAAAGTAAATGGACTTTACTGCTACTAAGAGGGTGATTTGTGGTTAAAAACTCTATGCATACACATGTGTAGGTACAGTTTCCAAATACTTATTACTTAATATTTTTGTTGATTGGTCAGGAAAGTGGAGAACTTTTATTCTAAACCTACTATTGAGAATATAAAAGTAAAAATATTTACATGTGTTTAAAATTAACTTCAAATCAATTATTTTAAAAGGCCTCTTTAAACAAACCATACCTTACATGTTCTCTACCTAGATTATCCCTATAATTTAAGCCCCAGGTGATACATTTCAATGACAGACAATAATTTCAATGAACAAAAAAAAGAGAGAGAATCAAGATTCATTACCACTGAGAATACTGGAGGTTTAAGACAATATATTTACACAATTCTTGCTTTCTAACAGTTAAATAAAAAATAGAAAAGAATTCAAACATTTTTTTTTCTAGTTCTGAAAATAAAAGTCTCTACAACAGCAAAATCTCCCTTTTGTAAAAGTTCTAGATGTAATGACAAAATTACAAGTATAATGTAAAACAACAGAAGAACAAAACCCCAAAGCAAAATCACAAGAGAAAGGAAAAATGTTTTATTATTCTTAAGAGACCTACCCATATACTCTTCTCAATTCAAAGACACCTAGAGTGATTATGTCTTAAGCTAGTAGGTATTTCTTTTCTCCTGGGCTCACTTCAGGTTAAATTACTACTACAGATCAACTCTTGTTATAATGAATACTGCTGCAAAGGAAATTTCTGCAGATATGTCTATTCTGATTAAAGGAAATTCTAGGCTTTCATGTCAGAAGTAACTGGTCCTTTAAAGATTAAAACTTTGTTTTCTTTTAAGAGGACTACTGCCAGCTGTTGCTTAAGCAGCTCTTAGTGGGAGAAATATATCTTGTCTCTGCTCTCAAATTGCATTGCTGAGAGAAAGTCCATATCCGTAATAGATATAAATTCAAGTCTAAATTTTTGTACAGCAAATTAAGCTGAAGGCCAGGTTAATTTACATCACAACATGTATATCTTACAAACATATATGTTTAAAAACAAGAATTCTTTGTTTACAGGATTCACTGGCTTAAAATATTAAATTATTAAGCTTTTCCATTTTAAAATTACACAGAACTTTTTTGCAACACACATCTACATAACCAAAAAATTTCTGATTTCTTACAAATCTCCAATTTTTCCAACAGTATTTACTTAAAATATTTTTGTTTAATAAAACATAGGCAGTTTGGTATTTATTTATTTATTTATTTATTTATTTATTTATTTATTTTTCAGTTTGGTCTTTATTGAATTTTACTTGTAGTTACAAAATAGGATTACTAATTTTTATACAAATGATTTTACATATAATACTTCTCTGCCTTGAATTTCTCTCCAAATGGCTATTTTAAGTAGTCCACTTTAAAGATGGACTGATATGTGGCCAAGATCCATTATTCATCTCTGGCTTTAGCCTTAGCTCTTGGGAGACTAAACACCAAATACTTCCATGTCATTTCTGGCACCTACAATCCTGTACATAGTCAATAATCATGTGCCTGATACCATGACATTTCAACTGGTGTAGTAACATAAGTAACAAAAACAAGGCTTGACCTTTCAGTTTACTGTTACTATCTAAACATTCATCTTTAGGGACCCTTGGGTGGTTCAGCAGTTGAGCATCTGCCTTAGGCTCAGGGCGTGATCCCAGGTTCCTGGGATCAAGTCCCACGTTGGGCTCCCAGCATGGGGCCTGCTTCTCCCTCTGCCTGTGTCTCTGCCTCTCTCTCTCTCTGTGTCTCTCATGAATAAATAAATAAAATCTTATAAATAAATAAATAAATAAATAAATAAATATTCATCTTTAAATAGAGGAAAGCATTCCATGTATAGAGAAAATCTCCCTACGTGCTTCATATACTGAAATTCTGTCAGCTGAAATGTAAATGTATGTTTATATTGCAATATTTAAAATGTGGCAATAACTAATGATGGTGAAAACTATACAAATGTAAAAATTAAATCAAAGCAGAATACTAGAAATCAGATTATCTATTCTCTTTAGAATTTACAACATAAAATAAATGTTAGGAGCTGTTTTTAATGTTTAGTTACTTAGTTTTCAGTCAGACCATGAATTCTTCAAAAAGAAGTCCAAATTGGGAATTCTTTCTATCTTGTGAGGATGAGTTAAAACCAGAAAGCCAACTCTGTCACCTCGAATTTTTACTATGAGGAAAATCTTGTGAATAATACTAAATAACATCTATGATTAATCATCTTCAATCCAGACACAAAGTGAAGAAAGAAAAAATATATTAAGAGAATGAGGAATCCCAAACATATTTAGTTACTCAACTGCCCTCAGTTAAAATTTGTTATCTTTTTAGCATCACAATGCTAAATGCACCATTATAATTATAGGACAATCTAGGAAGCTGAAAACGCCAAGAAAGTATTATTTCTGTAAAATAATGCCAAACTTTAAATCACTAATGAAAACACTATAACAAGTATTTCTTTTTTTGTGATAAAAAATTCTTCAGATTTTTAGAATTAAAATATTCAGATTCTTGCATTCCAATATGGTCAAAGCTAAATATTAATGCCACTACTTGACCGTGTGGAATTAAATCAAATGTGCATTTTGTACACTTCTACTAAAAACCAAGTTCTTAGCTTATCCATTAAGTAACAGATTATAGTAATTGATTAGAAAATTATGATGAAAAGCTAAGCTAGTCTAATAGGTCAAATTTAATAGACCAATTAGCAGGAGAGACAGAACTACTAACTGCTTGATTGTTCAGTGAAACAATTGCTTAAAATGACATTTGTAGCAGAACTTTGAGTGCAATCTGGTTGAGTAATTTCAAATGCTCTGCTGGACACACAGTAAAAATTCAGAATTTTTTTCAGAGAGAAAACAGTAAATAAAGAATTACACAATGTATTTTTAAAACTCAACTGCATAATAGAAGCCTTTTAACACAATTTGTTTAACACACTAGACTACTTGAATTTGACAAACTGGGCTTCAAAAGATGCAAACTTAAAAGCACATCTCCCAGAGCTTTATAAACAGAAAAAAAAAATGAACAGAAAATACACTGAAATGGTATACTGTAAAATTAATATAATTATGAGGAAAAAGACAATAAATTACAAAGATAAAATTTTATAGTTTTATTTTTTTACTTCAAAATTAGGCAAATTTTTTTTTTTTAGTATTTAGGAATTATATATAACTATTAATTAGTTGTACCCATAGTAAATAAGTTGTGGAAATAGTTTCTCACTTATGCAAGGCAAATCATTTTCTAAACATCTAATATCTAGGAAGTATTCTTTCTTACCAAAATTATTTGTATTACTTACCAAGTAATACCAAGACATAAAAATAAACAAGTAACTCAGGCCAAAGTGCTTTTTAATCAGGATTATTCCTTATTAATTTCTATTCTTCCTATTTTAAGTATGAAGAAAAGTCAAGTAAGCCAAATTACTGGACTGAAGTCACTAGGATAAATAGTATGGTTAAAATTGTGAAATTGATGTTATTGATTGAAATGAAGGTAAGAGCTAAAATTAATTACATACTAAATAATCTTTAACTTAGAGCGAAAATACTTTACAGGCCTGTTTTAAACAACTGAATTTATGTACTGGGCTGAATACTTAAATTCAGTTGTTAGACTCCAATAACATACTCATACATTTCAGTTGCATTTCCTAAACCACACAGACGACCTCCCTTCAACCATATCATGAGTCTATGCAGCAAATAAATGTGAGAATTATCATAAAAGTATACCAGAAAGACATTAGGAGCCGCAAAAAAAAATAGAAATTAATCTT
This sequence comes from Canis lupus dingo, assembly GCF_003254725.2. Classification (NCBI taxonomy): domain Eukaryota; kingdom Metazoa; phylum Chordata; class Mammalia; order Carnivora; family Canidae; genus Canis; species Canis lupus. The sequence continues at coordinate 20,670,665 of NC_064274.1, read as the reverse complement.
TCTATAACAGGGAGTTATTAAGATATTAGAGAAAAATCAGCTCTATTTGAAAAATCATATATATACACACTTAAATATATATCTTTATATATCTTTATGATATATATACACATATATCATATTCTCAAACTGATATCCTATATATCCAATATATGCCATATTCCTCAAACTGATATCATATATATACATATATCACATATATAACATAGGTTACGTGAAGAAGCCAGTCATAAATTATGTACATTACATTAATTATTTTAAAGGAAACTGACTTTTCCTTTCATGATACATGTTTATTTCTTCTACTTCTCTCTCTTATGGCATAGTTTATGTAAAAGAAACAACTAGTCCTAGCTTTAATGCTTGCCACTGATAATTTTCTTAAGAATTGTAACAGGCTTTTCCCTGTATTTTATGTTTCTAGCATATGCATATTAGGGAAAAAATTAAGTTCTCAATTACAGAGTTTTCCAAGAGATATTTATTATGGTCATCATGGTTATTACATATTACATGTAAGATAATAAAAATAGTGACTACCTAAACAAGGTGTTAAATAACTCTGGTGCTTTGCTTTAGATTACTGGTTTGTTTCCATTCAAGGTGCAGTCAACTTTTAAGTATACATGTGCAGATTTTTTAAGTCTGTGGATCACCTACAGAAAATTTTTGGCACTATTATCAGGATGTTTTCATCACCACTTTCTGCTACTACCATGAACATGAATAGGGAATATCAATTAATATAGTGGGCAAGAGTTTATAATGTTTCTAAAGTAATTAAATACATTCCAAAAGCCCACTTTTCTTCTAAGTATAATTTTGTTAATAAAAAAATTTTAGACAATAGTAAATACAGAAGTCAAGAAATATTTTCCAAACTTCTGCTACAGGCTAAAATGGTGTTATGTTTGAAAATAGATCTGAATGAAGTTTTTAGTCTTCACTGGAATGTTTTGACATTGGGTAACCAAAGCTAGAAAAAAAGATACCCAAGAAACTAATGAGATAAAAGTATCTATAATAATAGGTCTCAGTTTCTTATTGATAGGATAATAGCTAGATGAAGACAATATAGGAAGTTCAGCGTATTTCCTCACCCTGAATATCCAATTGTCAACAAGCTTTGCTCTAACCACAACCATCACTCAGGTGATTTTGGAGAGCCACAGAATTGGAGTGCTTTTCTGCCATATAAAAAACAGGTATAATTTTTCCGAAAAGAATAAATTTTAAATGATTTTTACTGAAAAAAAAAAGTTTTGCCTTATTCTCTTTGAACATGATTTTACTTGTATAATATTACAGATACAACTTTTCTAGCTAAGCAATTATAACTTTCTCTATTCAGATATTACATACTGCCAGTCTGGCCATAAAAAATTTTAATTGTCTCACCAACAAGAAAACAAAAGAATATATCCAGCTAGCTCATAGTTTAAAACTGTACAGTCCTGAGCTGGTTCAAAATTTTTAAAATTCAAGAACGTTGAGTATCAAAAGGTTCAAAAATGCCTTTACCACATACGTATTTTCACAATATATAATCTGGTTAGGAAATTTTTTTTATTCCCTATTTAATGGATTTAAAAAATGGATATGCTCACAGTTAGTTGTCTCCCAGATGGACAGGAATCAAGATATCTTAAGTCTCAGTTTGGTGTCAATTTACTTTTAGGACTAATAAACAGTCTGAAAATATTATCAAAGAAACTATGTTGATGGATCTTTGTGACCATTTTCAGCACTTCCTTATCTTTATATTTTAAAAAAATTATCTGTAAAGCTAAAGTAATAATTCCCAATGAATAAGGCTTAAGTTACTGGGGCTAAGAACACAGTTAATTTTTCTGGTAGAGTAATAATTTATCACTCAACTATTCTACTCAGTTAGTACTAGTGGCTTATGTAGTGAAACTCAATAGTAAAAACATGTAAAAAAGGAACTTCATTTTCCAGTGCTAATAAAAACTGCTTCCTGAATTTCACAAAGCTCTATTTTTTTTTTTCCTCAGTGACTCATTTAGGGGTACACAACCAATATCAAATGATCTGAAGTTAGCAAAAATAAATAGTATTTAAGTAGACAAGTCTTTAAACACACATTTTAAAGAAAAGAGTAAGTAATCAACAGAATAACAAATATGCAATAATTAAACAAAATGAAAAAGAATATAATTTAAGTTAAAGAGTATTATGGAGAAAAAGAATCACTTCACAAACTATGATCCCCATGACAAACAAATGTAAATGCAAGCAGACAAAAGAAGACAGTTAATATGTTTGGCATCTGTTTGTTTAAAATACTAAAGATAACTTTACTTCTATTTTATCTAATAAGTTTTGAAACCTTCATCAAATCGCAGGTTTTGGAATAATGGAACAAAAACACTTCTGTTCCAATAATGTTCTGAGAAAAGTTCATCAAGGTTTCTGAATTATCTAAGTTATTTTGGGGGAATACTTGCACTCCAGGGAAAGAAGTCTTCTCTTCAAGAAAGAAATATATTATGCAATTCAATTGCAGACTGCATTTTGTTAATAATTTCCTTCTCAATACACGTCTACACATTGTGATATCCTACTATAGGGACTCAAAGGAAACTGCAGTCTCCTTTGGATTAGAATTAGTGATATTTTTAAAGACCATTTGGTCATTTGATATGCTTTTGTTCAGATTTTTGAACAATGGTTTCCTCAAAATACAATGAATTTAAATCCATAACAAGACTAATTCTTTTGTACCCAAAGCTGCCATAATAACTTCATGGCTAGTTTCTTTCATTTATCTTTCTAAACCATTCTCCCACTTAGCACCCGTCCCACTTTCTCAGGTGTTCCAAATGAACACCCAATGAAGATGGGGTGTCCAAGATGTCCCAAATGAAGCTGATGCAGCATGAACATGAACAACTTGCCAATGATTTCTTAATGCAATTCAGATATGTATTATGGTTAAATTTCAATTATTTAGGAACTAGCTATTCATTTTGTAGATTATGCAGACTGTTTCATTTCTGTTTCTCCTGTTCATTTTCTCTTCAAAAATGGTTCCACCACAAGGCAAAAAAAAAAAAAAAAAAAAAAAGTGGTAGTTGACCCTAGAAAGACTACCATTTGTTACTAGCTCGAGTTTAATAGGCTGACCATTTGACAAATAAAAAATATTTATTATTATTTTTAGAAATGCTAATTCAGAGGTTTAATACTCATATCCTCTACACAGGATATGACCTGAAGACACATTCTAAGTTTAGCTTAGCCTGTACGGTGCCAAAAGAAAGCACATGTAATCCAACATTTAAAAATCCGATATCATATGAAAAACTAGATTTGCCCCTTCCCCCCACACCATCTCCAAATGAAAAGATATGGCAGTATTTGGCCAAACTGTCAAATAGAAACTATAAACTAGAGGAGAGTAGTGGCTCTCCCCATTCAATGGGACAAAGGCTACAGTCCTCACCATTTGTGGTTGTCACTAACACCAAGGCCAAATGTCAGTACCCACTATCATTAATGTTTATCTTCTTTATTTTTAATTTTTCAGAATATTTTTTTTGGATTTATGACTACCAAAAGCAAAAAATGAAAGATACGCCTAAAGGTCTATGTGTTTCTAGAACACAAGAAAGAATATTATTACATGTTCAATATGCAAATAAAGTGTCTCTGTCAAAGACTACAGCTTAAGATGCCATTATAAAACAAACCACAGAATGACCTTATGTGAGTTACAGTCTAGAAACCTATCAGAATTTTTGAGTGTTTGATTCATGCCATAACTCATATAAGATGATACATTTTTTGTGCCATTTAAAAGTATAGTGAAACTTCACATCACTGTTTTTATGTTCATTTAATTAACAACCATATAGGTTATCTGAAAATTTTAACATGTCATTTGTTGCTACGTTCTAAGAAGGTTTTACAGAGAAAAGAAACTTCTGATGGCAAGTATTTATTAAATTTCTAAAATCAGAAACTGCAATTACTCTGAATTTTATTTTTCTAATGCCAGATTTTATTAAAAGATTTTTTCTATTCTGATAAGTAAATCTAATATATAGATAAAATGATTTTACTTATATAGTGTTTATGTTTTAAAGCTACACCTATAGCTTTAATATAGGTATTAATATAAAGTAATAAGCATGAAGATATTTTAATACTTTTTATTTCTAAAATGTTCATAGTGAGAAATATTAAACCATATCATTATGTTGTTTTTGTTTTTGGTATTAATTAACATGAGTAACCCTTCAAAAACTTGTCCCATTTAATAAATTAGAACATTTTATATTTTTGAAACACTGTATTTAATGTTGGCTAATTATTAATTTTATATGCCACTTATGAAATATTTATAATTTTTCTAAATATTTTTGGTCTGTACTATAATAATGATGATTTTTAATTTTCCCCCAGAGATAAAGCAAGTTTTCAATTTTGTTTACCATTCTCATTGCTATAGTTCATCAGCATGCCACAAAAGACAGTCAAGAGCTTCTCATTGGCGGGATCTGTTATACTGCACAGTGACCTTAAATGGTCAACTACAATCTGTGCACCACCTGCTTGGTCAACTGCACTTCTGCCCTCATCTGTAAAACAAAGAGTTAAATTAAAAATAAAAGAAAAAAGAAATGTACCACCTTACAATTTCAAATATAAAACAACAATGTTATTCCTTAAGTAGAAAATAAACCTAGGCAGGGCATTAAATATGTCTTTTTGGAAAAACAAAACAAAACAAGTAATCATGGAAATGGCTGTGGGATGGGGAAAAGAGACAATCACTTTTTCAGAGAAAAAAGATTATTCTCACTGGCATCTATAGTAGCTTAAAGAACTTCTCTGTGTTCTAGGAATGTATGACTATCACATGTGAAAATTTTCACCTCCTCTTTCATAAATGACAATTCTGCATAAGAGAAAAAAACAAGAACTAATATTTTATAGAAATTTTCTCAGCTTGGAAACAACTAAATATGTCAATCAGTGTTTTTTAAAGTTAGTTATTATGAAAAAAAAATCTGACTCACAGAGTCATTCTAGATCACAATAAGGGTCTTTTTAATGGCATTTCTATAGTCCATAAGCATGTTCCTTTTCTCAATTCTTGCTATTTTGTTTTTCATTTTTCCTTATTCCTTCCATTCTAGAACACACCAACGTTACAAAGAGTGATCAAAATTATGGTCCGACATACCTTCTGTTATGTACATTAATACATTACATAGAACAGATGTCAATTAACTCTTGGAATATGTAAAGAGCTTTAGACTACTTTCTAACCCCTGAATATAGGAATGAAAAGAGATGAAAGAAGGAGTATCTGTCTTTCTAAATTTGACTTTCCTCATATAAAAGAAATATGAGAGCCATAAGTATGAGCCACATACGTGATTTAAATTTACTAGTAGCCACATGAAAAACATAAAAATAAGTAAAAATTAATTTTAATAATCTATTTTATTAAATCCAATAAAACATCATCCCAACAGGCAGTCGATATACAACTTATTAATGAAATATTTTAAATTGTCTTTTCTTTTGTGATAAATATTTGAAATCTCAGTGTACTTTACACTTACAGTTACATGTTAATCCAGAATAGCCATATTTCACAATTGTTTAATAACCAAATCTGGCTAGTGGCCACTATACTAGACAGTGCAACTACAGAAACATAGTATAAAGAATCAGTAAAAGAAATGGCTCACAAGGAAATTACAGCTATGAAGTTAGTAAATGAAAGATTTTCATTTTTCTAATAAGAGATCTGAAACTAAGGTCATAGCTTTATAATTGTTGCTGAATCATATTAGACAATGAAACAATATATATTAGTTCTTATTGTATGTACACACACACACACACACACACACACCCCTTATATAGCAGGTCCTCACAAATACTTGTTTGATAACTTTGAAAATAGATCTCTAAGATGAAAAAAATATTAACCCTCACTATAGGAATATTTATGCAGTTCTTTCCTTCACAACACCTGCCCCCACCCTTTTCTGTCAAGTCATCCAGGTAAATAAGGTTAAAGATAACTTTATTAATATATTTTAAAGAATCTAAAGATGCAAAGCAATAAATGACAATGCTGTATTCTATTACTCTACCAAAACCAGTGAAAGAGTATATATTTAAGGGCATCTTACAAATCATTTACAATACATATTTGATTATCTATCATTGTACAAGTCCATATAAATTGTTCTCCCACAACATAGGTAGCTCTATAGCTTTATGTTACAATATTAAAATGTGTATTATTATGGTTCACTTAAAAACAATTTATAAAAGGTCCCTTATCCTAAAATTTCATATCCCTGAAATGTAGGCTGACTCTTAAATCTTCTCATAATAAATAACTCCTGACTTGTGAAGCATTGTCACTTCTACAAATATAATTTATATCTTAATTTTCCATAATTATGAGGTATCCAGCCACCAGTGAAAGTGCAGCCCATCAATTCTTTAGGCCCTGCTACATTCTTTAATGATGACTTGTCATATGAAGGAAGCTTCCAGCACAATTATGGTATTTCTTCACTGTAGGTAAGAGCAGAGCTATAAATCTAGAAATAGTATACTTCCATTACTCTTCAGTAGCCAAAAGCAGGAAGCAATAAAACTTGTATGTCATGGTTATTATGTATCACAAATGAGAAAAAAATGTTACCAAAAAGGTTACCAAGCTGTTATTCTAATATCAGGTACAAGTTATATAGTATGGCTGAGGAAGGAACCTAAAACTAAACCACTAAATACAATCATTGTGAGGTGTTATAGTACATATATATTCTAATTTCACTATAAATATATATTCAATATACATATTGAATATATACTGAATAAAACTAAACCACTAAATACAATCATTAAAATATATATATTCTCATTTCAGATTTATTTGTGTGTTTCCCCATAGGCTCTTTCTCTGTTGTGGGCAACAAATGCCCAGTACATAGTAGACACCCAGGATGGTTATAGAATAGTTTATAGCCTTGTTTGTTTTTGAACTGTATTTGAATGGAATCATGTTATATTTATTCCTTTGTGCCTATCTTCTTATACTGAACGTTGTTTGTGAAATTCATTCTATTATATGCTTCCTGTTGTATAATACTCATCAAATGAATACATCACAATTATTTGCCTATTCTTTTGATGAGTGTTACCTGGGCTGTTCCTAGGTTTGGGCTATTCTTTATAAAGAATAGATGATACTGTTGGTTCACTGATTTATGTACCTTTTACTTTCTCCGTAATGACAAACAGGTTCCTAATGCGAGTGTATATTCCCTCCAGGAGCATATGCATTCCAACTGTATCACCCCTCCATTTCTACTTGGGTATTATATGATTTTTTTAAAGATTTTATTTATTTATTCATGAGAGACACAGAGAGAGAGAGGCAGAGATACAAGCAGAGGGAGAAGCAGGCTTCCCAAAAAGAGCCCGATGTGGGACTTGATCCTGGATCCCAGGATCATGCCCTGAGCCGAAGGCAGACACTCAACCGCTGAACCACCCAGGTGTCTGGGGTATTATATGATTTTTAAAGTTTAGGCAATCTGATAGGTAAGGCTGAACCTATTCCAGAATATAAAAAAGCTGATCTTTGTTGACCATCCACCTTTTTGTACATTTAATAAGGCAATAAATTTAGTATCATGTATACAGCATGTACATGAAAAAAAAAAACAAACAAACAACAAAACCCATAACAGTTCAAGGAGGAAAGGAGAGAAAGAAGCAGATAAATGCTGAAATCCATAACTGTTAGAATTTGAAACAAAAAAATGGAAAGACTGATAAGTAGTTAGTAGAAAGTGCCATTTAAGCCTATGTAATAATAATATGACTAGATAGGTACAATTCTGGAACTTTCTTATATTCATGCTTTATGGAAAAGCCTTATAATAACATCAGCAAATATGTTGTCTTTAGATTTCTATCATCACCAGATTTCCAAAAGAGTAGAAGGATCAAATCTTTGAAAAGACTAAGGAGAAAAATTGAGGAGGCAGCATGGTGCTGGATGTAAAAGAAGCCTATAATCTGCAATAGCAAATGTTATCTAAAATTGTTTTAAAGATTCTATTTATTTATTCATGAGAGACACACAGAGAGAGAGGCAGAAATATAGGCAGAGGGAGAAGGAGGCTCCTAGCTGGGAGCCTGATGTAGGACTTGATCCCAGGACCCTGGGATTCTGACCTGAGCCAAAGGCAGACACTCAACCACTGAGCCACCCAGGTGCCCTAAAATTATTATTATTTTTTCATAATTTAAAAGTCTATGATTTTCATGCTGCTTCCACTTTTGTAATTTAAATATTACCTTTTTCATATTTCTTCTCAGAAATTCTCTGTATGAAATACAAATTTAAAAATCTATTTTAAAAATTATCCTACATACCTTATTGATATTAGTTTCCTCCCATCCTCTAATTATTTGTATAACAACAGATCTTGGTCCCTTATGCAACCATCTGCTCAAACTTACTTCCTACCAGAAGAAATAATCCTTTTTGATATCAGGAATGGTTACTGTGGTGATGACTATGATGCACACCTCAGAAAATGATGACATGAGAGAAACAGTAAGAGCTGATCAACAAATCAACTCATATCTAAATTTTGTTACAAATCAATATTGAGAAACACAAGAAAAGTATGTATGTATGGAGATACTGTTAAATCATTTTTTATGTTTTCAAAGAAATTGTAGCGTAAAGAGTTCATCTTTAACATTCTGAAGGGTCATGGATTTGTGCACCACCTCCCTCTCTGTTTTCTATAAAAGTGTTCTGCATATAATGATCTGCAAGTGTTAATTAACAATGCTGGCTGATCATAGGCTGCACACACACTACAGTAAGTGCTAGAGTGTTTGGTATAATTAAAAGTGGGAACAGAACATAAAGCTATAAAGGCTTCTTAAGGTTACTGACAGCAAAAATGAAAACTAAGGCATGGAGCAGATAAAAACAAATGACTTATATTGTAAATGTACTTTAGAGATAATATTATGGTAAATGAATTAAGAAGATAAATTATAGACCTTATTTCTTTTTCCCTTTTTTCAACTCAGGCTTTGCTTAAAGACATCATGATGATTAAATATCAGCATTCTGGATTAAAACTTGGGAAATCTGAATTCTAAATCAACCTTTCCTCATTAAAAACACAAAAAAAGATATAATGAAATACTTTTGCCCGTTATTTCATTAAGACAACAGCACTGTCTAGTATTGACTGAGAATCTAGTTTTGGAGATTTCTGAAAAGTTCTTTGGTATCTTTGGTTAAAAAAAAAATCTTTTTAGAGTACCAAATATTAAGACTAACCTATATACTACAACAGCTGTTCAAAAGCCACACTAAACAGAGAGCAGTTGATAGATAAAATCTATGCCACATAAAATTGGTTTAAAGCTTGAAGAGGCACAGTAAAATAACACAAGTTTCACACTTGTATCAAAATTTATAGTCACTAATCCATTCATTAAGATCCATTTTGAGGGTGAAACATTTCTAAAACTCCTAGAGAATGTGCTTTTAATAACAATATTTAGAAACATCACAAAAAATGAACAAATTACACAATATTTTCTTAAACTTTGACAATTATAAGCCTCATAAGCATTGGACAAAGTCTCAAACTGTGAACATCTTTTCACATGTCCCTGTCACATCACCCTTGAGGACCCATCCAGTCACAACTTTCTAAAGCCCCTCTCTTTCTCAACATGTGCATTCTTAACAGAAACCATACTTCCTGCTCCACAGAGAAAACAGAAGACAACAAACACAATCTTCCTCAGTTTTTCACCCTCTCTGCTATTAGATCTAAGAGCATATGTGTCGTTTTCCAAACACTTTTAGTATCCCCTGTTGTAATTTAAGCTCCTTATAGCTAAGTAAGGGTAAGAAAATAGGGATTTATTTTGAATATAAGGTAAAACTTTTACTCTTCAAGTAAAGAAAGCTGTAGACATGCCATAGCTAAGGTCACAGAGGAGCTGAATGCAAAGAACATTTAATAATGATATCCTAGGACTAGTCCTGGTTATTGAGAGTGGGAATCTGGTTTCTTTTTTACCTAAAATTTGAAATGTTAACTTAAGAATTTCAATAAGGTAAAGTCAAAGTTTTTAATATTAGAAAAACTGTAACATCACTGAAGTAATGACTTATAAAGTAACTATAATAAGGTTTCCATGATGTAAGTATTGTTAAGTTTGACCATAAGAAAGGCTCTTAACCTCTGTTGATATGTTTCCTGCTCTGAAAAAGGTGGAAGCAGGAATAGAAGACTGCTGAGCCACTTTTTAGCTCTGACACTCTATTTTTTTTTTAAGATTTTATTTATTTATTCATGAGACAGAGAGAGAGAGGCAAAGACACAGGCAGAGGGAGAAGCAGGCTCCTCACCGGGAAGCCCAATGTAGGACTCAAGTTCCAGACCCCAGGATCACGCCTTGAGCCAAAGGCAGACACTCAACTGCTGAGCCACCCAGGCATCTCTGGGTCTGACACTCTTATTCATTTCTACTTCAACTTCTATTTCTTATCTGTTGTGCACACAGGAAGTACTAGTATATGCCGTGTTTGGTTTTGTTCTTTAAAACATTAAAAAAAAAACCCTCAAATCTTCCTATTTTAATTTCCCAATCATTAATCATAATTCACGCACTTATTTTTATTTTCCCCAAGTAACTATCTAGAAACTATAAAGACTTATGGTACAGACCCCTGGATGGCTCAGAGGTTGAGCGTCTGTCTTTGGCTCAGGGCGTGATCCCAGAGTTCCAGGATTGAATCCCATTCGGGCTCCCTGCAAGGAACCTGCTTCTCCCTCTGCCTATGTCTCTGGCCTTCTCTCTGTCTCTCATGAATAAATAAATAAAATTTTTTTTTTAAAAAGACTTATGGCAAATAAATCAAACATTTTTTTTACAATTTAAGCTGGAAAGCTGAGACCTGCTTTTTCCCTGCTGAGTTCTGAAAAAATATACTGCTTAGAAATAATAATAATTTTTTAAGTGCTCTTTCTTAGTGAACACAAGGTGATTCAGAGTAGGTGCTTACAGTCAAAACAATTATAATTTAAGTCCTTACTAGTGTTAGTTTGCAAAAAGCAATAGCATTACAAAGGTGCCACAAAAAAAATTTATTTTAATGAAGTTCCACGTTTCTTTTGTTCAGAATCCACTGCTATGCCACTTCTTAAATTCTAAGAACAAATATTTCATTAAAATAGAATCTGAACACATGTAAATTATTCTGAGCAAGGATTTTAAAATAATAGGCAACATTAATTAAACTCTTAAATATAGAGACATAAATACTACTCTGAGTCTTTTTAGTCAAAACCAAACTATAACTAGAGACTAGATTTTAAACTTCAAAAAGTCCACTAGTTTTCAGTGAATGTCAGCCACATGTGTTATGAAATTCAGGTGTCTTAGAAAGCAAAATGAACAATATTATTAAAGTCCCCAAACTATCCTATTACTAAGTAAGGAAATGATTGAATTGCCTAATTTTGCCAGAATTCTATATAAACAATGTTCCAAATAAGCAGCAAATGGGACAGTTCATTAATATTTTAAATGATTTAAAAAAATATTTTAAATGATTTACATTTAACATTTAACATTTTACATTTAAATTAAATGTAATTTTTAAAAGGTTGTTGCTTTTTTTCAAGTTTACTTGAATTGAAAAGAAATCAGGGCAGCCCCAGTGGCGCAGTGGTTTAGCGCCGCCTGCAGCCCAGGGCGTGATCCTGGAGATCCCGGGATCGAGTCCCACATCGGGCTCCCTGCATGGAGCCTGCTTCTCCCTCTGCCTGTGTCTTTGCCTCTCTCTGTAGCTGTGTCTCTATGAATAAATAAATAAAATCTTTAAAAAAAAAAAAAGAAAAGAAATCAAATATAAAAATTCCTAGAAAGTTAAAATAAGTTGACTACACAGAGTTACTCCTAAGTGTATTCTTAGCTTGCCTTTCAAATTTAGTAGTTTAGTATCTTTATCTGTTTGAGATAATGTTACTGATTTAGAAGTGTGCTTTTGAGACACAGACGTTATTCTTGCTTATTATGGGTTAAACTGTGTTCCCCCAAAATATATGTTCAAGTCCTAACCCATAGTACATCAGAATGTGACCTGTTTGGAAACAGGGTCACTGCAAATATGAATAGAAAAGATAAGAATAGGGTGGGTCCTTAATGCAATATAGCTAATATCCTTTTAAGAGGAAAGAGATGCAGAGAGAATGCCATGTGAAAAAATAAAAACATAAAGGCAAAAAGACAGCATGTAAAGACAGAAAAAGAGATTGGAGATTACTGTCACAAGCCAAATAACCCCTGAGGACCTCAGAAGCTAGGAAAGGCAAAAAAAGGCCTCTCTGCATACAAATTTCAGAGGGAGTATAGCCCTGCTGACACCCTGACTTTGGACTTATAACCTCCACAACTAAAAAACAATAAATTTCTATTGTTTTAAGCCATTAAAACAATAATGATCCCGGAGTTCCAGGATCGAATGGGCAGTTTTGGCATTTTATTATAACATTCCTAGGAAACTCATACTTCTCCACATAAACAATGTGGAATATTCAAGCTTCATACTAAGAAAAAAAAAGTATTTGACATTTAAAATGAGCCTTAACTACATATTCAAATTTTATACATTTCATAGAAATTATGGTTTTCAGATCACTAACAATAATATATCTCAAGTATAATTAGTATAGGATTTAATTAGTTAATCAACGGTATACATGTGCAAACTGTGACACAGGCACAATCAAAGGAAAATTAGCATTTCTTCATTACTTAATCTATTGTCCTTGAATTTTTTTCCCACTTACCATCAAAATGCTTAGAAATGGGTTTTTACTCTGTTGACTAACAATAACAGTGATGGAGGCTTTTTATGGTGCTTGTGAACATAGTCTACTGTTGGAAGAGGAATAGGAATATGGAGGGAACCCCTTTGTGGTATGTGCATACCACATATGGTATATGTATACCACCTATAGGCATGCATAGATGGTTAAAGGCTGAAGAGAAAGCAAGAACACTAAGCATCCCTACTCTAAGCATGTGGGAAGAGGAGCCCATTGCTAAGAGTTTGAAGACTATTGCACTGAAGTAAATTTAGCAATTGTAAAATGTGAACCCCGCTCAACTTCTGACTAGACTGGCTGGATCTCTACCCTATACTAATTGCCTGAAACAAAAGGAAGTGTGCTTATTCTTTGGGATTAAATACTGTTAATTTCAGTATCTACTATTTCTCTATATACAATGCCCAACACTCAATAAAAAAAATTAAGAGATGTATAAAAAAGAGGGGGGGGGAGGCAAGATGGCAGACAAGTAGGGGTCCTTGTTTCATCTGGTTCCTCAAATTTAGCTAGGTAACTTTCAAACTATCCTGAACACTTATTAATTTAACCCAAGATGTAAAGAAGGAACAGCTGGAACTCTACAAATAGAAAAGTGATTGCTTCTTACAAGGTAGGAGTGGGAAGAAGAGAAACAGAGGGGATATACTAGAAGATAAACAGGGGGCAGAGACAGGAGGGAGCCTTTGTAAGCAGGCTGCAGGAAAGTAGTACAGCCTTGGGACACATAATCAGGACCTTTAGAAATCTGCTCCTGAGAGAGTCTTCCCTGACTGACAAGTGCTCAGTAGTGAAATAGGACAGAATCACAGAAGGGGCAGTGAGATCTCAATATTCCTGGAGGCACAGAAAGAACAGGGGTGCCTGAGCCAGCAAAGTTCCCAAGCATTAGAGCAGGAAACAGATTTAGCTCAGTGAGCCTGGGAGAAAGCTCAACTTGTGCCATAAACCATGGTCGGATCAGGGGACCATTGTCAGCTCTGGGTCCCTACAAAGGACTGGAATGCAGCAACCCTCTGCTAGCATCTGGGAAAGGTGGAGCAGGTACGCACTACATGAGATGAAGGTTCTCCTCCGCCCCAGCTAGGGCCCAGCAGTGGATAGAGGCAGGCTATCCTCTGATACCTCTGGGAGGGGCAGAGCCAGTGAGCCCACAAGTTGGTGAAAGCTCTCTAGCCCCCTGATGCCCTTCAATTTGTACAAATCAGTGCCCTAATGCCTGCCCCTAGGAGGATCTGAGCCAGTGGGCACAAAGAGTCTGCAGTTTGGTACATTCTGGGAGCTCTTGGCTCTGGGGCTGGAGGTATGCCTGCTGCCATTTTTATTTATTTTTTATTTTCACACTCAAGAGAGGCTCAGTCTCCAGGGAACAAAGACATCATAGGGCAAATTGCTTACACTGAGCCCAGGTACCTGGCGGTGATGAGGTGGGGGCGGGGGAGTGGGCAACCCACCCAGGCACAGACACATCAGAATCAGCATAGAAGGTGCCTCCCCTAGAAGACCAGCTGGAAGAACAGGGGAACGACAAGTCTATTAACCAAACAAGACTGGAAAGCTCTAGGATTGAGGGAAAATAGTATATAGAGCTCAAGGTTTTTTTCTTATCCGTTTATCTTTCAAGGTAACAATTTCCAGTATTTTTTCTATTTTCTTAACTACAATATTTTATGTACTCTTCATTTTTAAGTTTTTTTTCTTTTTTACTTTTATATTTTTACAATTACATGTCATAGATATATTCTTCATTTTTGGCTTCCTTTCAACGTATTCAATTTAATTTTTGTACATATATAAGTTTAGAGTTTTTTGTTTTGTTTTATAATTTTGGAATTTAGTACCTTCTAACATACAGATCAAAATACACTCAGAACCAAGTGGAGCACCATGTTGGTCCATTCCGTGAGATTATATTCTCTCTTCCTTCCCATTCCACCCACCTCTTTTTTCTTGTTTTTGTTGTTGCTGTTGTTTCATTATATAAGATTTGCTTGTTTGTATGAATTTGGAATTTAGTACCTTCTAACATACAGATCAAAATACACTCAGAACCAAGAGGATCACTGTCTTCATCCACTCTGTAAGACTATATTCTCTCTCTCCTACCATACCCCCCCAATTTTAAAATTGTTAATATTTTTTTAAAGTTTGTTTTTCCTCTTTCATTTTCTTTTCTTTTCTTTTTTTAAAATTTTCTGGTCACTGACCACTTCGGAATTATCTTGGTTGTATTTTGATTGGGTCGGGGTTGATATATTTTTGACTGCTCGCTTATACAGCCATTCTCCACTGGACAAAATGACTGGTAAAAGGAAGAATTCACCAGAAAAGAAAGAACCAGAAGTAATACACATCTAATGTCACACATCTAATGGATATGGCTTTAAGTAAGATGTCAGAGATAGAATTTAGGACTACAATTACAGAATGACTGGTGACTCTTGAAAAAAGCATAAGACACGCTAGAGATTCTCTTACTGCAGAAATGAGATATAATCAGGCCAAAATTAAAATATTTTACCTGAGATGCAGTCTAAACTGGATGCTCTAACACCTAGGGTAAATGAGGCAGAAGAGAGTGAGTGTCGTCAAAGACAAGTTGATGGAAAGGAAGGAAGCTGAGGACAGAGAGAAGAACAACCAAGAACTCACAAGGAGAGACTCTGAGAATTAAGTGATAATTTGAGAAAGAATAATATTCATCTTATTAGGATTCCAGAGGCTATGGAGAGACAGAGGACCAGAAAGAATGTTTGAACAAAGCATAGCTGAGAACTTCCCTAATCTGGGGAAGGAAACAGGCATTCATATCCAAGAGATGGAGAGGATTCCCCCAAAACCAACAAAAATGGATCAACACTCTGTCATGTAATAGTGAAGCTTGCAAATTTCAGACATAAAGAGAAAATCCTAAAAGCAGCTTGAGACAAGAGATTCCTAACTTAAAATGAGGAGAAATATCAAATTAACAGCAGACCTATCCACAGAAACCTGGAAGGCTAGAAAGGACTGGCATGATATTTTCAGGGTATTAAATGAGAAAAACATGCACCCAAGAATATTTTATCCAGCAAGACTGTTATTCTGAATAGGAGAGATAAAGAGCTTCCAAGATAGGCAGAAACTGAAAGAATATGTGACCACCAAACTAGCTCTGCAAGAAATATTAGGGGGGAACCTGTAAACTAAGAAGGAGCCCAAAGATACAACCTGCAGAAACAGGGACTGTATATGTAATACTAAGACATTAAATTCATATCTTTGAATAGTTACTCTAAACATGAATGGGCTAAATGATCCATCAAAAGACACAGGGTATCAGAATGGATAAAAAAAGCAAGACTCATCTATATGCTGTCTACAAGAAACTCATTTACCATGCAAATGGACATCAAAAGAAAGCTGGGGTAGCAATCCTCAATATCAGATAAATTAGTTTAAACCAAACATTGTACTGAGAGATGAATAAGGACACTATATCATACTTAAAGGGTCTATCCAACAACAAGACCTAACAGTTATGAATATTTATGCTCCTAATGTGAGAGCAGCCAATGATATCAATCAATTAATAACCAAAGTAAAGAGACATATATAATACATTAATAGAAGATTTCAACACAGCACTCTCAGCAAAGGACAGATATAAACAGAAGATCACCAAAGAAACAAGGGCTCTGAATGACACATTGGACCAAATGGATTTCACAGATATATACAGAACATTCCATCCTAATGCAAGAGAATATACATTCTTCTCAAGTGCACATGGAACTTTCTCCAGAATAGACCACATATTGGGTCACAAATCAGGTCTCAACTGATATCAAAAGATTGAGATTATTTTCAGACCACAATGCTTTGAAACTAGAACTCGATCACAAGAAGAAATTTTGAAAGTAACTCAAATACTTGGAGGATAAAGAGCGCTGTTTCTTTGAAAGAATTATTATGATAGTCAAACCCCTACTGAGACTTTAAAAAGAAAAAAGACTCAAATTGATAAAATCATGAATGAAAGAGGAGAGATCACAACCAATACCAAGGAAATACAAACAATTTTAAAAACATTATGAGCAAAAAAAGAAACAAAAAAACATTATAAGCAACTGGATGCCAACATATTAGGCAATCTGGAAGAAATGGATGCATTCCTGGAAACCTACAAATTACAAAAACTGAAAACAGGCCAATAACCAGAGAGGATACTGAAGCAGTCATCAAAACCTTCCCAAGAAAAAAAAAAGTAGAGGGACAAATGGCTTGCCATGGGAGTTTCACCAAACATTTAAAGAAGAAATAATACCTATTCTACTAAAGCTGTTTCAAAGGATAGAAATGGAAAGAAAACTTCCAAACTTGTTCTATGACACCAGCATTACCTTGATTCCAAAACCAAAGACTCCACTAAAAAGGAGAATTACTGACCGATATCCTTGATGACATGGATGCAAAAATTTTCACCAAGATACTAGTCAATAGGATCCAACAGGACATTAAGAGGATTATAAAACACAACTAAGTGGGATTTATTCCTGGGATGCAAGGGTGGTTCAACGTTTATAAAACAATCAATGTGATGGATCAGACTAATGAAAGAAAAGAACCATATGATCCTCTCAATAGATGCAGAGAAAGCATTTAACAAAATATAGCATCCATTCCTGATTAAAACTTTTCAAAGTGTAGGAATAAAAGGAACGTACCTCAATATCATAAAGCCATTTATGAAAAGCCCACAACAAATATCATTAATGGGGAAAACTGAGTGCTTTTTCCTAAGGTCAGGAACACAACAGGGATGCCACTCTCACCACTGTTGTTCAACATAATACTAGAAGTCCTAGCCTCAGCAATCAGACGTCAAAAAGGCATTCAAATTGGCAAGGGGAAGTCAAACTCTCACTCTTTGCAGATGACATGATACATAGAAAACCTAAAAGACTCTATCCCAAGATTGCTAGAACTCATACAGCAATTCGGCAATGTGGCAGGATACAAAATCAATGCACAGAAATCAGTTGCATTTCTATACACTAACAATGAGACTGAAGAAAGAGAAATGAAGGAATCAATCCCATTTACAATTGCACCCCAAACCATAAGATACCTAGGAATAAACCTAACTAAAGAGGTAAACGATCTGCACTCTAGAAACTATAGAACACTTAAGAAAGAATTTGAAGAAGACAAAAAGAGATGGAGAAACATTCCATGCTCATGGATTGGAAGAATAAATATTGTGAAAATGTCTATGCCACCCAGAGCAATCTACACATTCAATTCAATCCCTATCAAAATACCATGGACTTTCTTCACAGAGTTGGAACAAATAATTCTAAGATTTGTATGGAACCAGAGAAAACCCAAATAGCCAGAGGAATTTTGTAAAAGAAAACCAAAGCTGGGGGCATCACAATGCCTGAATTCAAGCTGTATTACAAAGCTATGATCATCAAAACAGTATTGTACGGGCACAAAAACAGACATACAGATTAACGGTACAGAATAGAAAACCCAGAAATGGACCCTCAACTCTATGGTCGACTCATTTTTGACAAAGCAGGAAAGAATATCCAGTATGAAAAAGACAGTCTCTTCAATAAATAGTGTTGGGAATATTGGACAGCCACATGCAGAATAATGAAACTAGATCAATTTCTTATACCATACACAAAGATAAATTCAAAATAGTTGAAAGGTCTAAATGTGAGACAAGAATCAGTCAAAATACTAGAGAAGAACACAGGCAACAAACTCTTCAACCTTGGCCACAGCAACTTCTTGCAAGACACATTTATAAAGGCAAGGGAAACAAAAGCAATAATGAATTATTGGGACTTCAAGATAAAAAGGTTTTGCACAGCAAAGGAAACAATCAACAAAACTAAAAGACAACCTACAGAATGGGAGAAGATATTTGCAAATGACATATCAGATAAAAGACTAGTATCCAAGATCTATAAAGAACTTATCAAACTCAACACCCAAGAAACACACAATCCAGTCACAAAGTAGGCAGAAGACATGAACAGACATTTCTCCAAAGAAGACCTACATATGGCCAACAAGCACATGAAAAAATGCTCCACATCACTTGCCATCAGGGAAATACAAATCAAAATCACAATGAGATACCACTTTACACCAACGAGAATGGCTAAAATTAACAAGACAGGAAACAACAAATGTTGGTGAGGATGTGGATAAAGAGGAACATTCTTGCACTGTTGGTGGGAACTCAAGCTGGTACAGCCACTCTGGAAAACAGTGTGGAGGTTCCTTAAGAAGTTAAAAATAGAGCTACCCTAGGACTCAGCAATTGCATTACTGGGTATTTACCCCAAAGACAGAGATGTAGTGAAAAGACAGGACACCTGCTTCCCAATGTTCATAGCAGCAATGTCTACAATAGCCAAACTGTGGAAGGAGCCAGGATGTTCTTTGACAGATGAATGGATAAAGAAGATGTGGTATATATACACAATGGATTATTTCTCAGCCACCAGAAAGGACGAATTCCCGCCATTTACACTTATGTGGATGGAACTGGAGGGTATAATGCTGAGTGAAATAAGTCAATTGGAGAAAGACAATTATATGCTTTCACTCATATGTGGAATATAAGAAATAGTGAAAGGGACCACAAGGGAAGGGGTGGGGAGACTGACTGCGGACAAATTAGAGGAAGACAAACCATGAGAGACTCCTAACTCTGGGAAACAAAGGGTTGCAGAAGGGGAGGTTGGGTGGGGACCAGGTAACTGGGTGATGGGCATTAAGGAAGGCACACCAGGAGATGAGCACTGGATGTTATATGTATGGTATGTTCATAAATGGAATTTAAATAAAAAATTTTTTTAAAAAGAGAGAGGAAAAAATAACCCAATATCCAAAGATAAACCAATTGGCAGAATGAGACTCATGGGTGACCTAGATATTAGAATTATCAGACAGGACTTTGAACTAACTATGATTAATATATTTAAAGGTCTAATGGAAAAGGTAAATAATATTCATGAACAGATTTGGAATTCTGCAGAGAAATGGAGACTTTAAATGGAGATGCTACAAATGAAAAACACAATATTAAAGATGAAGAATTATTTGAAGAGCCTGAACAGCAAACTCAACAAAACCAAGTAAAGACTCAGTAACTGTAAATCAAGAGAAATTATAAAAACTAAAACACAAGGAAACAGAGTGAGGGGAAAACCCAGAGTATCTAAGAACTCAAAGAAAATAGGAAGCAGTCTAACGTAAGTGTAATTGGAATCCCAGAAGTTATAGAGAATAGGGTAAGAGAAATACTTAAAGAGTTAATGGCTAATAATTTTCAATAATGAAAGATATGCTGCCACAAATCTATGAGGCTTAGGGAACCTCAAACAAAGCAAACAATAAAAACACACACCAAATAGCCAAGCTGCTGAAAAATCAAAGAAAAAGAGAATCTCTTAGGCAGCCAGACTGGAGGGGGGAAGGTAAAAAAAAAAATTTTGGAATAGCAAAAATAAAAAAAACAGTAGACTTCTCATCTATTCAAACTAGGAGACAATGGAATGATATCTATAAAATACCTAAATGGTACTTTAAAATGTTTGTTTGTTTGTTTGTTTTTAAATCTTCAACCAAGGATTCTCTACCCGGTGAAAATATCTTTCAGTAGTTAAGGTGAAATAAAGAATTTTTCAAACAAAATTCACTGATAGAATTCACTGATGGCAAATCTTTAATGCAAAAAATAGCTCGTAAAAGTTTTTCAGGCAAAAGGTGTACAATACAAAACAAAATTTATATCTACCAAAAAAATGAAGTAAACTGAAAGTGATAAAAATGAAAGTAAATATTAAAATGTTTCCTTCTAAAAAAAAATGTTTCCTCCTAAATTTAAAGATAATTAACTGTCTAAAGTAAAAAGAACAATATGTTGGGAGGTACCTACATAAAAACAAAATGTATGACAATAATAGCACATAGTTGTAAGGTTATTAAACCATATGTGATACAATATTTAAATGTAAACTCTGATAAGTTAAAGATATATATTGCAAACCACAGGGCAACCAATTAAAACTTAAAAAGAGGTATAATAAATCACTAATTGGAATACATGGGAAAAATAAAGGTTACTCAACTTTCCTAAAAGAAATCAGGAAAAATATGGAAAAAGGAATAAGAAGAGTTCAAAAAATCAGAAAACAATTAGCAAGACATCAAACTAAGCCAAACACACAAAAGTCACTTTTATTACATGTGGTCTAAATCTCCCACTTAAAAGGTAGAGATAGTCAGACTGGATAAAAAAGCAAGACCCAACTATATTATCTACAAATAAATCACTTTGAATATAAGTACATTCAAATTGAGGAAGTACTGGTAAAAGATATATTATGCAAACACTAATCATAAGAAATTTGTGTGTATATGGTCAGACATAGTAGACACAGAACAAGCAGTATTATCTGGGATGAAGTAGGACATTATACAATGTTAAAAAGACATAACAATCCTAAACACACCTTGAATATTTACAGAATAAAAACTGATAGAACTAAAGAGTTTAGCACATTCAACTACAAAATGGGTGAAAGGCCTTGTTTTCATAGAGTTTCTATTCCCATGAGGAAGACAAGAGTAGTAAACAGAATAAAAGCTTCAATATACTTTTTTACAGGGTGCTATGAAGTACAGAGAATATATATATTTTCTGGAGGAATAGAAGGAGGAAAAAGGAGAAAGGTGGTTTATATAAAAAAACTTCACAGAAATTAAATGTTCATGTCCATGATAAATATAAATATAGTCACTTATAAATTATGAATTCATAATGAGAAGAGTTATACAGTAAAATTAAAGTGCTTTCTCTAGCTTACCTGTAATCTGGTTCTTATTTAATAGAAGTAATAGCTCTTAACATACTGACTAATGACATAATCACTTTGATCAAGGTCTTTCAAAACCTGTGACCAGATTAGCATTCATTCTCCTGACTTTATTTATCAAATTTTGGGGGGGGGGGTACCTATGAATCTTACAAACGTCAGCTAGATTTTGGAAATATAAAAATAATTCATAGTTATGGAGAAAAAGGTGCGAAGGAAAACATTTAACCAGTAAACACAATTAAGTTCTCAGAGTATACTGGAAGCACAAATAAATTAGGTTTAATAAAGGGTCCGAAAAAAGTCCATGGTCATGTTTTCCAGAATGTCTTTCAAGACATTTATTATGTGTATAAAAAGGAAAAAGAAAATGTGTACTTTTGTGTTTAGATTCTGATTCCCTTTCTTATTAATTCTATTAAGAAAAATTTATGTAAAATAAATAGATTTTAAAATATATAACTGATGAGTTTTGACAGTTCTATATACCTAGAAACCACCAATACAATCAATGTATCAATTTCATCACAATCAAAAGATTCCTCAAGTCTCTTTGCAAGCCATCTCTCCCTCTACCTCTGGCCCCAGACAACCAATGTTTTCTGTCACTATAGATTATTTTGCATTGTGTGTGTATATATACATACATACATGCATTTGATATAAACATGTATATTATACATAAAGATTAATGCAGGATGTATTTTTTCACAGCTAACTATTTTAGCTCAGGTTGATTTGGAGATTCATTCATAGTGTCAGGTATGTAAGTGGTTTACTGTTTACTGCTAAAAAGTATTCCACTGTATGGATATATATATATATATATATATATATATATATATTTTTTTTTTTTTTTTTTTTTACTGCATTTACCTATATTGCTAAACATTTGGGTTGTTTCTAGTTTGGGGCTGTGAATACAGTTGCACTGAATACTAACGCACAAGTACCTGGGTAAATAGCTAGGAATGGAATAGCTGAATCATATGGTAGATATTTATGAATGTATCACTATTGAACACTATTATTTAAAAGAAAATTGTGACATGCCACTGAAAAGTTTTATTTAAAAAATTTTCAAATACTGTAAAAACTAAAATTATTAAAAGACAAGACAGTTAAGTATTTTTTTTTTAAGATCTTATTTTTTTATTCATGAGAGATAGAGAGAGAGAGAGAGGCAGAGACACAGGCAGAGGGAGAAGCAGGCTTCAAGCAGGGAGCCCAACGTGGGACTCGATTCCAGGTCTCCAGAATCACACCCTGGGCCGAAGGTGGCGCTAAACCACTGAGCCATCCGGGCTGCCCAAGACAATTAAATATTCTTGAGCATATAAGAGACACTTTTAAGTGCTCATCAAATTGAATTGAAACTTTAGCTGCTTCATAACTAGATAAGCATAGGGCTTCTCCTCCAAAATCAATTTGGCCACTATAGAGAAGCATCGGCCCCATTCTACAAGACTGCTTTTAATGCATAACTTTCCTAAGTAATTTTATAATAAAATAATCATCCAAATCACAAAATGAGCAAAAAATCAGGGCTAAAAGAAATAGGATAAGAAGAACCTCTAGAAATGATAGAAATTATGTCATGACAATTCAGAAATCTGAAGAACAAAAACAAGATCTTCATGCAAGAATGACAGCATTGCTCCCACTCTCAGAAATCATTAAATATTTTCACCAGAAGGCCTGATTGTCAATCAATTTTAATATCAAATTACTTTTTAAAAAATTGCCTAGGGACGCCTGGGTGGCTCAGTTGTTGAGAGTCTGCCTTCAGCTCAGGGTGTGATCCCGGGATCCAGGATCAAGTCCCGCATCGGGCTCCTTGCGGGAGCCTACCTGTCCCTCTGCCTATGTCTCTGCCTCTCTCTCTGTGTCTCTCATAAATAAATAAATAAAATCTTTTTAAAAATTGCCTATAATTTTCATTCAGTTATGGCCTCTTAAAATACATATCAATCTGGAAGAAATGACTTGGTATATCTCCATATCTTTCTTTTCTTTATTATAAAGCATAATATAATACCAAGCTGATCTAATAAAGGTTAGGTGATAAAAATGACATATATTAAATGCTTATTAACTGACCTATACTATATTATGTGGAATAAAGAGAAAAAAAAATCACCTGGTATTCACTCAAATGACAAGCTGCCCAAATGAAAGAATCTGTTCTTTCATCTTCTTATCACTGCTTATTTTAAGAAGGTTTTTCAGGTCACTAAGGAACTTTTTTGGCTGCTTGTTTGATACATTACTAAGGTTTTGCTATTTAAAACCTCAGCTTACTTCATTTAAAGCACAGTAGCAGAATAAATTTTATGCTATTGAGCTACTTACTAAATGGAAAAGCCCACTTTACAATACCAATAAATTAGACAAATTTAAAAGGATGTATCAATCAGTGAAAGTTGGACAAAATGGAATTTAAAATACTTGTTAAATATATGTAAGATGTGTATAAATTCCTATCATTCTTCATCCTAGGAATGGAAGAATTTATTCAAGACAATTGTTAAGGTAATATTTTAATTTTTATCACCTATATACCTTATACACAAAAGGAATAGTACAAAGCAATAAATATTTATAAAACTTGAAGGGTATACCTATTTTTGTCTAATTATTTTATTGAGAATAATAAAACTCTCAGATTGTTATCTGGCTTTCCTTAGTTTTATTAAGAATACTGATCAAATCACAATGTGTTTTATTTCTCAGTGAATAAAGAGGGAAGTCAGTATTTCATAGACTGCTCTACAATTACAGAAAATGACAAAAATAATGTATCAAATATGATACTAAAGCATGTTTATACACACATATACATTTTCTATGTTTTCAAATTTGGAAAAATGTAAAGAGCTTTTCCTTCATCATTTGGTTCTGCTCCATCTTCTTTCAATTAGGTGGTGATTATTTTTGTGATTTATAACAGATTAAACAAAATGTAGGTGTAGGATTAGCTATAACAAAATTCTTAGAACCTATTTCTAATATTAGGAATTTATAATATATCCCATATCTGCAGAATTTATAATATATCCCATATTCTGCAGTTCTAAGAGCTAAACCATTAATATTAAAGCATAAATGTATTTAGTGAAGTATGTACTTATGAAAGTGATAGCTTCCTCAATATAGTACTTTGACAATGAAGCAGAGACATGGATTTTACATGTCAACAGTATTCTGAATACAATACATGTTCAACAGTATTCTGAAAAGTCACTTGAACTCTCAGTTTCCTTACCTGAATTGTAAGAATTTGGAAGGGGTGAATTGGAAGACTTAATTCTAAAAGTCTCTTCTATTTAAAAAATTATAAGTTCTAGGTTGCTTTATTTCCTAAGTTTTCTAATTCTCATGGTTCTTTGAATCTACATCATCTATCCAAGTATAATCTGAACATTTTGGCTAACTGCAAAAAATTACTTAAACCTTTGAGTGTTTACCCCAAAATATATACAAATATAAAGATACAGAATTTTCCCAACTGTTTTCCTGTTGCTGATTAGTGAGCATGTTTTAAGACGAAAAAAGCATGAATGATAACTTCCTCTGAAAGGTGCAGCATCCAATTCAGATATTTTGTCCTGATTTTAAAGCTGGTGGGTGTAGTGCTATTAAAGTTTTGTTCAGTTAATTTTCTTTTTTAAAACTTGTTTGTATGTTGTTTAGGGTGCCCTTACTTCAGCAAAGGAGAAAGAACAGGAGAGCCTTAGAATTTTTGAGGGAACAAAAAACCCTATAACATAGAATGTACTGTATCAAACTATTTTACATGAATGACACAAGTATTATGAATTTTTTAAAAAATTGAACATTGTTAAAAAAAGGTGTTATGTAATAAATTTTTCATAAATAAAAAAATATCCCTAACATATCTCTATTAAGAGCTCAAATTTATTACTGCCTCCAGTAAAAACAAGCAGTAATAACAAGAAAGGTCAGAAAAAACATAACATAAAACTCTGTTCTTTCCTATATTAGTAAATTGCCCTAACTTCTATCCAGCTGCTCAAAACCCAAGTCTAGATATTGCTCTTGATTTCTCTTACTCTCATTTCTGATCCAATCACTATAAATACTTCTCGAATACTTGTGTTGCCCTCCATCATCCTCACTGCCGTAACACTAACCCAAGTCACCATTATCTCTTGCCTGAACTACTACAAAAATCTTAAAATCAGTCTCCATGCTTCCATCTCAATTCCCACTTTCATTCTCCTCAACCTATTTTCCTAGCAGTTCCAAGGGTGATATTTTTAAAATCTGAATCAGATCCCCTTTCATAAGTTCTTATTACTTTAGAATGATCTGCAAGATTCTCTATGATCTAGGTCTTGCTTATTTCTCCCACGCTTTTGCCCAATACTCTTCCTGTACAGCACATCTCTTTATCTTGAGCTCCTTTCTGTTCTTTAAACATACCGAGTTCTTTTCTCACTTAGGGCTTTGCAACTGCTATACTTCTAAAGGAAATTTTCTTCCTCTTCACTTTAAATAGTTCATTCTCATTTTTCAGACCTCAGCTCAAATAACATCTTTCTTCACCTTCCAATACTCTCTATTCCATTATCTTGTTTATTTCCTGGATACCAATGACTACAATCTGTAAATATTCTTTTTGTAGTATTTACTTATTATTTATTTCCCCCTGCAAGCCCCTCAAGGATACAGAATTCTTGTTCTTATTTTCTCCTATAATCCTCTACACTGGCACAGTGTCCTGAACACAGTGGGCTCAATCACTATTTGTTGATTACATTACCTGATGCATATACATGCACGAAAAAATACAAAGACACAGAATAAGAATTTCCAGGGATTTACTCATCAGCACTACTGAATAAAAACACTCAAATCAAATAATCCATGGTGTAGGTACTGACATTTTGTATGGGCAGGAACATACATACATGTCTTCAGCAACATAAAGGCATTGTTTCTAATTCTAACTTTGCATAGTAGAGATATATTTTTCCTATGTCATATAGAAGGCTGATTAAAAGGATGGTTCAACAGGTTCAATCTTTGTTAGTTTATTCAAATATGTTTTAAGCATGCAAATGAAAAATGTGAACCCATCAATATCTTTTTTAAATTCAAAAGTCAACTTATAAATAAACCAGGTACAGGTAAAATGAATGAAAGATTAGATATAAAAGTAAAAGCTATAAATACTACATCAGTCAAATTACAAAAATGAGTCATGAAGAAAAATCTACCATGACTGTTAAATATTCATACATCAAAAAAGAAGCATAAAGCTTGCAATTTTGTGGCATAGTATTATATTAAAGGTTTAAAAATTTTGTCTTTATGCAGGATAATTTCAAATATATTTACATATTTACATGTATAATATGCAGGATCAGGGGGAAAGCACTAGTTCCACAGATGCAATTTAAAATTAGGTCACAACATGGCATTTGATGGGCACAGCTTTGGTGTGTCTGATGATACTTGTATTAATTTCTACAGCTCAACAGATTTCTCACATTAGTCAAAACTGATAGGGACACCTGGGTTGCTCAGTGGTTGAGCAGCTGTCTTCAGCTCAGGTTGTGATCCAGGGATCCTGGGATCGAGTCCTGCATTGGGCTCCCCTCGAGGAGCTTGCTTTTCCCTCTGCCTAGTCTCTGCCTCTTTCTGTGTGTCTCTCATGAATAAATAAATAAAATCTTAAAAAAAAAAACTGATAATTCTCCTTTCTTCAAAAAGACTTTTTATAATTGAGCATCCATAAATCACCATACATTTGCTCAGGGAATTGCTGAAATTACTCCATTTTTCTATTTCTATATTCTCATTTTACTAGCAAAAGGACAGAGTATCTATAGATTATAAGCAAATTATAAAATAATTTATGGAACTCAATTATTTCCATAATATGACTTCTGAATAGCCTTTAGGTTACAATATAAATAATTCATAGTTTCACTTTAGAAGTCGAAACTGCTCAAGATCAAAATTAAACTTTATTCCAATTATTTTACATATAAAAGAGGCTTATGTATCAGAATATTTCATACTTAAAAGAAATTATGCTAGATTATGAAAAGATATGTGTATGTGTGTGAAATATATTTACAGTTATGATTTAAAATTACCTCGAACTGATAACAGCACAGTTTCTCAGAACAGAGAATAATATGTGTTAGCAAGGTTTCTTTAAGCAGACTGAAAATTTTATGTTTGATGAATCTAAACTTTAACTTCATCTTTAACAGGTAAAATTAGCATAGTAAAAGTTAAGGGAAGGGGAAGATTTACGCAAAAACAAACAATACTCTTATTTTTGAAGAACTTTATAAATTAGACTTCCTCTCCTCCCCATCTAAGACCTGTTACTCAGAAAAGCAAAATTCAAAAAGCCATTCAGGCTTTGACTCAGAGACAAGAAGCAAAGCTGGTATCCAAGGGATAAAAAGATTAATTTGGCAACCTTATGACTTCTTATTGAACTCAAGGAAAATCATCTAATATTTTTGCCATGTGCAACACTTCCTCACATGCTGCCTCCACTTTCATATCTGTAAAAATGGTAACAACTACGTGGAAATGATTATTCCATCTCTTTTTAATGAGACAATCATTTTTTTATAACACAGTAGTTGGAAACTAATGAAGTATTGGGAAAAAGTAGCTAAGTAATGTGCTCTTTGCCCTACAATTTTTATTAAGGTAAAAATTCATAGAACCTTAGATTTTTAAATACTATTTTAATAAACAAGAGGGATTTGAATGTGACTAATAATGGAAAGATCATAATTCCTCAAAGTGTAAACTACCTGAAGGGGTTACCTAAGTAACTATTTCTTAAGCCTAGTGCAGTACTTTGCAAGAACCAAACAAACTGATAATAAACAATCTAATCTTACTTCACATTTTAATTTCATTCTCTTACAGTCAGTATTTACACATCACACCTGGCCTACTATAATGGCTTCCTCTTTTCTGCCTCACTTCTCTTCCTACTCAGATCCAAAGTCTCTGCTTCTATGAAGCCGAAATTCCAATTTCAAGTTATTTTTGTGGTTCTTTCCGGTCCACACATAAAAGTACAAAATAACTCCTTAGCCTACATACATTTTAAGTGCACAACTCACATTAATAAGCATGCAAAAATTGAGATCTCTAATCACAGTAAACCTCTACTATCATTTGATTATTTAAACAACCCTACCCTCATGACTATTGATAACATACCCCATAACCTGAATTCTGAACCTTCCCCCCACACCACAAGTTTTCTACTATTACCTTGCCACTTTTATTAACAGATGGGTTTGACTTCTGTTTTACTGGGAAAACGGGAGGCCATGCTAGAAACACACTTCTGATTGTCCTCTTTACTATCTTAAGATTTTTAAATACCATCTTCACATTTTTTTATACCTTCACTTATCTTCTGACAGCTTTCATTATAGTAGAAATGTCCTTTTCTGTTCTAATACCAACTCCATTTACTTGGGTTCATGGTTTCATTTCTTTTTTCATCTGTGATCTTTTTTCATCAGTGATCTTTCTTCATCAGTTATTCTAAGAAATTTACTCTGTCCTTGTCCACAGGGTCCTAGCCTAATAAATATGTTCTCGTCTCCACTACTCTGTATCACTCTAATAGTACTGCCCTTCCTTCAAACTACTCATATCTTCCTTTCTCATTAAACTTTTAGAAATACTCTCCCTTCATTTCATTACTTACCATAGACCTTGAAATTTGACTCCTCTCTCCACAAAACTCAAAGATGTTTTAAAACATGTATATCTCTTTATCCAATCATCAAAACTCAGTATTTTTTTCCTGGCAGTACTTGACACTTTACCACCCAACTCTTTGGAATCCACAGCAATAAACTTATTTTCCTCAAATCTTTCAATTCTTCTTCACAAGCTCCTCTATTTCTCCTACACCCTAAATGTGGCTGTTTTCCTTTAAACAGTTTCTTCTACTGTCATGGGTCAATGATCACTGGGTCACTCAATCACTTGTAAGTGGATGAATCTCAAAGTTCTGTCACCTGAATGTGACAACAGCACTTCAAGTTCAACACACCTCCAAACACAGCCACCAGATGGGGTCTCACTATTTCTATTGTTGGTGTTATCCTGATTCAAATTCTAGACTCAGAGACTCCTTCTTTCTTCTTATCTGATATCTTCTTGGGTTCCACACACACCCTCTTTCTTCCTGTTCTCTCTTTCATTTGTTCCACAAGCTTAAAAAGAAAAAATAGCCTGCTCAGTAGTTATTCTTCATCTAGTCCACTGCCCAATATTTTTTAAGTAGGAATGTGCATCAGAATCATTTAGGGAGCTTTTGCAGAATATGTATCTGATAGGTTGATTTATCAGTTCTAGCATATGGCTAGATGCTGATTTATTGGTTCTAGTGTATGGCTAAGAAAATGTGTTTTGAAAAAGGTTCCTAAGTGTTTCAGATGCACACTTCTTGTTAAGAATGACTGCCTGTCTTATAATATACACCTCTTTCAAAATAACTTTGTCTATGTTATCAATGTGAGCATTTCATTCTCTTGCTGAAATACCTTCAATGGCTCCCCATTATACAAGCCCTTCCTCAATGTGGGTTCCAGACACAGCTCTTCATTATGTTATCTACCTTTTAAAATGCTTTTCTGTGCTTCCGAAAAACCCTTTCACCCTCTCTCCACAGGTCCATATCCTGTGCAGATTAAATCCTTTCTTCTTCATGGATACCACTGGAAGAGCTCAAACACAAATGAGTTCCCTTCTAGACCTATATTATGTAACCTCCTACAGCATTTGTTACATAGTGCCTTGTTTTTTTAACATTGATACACATGCTTCCTTACCTTGATACACTACAATTTCCTTAAATATTAGAGACACACTTGGACAATGAGAAGTGAGTATCAGCAAAAGCCTTTTCCCCCTCTCATTATTTGCATTAGTTTTCTAGAATAAGGGTAAATTATAAACTACTTAAAGGCTGATCCTGACTTAATCAGGAATCTCACCTGAAGTAGAGGCTTGTGGCCCAAGACAGAAATTCTCATGAGACTAGGAATGCTAATGTCTAACCTACCACTATAGGTTGCACAGTGGCAGAAGCTAGTAAAGTTATTACTTGTTGATTACCAGTTCTAATCAAAGCCCTGAAAGTATAAATTCCCTCTCCCTAAATCTTATTTTGGGATTGTCAATTTTTTGTTGTTTTTTTTCCTGAAAGTCAAATTTGAAGGGAGAAAAAAAATAGAGGTAATTGTATCCTCCATTTTAATTGCATATATGCAGTTAAAAAAATATTGCCAAGATCATATTTTAAAATTGTATGTATGTATGTGTTTATGTACGTAAGTATATATATATACATATATATATATATATATATACACACACACACACACACATATATTTATGACATATACATTTCCCCCCATCCCTCAAGTAGAGTTGAAAGAAACAAGGTCATTCTCCATAGAAGAGAGGGCATATATGCCTCCTGGATACATGGGGTTTTCTAAACTTTTAATTTTGAAATAGAGGCTCTCTCCAGCCAGCTCATTCTAATGATCTCATTTACATAACTCTAATATAATATCTCAACCAGGAAACTGACACTGATACAACCTACAGACCTTGTTCAGATTTCATCAGTTTTCATATGCACTTGTGTATTTGTATGGGCATGTAAGGTTCAACCAATTTTATCACATGTATAAATTCCTGTAACCACCATCAATAGATGGTATTTAAAATATTCACTTTCATGCAAATCATATTTTTATAAAATTGATTAGAGGCTTCGAAATAAAAGATAAGCGTATTTTTTGATCTTAGAAAATAAAACTTGTATATATTATTATATAACAGAAATTGAGCAGATGAATACAAAGTAGAACCTGTATTTTGGTTTAAAATTAACTAGAAAATACATTCAAGTCAAAGCTTCTTCAAATTTTTAAATTGTATGCTTGAAGTTTACTAAAAAACAATACATTTGGGCTACATTGCCCAATTAAAACTTAAAGTGCTCAGTATTATTTCTTGGATTGTGTTGAAGATTTGGTACAAGAAACAATCATATGGAAAATATTTGGGCTATTTTTATACAGGCATTGTTGAAGATGCTGTCACTAATATCAGCCAGTATCCTTTGCATATTTTAAGAGGGATATGTACACAATCATCTAGGGAACTAATGATATCCTAATGATAAATCTCTTTTAGTATATATCTCAACAGTTTTTGTTTGATTGAAGAGAGTATTTATTCTTAACATAAAAATTACTTATCATAACAAGTAATGCTTGAATAACAAGTTTTTTCACCCTGGCTGCCAAGAAGCTAAAATTAAATTAGTGCCCGTTACAGTAAATATATTATCCTTGATTCTTAGTAGATTTAACTTTGCCTGTCTTTATAAGGCTTCTGGTCTTTAAATCCTTATTTTAAATATCTTGTGTATACTACTAGTATATGTACCATATCACAGCACACTTTTAGAAATAATGTATGGACTGAATGTTTGTGTCCCTCCAAAATTCATTTGTTTATACCCTAACCCCTGATGTGATTGATGATAGTAGGAAGTAACTAGGTCATAGAGGTAGAACCATCATAATGGGATTTGTGCCTTTATATGAGACAGGAGAATTTGCTTCTTCTCTTTCTTCCTTCTCTACCATGTGAGGATATAATGAGAAGAAAGCTGTGTGCAAACCAGGAAGAGTGTCCTCACTGGATACTAAATCTACTGGCACCTTGATCTTGGTTGGATTTCTCCGTTTCCAGAACTATGAAAAACAAATGTTGGTTGGTTAAGCCACCCAGTGTATGGTATTTTGTTATAGAGCTCAAATGAAGACAAATAATCATATATAAATCCTACATATTTCCTTTGTATAGTAGTTCATAGTTCATATAATACACCTATATATAAACCTGATTTAATCCACACAATGAATCCACTTTACCAATGAGAAAACTAAAATTCAACAAAGTTAAATGACAACTTAGTAAATGGTAGAACTGGAAATCCCATCAATCGGCAGTATTTGCCTTCCAGGGGGGCATAGCAAAATCTCATTTTTTTATAATTACATTAACTTTAAAATAAACTATATTCCTCTTATAAGCAATGCACTATTTGCTTAATCTCTAAAAATGGCTCCGATTACTACTCTATTATTATTTTTTAAATTCTGAATATAATTCACATATTTAGTGTGTACTTTGTCAACAAGTTGTGTTCCTTTGTGCATATTAGTAGAGATGTCTTTAATGGCATGAAATTTTTTTAGAGCTTATAATATTATTACAAAACAACATCTATTTATAACTGTATATTCAGGATATCTTTATAATGAAGTTTTTAAAAAGATTTATTTATTATTTATTTATGATAGAGAGAAGAGAGAGAGAGAGAGAGGCAGAGACACAGGCAGAGGGAGAAGCAGGCTCCATGCCAGGAGCCCAACATGGGAGTCGATCCCGGGACCCCAGGATCGCGCCCTGGGCCAAAGGCAGGCGCCAATCCGGTGAGCCACACTGGGATCCCCTAATGAAGTGTTTTAATCTGGTAATAGCCATAATTACTATCTCTAACAGTAACAGTAGCATATAGTTTTTTACTCTTATATATGTGGTATACTTTGACAATAAATCCATTTATATACAAGGATTAACTGTTAAAAGTTGAAGAATCTGATTTTTAAACTTATTGGTTGGTAATTCTATTTTACCCTAAAACTGAATACTGAAAAAAGTGGGGTAAATATATGAACCTGCAAAACCCTTTAATAACATAATTAAATACTAACCTAATTAATACCATTGAAATAAACAGTTATTTTAAATGCCAGATATAAACAGCTGCCTGTTAAATATAACTGCTGCAAATATACTTTGCTTACTTAGGCAATTTCAAGGCATGTCTGCATTATATTAATACACACTTATCTAGCCTACCTATATTACAAAATATTACATATTATTGCTAAGTATATTTTAGCATTTGCAACTAGAACAATGAATCATTTTTTTACATAAAATAGGGTAGTATATTATAATCACTAATATATATATATAGATCTGTGCATATATTTGGTATCTTTTCCAGTTACACTTACAATCAATAAAATAAACAATATTTCACTTCATAAATACTGGCTTTGGCAAGCTTGATTATCACCTCATTTTGAATATTTATTTATTCATCAGTGAGTATGAATCCAATTTTCTTTATATCATGTAAGATGGCATATTATGTAAGTTCGCTAAGTGTGTATCTTTCCAGTAATAGTACTAATTACATAATAAGCACTAACTTTATTTCTATAAAGAGGCATTTTGTTTAATTTTAATAGGTATTAATTTGTATTGTGTATTAATCTTTTCTGGCAATATAAAAGGGCACAAATATTTAATTTTGTCTAATTATTTTCTTCTAGTCCCTACTAAATAACTTTGAACAAATATATCTAATATCAATTATTTCCTGAACTCAAGTAGTAACATCTGCAAACAGAGAACTCAGTCTCCAATCATCAACTTATTCTTACAATTTATAAATACAGCATCGGAATTTAACATGAAACTCTTTAATACCAAAGACCATTTAACTACATCAGCAATTTAAAATGTACACAGCTATATAAACAAAACTAATCACTGAAAGAAGGGAATACTACAGAGATGGGCAGATAAGGAGGAAAAAAAGAACTCATTCTTTTTAATCTCACCTTTGAGAGAAACATAGAATGAAACAGGGTGAAGGTATGCAATTCTGAAATTTAATAGTATTTCCCTTTATTTAAAATTACATTCCCCAATGTATCCCATCACAGCTAGGCTGATTCCTTTCTAAACTGAAAACAATTTTTCTCTGATCTTTGATTTAAAGGATGTCAAACTTCTTATAAAAAGGGTTATTTGGCGAAGTTCAAAGCAAAAGAGCTTTTAAAATGTTGCTCATATCAGAAGTCTGTTTGGATACTTCGAAAGAGAAATCCATAACTGAAGTACCTTTGGTGGCTCTTTGGAAGAAAAGAAAAAAGACCAAGCTTTTTAAATGAAAAAGGTGCTTACTCAGTGATTCTTTCATCTCTATATGTAAGAGAGAGACTAGAATTCAAAAAGTTCCTAAGCAACAAGGCCTCATTCTGTCCCATTTAGCAGTTGTATCAGCCTGCTACCTGATGTTATGTAAGAGTTTCCTTCCATTGGGAAGAATTCCTAAAATGGGTACTGTAAAAGCTGGTAAAACTGAAATCTGACCTACTTTTTTCAAAAGACTTCCATAGATTTTATGGCAGTGTAATTCCTTTTACACTTGGAGCTCTCCTCCTTTCAAATAAACTGTCTTAACTGAAATATGCTAGCAACTGCTTTGCTTTTTAAGGGTTAAAATACAAATCCATAAAATATACATATATTTCTCAAATTTTTATTTCTAATAGTGAATGCCTTTTATGCTTTTTGCATACATTGGTTTTCCTATCTATTGTATGCTTAGTATCATTCTGAATAATACTGAATTAAAAAACTCAATTTGGAGTTCATCCATAAAATGTAAGTAATTAGTCTAATAGGTAAGTTTGGCAAAACACAAATGTGAATTTAAAACATATGTTATTTATAAGAAAAAGATTCCTTGTATTTATAAAGCTGTCATGTGTAGTTTTCAATCTTCCTTTTAAAAATGAACCATTACATTCTTGAGAAGGAAGAAGGTTAATTAATTAAAATAGAAGCTATTGAATAATTTTAAAAAGAGAAATATAATTTCTGGGTTCATTCAAACTCCCAATTGTCATAAAATAAAATGAGAAATGCATTTCAAGTAAATTCACAAATCAACCACGTAGCATCATATTTACAGATATAAAATATCATTCTTATAAATCAAATAAAAGTGCTGTACTTTTCTTAAAATTAGTCTGAAAAAATCACTAGTAAGTTCACAGAGATTTAATTTCAAATAAAAGGATAAGAAAGCATACAGCCTCATGGAAATTATATGCCCAAGACAGCATGGCACAATGAACACATTTTACTACATGACTTACGGTAATAAATCACTCCTTATATGTATTGGTTCTTAAGACTACTAACTTCATTTTCCTTAAATAAGTTTTACAATAATAAAAAATAGCCTGTGTTTTCTATGCTTAATTTCCCACTTAACTATAATTTAAATTGAATTAAATGAAAATGAAGTGGTTATATATGTTTATAAATAAATGAGACAAAAAAAATTACCTTCATAGCCTAAAGCACACCGCAGACTTTACGCTATATAGCTCATAAGAATGGAGCAAATAGATGCAATAAACACTATGATAATGGACTTCAGTTTCATCAAAATAATCTTACTACTACACACTTATTACCCTAACTTCAAGGTCCTCAGAGTACACCAGAAATAAAATTACTCTGTGCCCATAAAAATCACAGCAATATGAGACAAGAGATCACTGTGTTTCTTCTATTGTGCCAAAACTAAGGGAAACGCCAGGACAAAAGTACTCAAAACAGGTATTTCCTATGGTTAAACAATGCATAATTTAAGAATAACTAAACAGAACAAGGATTAAAGAATATGTGTGGTAGACTTAAATTCTAGTAATATACACAGAAGGATAAGAATAAAAATAGCAATGATCAATGCTCCCCAAATACAGGCCATCAATCTTTATCACTCTGCAGAGATTTTTTTTTTAGTATATATTGTTAAAATTAATCATATAAAATTATGATTAAAATAATTTCACCCTTGAAAGCTAATATAATATGATAATAAGCTATGATGTTTAAAAAATTTCCTAAATATAAAAATGCAAAATTATAAACATAAAGTACCAGAATTTTATAAATAAAGCTAATATCCTAGGATAAAAGGCATTGGAATGAAAGAACAGTAAATAAATTTATAATCAGTATTAGGGACTAGAAACTATATACTAAAATTCATATTAAGACATCCACATCCTCAGACATAATATATAATGTTCCAGAAAAAGTAAGGAAAGGAGAATAAATGAGGCTAGCCTTACCATTAATGCTACAAATTATAACTGAAAGTTGTAGTTTTCAGTCTTTTTCTCTTTTTTTTTCAGTCTTTTTTTCTACTTCTTTCTTTCATATTATAAATAAGTATATTCATGACCTTATTTTCTATCTGGCTTAAATGCACAAATCATTTTTTGAAGCACTGCCTATTATAAAAGGACTATGTCTTTTGTGTATGAAATCAATGGGGAAAATAAACAGTAAAAATTATCCTAGTTATATAAATAGAACTAAATTCCTAGGAGACTTTAAAGGTAAATGTTAAAATATGTGTTTTTGGATTAGAAAATATAAATCTAAGGAAAATCCAGGGTAAGTCTAATTACACTGAATATACTCAAGATTTTTCTGTATTTTATTTATATAAATGTGGAGAGGAGAAGTAGAAAATGTAAAATTTTTGTAATATATTCATACCCAAGTTCTTGCTTTCTCTCTACCTGGCAGAGCAGTGTATTATAGAAAGTGGTGAGGATGACAGTGTGACATTATGACAAATAGAAATGGAGTCAATGCAAATGCAGTAGACCAATCTAGCTTTTGAGAAGATGATGGGTTTTATGAATGGTTTTATTGAATTGCAAGTAATTAAAAATTTATTTGGACAGACTTAGACACTTTAAAAAACTATGTTCATAAGCATTCTCATTCAGAGACAGAACTTCACTAAAACCTAACTGAAAAGATAATACATTTTTTTCTAAAACTAAAAGCCCCGATTTCTTAGAAATTGACTTACTTTCCTCTGAAAGTATTATTTGTGAAAGCAGAGGAAAAGAATTAATTTCCTTAATTTCTTGGTTAAGAATGCTATGGCCCAAATTTCCAATGGTTCTGCTAAGGAAGCAGAGCTAAGTAATATTGGCCTATGTTAGTGTCTTAGCCTAGAAACAACAGTGCTAACACTAAAAGTGAAATTAGCCTCAAAACCATAATTCTTAAACAAAAGTTTTTAAGTGTATCATTGATATTTCAACACTTACGGCTATCGTAACATATGTTTCCTAGAGCCCTGCCCGTTTGAAGTAGCACTTCCTGGTCTTTGCTATTTAGCAGCTGCACCAATGGTGAAATCAATCCAGCATCCACACATGGAATACGCATAAATTCTGAAAATAAGAGACATATGTAATTAACAATCTAAATATTCACAATTTACATAATCATGTCCCTTAATAAAATAAATACCTACTATTAAAATGTTTAAGATGGCTTACCATTTAAAGAGAACATTCTGTTCTAAAGTACCATTATAACTCTATAAAATACTTAATGTAGTAAGTACACAAAATGAGTGAGGTTATATTTTTCTTTGTTGACAGTCTCTGTCAAAAACTAAAGTAAACTCCCTTCTAAAACCTTCTGTCTGGGATGCCTGGGTGGCTCAGTGGTTAAGCATCTGCCTTCGGCTCGGGTTGTGATTCCTGGGTCCTGGGATTGAGTCCTGCACGGGGCTCCCAGGAGGGATCCTGCTTCTCCCTCTGTCTATGTCTCTGCCCCCTCTCTCTGTGTCTGTCATAAATAAATAAATAAAATCATTAAAACCTTCTGCCTTTCAGCCAATTTACTTTTTAGCTGAGGAGTACAGCCCTCTTTAGCTAGTTTTAAAGACATGAGTTACATACTTTAGATGGATATATGTAAAAATATACCAAGAATTTATAAGGAATATGTTTAAAATAAACATATAAAGTATTACAGAGGCTACAGAATGAATGGTTGTGACAGTCATCCTTGTCCAAAGGAGTTCCCACTGCACACACCCCTAGTTTATACTACATGAGCCTGTTACCTAATCATAGCCGGTTGGACTGTGACTTGAGGACAGACTATATACAGGCTGGCCAACAGTCTATCAGATGTTCTACTTCAAAAAATCTGCTAAACAGGACAATAGCAATGAACTAAAAAAAAAAAAAAAGAAAAAAAATCAGATCCTCTCTTGGTAATTTGAACTCCAGAAATTGAAAAGTTCCTGGGGAGTGAGGGAAGAACTATCAGGGGAAGGCTGAAAATATGATGCGTACAAAATGACAGTGAGTGAAAAAAACCAAAGTCAGTGGAAGCCAATATGCAATAGGAGGCAGAAACCACTAAATATTTGTATACTTCTATGTGTGTCAATAGAAGATAAAATTAATTTTGTTTTTTGTATAATGAGTGGATTTCAGTGTTGAGGTATAAGGACTAGGCAATACTTTATCTCAATATTAACCCCAATTTATTAACATAAAGCTAATTTCTACTGGAGTATTTTTTTTCTTTGATTATCATGAAACAATAAATGCTTAATAGAATATTTCTATTTCTTTCTAAATCCAGTATTCCCTTTTTTGCTTTTACTTCCCAAACTTACTTGAATTACATACTCATTCAGCATCATCATGAAGTACAGCACTGTGATGAAAACCATAAAATAAACTTTTCCTTTTATAAAATCCACTTTTTATGTATTGACTTATCAAACATTAAAACCCTTACATATACACACTTTCCCCATTTGCAGCTGCCTACAGGAACCAGATCTATTAGAACTTTTTTTAACTTGGGCAGCCCAGGGTGTGATCCTGGAGACCCTGGATCCAGTCCCACGTTGAGCTCCCTACATGGAGCCTGCTACTCCTTCTGTCTGTGTCTCTGCCTCTCTCTCGCTCTCTCTCTGTCTCTCATGAATAAATAAAATCTTTAAAAAAAAACACACAATTTTTTTTAACTCTATAAGCCAAATAAAACCACTGTTAGAGTCTATCTTAATGTCAGACTACATAGTAATGTATATTCAGAGTTTGAATTTTCTCTAATAACCTCCCTATAATTATTAACTCTTAGCTTTTTATGTTTTTCTTTAGAAAAATGATGACAACTATGGGACATGAATACATAAGAACCAGTGAATTTTATATGTAGTTTGATGAATAGACATTTTTCATTTATACTTAGGATTGTCTTTTGTTAAAAAAGATAATACTAGTAACTAACTAATTCTTACAAAATGACTGAGGTTGAGCTTCTAACACCACTTTGTTGGGTCATGTTGCATTTCTGAAGATGTTTTTAAAAGAAGATTCTAATTCACTTTCTCAGCCAATCACTTACAAAAACAATGTGGTGATTAAGCAAGAAATAACTATTTAAATGTATTCCATTTATTTTAATCAGTAGAGGTTAGTGATATCCCTGTAACAAGCCTCTTATTAGAAGTATAAATTCTAAAAATTCTATTATGTCTTTAGAACATAGCTGTCATCTATTAGAGTATAACTGGCAGCAAATTAAAGCAGGAGAATTATCATGAAATTATGACAAAGTATTATAAGACTGGTATTACTAAGTAAGATCAGAGAGGAATGGCAATTCATTTCACAAAAATTTACTATTTGAAATTTCTGAATCTATGCTATAGTTAGTATATAGACTCATTCTTAAGAGAAAAGGCTTAAAAAGAAAAAATTGATTTCTGGAAATCTACATTGTAATTCTCATGAAGTTAAAAATGAACCATCTGATCTTAAAACTCAAGTTATACTGCATCTAAGAAGATTCAGATAGCTGTTGGTCTAGGTTAATAAACACCATCTAGAGGTCCATTCTCAAACTAGACCTGTTCAGGAGTTCTTTGTCATCTCAAGGTAATCACCACTGTCTATTCAGAGCAGCTCAAATCTTCTTGAAGTACACTAAATATTCCCAAACCACTAGGAATCTCAACAGTTATGACCAACTTAATCCAAAGCACAGCATAGTGACTATAATTACAGTAGCTTAGACATGACATACAAACAATAGGTGGCCAGTTTTCATCTAGCGACCAAAAAAAATTTACCAATACAGAACTTCATTGGAATTTGAAAGACATTTTGAGAACCTCTAAACAAATGAAAAAAATTTCACTTCAATTTTTTTTGGTAACACACATGAGCAAGTTGTTTTACTGGATCAAAAACACCACATACTGGTACTTTACAATGTCATCTACCATACTGATTACACAAATGAAGCCAGAATTTTTTTAACTTTTTCTTCTTTAAAGTATAAAATATGTAAATTACTAAAAGTCCTAACACTAGTATCAAACTTTGAAAATTGAAGCACATTAAAGATATTACATTAAGTATGGCTTTTCCTTCTGCTTAAAAACTACTTTAAGAAGTCGGTGGCTTTCTCAAACTAAATTAAAATCATGTGCAAATACTTCTGCTAAAATACAACTCTTCCAAAGAATCTCTCCCTGGATAGAAACCATCTCTAATAAGATGGATTAGCTATTATATAATCTAAGCTTTGCTGACATTTTTGTTTTTCCATAGTATTCTTACATGGAGATTTAAGAAATAAACATGTCCCACGTAGGTAGGTGCAGAAAACAGAACATATATTCCAGCTGCATTGCTGCAGTCAAGCACCAATGTTAGTAGAAGAGGCCAGACAAAAAGAGAGAGAGAGAGAGAGAGAGAGAGAGAGAGAGAAAGTTTACCTGGGTATAAAACAAATCAACATATACACTGCAAAAGGTGAGCTCTCCTGTGACAATGAAGATGAATGACTCTATGGTGAGCTCAAGAATCCTCTTACCAAAGTAATACATGACACAGGTGTGGCAGGAACTAGCAACACTTTCCTTTAATTCTACTCCGAAGGAATGGAAATGTATGAACAGAATGACTATAACTATAGTCATTTTCAACAATTATATGGGGAAAAAAGTGAAAAAGAAATAGAAAGAAATGGACAATGTCTAATCTACAAAATTAAAACATAAATTAATAAAACATACTGACAAGTGAGGTGTAAAACTGAAGATGTTCCCAGCAGAAAAGCTCTTGAGGAAAACCTCACCATTTTTGGCTACTTCTGCTATGATGTTAGCTACTTTGGCTGTGCAGGAAGACTGTGGAATCAACAGACTTGCAAACAGCTGAAGTATTCCACTTCCTTGGATTTTTTCACTCGTTTCCATATCTGAAAGAGACACACACAAAGAACTTTAGCGAAAATCTTCAACACTGACAACTTTATCTACAATAAAGTTTTCAAGAATTTGCACTATCCATAACAGAAATTAGTTCACTATACATTCAAGTATATACATTTATATAAATATACGTATAATCATCAATTCAACAAGCAGCTTTTATCTTGAGGTTTTATTTGCACAAACCACTTTATAATGCAATGTTTTGTCAATCTAAAGTCAAATTATAAAGAAATCATTTCTGAATATGCCATATGCACACCATATTTACGTTTTAATGTTAGTTCCAGCTTGGTCTATTCAGACTAGGAATGCTTTTGTTCTACTTCCCTTCTGAATTCTTAATGGCATATCATTATATATATGATTTCTATGGTTTCCTACATGCTATAGCAATTTTTAAAAAGATTTTATTTATTTATCCATGAGAGACACACAGAAAGGGGCAGAAAAATAGGCAGAGGGAGAGGCAGGCTCCCTTCAGGTATCCTGATGAGGGACATGATCCCAGGGTCCCAGGATCACACCCTGAGCTGAAGGCAGACACTCAACCACTGAGCCACCTAGGCATCCAGCGATAGCAATTTTTAATAGCAATTAAATGAACAAAAAACCCACCTAATGTCATTTTATATGGGATCATACAGAGGAGACTATAAAGTTCTAATGACTACTGTGTTTTTCATAGAATTCATCCAAATGACCACTAATGAAGAAGAGAAATAGTAAACAGCAATGAGGCCATAGTATTCAGAATTCTATTTGTTGATATAGAAATTTAAAAGTCCCCTACTTCTTTTCTTCTCTCTTGTTAAAATACAAATATACTTTCTATGAAATTAAGCCACTCATGTACCTGCTATTAAAAGAATGACCTAATAAAAGACAATAAAACACTGGAATGATGATGGAAGTAAAGAAAAACTCAAAGAAATAAAATTTAAAATTACTATTTGATTCTGAACAATGAAGAGGAATGGCATGTGTTTAAAGATAGAGTTATAAAGCTCAGTTAAACTTAAATCCAATTTAAATTCAGTCCTTTGTATCCTTTACATCCTTTGGATATACATAAAAACAAGAGGGAACTCTGCAGACTGCTTGTTAAGTAAATGGGAGCTGATGTGATCAAGAGAGAATTAGGAAAATCATTTTTAATAATTTGAGAGTCTATCCCCTAGACTCTTTATAGTAAGTGCTGATTACTTAGTATAGTGTTCTTCAAATTGTGGGTCCCAGTCCATAGGAATTCTGGCTTGGTGAACAAGAACCAGTAATTTGTTAAAGAGAGAAACAGAATTAACATCTGCTACAATAAAAGAGTAGGAAAAAAATTTGCCCATAGTAAGGTAAAACAAAGCAACTTTAGTTTGAGCTATGTGTATGCCCATGTACTACTCTATGTAAAATGCATCTCTAATTATATGTCTGGTCAAAAAAATTAAAAACCACTGTTCAATGCACCCTTGACTATGCAGGATTCTGAGCTAAAGAACCTTAATATTCTTTTAACATCATCAGGAGAAGCTAGAACTATGAAGTGACTGAAGAAATAGAAAATTATATGGAAAAATATACTTCCATTGATTTATTACCTTTAAAAAAGGTTATTTGCAACTGGTTATATGTGGGTGCTCACCTGTGACATTAGTACTACAGATCAAACGACCAAGATTATCCAATGTTGAAACTCCACCCATGCACTTCCTGCTACTATCATAAGCCTAGTACATTTTCATATAGCTAATACTATTTTAGTTTCTTATATTTATGTAGTATAATAAAAAAGATATTTTCAAGATTCTTTAAAACAGCCTTATTTATTAGTTGAAGAAACAGAGCCCAGAAAGATGAAGTAAACTTGTCTAAAGTTACTATCATCCTAATCACAGAGCATAAATAGCAACTTCAGATTTTTTGACACTAACAAATCAACATGTGTGTTACCTGGCATCCACTGGTGTGTGTGTATGTGTGTGTGTATTTTTCTTTTTAAGAACAGAAAACTTACTTACCCATGAATAGAGGAAACCTCCCCTTCTGTGTGTAGCTTTTTACTATGTTTCTTATAGTTCAGATTATTACAAACATAAACTACCCATGGTGGCACTTAAACACTTAAACACAGGAATATCCTTTAGGCAAGCATATTTATAAAATGCAATGTGACATTTGCTTTTGTTTCTTGGCTAAAAAAATAAGTTTTTAAGGTACTACCTGAAAACTGGACACCAAATTTCCATTAATTGATCCCCCTACCCCTGGAAGAAACAAAAAATAACTGAACTCAATTGCCATATAAAAACCCTTCCTTTTCTGACCATTGCTACCAGAAGATGTTCAACCCCAGAATGCTGGGGCACACTGCCCCAGGTGCTGGGGTGGGTCCTGTCCCACCATCTGCTGATGCTAGGATGACAGCAAGAGTCTGGCATAAGGCATGAATCACGATTAGATGTGACGCTGAGGCATTTGTGTGTGTGTGTGTGTGGAGGCGAGCAGTTAAGTGAAAATCACCCATGCATGTCTCATTTTAACCATAACTGAAAGAATGACTTAACATCAAAGCTCAACTACCAGGGGCAACAGAGGAAAAAGAGAACAAAACCCCCTTACATTCTTATGAGAATAACCTTACAGTTATGAGAACTGCCACAGGTTACAATCCAAGGAATTGGGAAAATAGTTGTACTAAAATAAAAATTTGGAATGGTACTTTTTTAATGCTACTGTCAGAGAAATTAAAAGGGAAAAACATTATCCATTTTTTTCATTTTTTCATATAAATCTGATTTACAATTTAGAAAAATCTAATGGTAATTCTATTAACCTCCTAGCATGTGGATTTCTGTGTAAGTTTCAAATACAAATTAAACAGCTGGGAATGATCTTCTTTCCTTGGCATAAAAACATAACCAAATACTGCATATCACTAAAATGCCTCTGTACAATAAATAATTATAAAGTTGCAGCCTTCATTTCATACATACTTCCTGCACTGGCATT
This sequence comes from Canis lupus dingo, assembly GCF_003254725.2. Taxonomy (NCBI): domain Eukaryota; kingdom Metazoa; phylum Chordata; class Mammalia; order Carnivora; family Canidae; genus Canis; species Canis lupus. Next base: position 20,625,780 of record NC_064274.1, on the reverse strand, counting down.
CTACTGCATCTCAAAATGTATATTTATCTGTGAACTAAAAGATATTCTCAGATATCTCTGAGTACTCTTGAAATAATTTTAAAAGAACTTTAAGAAGTAGTCAGCGGTTAGTATTTGCAATCTAAATGACTGGCTACTTGTAAACAAATCGCACACTGTGATCAGGAGTCTTAAAAACAAAAAACAAACAAACGAAACAAAACAAAACAAAACAAAAAAAACCCAGGGAGACTTTTTATTATCTTTAGCCAGACTACTATTGACATTTTAACTACACTCCTTTTAAAGGTCTGTAGGAATCAATTCAGTATCTTTCTCCTCCTTCACATTTAGGTGCAGTCATAAAAATGCTTGAGTATGCCTACAAATTATAAGCAGCTGACAGTCCTTGAATTTTGAAGAAGCCATATATGAAGGACAATTGCTACTCAACAGTAGTGTCTGTGGGAGCAACTACAGGAGTCATAGCCATCCATCACTGTGGCCTTGCAGTTCTGCAAGCACTCATTCTGTCCCTGTAGTCCTATGTTCACACTCCACCTAACCTTGATGGCAAGGAGGCAACTTAGTTATGAAACTGCCAGTGACAGAAAGAACAGAGAAAAGTGGGCAATTGGGTCGGAGAAACTTGAAAGAAGAGTAAATCAAGAAGCCAGGCCACAATGTCAATGCCATACAATGCCATATAGGAGAAGTTAAAAGAAGTACTCATATAACTTATCAAGGACAATAAATAACCCAGGAGGAGAGAATAAGTGGAATCAGAAGGAACCAATAATTTCTTCTAGAGAGATTAAAGTTCCCAAAAAAGCTGCTAAGTAAATAAGTTAAAATAACTGGCTTTACAATTAAACACTAAAAGGAGGTTTTCAGGTACATTACTAAGACAAGCTGAATTTATGATGTCAGCAGATAGACTACACGAGAATAAATTAATGGAAAGCATCTGATAACCAATTTAAACTCTAAGTTAGAAAAACAAAAATAATGACTGCTATTACTGTAACGCTATTAGATTAAAAATGTATTTAGATTAGATAGTATTGTTTTAGAGTAATAAAAAGTGTTTGAAGTTTTACTTAAAGTTATATGAACAATTAAAGAGCTGGTATCTTTACATTACATGTCCAAGCGATCCTTATGACAGACTATGAAGAAAAGACGCAGATTTCACACTGACTGCAAGGACCAAGAATATGACTCATGACTCAAAGGGCCATGTGTCTCCTTTCCTAGGGAACTATGTATTACTTCTCAAAGGGTGGATTTTTAGAATATGGTTTAAAAAAAAGACCTGGCCCTGTGTCTAGGTGATTTGATCCAAATGCAGGGCATCATTTCATCATATGTGTGTATACTACCACACAGACAAGTTCCAAATCCTCTCTTCTTTTATCCAACTGAAAACAAAGAATTTGCACTTTGATATGCCATAGATACGTAAAATTTAATACTCCAAAAACCAAATTTATCCCTTTTCCCTTAAATTCATTCTAGTCTCTATCTCAGTGAATGGCGGGGAACCCATCTAAGCCAGAAACCCTAGAATGATTATAAACTTGTTACTTTTAGTAAATGCCTTTCTACCACCCACATTTAATCAGAGTGCAGGTTCCATAGATTCCATCTCACTAGCATCTTTTGTATCTGCTTTTCTATATCCACATTACTTCAGGTTCTCAGTTCTGACTTTAATTAAACCCAATAGCCTCCTCAAGAGTCTCCCTAACTTCAGCTCCCATCCCCCATCTGTTACCTACAGTAATAACAACATAAACTTCTAGAAATGTAAATTTCATGTCACTCCTCTACTTCAATCTTCAATCTTCAAATCATCAACCATAACATTTAATGAAACAAACACATCCATCATATTTCCCAACCTGTTTCCTGATGCTCCCTCACTGACATCCTACACTCTAGCCATACTAATTACTTGTAATAATCCAAATTAATCTTATTTTATATCTCCTTACTGCACATTTCCCATCTGAAATGCCACCCCCCCAACACACACACACACACTTTAGGTAATTCCAGCTCAGACTCTGTGTCTTCACTTAGAGACAGCGGATTAAAAGCCATCCAATCTTTCTAATGATATCTGACCAATATAACAACTACCTTAAATTCATATTGAGTATTCTTTTTAAATTTCAAGGTAATTTCAAATGTATTCTCATTGTATTTATTTTTAATCTCATCATTTTTATAAAAGTCATATGAGGCAGCATTATAGTTTTTCTTTATATGACAGTTTTCTTCATATGACATGTAAGGCCACATGATAAGATTACATTGGAAAAGGAAAAAGAAACCAGTTTCTCTGGTTCCAAGTCTAGTGTTCTTCCTACCACAATTTATTTAAAGATATGTGGTGATGACAATACTTTGACTAGATTTACCAAATTATTTGATGAGACATATTTTTATCTGACATATTTACAGGAGTAAGAACTAAAGTAATACAAATGAGTGGAAAAAGGATGTATAGTATTTTGAAATAAATTGAGGCAGTGACTGAAGGAAAGAAAGGGAACTAAGTACAGAGAAAGTGAAGCAGGTTTAAAATAGATTTAAAACATATAAGAAGAATATGCTGAGTATAAGAAGACTAAAGTAAGGGCCTGACAAAGAAGAAATTATTATTTCTAAAAGAAAATGGAAGTATACGAAGTAGAGAGTAGGGAAAAAATGGAATTTCTTTCACTGGTGAGAAGATTTTTTTCCTCCAATAAGGATTTTAGGCAAATAAAAGGAACATGAGATACAGGAAAGAAAATGTATGCAGTCATGAAAAGAAAGAGGGCAGAACAAAGACCCATTTATAAAATGACTCACCATCAGAAACAGGTCTTACTAAGAGAGTAAGTTGTGACAGTCATTTTATAAAATTACAATAAATGATTCTGATAGTCTTGCAATCATTTCAATTCCAGGAATAATGAAAGCTGTGGGAGTGGGAGAAGCTATGTGTTTGGAAATCACTGAAAGAATAATCAGTGAGATCTACTAGTTTGACTCCTTTCCTTAAAATTACCACTAACTAGGTCATAAAATAGTTGCTAAAAATTAAGAGTTCTGTGGTTAAAAAATAAAAGAAAGATATTTACTGAGAAACTAAACACCAGGAAGAAATGTTTTAATGATTATAGTAAAAGCAGAGTGAGTATATAACCATAATTGTTCACTTAAAAGTTTAAAGTACTCAAAATACGGTCCTGATAGCAAATGTGGATTTCTTCACTGCAAATTAAGACAATGAGGTTATAGTAAAACACAGTGAAGGAATATTTTCAGTAAAAGACCCATCTCCACCCTGCTGTCAAGTACCTTAGGTGAAAATATAAAGAAAGCAAAAGAGATTTGACATTGTAGGATTCAGTAGGATTCTTTAAAATCCTTATTTTATTAATGTTTACTACAAGCCTATAGGATTATACACTGTTTCTCAAATAAACAATCATTTCTTACTGGAGCATCATAAAAAAAAGGATTGATCCAAGAAACGCACTTAACGAAATAATACTTAATGTGAACAAGTCAGCGTGATATAAAATTTATTCTACTTTTCCAGGAAAACAAGCAACAAAAAGGTACATAGAAAAGGAAAAAAAAGTAAGGAGTCACTTAAAATTGACATTACTGGGACGCCTGGGTGGCTCAGCAGTTAAGCGCATCTGCCTTCCGCTCAGGGCGTGATCCTGGAGTACCAGGATCGAGTCCTGCATTAGGTTGCCTGCATGGAGCCTGCTTCTCCCTCTGCCTATGTCTCTGCCTCTCTCTTTCTGTGTCTCTCATGAATAAATAAAATCTTTTTAAAAAATTGACATTACCATAACCTGGGCCAAAGAAGATGGAGCTTAACAGCTCACAGTATCAAATTGAGTTGTAATTAAGAAATGTCCAACAATAGATAACTACCATTGTGGCCTATCTATCCAATAGAGCATTTTAAATTCATTAGAAATATCTTAAAATATTTAACATCATGAATATATGCTCAAAAGTGTTTTTAAAAAAGGAAACTGTCATGATTGAAATTTTGTAAAATAAAAAAATTACAATAAAAGCATTTTCTTTATTTTTAAGTTCTGTACCATATGCTGGCATTATTTTATAAACAGAAAATCTATTTTATTTTATTTTATTTTTAATTTATTTTTTATTGGTGTTCAATTTACCAACATACAGAATAACCCCCAGTGCCCGTCACCCATTCACTCCCACCCCCCGCCCTCCTCCCCTTCTACCACCCCTAGTTCGTTTCCCAGAGTTAGCAGTCTTTACGTTCTGTCTCCCTTTCTGATATTTCCCACACATTTCTTCTCCCTTCCCTTATATTCCCTTTCACTATTATTTATATTCCCCAAATGAATGAGAACATATAATGTTTGTCCTTCTCTGACTGACTTACTTCACTCAGCCAGAAAATCTATTTTAAACCTATATATATGAGGACATATTGCAAGTAACAGATACTATTGTACTATTCCAATATTACATTACAATAGAGGAATGTACTAGCTTACAATTCACATAATTATAAAATCTGAAAGTATAGTGAACTTCATGAGTAGTTTCCTGCTCCTGCTCCATTTCTCTGAGCTCTCCTCAACTTTCTCCTCTTCTGTTTATTGACATTATCAGGTAAGTTTGTATCATGGAGGAAAAATGGTTGTACTGGTTCCATGTCTTATAGGAAAGCAACACAGAAGTCTCTTCTTTCTCTACACCTCTCCTCCCCACTTCAAAATAAAGACCAAAAGTACCATGGCTCACATGAACTGAACCAATCTGATTTAATTAACTTGGCCAGATGGATTGGCCATCCCATGTATTGATCAGTTTAGGCCTGCAATTTTAGTGAATAGACGCTGTAACCCTGGGGGTTGAGATGAGGGTCACCTCTCCGAAATTTCACAGCTTCCCCCAAAGGAGGAGTGTTTACGAGAAAAGGAGGGAGAAAGGGCAGGGGCCAGGAGAATCTTAAGTAATAGTAAAGATAAAAAAAAAAAAAAAAAAAAAAAAAGAATTGTAGAGACATGGCATAAAAGAAGCAAAGAACTGATCAAGATCTGTAGTGATTTACTATTGCTTTATTTAGAAAGAGAAAACAAATCCAAGTAAAATCAAATTGGCTTAAGTAAAACAAAAGTTTTTAAAGTGTTGTGGGAGGAAATTAAATATTTTCTTTTAAGTGCAGTCTTAGAGAACAGGAACTAAAAGTTAGTTGCCTATTTTTTAAAAGCCAAGTGAGGCTCAAGGTATAGGGTTCCAGGTAGAGAATGAGTAAGTCACAAGAATAAAAGAGCAAAGAAATGTAGTCAATGATGCTATAAAAGCATGTAACAAGACAGACGGTACCTACACTTGGGGTGAGCACAGCATAAGGTATAAACCTCTCAAATCCTAAGTTGTAAACCAGAAATTATTCTAACACTGTGTCAACTATACTCAAAATAAAATTGAATGAATGAATTAACTAATTAATTAAGGCTTGAAAATAGGGAAGCAAAAAAGAAGATATTATCAACCAAGAACAAATTTGGTCAATTTCCCAAAGGTTAAAGAACACTTCAGAACAGATGACTTAATGCTGAAATGATAAATAATCACTAATCTTATATAAATTTTGGTAGAGGTTCTTAATTATTAGGGGGGAATGATGAGGTTATATGCTGTAACACAAGAGTAGTAGGCTATAATATATTTTGAATAAATATAGAATAAATTCCATATTTTAAAAACGTGTGTGTTTGGGAGACTGAAGAAAGAAGTCCTACCCTGAGAAATGAATGGAAGAAATAACAAACCAAAGTCACTTCAAGAAAAATAACATACAAGATTGTCAGTTGAAATAGTAGTTGTTACAGAATAAGTCATGAGAGATTTTGAGAGACCATAATGATTTTACTTGTGTTTAGAGACATCAAGAATAAGAACAAAGAACCAACTGGTAAAATGCTGATAATTCTATTCAAAATAAACCTAGCACTACAATTGCGCTGAATTATTTTGAAAAGAGAAGAATCAAGTAAACTTCTCCAACACTTTTCAATATACTTTGTCTACCGCAGTAACAAAAAAACCCCAAGAACACTAAACTTTAAAAAGAGAAACAGACTTCAGACCACCTTAACCTACCAAAAAATGGGGATAAGTTATATGTTGGATTTAATTACTGCTCATAACATAGTTACTAAATAATGGCTCTTAAAATACATGAGATTGAAAAGCTATCAGTAAACCAACAGACATCATACATCATGAAATGAAAGCTGTGAGGAAACATGTACCACATTTCCTGAGAAACTTCTTTCCTTAAGAAACATATGCTAATGAAGGAGTAGGATATCACCATTACACATAATGTAAGTTACACTGTTAACATCTGTGAGGTTTCCTAACTACTAGATTCGTGCATTGAGTTAGCTTTAAATACTAAGTATCTACCACGTCCTAGGCAAATGGCTAACAAGAGATATACTTACCTTGCCCTCAAAGAGTTTATCTTCAGCGAGACAGACAAGTATAAAAGCAGTTATAATATTTTGATTCAAATCCACTCTGTACTTAATGTACAGAGGCACCTAATCCAATCTGCCAAATCTTCATATTTGATGATCATCCGTTGTTTTAGAACCTCATTTCCCCCACAAAACTATCATTTTCTGTATTTTATTGCTTTGTTAGTCCATACTAGAATGGACGGTATTAGAGACCAAGCTAGCCTAGGCAAAACATTTATCCAGAGTGGCTAGAATCAGGATTCAAGAATATAGTAGATATCACAGAGTGGAAGTAAAAGGATGTATCATGAGGTCTGTTATCATCACTAGGATCCTCACCATACACTTTCCTCTCCTCTCACACACAACTCACATACAACCTTTGTGGCCACTTAAGGTTCCATGATAGCTTAGAGAATAAAGAAACTAGTTTGGATTATAGAATCTTGCAGATATCAGAACGCTCTTCCAAGTACAATATTTCAAAATGATCTTCTACCTCAGCCCTATCCTCAAAAACAGCCCTGACTCTCTATTCCCTACCACAGTTATACTTCCCCAATCCTATCACCGTAATAACCAATTATCCTGAGAGTAAAAGCAAGACTAACAAAGTGACCTTGGTTCCAACTTGGAGATATTTGTGCTCTAAAAACTTAAAATGCTCTTTGTAGACTTCAGGGAATGGTGGGTAATACGTAGCACACTAAATGAGTGCTGAAAGTTTTTCAAATTAGTCTTGGATTTACCAGATATTGTGAGGTAACTACTTAGGTCTCCATAATACTGAAGACAAATATCAAATTGTAAAAATTCTACAGACCAACAGTGGTAAAGGTCAAGGCAAAATGAGAAATCAGGGCACCACAGGTGGCCCTATCTGAATGGTAAGAGAAAAAAGCATGATGGAGGTCGTTAACAGTGCCTAATTCATAGAGCAAAGAGGGGAAATATCAATCAAAGAATTCACTCTGCCAAGCAGAGAGGTTGGAAAAAAGATCATAAATGAGAAAATGGATGATAATTTCCCAAGCTATAAAGAGCACAGTAACTGGGAAAAGAATAATTGTGAGATGGTTAATAAAACTTTCCCATCACTTCTTCAAGCCTCATCTGAACCCTTCTTTACTGTTCCCTTTGGATCCCTTAACTATCCTATACAAACACCAGACTCCCAGAACTCTACCTTCCTGCCTTCACTGTAGCTGGAACCCTTCTCTGAAGACTTCCATTGAAGTGCTCTTAAGCAGAACTCTTCAACTCTCTTTTCCTCCCCTTCTACTCCAAGACTCAGGACTCGGAGCTCCAGCTGGCATTCTCTTAGCTCAAAAATATATTTTCTAAACCATTTGTCCTCTAGCTTCACTCAAAAACAATTTCTAGGGCAGCCCGGGTGGCGCAGCAGTTTAGCGCCACCTGCAGCCCGGAGTGTGATCCTGGAGACCCAAGATCAAGTCCCACGTCGGGCTCCCTGCATGGAGCCTGCTTCTTCCTCTGCCTGTGTCTCTGCCTCTCTCTCTTCTCTCTCTCTCTCTGTCTCATGAATAAATAAATACAATTTAAAAAAAAGTTAAAAAAAAAACAATTTCTATCTTTTCAACTTCTACCATCCGGTGACACTGTTCTCATCACTATTATTTCAATCAAGTACACTGGATCTTATTCTTGAGTTCTCTCTCCTCTCCTCTCAATTCCTGCCATCATTCTGAACAACTCTGAATCTATATAATGAAGTTAATAAGTTGACCTCACATTCCCTGACTTTAATAAATGACCTAATTCTCTACTGCTCTTTAACAATCCACCACACATAACACCCAGGGCACTGTCCCCTTCATCATTATAGAGCTGCTCCATAGCTAAAAGCTTAAATTTGGAAATCACTTTCTGATCAGTCTTCTATTTTATCATGTATTTTATTTACTTATTAGTTGTGAATATTTTTTAATCTCACTGAAACCTCTATTCATTCAACTACTCCTTTTCCCAATCTATCAGCCCTTTCCATGACTGATTTCATCCCTACCTACTCTGAACAAAATGATCAATGATTTCAGCAATTCTAGTATTATCTCAGTTTCCTAAAACCCTATCCATCTATTTCACCTTGCCATTCAATCCTGGACACTGGATGAATCCAGCCACATACTTCTTCCTGTTCTCCAATTTTAAAATGTTATTAAGTATGATAGCTGGTATCACACAAATTCACATTTTACAATTTTAATTGTACCTTCAACATTGCTCAGTAATCCTTTTATTTATCCCTGGTCACTTCCCTTTCACATTTCCTAAGCCAGCAATTCTAAACATTTACTATTCTCTATATATGCCATGTTCTCCATCATGGTCAACAGATAACCTTTCCTGATAATTCAGAGTGCAAGTATTTTGTTCCTTCACATCTAAGCTTATCTATGACATTACCTATCCTTATCTCTTATTTCTAAGAAAAGCTGTCCTCTTCCTCCTCCTTATTCTTGGTTATCCCCCAACACTTCTTTTAATCTGCCACCACAATGATCTTTTCAAAACACAAATCTGATTTATATTTGCTTTTGCGGATTTCTCTAACATGGTGCTAAAGATGGAATGTATGTGTCCTCCTCCCCCAACCTGCCATTCATATGTTGAAACCTAACCCCAGTGTGATGCTATTAGGAGGTGGGGCCTTTGGGATATTAGGTCATAGGAAGAGTTCCCATGAATTGGACTTGTGACCTTACAAAAGAGACTCCAGAGAGATGCCTCACTTCTTCTACCATGTGAGTTCTAGCAAAAAGACAGTTGTCTGTGAATCAGAAGTAGGTCTCACCAGACACTGAATCTGCCACTGCCTTGACTTGGACTTCCCAACCCTCAGAACTGTTAGCACTGCCACCCAGTCAGTGGTAATTTGTTATAGAAGCCTAAGGAGACAAAGACACATGGCATAAAAGTCCTTTCATAGTTTGAACCCTTACTCCCTTTTCCATTTATCATCTCTTGCATTGTATCCCCCCGCCCCCCCCTTTTTTTTTTCCTGGCCGCACCCAACATGTTTGTTTCTTATTGAACTACATTTTCTCCTACCACTGTGACTTTATGCATGTTGTTTCTTTTGCTTGGAATGTTCTTCCATAATCCTTAGGCCCTCTCATTACCTGGGTAAGGACACTATATTTTCAAAATCCAGCATGATGATTCTGCTTATCAAGTTCGCACCTCTCCTCCGATACTCACACACAATGCTGTAATTGTTTCTCAAGTTCTTGGCACTTGTTTGATAGCTGAAGACTTGGAAGTAGATGAGATCATTCAAAAAATTTATTTTTGAGTCCCTACTATGTTGGGAACAAAAGATAAACAGGATACAAATCATATCCTCAGAAAAATGTCTAGTAAGAGAAAGGTGAATAAATTATCACAATTCAATGTGACTGATACCACAGTGAAGTTATATATAACAGATATAAATGGGAAGCAATCACAGCTCCATAAAGATCACAGAAATTTTGCAGGGCTTGCAGGGCTCTAGTGTTACTCAAGATATTATCCCTGTTATTTCACATGTGAAAAAATTGAATCATATAAAAGGTAAGGTCATTTTTCAAAGTCACAGAGATATTTTAAGCTGTAAATTAAAGACAAAGAAGATACAGTCTAACAAAGTTGGTAGTTCATTTACATGAAAGACAAAGCTGAAATTTTTAAAAAGAAAATTCAGTAATAATGCTAATAAGAAGGTAGCATTTGAGCTGAGTTTTGAAGGGCAATTAAGCATATTCTAAGCAGAAAAGGAGAAAAATATATCCTACAAAAAAGGAATATGTGAAAGTATTACTAGCTGAGGCTAGAGACTCTAAATTTGTAATAGAAACATTCCACACAACTGGGTGGTTTTTTTTTTTCTTTTCCCCAACAGCCAAAGGCTACCAGAACTGGGAAGCAGAATAAGTAGATGGTTGGTATTATTCAAGATTCAAAGACAAGGCAGGTAGAAGAAGAAGTGTACAACTATAAAACACAGATTTATCCATCAGGATCCAGATGAAATGTCAGTCTCTATGTGACACTTTGGCTCTTATAATACTTGAATCCAGCTATTTCCCCAATACTTAGTAATTAGCTCTACTACATAATGCATTAATCTGTATTAAAATTTATCTTATTACTTGTCTATTTGAGCTCTCCAGGGCAAAGTACCAACTAATGTATGGTGGTACCAAATTAATGCTACTTGAATAGAATTGCCCTGCCCTTAAAGAGTTTGTAGCTGAATAAATGAAAAAGGCATACACAATTAATATATGCTAAGTTCAGAGGGATGTATAAACTGTTATAGAATACTAAAGATGGAGCAACCAGGTTACATTTATTGATGCTGTAATAGTTGCAATTACTTCTCACAGAAAAGAGGGTTGAGTTTATAAGGAGACTGCCTTATATTTTAAGAAATCTCACATCAAAAATGAAAGTTTTCCTGTAAAATTACCTATCACTAGCTCTTGCAGAGACTAAAGTTTTCACTTTGCATTAAACTAATCAGGACTTAGATTACATGTTTTCAAAGGCAAACATATGCAAAAATGTTCTTTAAACCTTCAGAAATCATTGCAGAAAATTACCTTGCCTTTATATCATCCCTCCCACATGCACAGATCTGAAAGAAAAGATGATCAATCCATAACTAAGTTATTATGAGCCATATGAAAACATTGTTTGCTTCTTTAGTACAATGAATAGAAAAGATGTGTAATACTTGACTATGGGAAGAGAAAATCACACGCATCTAAAATGAACTTACCTCACAGAACATTGTGTGCTAAAATGTAGACTTTGAATCTGTTTTAAAAAAAAAACCATTACTCTGCCTCTTGGAGCTTCATTTTGGGATTTATCCCAATGAATATTAAAAAACAGGTCATTGAAAACCCAGTAAAATCAATTATAGATTCTTGTGTGGAAAGTTCTAATACTAATGCATCATTTCTCACTAATAGTTATCCCAAAACATAACTATTATTGTCACACAATCCATTTTGATACTTCAATAGGATATATACTCCACTTGTGATGGTTACTTTAAGTGTCAACTTGGCTGGGCCATGGTACCCAAGTATTTATTCAAACATTATTCTGAATGTTTCTGTAAGGGTGTTTTTGGATGAGATTAACATTTAAATACACAGAGTGAGAGTAAAACAAATTGCTTTCCATAATGTGGCTAGGTCCTATCCAAACAGATAAAGGCCTGAAGAAAACAAAAGACTGATGGTCTCCTTAACCCCTTCTTCCCACTCCCCCACTATATACCACCTCCCCCTTCCCAAAAAGATGAAATTTTGCCTGCAGACCACCTTCAGATTTGAAGAGCAATATCATTTCTTCCCTGTGTTTCCATCCTGCCAGCCCACCCTGAAGATTTTAGATTTGCCAGTTGCCATAATCAAGTGGCCAACTTCTTAAAATAAATCTCTCACCCCTGCACACGCACACACACACACACACACACACACACACGTATGGGTACATATACACATACATATATCCAATTGGTTCTATTTCTCTTGAGAACCGTAATATACCTCTACCTCTAGAAAAGAGGATCATCTTATCCTCTTAAACAAATATTCCCAAATAAGAACATACACATGCCATACAGATAGTAGGAAAAAATATTCTCAACCTTTGCTCTATCATCTTATATCAACCATACTACTGCCTTTCTCATCATGCAAGGGACAACTGAAGAAATAAATATGATAGTTATCTTCAAATGCAGAAGATCTGTTAGGGAGGAAACATTGTTGTTTGTTTATCCAGGAGCTAGAAATAGGATCAATGAAAGGCAATGACAACGATAAAGATTAAAGATCAATATTAAAAAAGTATTTTCTAGTCTTAGGGCTATCAGAAAGAAAAGGAAGGAAGGAGGGAAGGAGGGAGGGAAGGAAGGAAGGCAAGAGAGGAAGGAACGGAGAGAGAGAGGAAGAGGGGGTAAGGGAGGGGAGGAAGGGAAGATTTTCTTAAAAAGAATGGGCCTCTTCATTAAGCCTGAGTAACTATTTGCTAAGGTAATACCATGCTATTGTTATTTGCTAAGGTAAAACCATGAATAAATCCTTTCTTGGTCCTGAAAATAGGTCTGCAAGTATCATAGTAAAAGACAGTCTAAGAATTGTTCCCAACCTTAAATACAATCTCTATGTCCCCATTGCTTTCTATTATTATTTACTATTCTCTTCCAGCCTCTTCTATCCTTCTCTGACTTCTCTCTACCTTAATCTTTTTCCCCACCGTAATTTCATCATCCCCTATTTAACTGTTTTTAAGAATATAAAAATGAGCGGTGCCTGTGTAGCACAGTTGATTAAGCATCCAACTACTGGTTTTAGTTCAGGTCTTGACCTCCAGGTTGTGAGACTGAGCCCCACATAGGGCTCTGTGTTCAGCATGGAGATCACTTGAGATTCTCTCTCTCTCCTCCCTGCCCCTCTTGCTCTGCTCCCTCGCTCTAAAAGAAAAGAGAGAGAGAGAGAGAGAAATACAGAAATGAAGAAAAATAAGAAAAAAGCAAATACTTTAGACAAAAGGTCTCTCTGTCACACACAACTGTACCTTTATAACTATATGTTTTTGTTTTTGTTTTTTAAGTACGATTTTCCTCCTCTCCTTTCTGTAGAGGTGCAAGTAAATTCTGTTGTCTTAAAAATGATAGGCTGAATCTTACTTTCCTATTTGACAGTTGCTTTTAATTTTTTCTTTATTTTCCTCTTTACATAGTAACAAATATATAGTCATATAAGAAAAAGTTAGTCTTTGACAAAATTTCACAAATTTTTCCTCAAAGGTCTAGCACAAAGTTCATAATTAAATTCCTCTACACAGTATGACAGTGTCTTACTTATAGTTTATACCAAATAATAGATTATGTGAGCCCTGATATGGCCGTTGATTCATCCTAGACATTCTTTACAACCCCACCAAAAAGATATTGTCCATATGAGAATCTTGTTACTCAAAGTGTGATCCATAGATTAGCATACTGGCATCCCCTGGGAGCTCATTAAAAATGCAAATGGTTAGACCCCACACACATAAAACTATTGAGTCAGAATCTCTGAGGATAGAACCCAAGTATTTGTGTTTTAACAACCTTTCCAAATAATTTTTATGTAACTAGAGTTTGAGAAGCATCGGTATAAAACAGTGATGTTCAATGAAATATAATGTAAGCCACTAAAAAAGGTAAAAAGAAACAGATGGAATTAAGTTTAATAAGCATTTTATTTTTATAAAATATTATCATTTCAACATGTAATCAACACAAAAATTGAATCATTTTACTCCTTTTTTTTTTTTTAAACGATTGTCTCTGAGGTTATGAATCAACTCAATTTCAACTAGTTCCCTTCCAGATACTCAAAAGCTGCATGGGGTCAATAGCTACCATACGGATAGCCCAGGTCTAAAATTGGTTGAGACAGAACCTGGGTTATTGCTAGTGCATTTTCTGAGTTCTATTTTAACATTTGTGTTAAGGCAGACATTGCTTGAACTCACATGAAATCCTGGAGTTTTGCTATCAGCAGTTTTGTAATTTGAGAAACAAAGAAACCAAAGCTAAATATTTAAAAGAGTGAATATATTTGGAAATCCTTGCTTTCAAAAAAAGACGTTCATCATGCTGTAGTTTTTTTTCAGTGTTCCAATTTTTAAAATATTTTATCTATACATTTGCATCAAATATTTCTTTATCTGTAAAATGTATGTTTCACCTACTTAAAATGTTTATAAGTTAACAGCTATTTAATACTGGTAGTTTGGGATCCCTGGGTGGCGCAGTGGTTTGGCGCCTGCCTTTGGCCCAGGGCGTGATCCTGGAGACCCGAGATCGAATCCCACGTCAGGCTCCCAGTGCATGGAGCCTGCTTCTCCCTCTGCCTATGTCTCTGCCCCTCTCTCTCTCTCTGTGACTATCATAAATAAATAAATAAAAATTAAAAAAAAATAATACTGGTAGTTTAATAAAAAGTATTCTTTGACCAATGTATGAATATTTTTTCTAAAGAATAAGCAGAATCATATACAAAATGCTATGTAAAGCTTTTTATGTAAAAATATTATGTGTAATACTGTTAAAATTCCATGATTTAATCAGGTAGCAAGTCAGTCAAGTTTTAAAAAGAAAAAAAAAAAAGTTGTTAAAAACCAAAAGCATCAGATGCATACTATTAGTCATTCACAGCACAATACAGTATAAATTAATTCATTCTGGTTCATATAAAATAACTTCTTCCAGTGTCTTCTAAAATATACAAAACCAATTCAATTAACCCATTGAAGAAATGATATTTTTTAAAAGTTGAATTAAGTACTAGAGTCAGATCATATAATATTGCCTTTGGTTCATTTTATGATTATTTCCTTTTGATTTGACATAGCTCTTTTTACACTCTTTAAGATCAGTAAATATATTTACCTCTACCAGACACTGAACATACCTCTATTACAGCACTTATGAAAAAATTATAATTATACATTTACTTATCGGTCTCTATCACAAAATAATGAGCTTCTGAGGGCAGGGACTAAATTTCTGCCATTATTTGAGATATCACAATGTTTGCAACACACTAAGTAAAACTCAGTGTTGAATATATGTAGGAATGAGATCTGAAGATGAGGTGATATGCAAGGTATGACATGACTGTACAAAATGTTCCAAATCTAACTTTAAACTAAATAGTTAATGTATAATCAATGACATATCAAGGCAGTATAAACTTAACTGTATATGAATACTCTACAAATATTCTAATGGGTCTACCTACATTCAATTCATGGACTTCTTCTTTTACTTTAGACATGAATCACTGATGTGCAGGATCATGAATGTCACAAAGTATTCTCTACTACTGCTCTAACAGCCCTGTATAACTACAGAGAAAAAAATTACATTTGTTCTACCTAAATGTGTGAAGTCTCTCAAATCTCAAAGAGTTATATAATGCATTGTTTGCTTTTTAAGTGATACTAAAACAGCCCAAATGTCCAAGTGTATATATCTGTCAACAGAAGACTCTGAATACTCTTAGCTTCTATTTAAAAAACTTAGAGAATAGGGATGCCTGCATGGCTCAGTGGTTGAGTATCTGCCTTTGGCTCAGGTCATGATCCCTGGGTTCTGGGATCGAGTCCCACATCAGGCTCTCCCAAGGGAGTCTGCTTCTCCCTCTGCCTATGTCTCTCTCTCTGTGTCTCTCATGAATAAATAAATAAAATCTTTTTAAAAATTAGGGAATAAGGATTTGCTGTATTATATAGTCCGTTATTATGAACATTACACTTGAACATTATACCTAAACCCTACACCTTACTAAAAACACAAAATATTCACATTTCCTTAGTTGTTAGTGATTTGTTATAAGAGAGTAAAATGACCATAAATCACATACAGTTAAAAATATGGCAGATAATACTGTGGTCTTTGTCAAGATCTAATTGTACAGCAAACAGAGAATAATGTAGAATCTTTTATTCAGATAAGAAGATATATTACTGACTTACCATACATTTCCTCAACTAGATCACTCCTTTGTAATGTGCTTCTAACAAGTATTTAATTTGGGATCTTTTTCTTTTCCTGGCTATTCTTCTCTGACTTTGACTACTTCAAGCAAAGAGTTAATATTTTACTCTCTATTATGTCTGTTAATATTATAACCATTTTTCCAATTTAACAATTTTGCAGTTGGTCATTAGTATTCACATACATTCATAACTCAAACAATGAAAACTGCAGTAAATAATAAGTGAGTCACAATGAAAAATGAAATAACTTTGCTTTTATTAACTTGGTATAAAACATATTCCCATGATGTGGTGTCTGTTCCGGTTTTAATGTAATGGATAAACTACAGTTTCATGTGAAGTAAGATTTATACAAAATCAAACTTCAAAAAGAAGAATTTTCTTCAATTGCCTATTTTTCTTCTGGCTAGTGTTTCTTTCTTCTCTTAAGGCCAAATGTTAGAAACTTTTAAGACAGTCCTTAAGGGATGCCTGGGTGGCTCAGCGGTTGAGCATCTGCTTTCCGCTCAGTATGTGATCCTGGGTCCAGGGATCAAGTTCTGCATCCAGCTCCCTGAAAGAAGCCTGCTTCTCCCTCTACGTTTCTGCCTCTCTCTCTGTGCCTCTCATGAATAAATAAATAAAATCTTAAAAAAAATAGAAAGTCTTAAAAGTCTTTAAGGCCAAACATTTAAGACATTTTTTTAATTTATAAAAGAATTTATATGCCTACTTCATTATATCTTAAAATATCAAAATTCACATGACATTAAAAACTCCCTGTGAGGAATCCATGTAAAAGTACCTTTAAGTAAGAAAAATCGTAAGTAATAAAGTTCACACTTCCAGGGTTGAGTAATCTAAAAGTAAACAAAACATGAAAACCTAAATTTATAGCTATGGACATAATTCAAAGGCTAATATAACCTTGCAATTATAATTAGTTTTCCTGTACTAAAAGTAATGCTTTACTTGATACATTACATCAATAAGAGAAAGAATAAAAACCATATGATCATTTCAATAGATTCAGAAAAAAGCACCTGACAAAGAATAATATCCATTCATGATAAAAACATTCAACAGGGTAAGTCTAGAGGGAACAGACCTCAACATAATAAAGGCCACATATGAAAAGAGCTAACATCATACTCAATGGGGAAAAACTGAGAGGTTTTACCCTAAGGTCAGGAACAAGGTAAGAATGTCCTCTCTCACCATTTTTATTCAACATAATACTAGGAGTCCTAGCCACAGAAATCAGACACATAAAGAAATAAAAGACATCCAAATTGGTAAGGAAGAAGTAAAACTCACACTATTTGCAGATAATGTGTTACTATATGTAGAAAACCTGAAAGATTCTACCAAAAAACTACTAGAATAAACAAATTCAGTAAAATTTTATGATACAGAATCAATGTACAGAAATCTATTACCTTCCTATACACTAACAATGAAGCAGAAGAAAGTGAAAATAAGAAAATAATCCCATTTACAATTACAACAAAAAACAGTAAAATATCTAGGAATAAACTTAACCAAAAGGTGAAAAACTTGTAGTCTGAAAACTAGAAAACACTGATAAAAGAAAGTCAAGACAATGCAAAGGAATGGAAAAACATTCTATGCTCATGGATTAGAAGAACTAATATTGTAAAAATGTCTATACTACCCAAAGCAATCTATAGATTTAATGCAATCCCTATCAAAATACAAGTATTTTTCACAGAACTAGAACAATATTTAAATTTGTATGGAAACACAAAAGACCTCAAATAGCCAAAACAACCTTGAAAAAGAAAAATAAAACTGGAGGTTTGACAATTCCAGACTTCAAGTTATATTACAAACCTATAGTAATCAAACCATATGGTACAGGCAAAACAAAAACAAAAACAAAACAACACACATAGATCAATATAACAGAATACAAAGTCCAGGAATAAACCCACAATTATATGGTCAATTAATCTTTGACAAAGCAGAATAAAATATACAATGGGAAAGAGTCCCTTCGACAAATAGTGTTGGGAAAACTGGACATCTACGCACAAAAGAATGAAACTGTACCACTTTCTTTCAACATACATGAAAATAACCTCAAAATTGATTTAAGACCTAAATGTGTGACCTGAAACCATAAGAATCCTAGAAGACCGCATGATGCATTTCTCTGACATTGGCCATAAAATTTTTCTACATGTGTCTCCTGAGGCAAAGAAAACAAAAGTAAAAATTATTTTTATCAAAATAAAAAGCTTTGGGGATCCCTGGGTGGCGCAGCGGTTTGGCGCCTGCCTTTGGCCCAGGGCGCGATCCTGGAGACCCGGGATCGAATCCCACATCAGGCTCCCGGTGCATGGAGCCTGCTTCTCCCTCTGCCTATGTCTCTGCCTCTCTCTCTCTCTCTCTGTGACTCTCATAAATAAATAAAAAAAATAAATAAATAAAAAATAAAAAAAAATAAAAAATAAAAAATAAAAAATAAATAAAAAAAAAACAAAATAAAAAGCTTTGCACAGCATAGGAAATAGTCAACAAAACTAAAAGGCAACCAATGCAATGGGAGAAGATATTTGCAAATGACATATCTGATAAAGGATTAGTATCCAAAATATATAAAGAACTTATAAGTAATACCAAAAAAACCCAAATAGTGCAATTAAAAAATGGGCAAAAGACATGAACAGACATTTCTCCAAAGAAGACATACAGATGGCCAACAGACACATAAAAAGGTGCACAACATCACTCATCATCAGAGAAATGCAAATCGAAATCACAGTGAGATATATCATATTTCACCTGTCAGAATGGCTAAAATCGAAAACTCAAGAAACATGTTGGCAAGGATGTAGAGAAAAAGGAACTCTCATGCACTGTTGGTGATAATGCAAATTGGTGCAGCCACTGTAGAAAACAATATGAAGGCTCCTCAAAAAGTTAAAAATAGAACTACTCTACAATTCAATAACTGCACTACTGGATATTTACCCCCAAAATACAAAACACTAATTCAAAGGGATACATCCACCTTTATGGTTACTGTAGCATTATTTGCAATAGACAAATTATGAAAGCAGCTCAAGTGTCTATCGAAAGATGAATGGACAGAAAAGATGCGCTATACACAAGCACACACATACACACACACACTATGGCATATTACTCAACCATAAAAGGAAATAAAATCTTGCCTTTTGCAACAACATGGATGGAGCTACTGTATAATGTTAAGCAAAATAACTCAGAGAAAGATAAATACCATATGATATTACTCATATGTGGAATTTAAGAAACAAAACAAATGAGCAGAGATAAAGAGAGAGAGAGAGAGAGAGAGAGAGAGAGAAACAGAAAGACTCTAACTACAGAGAACAAACATGGTTACCAGAGGGGAGGTGGGTGAAATAGGGTGATAGGGATTGAAGAGTACATTTATCATGATGAGTACTGAGTAATGTGCAGAATTTCTGAGTTGCAATGTTATACACCTGAAACTAATAAACATTGTATGTTAACTATACTAGAATTAAAATTTAAAAATTTAACTTATTCTAAAATATATAATTCATATTGTTGATTTTAATTATTAAGTACTAATTCTTATTAGGTAAGTGTGTGTCCCTGAAGAGGGACAAAGGAAGATACAAATTATTGTGAACACCTCACTCACTAGTTTACTAAAAGGTCTTGATTCTGAGATTGTAAAACTATGTTGCACTTTCCACTCTTAAGAAAAACTTCCTCTAGTAATAATGCTCTCAACAAATAATTTTATTATAAATAATCTTTATAATATCAAAATTAATAGATGCTATTTTTAGTATTAATTAAACTCGAGGTTAATTAATACTAAAGGTAGCCACTCTTGATTTTTTAAAAAATCATTCTTGAATTAAGTCTATTCTTTTTTTATCAAAATTTAATTTGCCAACATATAGTGCATCGCTAGTTTCAGATGTAGTTTTCAATAATTCATCAGTTGCCTATACCACCCAGGGCTCATCACATCACATGCCCTCCTTAATGCTCATCACCCAGTTATGTGATCCTCCCACCCACCTCCCCTTCAGCAACCCTCAGTTTGTTTCCCAGAGTTAAGAGTCTCTCATGGTTTGTAAGACTATTTTCTTAACATGAAAAAAACCTTTTACATTAAATCAAGAGGTGTTACATTGAGTGATGAAGCATTAGAAGGACTGCTATTAATAGCAGAAATTAAAGTAAGATACTATTTAAATCACCGTTATTTACTATATTGCTGGAAGTTCAAGTCAACACAGTAAGTAAGCTATAATCACAAAGGAAAGAGCTATAATCACAAAAGCAAAAATGTCACTTTGCAGATGTTCGGATTGCAAAACCCAAAAAAACTAATTAAACTTTTATTTTAACTACCAAGTGGGTTCAAAAGGTAGTTTAATACAAATAAAAATATAAAAATGCATACAGATTTCAAATTGATCTCCAACAATAACCACTTAGAAGTTATAATGGGAAAAACTCCCTTTGCAACAACCAAAAAACGTAAAATACATAGGAATACTTAAAATGAGATTTGTACGGAAAACATGAACCAAACTACATCTCACTGAGACACAACAAAGACTTAAATAAGATATAATCCATGTTCTTAGATTGAGAGACAAAATGCTGAGAAGTTTTCAATTCTTTCTAATTAATTAGAGCTTATCTCAATTCCCATAGGAATTTTCAGGAATGTGACAATGCATTTCCACAATTTCTGTGATATACTAAACCCATGAAAATAGAACTTTTTGACAGATTTATAAAGAGAAACTTCCTCCATTAAACTAATATAATTAAAATAGCATGGTTACAACACAATAGACAAACAGATTAATGGAACATAATAAAACTCCAAAGCTGGCCCAATTACATTAAATTAAGGAGTTATTATTTGATAAAAGGAACATCATCAACCAAGAGGGAGTAAACAATACATGGTGCTGGGAAAATTGATTGTCTAGAAAAAAATAAAGATCCTCACTTTACACAATATATCAAAATAAATTATTAAACATAAGTAAATCAATTAATTATAATAAATATATATTTTATAAAGAAGCTAACATTAGGAAAAATGATGACTCATTAAACTTGTATTATTTCACAAAATGTCTCATTTATAGATTTCAGGGTCTACATAACCGTGAAACTTTAATCTCTTACAATGCCAAATGGGTACTCTAGAAATCTGAATTGCAAGAAATAAAAATGAAACCTTGTATGGTTTATATTTAAAATATGTAAGGAAGCTTTCTAGAGGAAACCTAATCATCATGGACTATCAAGTTCTACAGAGGTAAAAAAGACTATGATATTGACCATACCTTTAATATCAGGTTCAAATATCTATATTCACAGTGAAGACACTAAAGACAGATTAATCAATTACTTTAAACTAGTTTCCTTCAAATATCAAATTATACCTTTCTGTTGAAAATATACAATTCTTATTCAGATACTAGTATTATTAATTCATTTCTAATTCACTATATCAATCAAAAGTCCAATTTATATACCTCAAATTCTTGAACACATTCAGAACATATTGGGAGAGCGCCTAAATGATTCGAGAAGCCAGTTACACAAAAATGAGCAAAGGGGAAAAGAGAGGAGGGCAAACCAAGAAACAGACTCTCAACTACAGAGGACAAATTTAATGGTTACTAGGAGAGATGGGTGGAAGGATAGGTTATATAGGTGATGGGGATTAAGGAGTACACTTGTGATGAGCACCGAATTGTTTAATCCCTCTATTGTACACTTGACACTAATATAACACTGTATGTTAACTAAATTGGAATTTAAATAAAAACCTAAAAAAAAAAAAAAAAAGAAGCACCAGCCAGAAGCCAGTTACATCAATCAAGTATGTGCCACAGAAAATCCACAACCAGCTCTCCAGGAAGAGTTACATACAACACTATCTTGTTGAAAAAGAATGTCAAGAAAACAGCAGCACAAACCCCATCATTTCTCTCTCAACAATAACTTAAAAGTGTAGTCCTTAGTGATAGTAAGTCAGCAATGGTACTATAAATACTGAGGACAGATCTTCCTAAGTATATATTTGGCATATAGCATCATTTCAAATAACATTTCTCTTACATATTTTACTCTCTTTTAGGAACATGAGAAGTTTTTCAAATTTAGCAAACTTAAGAAGCAAAATGGTAACATTTATAGCTAATGTTAGAAAACCAGATCCTCTGCCAATGTTTTAATCACAAATACCAATGGAAGCTTATCTCCTTCTGGAGACCGCACATAACAAGAGCTTTTTTTGCTCCTTGTAAAGCATAGCTTAAAAGCACATCAGAGGGCAAACTGTAACCAGTATCACAGTTATATCTTGCTTTTGTTATTAATCTCATGGCCTGTGACATATTTTGGGATGATCTCTCTCATTTTTCCAATCAGATTCAAACCTTTCCATGTCCATTTCTACAAACTCCTGCATATCCAAATATATTTCTGCTTTTGACTAAATGCACAGAACATATCTTGGGACCTTTATGCTTTCTCTTCCTTGAATCTAACCCTTGAATAATGAACTTAAGCTCACTATTTTAAATGTCTTATGAATGTCCTTTTGTACACTGAATAACCCAATTTGATTTTATTGATGACATTGCATTTTCCATCATATCGTACTGGATGGCTCAACACTTAAACCTACTTCAATCAGCCACCACCCACAATTCAAGAAACAATGGCCTCTAAAGCTGCAACAGAAATCAAGTACTTGTAAATATTTTATAAAATTTTTAAAAATGAGATTATGTAATCAATATATTCAAAACTGTTGATGATGTATTTATACAAATTTTTGGTACTAAGTCTTTGAAATCTACAGTGTGCCTAAATTCAAACTAGCCTCATTTCAAATGTTCAATAGCCATGTCAGATAATGAATACTGGATGCAAGAGTTTAGAAGATTACTGTGGAAGACTAATGAGTATAGTGTTCCCTGAGTTTTTCCATTTTTAATGATTTTTTTTAATAGCCTTGATACTGAGCAGGCTGACTCTATGTAAAATTCCTATTCCTTGAATTTTTAAAAAATACTGTTCCATTATTGAATTGCTTTGTATATTGCTGTTGAGAAGTCTGATGCTAATCTGATGTTCTTTCCTTTTAAGTAACTTGATCTTTTTAAGTGGAGGCCCTAAGGATTTTTCCTTTGTACTTATTTTTACTTTTTTTTTTTTTTTTATTTATGATAGTTACAGAGAGAGAGAGAGGCAGAGACACAGGCAGAGGGAGAAGCAGGCTCCATGCACCGGGAGCCCGATGTGGGATTCGATCCCGGGTCTCCAGGATCGCGCCCTGGGCCAAAGGCAGGCGCCAAACCGCTGCGCCACCCAGGGATCCCTTTTTTTTTTTTTTTTTTTTAATTGTTACCGAGTGATAAATTTATTTGTGAAAGAGTTGCTCTTTCGTTTTTCATTTAGACACAAATAAATGCATAAGTGAAAGTTTTACTAGACCAAGTCTCTGAGTTGCCCATTACAGTCAATTTTTGCAAGTACATGGCTACCTCTTTTACATCATGTAGATTCTGGTCTTTTCTTCAGAAAAATTCATAGTTTTAAATATTAGTTCTGCATCATGTTTTTGTTTTTCTCCTTTAGGGCTCCAAATTAGTATACATTGGATCTTTTTGCCTATCTTATACATTAATCATTTTCTCTCTGTTCCTTTGTCTTCATTCTTTTGCCTGTTTTCCTCAACGCTCTGTAATAAATTTTCAGTCACCTCTATTCTTTCCTGTTATCTTAAAATCTAGTTTTAATGTCTTTATTTTTTTAAAGATGTATTTATTTGAGAGAGCATGCAAGAGAGTATGAGAGAGAGAGAGAGAGAGAGAGAAAGAGAGCACAAGCAGTGGGGAGGGGTAGAGGGAGAAGCAGACTCCCTACTGAGCAGGGAGTCCAATGTAGGACTTGATCCCAGAACCCTGGGATCACGACTTGAGCTGAAGGCCGATGCTTAATGACTGAGCCACCTAAGTGTCCCTGGTTTTAATTTCTAAAATGATTCTTTTTCTTCAATTTCTTGTAGTCAACTCTTCTTTCACAACACCCTGATATTTATCCACTTCTATTTCAAGTATCTGAAACTCTTACTTGAGGATTTTCTTTTCTTTTTTTTTTTTTTTTTTTTTTTAATTTATTTATGATAGTCACACAGAGAGAGAGAGAGAGGCAGAGACACAGGCAGAGGGAGAAGCAGGCTCCACGCACCGGGAGCCCGACGTGGGATTCGATCCCGGGTCTCCAGGATCGCGCCCTGGGCCAAAGGCAGGCGCTAAACCGCTGCGCCACCCAGGGATCCCGAGGATTTTTCTTTTCATATATGCAAAGGATTAAAGATATTTAATATAGGTCATGGTGTTCGGGTACTGATAACTGGTTTTATGGATGGTTCAGGAAGAAAACTTTTAATAGCTAAAATATGGTTTCTTATTTTCTGCTTTATTCATTGTAGTAGTTTGTATGTTTATTATCTGCAATTTTCTATTCAGTATAGTTTTTATTTTCCTTTATGAGCAATAAAAATTTATGTAATAAGGATAAAGATTCAGGATGACTATCTAGATTTCTAGTTCAAAAACGCTCTCTTCTGAACTTAAACCAAAGGAGGTTTATAATATGTCTTCTAGTTTTATGGTCTTATTTCCACAGAACACTTAAATTTCCCTATCTCGTTTCCTTCTTTCCCTTCACCACCATGTCTGCAAGGCAAAACAAGATCATTGCCAAAAGCAGCACTCATCTGATATGTTGTCTAGGGTCCTTGTGCTTTTATGTCTCTTCCTTTTGATTTCTCAATAGCAAATGCTCTTATTCAATCTAAGACAAGATCGTAGTATTTTCCCAGGCTAGAACTTGTCTTCTTAAAGGCATTTTTAAATATGTATTGTTGGGTTCCTGGTTCAACCGATTTTCCTCTCATCTTTTCCATGTAGTTTCTGCAGTCTCAATGAACTTTATCATGGGCTCTGAAGCTAAGTAGGCTAGATTTGGATATTTATTTCTCTAATTTGAAGGTCTTAGTCTGCCTTCTAGTTATGCGTAAGGCACAGGTTAAGTTGTTTTTACTTGATCTCTTTGATGATCTGTATAAATTTTTAGAGAATGTGTGGAAAAACTGAGATTTAGGTAGCTGCCACTATTCAATGGCAATCCAGGATTCTCAAATTCATCAAGAATTGTCAATGCCTTTTTAGTTGACCATTTTCTTTAGTCTCCTCTATTCTGCAAATGCTATCTTTACTTATAAAAACTGAACTTTTGATAATTTATGATTAGCACCACTTATTAATAAGCTCTCATGGACAATGGCCATAATAACTAGAAGAGTCACATAATACAAAAATACATAAAGGAGGTGAATAACATAATGAATTCAGTTTGCAAAAGAAATATATCACTTCTGCGGTGCATTTGATAACTTAGGGTAAAAAAGCAAAATCAAGGGACGTCTCGGTGGCTCAGTGGTTGAGTGTCTGCCTTTGGCTCACAGCGTGATCTCGGACTCCTGGGATAGGGTCCTGCATCATCAGGCTTCCTGCATGGAGCCTGCTTCTCCTCCCTCTGCCTGTGTCTCTGGTTCTGTGTGTGTGTGTGTGTGTGTGTCTCATGAATAAATAAATAAAATCTTAAAAAGAAAAAAAGTAAAATCAAGGTATTACTATGAGGGGTGCCTGGGTGGTTTTGTTGGTTAAGCATCTGCCCTCCACTTACATCATGATCCCAGAGTCTTGGGATCAAACCCCATATCAGGTTCCCTGCTCAGTAGGAAGCCTGCTTCTCCCTCTTCCCCTGCCTCTGCTCATACTTTCTTTCTCCCAAATAAAAAAAATAAATCTTAAAAAAAAAGGTTATTACTATGAAAGAAGTAAAATTATTTCTTGTCTCTACTAAAACAGCAGTAATGTTTCATGTCCAGTGATTTCAGGTTTAATATGGCTACTGAAAAACAGCTGATAACAAGTTTCAAAGTCCCTTACTTAAAGAAATAATTTGGATACCCAAAAGTAAATCAATTAAGAAATATTGAAGCATATATCAGACTAAAAGCAAGTAACAACAGAAAGTTCTATTAGAGAAGACTCATAGAGTAATCTACATTAGCAGCTTGTACACATAATCCGGTATGTTTAGGATTATAGCCTCAGAAGGGAACCCAAAATCAATATAATGAATTTAAAAAAAGTGGGGGGGGGAGCTAAGAGATAACCTAGGTGAATTCCCAGGTAAGTTCCTAGATAAGTATGATACTAGGTTCCTAGATAAGTATGATATTAGGTTAGGAATGTGGACTAGATACTACTTTTTTTTTTTAAAGACAAGCAAACAGGGTTGTTCTAAAGAAAATAAACAATTCTGTGATTCTTGTATGAAACAGGAAATGTCACTAAGTAATTAACTAAACAAAGTTAGAGCACAAAGGTACATGAGGCAATGAGACAGAGGAAAACAGCCTAATCCTTTATGATGAGAATTTAGAGCTGTGTTGGTGATCACGTCACTGTTTTGTGGTTCCCTCAGCAGAACATGGTCCCCATGCTCTTACAATGGAATAGAATATTTTATTATGAATGGACTGTTAATTTTTCTTGTCTTTGGGCCTTTGATTTATGCTAATAGTTTGTCTTAAAACGTGATTTAGATGTCACACTAATGACAATTCTTGTACTAATGTTTAGGGATGAAAATTTGGCCTATTGTTTTAAAATTTCAAATAATCATGTAAAAGAGTAACCATACTACAATAAGCATTTACAGAGAATCTTATATTCTCTGAATCAAAAGAGGTAAGGATGAGCAGAATTTGACTTCTTAGAGGGTAGCTTTCAAATATTTACTAAAAATATTTAAAAACTGAAATCTGAAGTATTTAAATGAGTAAATGAATGCTTCTATTATTTAGTTAGATCAGAGATTTATACAAAATGCTTAAGTAAAATGTTTTCCATAAAACCTAGTATTATCCAAATGTTTTCCATAAAACCTTAGTATTATCTAACCCTTGTCTCTTAAGATTCTGACATATATACTACAATGTTACCTAAAAACAGTTTAAGAAAGAAAACCATTCCAAACTTATACAGCAAATATTCTAATTTTAGATTATGATAATTTTTGATGTGCAATTCAAATATACTAAATTTCCACAGTGTAAAAATTTTAAAAAGCATAATTTCATTCCTTTCAGGTTTGTTCTTTCCAATGACAGGTTAGTAGACTACAAAATAAAATTTTAAGTTTAGATTTCTATTACACACATTACCATCATCTACTTGTACAGAATGGAGAAATCACTTTCTTGATCAGGTGCAATTCTGGTGCAAACAATGATATTTTTAGCTAAAACACCTGACACTAATGAAGAATTATGACATTAGAAGATCTCTGCAAAAAAAGCACAGATTCACCTAAGTTAAATGTTTTATAAGGTAAAATTATAATTTTACCTTTAAGAGGGTAAGAGTAGCAATGGATCAATCACTTCAAGGAAGAACAACTGTAGAAAATAAACATCTTACTAGAATTTTTTTCTTACTTTTTGTTTAAAAGTCACTTGCTAATCTTTAAAAAATAAATCAATAAAATACCTATAAAATAAATCTATAACGCAATGAAAAAAGGTGTATAAACCATTCTCCTCTTTAATAATATAATTTGAAACTATTTTAAAGAAAAAGCAAAAATTTAAGACACAATGTTAAAACCTAGCTTTTGGAAACACTTTCACAACCTAAAAACTCAAAGAAGTCACACTTCACTCAAAATGTAATTTTTTATTTTGTAGGCAAAGAGTTCCAATCCAAACTCTAGACTGTGCCAGAGCAAGGCAAGGAACCTTATAATGTCTGTTTCTTTTTCCTTTACATGGTGATATCTCTTCATGGGACTAAAGTAAAGTTTAAATAACAGATATAGTCCCAAGTCCAGTGTTGAGTACTTAGTGAGCAAGCAATCAATGACAGATAATCATTCTTAAGTCAAAGACTGAACATCTGCATGAACTTCCCCTTGTGTCAAATACTTTTGTATACAGTCTTAGATGAGAGGACACATCAATTTTGTTACAGATTCTTAAAAAGATATATTATTTTTGCTCCCTTCTTGAGATTTAATAGTTAAATTGGTGGAGTTTGTTGTTTTTATTAACATCTTGTGGCTATTTGGCCTTAACACTTTATAATTTCAAGGCTATTTTTAATAAATAGATTCAATGAATAAGTCTGCAATGGATATGAATTTAATCCAACAATTACATACTTCTCACTTTTTCTTAAATTGATTCTTTAAAAAGTTAAAAACTTTGGCTTCCTTTCTTCATTTCTCTTCTTCAACTTCACTTCTCTCTCAGTCTTTTCAGGAGATGGCTGAAAAACTCTCCACATATAATTGAGAACATTGCCTCCATATTATTCAGTTACTAGACAAATGGTCCATTTAGAAAATTCTTTTTTCTGGGGTGCCTAGGTGGCTCAGTAAGTTAAGCATCTGCTTTCAACTCAGGTCATGATCTTGAGCTCTCTGCCCGATGAGGAGCCTGCTTCTCCCTCTCCTGCTGCTACTGCTCCCTCTGCTTGTGCTCCCTCTCGACCTCTTGCTCTGTCAAATAAATAAATAAATAGATCTTTTTTTTAAATTTTTTTTTCTAATATAGAGAAAAGACCAAGCCACTGAAAACAAAAGAAGAGTATAATAAAACTCTTCCAAAAAAAATGAATTTGAGATATTCAATTTACTTAGACTAATTACATGATTATGTAAATCTACCTATATAAGCATATAAAATTCAGGTTATCACATATTATTTCTAGATGCATGTTATACAAAAGAACATTCTGTGATCATGGAAATGGCTCGTATCTGTTATCCCCAAGAAGGTAGTTACTAGCCAAATATGGCCACTTAAAAGTAAAATTAAGGAACTTAGTTTTAAATTAAATTATTAAATTTAAATAGCCACATATATCTACTACAATGGACAGCACAGCTTTAGACACTCTCCTTTCTCTTTACCATGGTGAACCTTATTCAAAAGCTCTTATTGAACTCCTGTTTCAAACTTCTCTGTTACCTCTAAGACTGAATAGCTTGACAGTTACAATCTCAAAAACAAAGAGAATTACTGAAAAAGAATTTTCCAAGCTAGTTCTAAAATGTGCTTTTTGATGAAGAGTACTACATTCAATTATTTTAGATTTTCTAAGCACAGGTTCACTAAAAAATGAAAATAAAAAAAAAATAACACACAGGAGTGCTTGAAATTACAACTCTAACAATATATACTTTCTCCTGAATTCTTTGTCAGCTAAATGATTAGTCCCAGAATAAGATAGTGGCATAACTAAAAACAAGTGTAGCACAAACCATAGCACAATAAAACAGAACAAAGGAAACAGATAAAAATATCATTCTGTACCTGTCTATTCTCTGTGATAATACAAAAATTAATGAATGGAAATATGATGGATCAAATACAACACAATTTGATAGCCAATGAAGAGTTTAATAATTTTTATCACTAGTGTTATTTACTACAGCATTAAAGATCAAGTCTTACATCTCAGTTATAAGGGATTTTTGAATGACTGTATACACATCTTTCCAATTAAATCTAAGCATAAGCATTTTTATTTATTTTTCATAAATATTAAAGTAAAATTATTAAAAAGATGATTGTAAGATATCAGAAAAAAATTTTAGGTGTTTTAGGCTTCCCTCTGTTTTTCCTCCCCAGTCTCCCCACATATACACATACAGACTTTTTCAAAAAACAAATGTAGGTGTTAAGGAAAAAAACAGCTATGGTGCTTATCTGTCAGGAATGAAATAATGGCCTCTCTGTTGGGCTGGTATTAATGTCATTGCCACCAATCAATTCCTCCTTTCTTGTGCCTATCAACTTGGCTTTCAGTACCTTGGGAGTAGGGAGCTGGGGTGGGAGAGTAGAACATGTAAAACAATCTCAGTATTCTGGGATAGGATTCAAAAGAATCCAAGTTATGTGAATGCAAGTTATGTGCTACATTACAAACCACTTTCTGAATGACTGATTTGATTTTTTTGTTTGGCATTTGAAACACAATGAAACTCACTATTTTGAGCCAGGGCTTGAAGCAGACAATCCAAGCATCCTTCTAAACTATCTTCAGTTCTGTCAACAGCTGTTATCTTCAACTTCTTCAAGGTATCACTGAGATTATCTGCTTATAGAAAAAAAGAAAAATCAGAACTTCTACTAACATATGACCATCATGGTTCATACAATTACCACTAACAGGCAAAGGGCTCTCATTATTGTAAATTAACTTCCACATACATTACAAAATGGCAATGGACTATGTACTATTACAAAGTCTTTAAATAAATTTTTTAAAAATAAGTAATAATTATCCATTTAATTCAGATATGAAATATTCATTTTGTATATGTGAGATACCAGGAATATTCAAGAATAATAAAAACTGTCATAGAACATCTTTTTCAGGATTTTTTTTTAAAGATTTTATTTATTTATTCATGAAAGACAGAGAGAGGTAGAGACATAGGCAGCAGGAGAAGCAGGCTACCCGTAAGGAGCCTGATGTGGGACTCGATCCCGGGACCCTGGGATCATGTCCTGAGCCGAAGGCAGATGCTCAACCACTGATCCACCCAGGCACCCAGGATTGTTATACCATATTTAGCTTGTTCAGAAAACCAGCGATGATTAATTGGAAAAAAAAAAAAAACCACTAAATGTCTACAAAAAATTACATTGCTTTGGAAATAGTATTTTGTTCCTATTTTAGCTTCCTCTGCTATATTTTAAAGACATAAAATGAAAATGAAGGTTTAGAATAGTTTCATAATATGACTTAAAACAATACAAAGCTGATGACTAGAGGCACCCAGGTGGCTCAGTGGTTGAGCATCTGCCTTTGTTTTTGTTTTTTTTGTTTTTTTGTTTTTTTTTTAATTTTTATTTATTTATGATAGTCACAGAGAGAGAGAGAGAGAGGCAGAGACACAGGCAGAGGGAGAAGCAGGCTCCATGCACCGGGAGCCCGACGTGGGATTCGATCCCGGGTCTCCAGGATCGCGCCCTGGGCCAAAGGCAGGCGCTAAACCGCTGCGCCACCCAGGGATCCCGAGCGTCTGCCTTTGGCTCAGGGCATGATCCTGGGATCCTGGGATCAAGTACCAAATCAGGCTCACCCAGCGGGAGCCTGCTTCTCCTTCTGCCTATGTCCCTGCCACTCTCTGTCTCTCATGAATAAATAAAATCTTAAAAAAACAACAAAAGAGCTGATGACTACACAACCTATTTAACCCCACCATTTGAAAAACACTTCAAATCAAAATACTGCTATAAGCCAAAACATGTACATTTTGGATTATAAAGCTGTGCTCTAGT
Organism: Canis lupus dingo; assembly: GCF_003254725.2. NCBI lineage: Eukaryota > Metazoa > Chordata > Mammalia > Carnivora > Canidae > Canis > Canis lupus. Next base: position 20,594,253 of record NC_064274.1, on the reverse strand, counting down.
CCTCAATTATGTGTAGATTCCCCTATACCACAGACTGTCAAAAGGGCTTTTATTTACATCAATTATTTCTATTAACATTTAAATACTAAAAGTTAAAACTAAGACTTAAGACTCCTTTTAGTAATTCATTTAACCCTAACAGTTTTAAAATTATTGTTTAACAGTAATATTTTAAAAAATAACACATTTCAAAAACAAAAAAACTCATTGAAATACTATTGTTCTACATTTTTATGAATCTCCATAATTCACAGAAAATAACTGGATTTTAATCTCTGCTTCTGTACTCAATCTTCTATAATTTGTTGTTTGGGTTGAATAAATGAAGGAAATTCAGCCTTACACACATAGCTGAAAAACAGAAAAGTATTTCATTGTTTTAAAAGATTTTATTTTTATTTATTCATAAGAGACACAGAGAGAGAGGCAGAGACATAGGCAGAGGAAGAAACAGGCTCCCCACAGGGAGCCCGATGTGGGACTTGATCCCAGGACCCTAGAATCAATGCCCTGAGCCAAAGTCTCAACGCTGAGCCACCCAGGTGTCCCAATAGGAAACTATTTTAATAGCCTTTTCAGATAGTTATGGATACTCTTTGATGCTAATCAAAACTTGAGTAAGTGGTAACTTTTTTAATGGTTGGTTGACATGAGAAACCTGAAACAGTATTAATAAACATTTCTAACTCTCACATTCAAATCCACTGATCTCTTACACTTCGAATCTTTCATGCATGCAAGATATTTATCATCCATGCACTGGTCATGAAAAATTAGGTCCTGGAGTTATGCATATCTTCCAAACATTGACATATTTCATTATACTATTTCATTTGTTAGTATCATCACTAATCTTATTAAAAGACTCTTTGTAAGTACTGGGGAAATATCAAGCTCAAGGCATACAAATTTCCTAAAATTCTAATTTTGTCTTACAAACTTCAATTTTATTACCAGCAACGAATACTGTCGGTTATTTTTCTTAAACGATAAATTAACCTCATTCATTTGTGAGAAAATGTTTGCCAAATATGAAAAACCAATTTGTCTGTCAGTTCTTTCAAATAAAAAATGTTTTCCGTTAAAAAAAGTACCTTGGTCAGCTCATAAACTGTATAAGTGCTTCTCTTCAAAATAGACATCAGACTTTGCAATGCAATGTAAACGTTTTATGTGTACCTCCCATTTCATTACACAGAATATTTTTTAAATGTGTTCACAGATACTGAAATTAAAAAAAAAAAAGCAGAAAGCTTCATCATGGGCATTCTTAAGTGAAACTGGTATTTTTTTCTACTTAAAGTATATTACGGTAAAGAATACCACTAGATACAATTTAGTGCTACTACTGCCCTGATGCACACATACCCTCAGTTTTTTACCCATAATTACTTTTGTACCATTGTTAGAGCAAATGTCAACAGAGTGAAAAAGACAAATAATGTCTCAATGGTATTATGCAAATAGTACTGACCTCATAGACACCCTAATGGGATACCAAGGACCTCTAGCACTGCTGCTGCAGTATTAGATTTCAGGCATTTTCTAATTTAAAGTAAGGTATATATTTTAATAGACTTCTGTACATTGCCAGGTCATGACAATTCTTAAAATATGATGAAATCTCCTATTAGAAAATGAGAGATAATCATTTTCCATGCCAACCCAAGGAAAAGCAGGCTTAAAATTTTACATCAAATAATACTAACATGACTCCTAGTACAACCCGATAATCTAGTAAACCCAAACCTATACTTTATTAAAAATCCCAGGCTATCATTCACATCCAAGGTTAATATTTACTTTCTTAAGAGGGACTAAGTAGTTTTGAAAAATTGATTTTTATTCTAAAAAAGTATACTTGTATGGATCTCTTCTATAAACTAAAAAGAAGTTGTAGGGTATCATATCCCAGGTATTCTTGTTCAAACTTATTAAATGCACATTGATTTTCTGAAATATATGAATAATATATAAAATCTAAGTTCATATTATTACAAGTAATAAATTATCCCAACACTGAGGAAAAAAGTAAGACTTATGTTAGTCATATTACAACAATCCATCAAAACTGTATCAGACAACAAGTAATAAAAAGCAGTTAAGACTTATTTAGTACTACCTATATCGGCATCTGGGTCTTTTTAAATTCTTTCCTTCCCTTCATCCCATCCCCAAAGCTCCTTACTTGATGTCCCCTTCTGATGGGAGTTTCATTCTAGATGTTACCAGTCCAGGGACCATCCTTGTCCATTTTATCTAAGTCTCCTCATCCTTAATTCCCCAGGATTATTTCAATCATGTATCCATCCTTCACAGCAGTATTTACAATTTTTAATTACTTTTTGTTTAATTGTTAATATATTCCTCCCCCCTATATTTTATGGGGCATCTTGTAATTATAGTCAATGCACTGTGCCCAGTAAATATTTGTTAAATTAACTTGAGTGAACAAAGAAATGAATTTCTTATTTGCACAAAGTTGTCTAGTTACCATCCTTTGTTATCACACATTTAAGAGCCAAAGTGCCAATAGCAAAGGGAAGGTAAATGTGACCTTTTAAGCACCTACTATGTACTCCACATAATTTAAAGTATAGAGTCTTACATTTTAAGACACAAAGAGATCAATGAAGACAATCTAATTATTTAAGTATATAAAATATATAAGTAAAAACTACATAGATCATCCTACTTTTAAAAGATTTCTTATCAGTAAAAAATTATTCTGTCTCTCCATGGGAATAATTACATGCCTATTAATGATGCAAGATCTTCTCAGGGAAGTTCATTAAATTCTTCATCCAGAGACAACCAAAGCTGTCAAACAGAATTACTAAAAATTTATTATGATTTTAAGCATTTTAAATGAACAGGATAGTACTGAAAGAAATGTTACTCAGTTTAGATAATAAAGTGTTAGAATGTTTCATGTCTTGATTATCTCCATTAGAAAATAGAAACATTTTCCAAAGTTCATCAAACTGACCATTTAATATCTGTGTATTTTAGTTTATGTGAATTATATCTCAATTTTAAAAGAGCAATTAGAGAATAAAATGATTGGGGCAAAAGCCCTATTCCACAGCCTCAACCTTCCTCATGGAGAAATTGCTACTATAGTGACACTTCTAGTCACTTCTGTCTCTTCCCTTGGCAACTGCCCACCTCTACCTACATTCTCTCTCTAGTAAAGGAGTAATGTAACTGATTATTAAGTTGAGAAAGAACTGGCCATACATAACTCAGTCCCTCTTGCCTTCCTGATCTTTTAGAAGGGCAAGGACTCTCTTTCCTCCATACCTTTGGCTGTCCAGCTGCACCAGTGAGATTAGCAAATTCAGCCTTAAAGTATTAGCAGTTCCTTTGAGACTATACAATATGTCCTTCAATTTTAAAGCAGTTACTTTGAATTCCATCAGGCAACTCATTTGCTTAGGTCTTCAGTCATTCTGAACTTGGGTAAGGAACAGAGGGTATTATTTCTGGACTCCCTCAAACCATGTCAGTACATCTCAGTAGTGAATCTTTACCTTTAAGATAATGAAAATGTTCTAATGGAAAATTCCTCAGCTCCTGGCTGCTGGTGGTAGGGGGGCATTAAGTCAAGAATGGTAATTTTCATGGGAAGTTCTACTACTAAGAAGTATTAATAACCAGGGATGCCTGGGTGGCTCAGCAGTTCAGCACCTGCCCCTGGCTCAGGGTGTGATCCGTGGTCTCAGGATCGAGTCCCACGTCGGGCTCCCTGCCTGGAACCTGCTTCTCCCTCTGCCTACGTCTCTGCCTTTCTCTCTCTGTGTCTTCCATGAATAAATAAATAAATAATCTTAAAAAAAGAAGTATTAATAACCAAAATAAATTTTGTTCTTAAAAGAATAATTTTTTTTCCTATATGACAGCAATGGTCTAACCTGTCTTGTGAAAGAAAATTTTAGTTTTTCAGAGCAAAGTTGATTTCAGTCATTAATTCTGTATCTCCTACTTCTAACCTACTGCATTGCTCTTAAAACCTAGCCAAGTCTTCTTAAACTCTATCAAAATTACTCTGGCAAAGATCTTAAATGATACTTTGACAAATCTGATGGATTTTCTCAATCCTCTTATTCAATATATTTGCAGCAATAGACTCTTTTTTCTTTTCTGGTACACTTTCTACTGACTTCAAAACACCAGTCTCTGAACATTGTTCTCAGCCTTCTCTCTCTACCCCTTCAATGTTAGTGTGACCTTGGTTCTACCTTTTCTGTATTTTTCATTTTGCTGGTTTTATAGTTCTGGGTTCATAAAATTCTTTTAGCTTATTTCTACTGTTAGATGGGAAATTCTTGTACAACAGGGAATTCTTCTAAGATACACTGCTCTCTATAGTAAGTGGAAACTTACCAAATTCTGAAAATCTACCTTACTTTCTGAGTTACTTGTACTTCATCTTTTATTATAAATTATGATACAAACTGCCACGATTAATATTTTAATAAGATGGGCTATACTAAAAACAATGACATTTCTAAGTATTTTTCTCATTCTAATTATTTCAGAAATCAGATAAAATTTTTATGAGCAGTCACTATTTATTCACTCTTAAATGGTGCTAAAGTCTATTTTAGTTTGAACCAGAAACATTGTATCTAACTTGTCACATTTGATTAGAGGGTCAAGAGTCTGACAGATGATCTTCACAACTACAATATGATGCCATCATGGATAAAAAGCAAGATACAGTTTGTAAAAATTTTATTTCACACAGTGCCGAAAACCTTTTCACTTAGAGTTCAAGAATTATTTTACTTAAAAAAAAAAAAGAATTATTTTACAATTTTATAGCCATCAAATATAGCTTTAGTATATAACATGATATAATTGCTAGTAAGTTAATACATTGGCTTTTTAAAAATTAGATGATGATTTATACTGAGATCCAGGCTTAATTTTTTGCCCCAGAAATAACCAAGAAAAATAAGAGGGTGACTTCTTTTCTTCAACAATCACCTAATAAATTTAAAATACTATCTAAAACAGTGGGCAATGTCCAAAATGTTATAAGCCAACTTATAAAACAGTGTAGATAAATCAACAAAGCTTGATGGTATTTGGTAAAGAATTTAAAGAAACCCAAGAATTATACTAGAATTCTAGTTGGTAAAAGTGTATAATGTGTCATTACAAACAGCTTCTGTGTGAAGAACAGTTGGAGACACCTGGGTGGCTCAGTTGGTTAAGCAGCCAACTCTTAATTTTGGCTCAGGTCATGATCTCAGAGTTATGAGATCAGCCCTGAGTTGGGCTGGGCATGAAGGCTGCTTAAGATTCTCTCTCTCTTTTCCCTCTGTGCCCCAACCCTGGGTCATGCACAAGCGTGCACTCTCTCTGTAAACAAAAACAACCTGTTGGAATGATCTCTGTACACAAGAGTTCCAGAAGATGTGCAAAGTGGAGACTATATACTTTTAAACTTTACTTCTGTACAGGCAAGCTAATAGAAGGGAAACTTTCTAAACATAAAAATTACCACTTGAAATGTATTCCCTCTGCTCCAGCTTCTTATGCTTCGTATGTGCCTGCAAACAAATCTGAGTTCTCACAGTATCAGTATTCTAAAATCAGGATTCTTACAGAGCAATATTTTACCAGTTTACTCTATTATCCTGTATTTCCCAGTTTCTCAATATGCATTTAATAGATCTCTGGGCTCTCACATTCCATTTAGTACCTTAGAATAGGACACTGATCTTGGACTTAACTATTTTAGCTGTGACCTTCTACTTCTCCAGGATAATACTTAAATGTCTACCTACAATGCTTTGGCTCCTGGTGCTTACATTCAAGAGTAAAAGATATCATGTCTCCAAGCTCTGCCCTAGACCCTAGAATATGCCTGACAAGGAACAAAGACCAGACAAGGGACAGAAATTGAATAAGATGAAATTCTGTTAAAAGTATAGGAATTTTTAAAGATAGATAAAGAGAAGTGTCTGGGCTATCTACTTAGACTTACAAGCAGTCTTGAGCAAGATTCTTCACCAGAACATACTTAAAGCTGTGACTAATCAAACATAAAGATGGAGAAAGAAGACCCTGTTTTATAATGCTTTGTAATAAGAGAACTAGATTAAAGACTGACATAAAAGACTTGCATAAATGGAACTTTGTTTAGCTGGAGATATATAAAGAAGTATTTCATTAAGATAAGTGCAAATAGTTTCACTTAGAAACCTAATAAATAATAAGGAAGAGATACACTGAAATTTATAAAATTTTAGGCAATGCCAACAAAAAATGGTATCTACACAAGTAATCATAAATGTGACGTGAGTTTAACACAGGTATATATTAAAAATCCTTTTAAAAATGATACTATCTGAACTAGTACTTAAGAACCCACAGAGTAAATATTTTCCAGGATACTGCTACAGTAATCAAAAAGAAAATGAGAGTCAAGATAAAAAGAATTTAGATAAAAATTAAACAGAATTATGATAATACCCTTAAAGCTATGATGCACCACAAATTTGAAAGAAATAAAATTAAAGCAACAGGATGAAGAGACATTAATTAGCTATCAACTTATTTCTCTTTTAGCTAGAAATTCATCCTTACTGCCTGATCTATAAAAAATGAATCTGGGCCCTTTAAATATTTTTCCTTTGCCAGATGGATAATAAAAGATTTTTCTATAGAGGACAATGGACAGCATTGAAGAAGGTGTTCTCCTTCTAGCTCAGCCTTCACAATTTTCTCCAGTGCCACATGTCTGCAAGTCATAGCTTTCACCATACATTTGCTCTAACTTTCAACTCATGCAGCAGGACTGTGTACAAGAGCCCCAACCAACTCAAATCTGCATCCCAGCCCAAGTCACTGCTTCCTACACCACTTCTTTAGCACTGGAAGTGTACTTGCTAGAAACTCTGTGGGACTGGACACTCAGGGCCACTCTGGCCCAGTTCTAGCAGTACCTGCAGCGGTGCCCCAAATTCCTCTGCATGCCCAACTGTCTGCAATCCCACTCATCAACCTCAGCTTGACTGGTCTCCAAAGAGTTGTCCTTGCAGGTTTGGTGACTATGGACCAGCTCTGGTCTGGGCAACCCAGTGACCTTAACTACATCTTAATATGCTTTAAAGTTTGTGTGTGTGTTTGTAAATATAAAGAATTTCACACACACACACACACACACACACTTCTGAAGAAGTCTGTCCTTCCTTGGATACACTCCCATAGCCCTAGATTACCTCTCAGATTTGCTATCTACCTTTAAAGTTACTCTCCTATTATTGCTTAAGAGTTTCGTTGAATATTCAACATCTCCTATTTAGATTACACTGTCTTTGGATTTCTTGACATTTCTACACTATTAGAGCCTTCTGAGAAAGGGAAATCGATAAGATATAATAAAGATAAATCTCCCTTTTTGGGGACATTCTAGGATCATAAAAATTCCCCTTTCTTTCCAGAGATTTGCTTTTAGCTTATATTTAGGGTAATAACCCTAGAGACACTTTCCCCCTTCACTAGGAATGATTTGTTTTAATTCCAGAGTAAGTAAACATAGGTGTGTGTGCGTGTCTGTCTGTCTTGGATGACAGATATGCCAGTAACCCTGTAGAAGTTCTCAGGGTCATAATTTTAGAGTACTTCTCCTGTGCAGCAACATGTGCCAGGTAGTAAGTACTATAATGCTCTATGAGGGGTACCTGCATGGCTTAGTCAGTTGTGTGTCCTACTCTTGATTTTGCCTCAGGTCATGACCTCAGGGTTATAAGATTGAGCCCCCAAATTGGGCTCCACACAAAGCGTGGCACCTGCTTAAGATTCTCTCTCCCTATGCTTCTGCCCCACCCCCTATTTACACCTTTCTAAAATAAATAAATAGATAAATAGATAGATAGATAAATAAATAAATTAATCTCTATGAATAATAAACTATGTTGTATGATCTACCTACCTTGTTTCCCATCAGAATATTTATATATTCTTACAAATTTAACATTGTGGTTTGTCTTCTGATTACACCTAGACTGATACAGATATATAAATAGTCCTTTTTAGAAAACTGAGAAATTATGTGAGAAAAGGCTAAGAATATTAGCTCTTTCAGTGAAAAACATCATAAACCACCAGATCATGAATGCTATATATCAGGTGACTGATGCATTAAGAAAGACAACCTCAGGGATCCCTGGGTGGCGCAGCAGTTTAGCGCCTGCCTTTGGCCCAGGGCGCGATCCTGGAGACCCGGGATCGAATCCCACATTGGGCTCCCGGTGCATGGAGCCTGCTTCTCCCTCTGCCTGTGTCTCTGCCCCTCTCTCTCTCACTGTGTGCCTATCATTAATAAGTAAAATAAAATTAAAAATAAAAAAAAAAGACAACCTCAACATAAAGACAAACTGAAAAAAATAAAATTAAAAAAAATTTTTTTTAAAAAGATAACCTCAAGCTTCTATTTGCTCAACAATATGAACTATGTGCCTACCAAGCACCAAACGCTACTCTAAGTGCTAAAGATACAAACATGAATATGACACAGTTTTCACAGTATAGAAAACATTTTTTTTTAGGTTTTAATTTTATTTTGGTGGGACTACCTTCATGTATCCTAGTTCACTCCCAGAAACAATCAATGTTAACATTTCCTTGCGTATTCCTGTAGGAGCACCCTGTGTGTATGTATGAAATTCTTTATATTTACAAACACATACACAAACTTTAAAGCATAATCAATCCAAATGTTACTACAATACTGATTACCTTTTCCATGGTAATGATCTTAATAAAAAGTACCATTATTATTACAATTATATATTTTAGAAAAACATAATAATGACCCTATAATTGAAACCCCTTGCCAAATGCACAACAAAGTATTATTTTATTCAGTGGTAATAAACTTAGAAACCCAAGGTCTCCCAAAAAGTGATAAGAAAGATACAGATTCAAACTAATTTTGCCAAATATACTAATATGAGGTTGTTATTATAAGATTAACATTAAAATTAGTATCAAAGATAACAACTAAATTGTAACTTGGAGAGACAAATACAGATATTTCTTTGTTCCTATCAGGTTTTATTAGGCTACTGTGTTTTGAAAAAAGAATACAGAGATTTTAATGATAACTATCCTTACTAAGAATATCAATTGACATTTTTTATTAGCCAAACAGGTAAAATTTACCAGAAAGCAATAGTGAAACAGTTTAAGCTGTTTAAACATGCATATTTCTTTTTTGACAGCAAATATTTCTTCAAAGGAATTAATATCAAGTAAAAAACAATTAAATAAAACACAGGGAAATGCTATGTACTAGACAAAATTCTGTTAAGCTATCTTTCATTGAAATGAAAAAAACTCAATAAGCATTTATTCATCAGGTGGTTCCCACTTTGATCAGTTTTAATAGCAATCTATTTCTTACTGAAACAATGTGTCTTTCAGGTTTGATAATTGTTTCAATTATTACTGTTACATAACAAACCACCTCAAACTTAATGGTATAAAGCAAAAACCATTTTATTGTACTTACAGATTCTGTGAACCAGGAATTCACAAAGGGCACACTGAAGATGGTTTGCCCCTGTTCTACAAGGTCTCGAGCCTCAATATAGAGTTGCAAAGGTAAGGGTGTATCTCCGGAGAGTGACTACATAGCAGGGGCTGGCATTATCTGAATCATCTGATGGTTCTGGCTTGAAAGGACTTGAAAGCTATGACACCTGAGATCTGAGGCCCCTCCACATGGCCTGACTTCCTCAGAGAATGGCAGCTACAGGCTCAGACTTTTCAGAGCTCCAAGCAAGCCAGTATTCCCAAAAACAAGGGAAGCAAACGCTTTGTTTTACAACCAAACCTAGGTAATGACACAGCACTTCTGGTGCATTCTATTGGTTACAAGTGAATCACAAGCGTGCTCATATTCAACAGTAAGAGAACTCCCCAACTTTCATTGGGGAATGGCAAGTTCTAGAAGAATATGTGATGTGAGGGGCAAGAGGTAGTGTTGTGGCCATCACTGGAAAACATAATCTGCTATAACTTAATATTCACTACACTGATTTGATTAAAATAATACAACCAACAGCATTAGATCCTTTGATTAGTTTTACCACTGAACGCAAGATACAGTTCCCCAAAAACTGACTATGTTCTCACCTTTGGAAAGAGAAATTAATATTTATATGGTTATTATTTATTAATATTTACCACTACCTTATGAAATAGGTGTTATTATTATTATTACCCATATTTTAATGGATGAAAAAGTTGAATTTGGAACCTGAGTAACTTGCCTAGAAAGAAAAGCACCAAAGGTGGGATAAATCTATACATGTGTGTCTTTAACATCTAGGTTCTTGCCACTGAACAGGCAGTCCACACATATTAAATGAAACTCATTGGAAATTTTGTGAAAGTCAGAGCTGTGCAAAGTAAGGACTACCTGTATCTTGCTTTATATTGATGTAAACCCTTCAAGAATGAATTTATAACCCAACCATGTTAGGTAGTTGTACTAGCTAACAACTATCTATGTAGGTGAATGTGTACCCCAAGAAAGAGAAGAAAGAAAAGAAAGAAAGAAAGAAAGAAAGAAAGAAAGAAAGAAAGAAAGAAAGAAAGAGAAAAGGAAAGGAAAAGAGAAAAGAAAAGAAAAGAAAAGAAAAGAAAAGAAAAGAAAAGAAAAAAGAAAGAAAAGAAAAGAAAGAAAAGAAAAAAAAGAAAAAAGAAAAGAAAAGAAAAAAGGAAGGAAGGAAGGAAGGAAGGAAGGAAGGAAGGAAGGAAGGAAGGAAGGAAGGAAGGAAGGAAAGGAAGGAAGGAAGGAAGGAAGGAAGGAAGGAAGGAAGGAAGGAAGGAGGGAAGGAGGGAAGGGGAAGGGAAGGGAAGGGGAAGGGAAGGGAAGGGAAGGGAAGGGAAGGGAAGGGAAGGGAGAGGAAAGAAGAGAGAAGAGAGGAGAGGAGATGAAATCACAATGAAATGTACCAGGGGCAGCCTCTGTCATAGTATCTCAAGGGCAGTACCAATGTTAGGTACATACTCTCACTTTCATGAAATGTTTAAATAGATAAATAAATTCTAAGAAAAAATTTCTAGGTCATAGCAACTAATGAGCACTCTTATATTCCTGAGAAGCTATACTGGTGCTGAAACGGTAAATATGATTTTCTCTTACTTAAATTCTTAGGGCTCTGTTTTCCCTTTAAAGAATCCCAATTATACCCTTATCTGTTTCTATTAGTCATTTCTTTTATGTTATTATCTTCCAGTTAGAGGTTAAGGTTTTCAAAAGCAGAAATCGTCACTGCTTGCATTACTTATCACTTTCTGTACTGCGTAACATGATAGTCTTTTGTTTCTGATCCGACTGATGATGTTTTACACAAACCATATAAGCCCATGAACAGTTATTCTTTCTTGGAGCTTCACACCACTCTTCTCAAAAATGCATTCTTGTAATTATAAGGAATTTAAGTTAATTAGCTGATATAAAATTTCTGTCTTTATTGTAATTGGTTTTGTTTTTGAAGCGAATTATATAATTTTAAAGATAAAATAACATATTTCTGTAAAACAAATATTTCAGTGTAAGTTTTGTTTCTTTATAATGACCAATCTCATCTTTTATAATGGAGTTACTTGAAGAATCTTCAAAATGGAACATTTTTCATTTTTCATACGTACTAAAGGACATAATTTTTAATTCTTGACAAATTTCTTGTTAAAAACATCTTCGATGGCGTGAGCTCACAGTTTTGAAAATATTTTTTTGTTAAAGTTCAATGATTCCTGCTTGGTTTTTTTCTGACTATAAAATCAAAACCCCCACCCATAAGTTAGTTATCTGAAATTATTTTATATAATCTTATGTAATTCTTTTTTACATAATTTAAAATCTGACTTGTAGAATTTTATGCTATTCACTTTACATAATTGTTTTAAACAATCATGTTTTAAATATAATTCACTTACAAATTATGTTTTAAACATAATTATTTAAACTTTACATAATCCTTGTATGTTAGAAAATGCTATCAAATATATATAAGAAAATAATGTTTTCTAGAAACAATCTAGCAGCCCTACTGCACTTTGAGTACTCTAAAAATGCCATACCATCATTTTCCCTAGAAAGGCACCATCATTCCCCCCACCTCAAAAAGGGGGGAAAAAAATGTCTCGATTTGGGAGCTGGTCAGTCTTTATTAAGTAACTGAGTGTGCAGGTTTCCATATTATAATTTGTATTAGTTCTCTAGGAAATGAGCTCTTTCTCCCTTCCATTTTTTATCTGAAATCTATTATTTGTTCTTATTCAGTAATAATGTACTACTTCAAGGATACGATGAAATGGGGATTTAAAGAACTTAAGTAACTTGACAAAAGCTATACTACAGAATTACTTTATGAAAAAGGAGAGATTCTACCCTCTATCTCTTTGATTTTTTTGTATCATTCTGCTCAATTACAGATTTGGTTTAATTATGATTGATGAGAATATATCAGGTATTCTGATATATATAATTCTGATATATATAATTCTGATATATATAACTATCACAGGTAGTTAACTTTGCTCTTATATGACTTAATTTTTGCAATAATCACTTAATTTTTAAAATAAATTTATTCATGTTCAAAGAGTAATATAAGTTCCATTTTACCACAATTTCAATTATAATTACAGCTTTTGAATTACTAAAGAGTTAACAGAAATCTCAGAGATTGCAAATTCAAATACCTGTAAGAGACATATACTACATTAGCAAAAGATTAAAATCACATGATAATCTCAATAGATGCAGAAAAGCATTTGACAAATTCAACATCCATTCAGATAAAAACTTTCAACCAAGTGGGGTTAGAGAGAACAAACGTCAACATAATAAAGGCCATATATGGGGGTGTATCTGGGTGGTTCAGTAGGTTGAGTGTCTGACTCTTGATCTTAGCTCAGGTCTTGATCTCATAGTTGTGAATTCAAGCCCTACAGTGGGCTCCACACTGTGGAGCCTACTTAAAACAAACAAACAAACAAACAAACAAATAAATAAATAAATAAATAAATACCATATATGAAAAACCTACAGGTAAATCATACCCAATGGTGAAAAATTGAAAGCTTTCCCTCTGAAGTTAGGAAGAAGACAAGAATCAATGTATACCTGCCACTTTTATTCAAAGTAGTACTGGAAGTCCTAGCCACAGTTAACCAGACAAGAAAAAATAAACAGTATCCATCTTGGTAAAGGAAAAATTAAACTGTCAGTATTCACAGATGACATACTATACATAAAAAACCTTAAAGACCAAAAAAGTAATAGTAATAAATGAATAGGCAAATAAACAAATGAAATAAAAAATAAATAGAAGTAATAAATGAATAAAATAGAATAAATGAAGTAACAGTAACAAGGGAATAAAAGTAATAGAAGCAATAAATAAATAGAAGCAATAAATGAATAAGCTATAAAACACAAAATTAATACCCAGAAACTGGTAGCGTTTCTATATACTAGTAACAAAGTTGCAGAAAAAGAAATTTAAAAAACAATTCTATTTATAATTGCACCAAAAACAACAAAATACTTAGGAATAAACTTAACCAGGGGAGTGAAAGATCTGTATTCTGAAAACTATAAAGCACTGACAGAAGAAACTGAATGGGACACAGACAAATGGAAAGATAACCCATATCGTGGAATGGAAGAATTAATACTGTCAAAATATCCATACTATCGAAAACAATCTACAGATTCAATATAATCTCTATCAGAATACCAAAAGCATTTTTAATAGAATTAGAAAAATTATCCTCAAATTAGTATGGAACAAAAGACTGAATAGCCGAATTAATCTTGAGAAAGAACAAACCTGGAGGTATCATAATCCCAGATTTCTAATATACTACAAAGCTGCATTAACCATGGGCAGCCCAGGTGGCTCAGCGGTTTACTGCTGTCTTCAGCCCAGGGCGTGATCCTGGAGACTCGGAATTGTGTCCCATGTCAGGCTCCCTGCATGGAGCCTGCTTCTCCCTCTGCCTCTCTCTCTCTTTCTCTCTCACTCTCTTTCTCTCTCTGTGACTCTCATGAATAAATAAATAAAATCTTTAAAAAAAAAAAAAAGCTGCATTAACCAAACTGGCATAAAAATAGATCAATGTAAAAGACTAGAAAGCCCAGAAATAAATCTATGATATAGTCAGTTAATATTATGTGCTATGTATGTTACATATTATATATTATATAGTCAATCTATGACAAAAGAGGAAAGAGCATACAATGAGGAAAAAACAGTCTTTTCAATAAATAATGCTGGGGAAACTGGACAACTATATGCAAAAGAATGAAACTAGAGCACTAACCCATACACAAAAATAAACTTAAAATTGCTTAAAGACCTAAACATGAGACCTGAAACCATAAAAACCCTAGAAGATAGCATGAAGAATATATCTTTGATATTGACTATAGCAACATTTTTGTAGATATGTCTTCTAAGACAAGGGTAACAAAAGCAAAAATAAACTATTGGGACTACGTCAAAATAAAAAGTTTTTACACAGCAAAGGAAACTATCAACAAAACAAAAAGACAACCTACTGAATGGGAGAAGTGTTGGCAAGGATACAGAGAAAAAAGAACCCCTGTGCAATGTTGGTGGGAATATAAACTGGTACAATCACTGTGGAAAACACTACAGGAGGTTCTTCCAAAAATTACAAATAGAAATACCATAAAATCCAATAATTCTACTCTGTGTATTCACCTAAAGAAAACAAAAACATTAATTTGAAAAGATATATGTACCCCTATGTTTATTGCAGCAGTATTTACAATAGACAAGATATGGAAGCAACCTAAGAGCCCATGGATAGATGAATGGATAAGGAAGATGTGGTGTGTGTACACAGACACACACAAGTATAATGCAGCCATAAAAAAAGAGGAGATCTTGCCATTTGTGACAACATGGATGGACCCAGAAGGTATTATGCTAAGTGAATTAAATCAGATTGAAAAAGACAAATACAGTGTGATTTTACTTATATGTAAAATCTTAAAAACAAAACAAACAACAACAAAAGCAGACTCAGACCTATAAATACAGAAAACAAAATGATAGTTGTCAGATGAAAGGGGTATGGGAAAAATGGGCAAAGGGGAATGGGAGATACTAGGTTTTCAGTTACGGAATGAAAAAAAATCATGAAACTAAAAAGCACAGAATAGGGAATATAGACAATAATATTGTAAATAGCATTGTATGGTGACAGATGGTAGCTACACTTGTATGAGCAGAGCATAACATATACAGAAGCTAAATCACAATGTTCTACACCTGAAACTAATGTTAACACTGTGTGTTAACTATACTCAAATAAACCTAAAATATAAAATAAAAATAAACTGGATAAATACCTTCTAGAGCCAGACAGAATACTGAGTGAAGTTTGTAGGACTGAAGATAACAGGAAGAAGTACAGAAACTGGGGACCTCATACCCTGCCTAAGAACAACTATCATTAACTGTCATGAATAGGAATGCAGGCTCAGGGATCCTAAATTTTTAGTCTTTCAAGAAAAATTCACAAAATGGATTTCTAACAAACATGTCCTGATATTTAAATGTTGACAAGCAATTCCAATTTCTAAAGCTTCCCTAACAAAATCCATCTGCAAAGTATACTTGGCCCCTTGGCTGCTGGTTTACAAGCTCTATTATAAATATGCCTATAATCACTATAGGATGATGCTACTAAATAAGAAGACTGATCTAAGTCCATAGTAACTCTATGATATGAACAAACAAGTATTACTGAATGCCAGCAAGAAGTATGAAACACTGGGTGACTAACTGATGTTACTGAATGTGTTATAGGAGTCCAAGAAGTGAGAGGTGTCCAGAGAAAGGAGAGATTGGTAAGAGAGGTTAGAAGTAGTCTCCATGAGCTAGATTATGAAGAATGAATAAGAACAGAGGAAAGAAGTTATTCTGGGAGGAAGAATAACATGAACAAAGGTATACTGGCATAATCACTGATGAAGAATATTTCAGGGTCAGTGATAATCAAAGGAAGCTGTATTTCAGAAAGAATGAGAAATTTAGAGAGGTAGCAGAATTCTATAGATTCTGAAAGCTAAGTAGAGTTTAGACTCAGTATGATAGGCAGTTGAAGCAGTATTAGATTCTTGAGAAAAAAAAAAGATTCTTGAGAATGATATAATTGATGCAGTATCTTTTTAAAAGGATTAATCTGGTGGTAGCATGTAGAAAAGACTGAAGAGCAAAGACTCTACTATTAGGGAGGACAAGTAAGAAATGGTCTCAGCAGTATAGGAATGAGGAGATGAGGGCCTAGACTCTAGTAGTAGAAACATTAGGAAAGGAAGTTTTCCATTAACCTACTTACTTGAGTGAATCCTTGATGTTAATTTGTGTGTGTGTGTGTGTGTGTGTGTGTAGGTGTGTGTGTTTGTGGATATGTATAGATGCACTTTTTTTATTCATTAACAAATTGGAGCTGGCCTAGTATAATGAACAGAACACTAATACAGGATTAGGAAACCAAGATTCTAGATCTGATACTACCCCTAATTCAATGTGTGAACCTGGACATGCTTCTTAACCTCACCGACCTGAGGTTCTGACCAGTGTTCTCTACCCTGGACAGAAAGAGGCAGAGCCATGGTGTCACTGTTTGAGGACCTAGATATTATAATTCTCAAAACCAAGAACAATCTTAAATCCAGTCAACCTTTGAACAACACAGAATTGAGCCACACAAGTCTATTTATACATGGGTTTTTTTCAATAAGTACAGCACTATAAATAAATAAATAAATAAATAAATAAATACAGCACTATAAATGTATTTTCTCTTCCTTAATGATATTCTTAATAAAATTTTAGTTTCTCTAGCTTACTGTATCATAAGAATATGGTACATAATACATACAATATACAAAATATGTGTTAACTGACCATTCTCAGTAAGGTTTCCAGTCAACAGTAGGTTATTAGTAACTAAGTTTTCAGGAGAACCAAACATTACACGTGAATTTTTGACTGTGTGGGAGGTCCATGCCACTAACTTCCACGCTGTTCAAGGGTCAACTGTATCAGGATAAAAATCTAATTTCTGGTTTCTTTTAAAAGTCCCCAAATCTGGCTTAAGCTTGGCCCCTAATTTAGTAAATAAGTTAATATTTGACATGTTTGGTATTCTCTGACCTATTCCCCCACACTGGGGATTCCTGTTCTATAACCTGAATTATTTCTTTCACATGTTCTTAGGTACTAGAGTTAAACTTGTCTGTCTTCCCCCTACCCTGCCTTCCTTTTCCCTTGAAAAAAAAAAAAAAAACTAGATTGGCTGGTGAGTGGCCTAAAGAGCCTGAGTCTTCTGTATGTGTCCCATGTTAGCTCCGAAACAACACCATTTTTTCCTACATGGCAAAAATGATTGTAGCTAAGTAGGGAACGTCTTTTTTAGGTTAGGCACATACCCTGTAGTTTGCCATAGTCCCATCATTCCCTGTTGTATCTCCACACTGAGACCCAATGTTAGTTGCCATTCATCATGCTTTCACTACTATTCTTATTATAGTAGAGAAATATTTTTGTCACCGTTGTCTTTTACCAAAAGTGAGAAACTTAAAGACAGATGTTTTTCAAGAAAAAAAATGAAAGCATACATTTTTATGGAAATAAAAAATATTCCTTTAAATTTAATATGCAGTGGGGTGGGGAAGTACCCCTGTGTCAAAAGATTGCCATTTAACCCTCCTTAATCACAGAGTTTCTTCATTTGAGTTTGGGAACCCTGCTATATGTATTGGGAAGCTATTAAAAATATATATCTAAGGAGTGAAATGATCAGATTCATCTTTTAAATAGAGTACTCTAGCAGCATGTAAAAACTGGTTAAGAAGGGAAATGCTAGGGGAAAGAACATCTGTTACAGAATAGTGAAATGGTCTCAAGAAGGGGTGATAAAACGCTGAATTGGTAGTGTTTACAGTAGAGAGAAGAGGAGAGGGTTGATTCAAAGAAGTAGAATTGTAAGAACTTAGGGAACCCAACAGATATTAGAAACAGAATGACTAGATTTCAGAAATGACTGAGTGGATGGATGGTGATACCATTCACTGAGCTAGGGAATTCAAAGGGAGAAAAAGTCTTGGGTAAAGGTAACGTAGTATAGTATTACTCTACAGTAGAAATAGGTAAACTATGGTCCATCTCTTGATTTTGTATCATCCAAGGGTAAAACAGTTTTACATTTGTAAATTATTGAATAAAATAAAAAAGAAATATATTTCATGATGTGCAAATTGTATGAAATTCAAACGTTAGTGTCCATAAACAAAGTTTTATTGGAATGTAACTCACTCCTTTATTGTTTATACCCGTGTTCACGTTATGATGGCAGTTGAGTAGGGGAGACAGAAACCATACGTAGTGCCTTCATCAGTTTATACTGCTGTTTGATGTACTACAAATTGCAGCTGCACAGTTATGGCTGTCCATTGTTTTGAGTGCCATGGGTATTGTCATATCACAACATTCCATTTTGACCATTAAATCAAAACAGGAAACATATACTTCAAATGTCATGTTTTTAAGGCATTTAAGTGGTGTGTGGACTATCTTGTTATTGAATTAGATAGCAAACAAATATATCATGCAATGACACTATAGCTATGTTAGAAAAATACTACACCTATACTACCAGACTAAACATTCATCATATTCACAATTCATAGGAAAGTAATTGTCAGAGAAATTAGAAAATATAAAATACAGTAGCTCATCAAAGCTGAATTTCTTTACAAAAATAAAAAAATGAGGGGACCCTGCAGTGGCTGTCAGTTGAGCATCTGCCTTCCTCTCTGGTCATGATCCTGGAGTCAAGGGATCAAGCCATTTAGGGCTCCCTGCTCAGCAGGGAGTCTATTTTCTCCCTCTCTCTTTGCCCCTCCCCCTGCTGGTGGATGCTCTCACTCTCTCTCAAATAAATAAAATCTTAAAAATTAATTAATTAAGTAAAAAATGAAAATGAAGCTACAAACTAAGTTTCTGAGTGGCTCACTTATTAATCAAGCAGAAAGCTGTTTACTCATGGTGAGCTAAATTGTGTTTTGACTACAACAGCCAAAGAAATATTTCATGGGTGGTGGTAGGGATTGTTTGAGAGTAGCCATTCTGTGATGATAACTACTTGAAGAGGTAAGGATATTGGGAGCAATATCAATACTCTACTAAAAAACAAGGCAAATGATTTTGTAAAGTTTTCATTGGTTCTTGATAAGTTGATAGATATTAGTGATACTAATTAATGTTATTTTCAGAACACTGACACAGAGCATGAAGCAACTAAAGAATTAGCCTCTATGAAGAGTCTGCATAGAATCACAATAGGCGAGTTTATTTTCAAAATTGAGATTATACATTAATTCAATACAACCTGAAGTGGAATCTGCTAAGATGTATTACAGCTGATGGCGATAAAAATGTGAGGAACAGAAAAAGGCTTAGCAGGCACCCGGGTGGCTCAGTTGGTTAAGCATCTGTCTTCGGCTCAGGTCATGCTCCCAGTGTCTGGGATCAAGCCTCCCATAGGCTCCCTGCTTAGCTGGGAGCCTGCTTCTCCCTTTCTCTCTGCCTGCTGCTCCCCCTGCTTGTGCTCTCTCTCTCTTTGTCAAATAAATAAATAAAATCCTAAAAGAAGAAAGAAAAGAAAGAAAGAAAGAAAGAAAGAAAGAAAGAAAGGAAGGAAGGAAGGAAGGAAGGAAGGAAGGAAGGAAGGAAGGAAGGAAGGAAGAAGAAAAAAAAAAAGGTTTAGCTGAACAAACTTACTAAGTTTGTGAAAATGTAAGATATTTAAAGCCAATGGTTCTTCATTATATTATTCATCAGTAGGCATTTTATCAAGAAAATATTTCAAACTATCATGTATTCCTGAACCAGTGGTATCAACTTCATTCACTCTCATAGATGTAATAAGCATCATCAGTTCTGTGTACGTTGATAAGAAGAAGAAGCTAAATACCCTGACCAGCCTTATCACACAACAGTTTAATAGCTCAGCAATGGTAGAGTTTGATTTTGATTTTTTAGTTCAAAGGTGAGATGAAATTTCTGGGGGAATAAAAAGAAATGCCTTTAACCACTATTAACAAACAATGAATGCCTCTGGAAGTTAGATTTGCTGCAGATTTGATGTTTCCTAGAATTTGACCTGAAAATCAAAAGGCAAAATAGGGCTTATATGAGGAACTTAACTATGTTGTCATTTTGACAACATTGTTGGAAACACAAGTAACCATCAATCTACTGTACAAGCTTCTGGTACTGTCAAATGTTAAAATAAGAGACCTCCATGCATATACAAATTTGCAACAGATATATTTTACAAGCTCAAACCATGGTTATAGCAGGGTTTTTCAGACTTCAGATGCAAAAGAAACTTCTACACAAGAAAATCCACTTAACTAAGCAACTGAGAAGCTTCCACCTTTCTATTTTAAAGATTTTTTTTTTTTTTAATTCACGATAGACACAGAGAGAGAGAGAGAGAGAGAGAGAGAAGAGAGGCAGAGACACAGGCAGAGGGAGAAGCAGGCTCCACGCCGGGAGCCCGACACGGGACTGGATCCTGGGACTTCAGGATCGCATCCTGGGCCAAAGGCAGGCGCCAAACTGCTAAGCCACCCAGGGATCCCCCCACCTTTCTATTTTAAGTGGTTAATCCATAATGTAGTAGCATGCTAAGTAGCAAATATCAAGAGTAGAATTCTTTAGGATTTAATTCATTCTAATGAACATGCTCATTAATAAAATCATATCCTCATGGACTGATTACAGTATTTGGCAATGTCTATCTATGTTTCGAAAACAAAATCCATTAAATCACATTACAGATCTGCATTAACAAATGATCAATTCTGATGACAAGATAACTCTGAATCCCAATTAAATGAAATTCTATCTCAAAAACAGAATTAAAATATTGTTATTAGTATATCTGTATTGCAATAACTTATGTTCAATTAGTGTTGTATTTTGAATTTAGTCAACAAAATATTTGTGGATATTTGTTTTCCTTCATCATATATTTCTCTCTTATCTATGGAATATCTTTGATTTTGCCTCTTGGCCTGCAAAGCCTAAAATACTTACCATCTGGCCCTTTATGTAAAAAGTCTGCAGACCCATGCTCTACGGTGATGCTACTGAAAGTGCAACATCATCTGCCAATGTCTTGACAATGCAAATTCTCAGCCCACCCAATGTCTACTAAATCAAAATTTCTGAGGGTGGGCGTATTAATTTTTTTTTTAATAAACACTAGTGGATTCTTAAGTAAGCTAGAGTTTGAGAATCACTGCTCTAAAATAAGATTTTAGAGACTTAGTTCTCTCCCCCTGGATGAATTATTTAATTCTTTGAATCAATAAAATGGGAATAGAGTCACTTACTTCATAGAATTGTTGAAAAAATTAAAAATTTTAAAAATATGAAAAAATGTAAAGCTTAGCATAATTAACAACAATAATTCTTATTAAATGATAAATGGTAATTATTCATTCAATGGTGTACTAAAACTCCTTTGTACCAGCCCAAGAAACATGATTATTAAATTTTTAGGAATTTTATGAGGCAATTAGTAAAACAGCCATTACTAAAAATTAAATTTTATAAACCTCAATAAGTTATGTTAAAACAAAGGTATTAATACTCAAAACTCTTTACTACTTAATTATTTCACTATATTTTACTGTTATCTGTGCTCATAAGGTTATTATATCTATATGGTGGATCTACTATATACTGATGTGCTGCAATTCATCTCTTCCCAACTATGCATTCATAAGATATCAACAACCACCACAAATCCAGGCTTTATTAGAGAAGGGCTTTTGGTTGAACATAACCATCACACCTCTAGTTACTATCATTAAAAACTGCACAATGAATTTGGTTTTGAACTGAATTAATTTGAATTAACTATGGATATAGAGATGTTTAATAATCTCCTAGATAAAAAAATAGCCCATACATATATTATATATATGCCTACAGATATTATAGCCCATACATGTATTATACATACTGCCTACATATAGTCCAAACATTATACATATTACCTACATTATATAAAATATATAACATATATAATAAACTATTTTATCAAATATATATACCTACATATTTAATAAAATATTTATGTATATGCATATAGTATATGCAAGCATATAAATTTAGTAAAACAGATTTATAAATATACATATGTATATACACACACACACACACACATATATAATATAGGCACTAGTAGCATATAGTTAGTAGTTGAAGTCATAAATTTGGACAAAATTAAGCAAAAACAGCCTCAGAGAAGATACCAGATATACACCTCATATGGAAATAATTCATTTTGTATACAAAAAGTTAGAAGGACTTTGGAGTTTGTAAGCAGAGCCAATCACAGCTAGCAGCTCAATTTAACCACTTCCATTTACCACTACCCTAATTCTCACTTTTATTTTTATTTTTTTAAGGTTTTATTTATTTATTCATGAGACACACACGGCGGGGGGGGGGGGGTAGGGGGGCGGCGGGGCGGGGCAGAGACACAGGCAAAGGGAGAAGCAGGCTCCATGCAGGGAGCCCGAGGTGGGACTCGATCCCGGGTCTCCAGGATCACACCCTGGACTGAAGGCAGCGCTAAACCGCTGAGCCACCCGGGCTGCCCTAATTCTCACTTTTAACTCCTGGAATGCTTCTAGCAACAAAAGTTGCATAAATAGATGTATTGAGAGAATGACATTACTCTGCAATTTGAATCCAGCATTTATATCTTAGCTCACATAAGTAATGGTATTTAGGCCGTCTAGTCAGACAAAGCTAACAGGTTGTTTCAAACTTTGAAGTGCTACCTCAAGTAGACATTTACTCTTTGAACACTAAAGAAAAACTGATTATATAAGGATGAATACAGCATATTTAAGACATTAGTGATACAAAGTATATTCAAAGTTCAGTTTCAAGGAATCATAGAATTTTATAACCAAAACAGACTTCATAACTTACTGATATCTTCATTTATTATTGCTCTTCTCTCCACAAGAACTATTTGCCAAGTTAAATGCCTAGGAAAGTATTTTCAATTTAGTGTTATCCGAACATTTGATTATCAAAAATTAACACCAAGTTCTCAAAGGAGTGGGTCTTCCTTCTCCATTCCTCCTGATGATTGAGTATTAAAAATTTAGGTAATTCTTATGGTCGCTGCTGGTGCCACAAATAATGCTAGAATTGCCAAGTTCAAATTCAGTGACCTGGAATCTCTGTAGAGGGAAACCACAGTATTTTCCCCAAATGTACCCAGAAGCTCCAACATTCCAATGTGAAAGTTAAAACTCTACAGTTCTCAAAATGAATTAGGGTTATTATAACTTTCCAAATAGTAGTACTAGGGACTTCAGAAGATGACTCTACCAAAGACAGTGAATTTAGCCCTGCTTCCATGGGGAGAAAACAGATAACATAACAAAGATGTAATGCCAACATAAGAAAAATTATTGAACTAGTCAATCTGTGATCTATGCTCTTTTTAAAAAGTAAACTTTGAATGGATAAAGAAGATGTGGTTTATGTATACAATGGAATATTACTCAGCTATTAGAAATGACAAATACCCACCATTTGCTTCAACGTGGATGGAACTGGAGGGTATTATGCTGAGTGAAGTAAGTCAGTCGGAGAAGGACAAACATTATATGTTCTCATTCATTTGGGGAATATAAATAATAGTGAAAGGGAAAATAAGGGAAGGGAGAAGAAATGTGTGGGAAATATCAGAAAGGGAGACAGAACGTAAAGACTGCTAACTCTGGGAAACGAACTAGGGGTGGTAGAAGGGGAGGAGGGCGGGGGGTGGGAGTGAATGGGTGACGGGCACTGGGTATTATTCTGTATGTTAGTAAATTGAACACCAATAAAAAAAAAATAATAAAAAATAAAAAGTAAACTTTAGCGACTACCAGTTTACCAAAAAATTGTATCATTCTAATTTGAAAAAAAAAAAAAAAAGATCTGTAAAATCATTCCTGAACTTAGATATACAAGAGGAAAAAAATACAAGACTGATCTATAAAGCTAATACATATTTATACAGAAAAACAGAACCCTAGGAATTAAGGGTATAGAGACATAACTAGAGAAATTCCAAATTCACAAAGACTAATAGAAATAAAAAGTGATAAAACCATTCATCAGTAAAAAGTATACTTTATGTAAAATGCTATGCAAAATTATAAAACCATTTCTAAGCTCAATCTGTATGACAAATATTGCAAACATAAAAAGTACACTATACTAGGATATAATGACATTAAAAAATGTCAGACTTGTGAAGCACTATGGTAACATTACAAATTATTCTCAGGCAAGAAAATAGCATGTATCACTCCATATAAAGTGCAACATTTTAAAAATGTTTAAAGAAACCTATGCTTATTTACAGATCTTTAAACAGGTCAAGGGATATAGTGAATTCTTAGTTTCTACTTCCTCATTACTCAGCCTCTACAACTGATCTCCATATCTACTACACCTCTTAAAGCTGCTTTTTAGAAAATATCCTGGGTAATATCCTAACCAAACCACATCACAATTCAGATCCTTTCCTCAGTCCTTATCACTGGGTTCTGAAGCAATGGATATTATTAACCATTCAGTATATAATGAAACTAGCCACATGCCAATTCTAGGGTTTCACTCCTACCTACTTCTGTCTCTTTCAGTTGTCAAATCATTCCATTCTTCCCTGACAATGGGTCATTCCTCAAGATTCTTACCTTGGACAAATTTTCTTTTTTTTCTTTCTGTTGCCTCTCTGCCTCCTACCTAACTTGAAATATCATTCGGGATTTATGAATAACTTCCAGATCTCAAGTTCAAATCCTCTCTTAAAAGTTAAAATAACTGGGCAGCCCCGTGGCTCAGAGGTTTAGCGCTGCCTTCAGCCCAGGGCCTGATCCTGGAATCCCAGGATCGAGTCCCACGTCAGGCTCCCTGCATGGAGCCTGCTTCTCCCTCTGCCTCTCTCTCTCTCTCTCTCTCTCTCTCTCTCTCTCTGTGTGTCTCTAAGGAATAAATAAATAAAATCTTAAAAAAAAAAATAACTATTTGTTAAATATTTGTTACCTAGTTTCAGTCAGTCAACAAATGTTTACTGCATAGCTACTATGTGCCACACACTATTATTTGAGATGTATTCAAACCTAATGAGAGGGGCAGGCCGGGTGGCTCAGTGGTTTAGTGCCGCCTTCGGCCCAGGGCCTTATCCTGGAGACCCAGGATCAAGTCCCATGTCAGGCTCCCTGCATGGAGCCTGCTTCTCCCTCTGCCTGTGTCTCTGCTTTTCTCTCTCTCTCTCCTTCTCTCTGCCTCTCATAAATAAATAAATAAATAAATAAATAAATAAATAAATAAATAAATAAATAAAATATTTAAAAAACAAAAACAAAAACAAACCTAATGAGAATCCCTGTCATCAATGAGCAGAGAATCTAAATGGCAAAATAAACAGTGCAACCCATCAGGCCCAAAACTTACTATTCGTGTTTCCTCTTCCAATGGATTAAATATATATTAATATTTCCACATTTTCTTTATTGCCCAGGCGATACTGTACATCTCCTTTCTCAATTCCATACTCAATTAGTTGGCAAGTAAATCCTGTTCTTTATTTGCAACATTCTACTCCCATTGCCACAGTCTAGTTCCAGCCAGTAAATATTTTCACCCAAACTGCAACAACTACCTTCTGAAGTGTTCTCTATTTTCTCATCTAACCCATCTTTCACTTAACAGATTAATTTTCCTAAACCACAGATGTGATCCATCACTTAACTACCTAAAAATGTTTCATAGTCCCTTAATAGACCAAAGTCCAAAAACTTCTTTAATTTGGCATTTAAGTTCCTCTATTATCTGGTCTTTACCCATAAATACTTTTTCATCTCTGTCACACACTCTTACCTTACCTTTTTGCTCCAGCCAAACATGACTATTTAGTCATATCCTGAAATTCCTTAAGTATTCCCTATCTCTATATCTCCATTTATGCCATTTCTCTCCTGCCAACGCCCATCCTAATTAACAGTCTCCATTCATTTCTACCTTCCAGAAGTTTAACCAACCTTTGGTTCAAACAGCATCATTTTTCTAAAACCTTCTTCTCTCCATGCCCTGAATCTATAACACATGTAAAGATCATTTATTATCACTTCCGTTATAGCTATCTGTGTATGTATCGTATCATTCCAATTAGGATTAAATGGAACTTGAAGTATGAATGTTTTATTCATCTCTGTCCTCCCACAGTACATTGTACTTGGTTGATATTCAATAAATATTAAGTATATGTTGACTCTATAATAAGATATATATTATAGCCATGCCCCATAAGACTATATAGGAAGTTTCCTTCACTTTCTTACAGAGAAAAAGCACTGCCATGAGAATATTTTTTTAAATCACCTTATTTATTTCTTGGGAAGTCTTTCAAAAGTGATTTTTTCCTACCATTAATCAGGGTACCCTTTACGTATATGTCAATTGTTATAACTTCTTTGGCTCAGAAGATGAAATCGCTTTACAAGGTTTCAATTTTATGTTATTGCATGTCCTAGTGATCACACACTAACCCACCTTACCATGGAAGACAGCAGTGCAGAAGGAAATGGCTTACCTGGAGGCTATCCCCGAATCCATATCTCTGAGTCAACCCAACCTTTTTTTTTTTTTTTTTTTTTTTACCAAGAAGACTACTCATAGTATAATTATACTTCTCTATTCCCAATTCCTCCAAGCCTCCATAATAACTACCAAACTGAATGTTCAAAGCCCATACTTTCAAGTTCACAAATGGAAAATAATAGGTTTTAACTTCAATAGTGAATTCACCAAAGACTTATTGAATATCTACTATGTGGAAAGAACTGTGGGATACACAAAAATTAATTAGACATAATTTACATCTTCTGGAACTGATGACTAACTGCACAACACACACATAAACAACTCCATTATAAGGCAGATTATGTAAGTGCTAAAAAGCCTCCAATAAGGTATAGAGTACTATGAGGAGAGACTGGTTTAATCAAAGAGTATCTGAGAAACTTCAAATGAGAGAAGGGTTTCTATCTGACCATTCTTTGAAATCAAGCAGTAACATTCAAGAATTTGAAGATCAATCATTTTTAAATAAAGTATTTTTATTCATAAGTATGGCAACAGAATTGAATTTTTTCTACTGAGAAGACTCTGACTCAACATGTAAGTTAAAATTTTATTTAAATGGATTTTCTAGCTCACCTTGAAACACGGGTAAATGTATTTCACAAGCCATATTTGTGGCCTATAATTAAGGAGAGAGCTTTTGCATGTTCAAGGAAAATTTACAATGTGTCCAATAATCTGAGTATTTATTTAAAATTCTACTCCTGGAGAAAAGCTAGGTACCTATGGGCCACCCAATTTTACATAAATTCGTTCAGCATAATACCGATAGTACATTAAAAGGGGGGGAAGAAATCTGAACTAAAGATAAAATTCAGGGCCATAATTCATTTTTTATTCATACCACCTCCTCCTGCAACACTAGCCTCTCCCCAATATAGGACCAAAGGTCTGAAACAGCTTGGAGCATCTGCTTTTCCAGTAAGCTCCATCCACACCATTTCCAGATTTAGATACTTCCTAGAAGATTCTCAATTGCCACGACTGAATGCTAGACGTGTTGAGCACTGTATTGACAGATGAAAGAACCACATTCATTTTAGGCTTAAAATAACTTGCACAGAGGGGTGGGAAAAGTCCGAGTTGACAGACGCCAATGGAGCAAATTTTAAAAGAGGAGATTACGACAGGGGTGGAAGCGAACCAGGGGCATGTAGAAGTACGGTACTTCGAACTGATACTATCTTTTAAAAAAAAAAAATCGCCTATTAAATTACAGAACTCATCAGACGTTTCTGTAATTACCGCACTGAACGCCTAAGCAATGTCATGAAAAAAAAAATGTTAAGATAAGTCATATGTCATTTTAGAGAATGCACCTGCTTTTAAGTATCTGGTCGCAAACCAATTCGTTGGGATCAACCGTACATACAAAGGAACTAAAAATCAGATTATGTAGATTGAGGCAGGGGACGCCGGGAAGGAATAACTGAGATGTAAGTTCCGTAACGTGTTCCAGGGTGCGTTTCTCGGCACAGCTACAGCCGGCGGGCGAAGGGGCCCAGGAGGGGGCTGGGCACGGGGCCCCCGGCCGGCGGCTCTCCGCATCCTCCCGCGCGCTCCTCGTGGCCTCTGACAAGTCATCCTTCGGCCGGGGACGCCGGCCGCTCTCCCCCGCCAGAAACCATTCCCATGCAGGTCGTGCCGTCGCCCAAACTACTTGCTCGCACTTCCCCGCCTCGGGCTGGGGAAAGGTCGCCCAGACCGGGAAGTTCCGCGAGGCGGGCTCTCCCGCGCGGTCCGACCGAGCCTCCGCGCCCGCAGCCGCCGAGGGAAGGGGGCGGGCGGCCTCCGGAGGATGCTGGCCCGCGAGGCCGGCCCCGCGGTGCCCGGGCACGGCTCGGGCAGGAAGAATGGAGGAGGGGAGGCGCGGCCGCGAGGTGCCCGAGGGCCGCACCCCGCGCCCGGGACCCTCCCAGCCCGGGGACCCGCGCGCGTGCCGCGAGCGCCGACTGTCCCCGCAGGGCGAGCCGCGGTCCCACAGCCGCGGGCTGGAGAAATCCGGCAACTTTGCGCGAGAAACGCTTCCCACCCGCAACACGCCGAGGGAGAGAAAAATGTCAGGCGATGACGGGGAAGGCAGGATGACTTACCCATGTTTCTCCCGGAGGGTGCGGAGCCAGCAGGGCGAGGCGAGGGTCCCCGGAGCGGGCGGGCGGCGCGGCGTCCTCCCTCTACCTCGGCCTCTCCCGCAGCCAGGGAGGGACCCGCGGGGGGCGGCCGCCGGGGAGGAGCAGCTGCTGCTGCCGCTGCTGCTGCTGCAGGCGGCGCGGCCGCGGCGGGGACGAGCGGCGGGGGGCGGGGCGGGGCGGGGCGGGGCGGGGCGGGCGCAGCCTGCGGCGGGCGCGGCTCGGAGCGGGCGGGCGCCCGGGAGGCAGAGCCGGGCTGAGCAGCGCCGGGCCCCGACGCGCGGCCCGGGGGCGCCCCGCCCTCTCCGCCGAGCATGCTCAGTGTCTCCCGCGCCCCTTTCTCTTCCCCTCCGCGGGCGGGCCCGCTGCAGCCGCCGCAGGCCGCGCGCTGGGTGGGCTGCGGGGTCCCGAGGGCTGCCGCCCGGCTTGCCCGCCGACCCCGTGTGCCTTACGGGACGGCCCGGCCGCGCGGGCTGCAGGTCCCCGGAGGAGGCGGCGGGGACGCCCCGCAGACATCCCGAGACGGAGCTGCCGTGCACGGGCCGCCGACGGGGCTGCGCCTCCGCGAGACCGAGACCTGAGGGCGCCCGTTCTCCGAGCAGCCTGCGGGCGCGGGGCGCGGGGCGCGGGGCGCGGGGCGGGCTCCTAGCGTTAGCGGCGCAGCAGCGGGGTGGTTGGGGCTGCCTCGGCCGCGGCGAGCTTCACAACAGGGCTGGGCAGCCGAGAAGGGGGCCGCCCCCAGGGCTTTCCTCCTACGGAAGCGCGGCCTTGCCTCCCCCGAGACGCCTGGAAAGCCACCGGCGGAGCTAGGGTGCCCTCGGGCTCCCCCCACCGGGCAGCGCCCCGCCGAGGTTACCGAGGTAGCGGCGGCCCCGCCCAGCCGGCGGGCCAGGCCCCCGGGACGCCCCCGATCGCGGGCGAGACCCGAGCGGGCGCCCTCCCGGCCGGGCATGCGCTGGGCCCCGCGCCCCTGCCCTGCGGCGGGAGCCGCGAAGAAACCCTCCTGCTCCCTGCGGGGGCCGCGTCTGGCCCGGACCCCTCGTAGCTGTAGGAGTCGGATCGCTCTCCCCACACAGCAGCAGCCGCACCCCAGCAGGGGACAGGCCCGCAGGCAGCAGTCCCACCTGTGGAAGGGGGACGTTGCACACCTGAATCGAGGCTGCTTCTCCCTTCCAACCCCTACTCTTTAAATTCAACGTCGAGGGATCCCTGGGTGGCGCAGCGGTTTGGCGCCTGCCTTTGGCCCAGAGCACGATCCTGGAGACCCGGGATCGAATCCCACGTCGGGCTCCCGGTGCATGGAGCCTGCTTCTCCCTCTTCCTGTGTCTCTGCCTCTCTCTCTCTCTCTCTCTCTCTCTCTCTCTCTCTCTCTCCCCCCCCCCTCTGACTATCATAAATAAATAAAAATTAAAAATAAATAAATTCAACCTTGAGAAAAGGCGCCTTGCCTCGCTTCAGCCGTGACCCGCTCTTACAGTGGGGTCGGCTTCCGTTTGTATGATAACCGCAAGCACGCAGGAACTTAGAGTTCCTTAAGCAGAGCAGATTTTGTGTGAGCTCTCTAAAAACAAAAGTGAAACGCGATCATTAAAAAAAGAAAGAGCTTTGGTAAAACAAGGAAACGCAATTTACCGACGTCCAAGCTATTAGGCCTTCCTGATGCCTAAGACCAATCAGGCAACCAACCTCCTTCCCTTTCTGGGATATAAGGATGCTTTCGGTTTTGCCTTCAAATATTCTTACATGCTAAATGAGTTTCCTAGGGCTGCTGTAACCATCACAAACTGTGCAGCTTAGAATAGAAATTGACGGTCTCACAGTTCCAGAGGCTAGAAGTCTGAAAGTGTCAGGCCACGCTCCCTCTGAAGGCACTAAGGAAGGATCTCATCCAGGCCTCTCCTGGCTTCTGATAGGTCCCTGGCTTGTGGTGGCATAACTCCACAATCTTCACATGGCATGTCTGTTCAAATGTGGCCTCCCTTTCTATAAGGCTGCCAGTCATGGATTAGGGGCCCGAGTATACTTTAGTATGACCTTATCTTTAGTTATATCTATAACCTAGACCCTATTTCCAGGGTTAAATCTGAGATACTGGGTGTTGGGTCTTAAATAAATTCGCAGGGGACATGACTCAATCCATAACACACCAACGCAAGTTACACACATACACACCCCTGCCATGCTCCACATTCCTTTTGGAGCTCTCCAGATCACACACACACACACAGCCCCATGTTCCACTTTGATTTTGGACCTCTCCAGATCATATTGGGCCTTTGTATGGCTGCTTTTTTGTCTTTCTTTTTACTTAACATTCATTAATCTCTTCCAGATTCTCAAATTCACTTGCTTCATTTTTCCTGCTACTTTTTTTCTAGTTACATATTACAATTATTTTCTAAGAGCATCTTTTTTCATTT
The DNA here is from genome assembly GCF_003254725.2 of Canis lupus dingo. Taxonomy (NCBI): domain Eukaryota; kingdom Metazoa; phylum Chordata; class Mammalia; order Carnivora; family Canidae; genus Canis; species Canis lupus. The sequence goes on along the minus strand of NC_064274.1, from coordinate 20,562,890 downwards.
GGATGTACAAATTCAAACTAGCAAAAGCTACAGCAGCTTTGTGACCTCCCACCTGACACTAGTTTAAGTGCCGCTTTTGTTCTGCTTGACTCTAAAAACCATTCCCTTAGCACTACTATCAATTAAAACCACAGGGCTGTCTAGACATACTGCATACAATGAGTCCCAAAGTGCTGGCGTATGATGGCAGTAAGACCCGGTACTCATTGCTACATGTGGAAGTGTAACCAGTGTAACGCCTACCCTTTCACACATAATGCTAGTTCTCACCTCAACTTTCTTCTCCTGTTTTAGAAATATGACTTTTTTCTCATATCTTTACTTTCTTCGTCTTTTTCTTCAAAAGTTACCTGCATGAAGACTTCCCTAGCCATTTTATCTAATACTTCAACATTCCCACTTCATATCCTAGATTCCATATTAATTTTTTTCCTTAGCACTTATCACTAAAATAATCATTTAAGCAACATTTTGCTTATTGGTATTCACCCTCATTTCAATCTAAGCTCCCCAAAGGCAGGGATTTTTGTCTTCCTTATGTGCCATGGTATCCCCAGTGTTGGTACAATGCTAGTACATAGTAAGTGCTCAATAAAAATTTGTTGTATGAATGAAACTCTTCATCCTTCCAAAGTTTTATCTTGAAAGGAACAAGAATGATGTTCTTTTTTATGAACTCTAGCACCTTACCAAGTAAAAGTCATTAATCAATAAATATTTATAAAGATGATGACAGCTGCTGTCTGTATTGCCTCTATTCCCTCAGTTGATAGATATTTACTGAGTGCCTACTATATTAGGCACTATAATAGACACCAGGGATAAAAAAATAAACTATGGCACCTGCCCTAAAAAAGTTACATATTAGAAAGATTGCTTTGGGGATACCTCTAGTCACTGATTACATAAATAGCTAGAAAATATTCTCCAGATGTCGAGAGTTTCCAGAAATAAATCTACTGGTGTCTGTACTTTGGGTTAGGCAAGAGTCAGGATTTTATAAGGCCTGCTGCAAAATAAAGGAAGACATTTTGTTGCGATGCAGAGGCTTTTATATTAAGTATCACAAATGTATTTATATTTTGAAAATTGATTTAGGATTAGCCAGATAGCTGTTGAGGGCCAGGGGAGACAGATCAAAGAAAATGTTTATTAGAAAGGCTTAGAATCACTACATTTGGGCAAGGTTTATAACATAACTTTACTTCATTGATGTGTATAGCCTTATAAGAGGTTGAAAAGTGATTTAAATTCTTTAAAGGAACTGTACTGGGAGGGGCAGAGCAAGAGGAGGTAGAAAGAGAGAAAATGTTCTTTAAAAGAATAATAGGGAACTGATTGCCTCTTCTTTACCACCTTCTGAATATCATTTAAGGGAATCTCACTGGAGTAGTTAAACTGAACTTTGCAGCGATAAAAAATGAGTTGGCAGTGAACAGTCTTCTACCTACACTATTTTTAAAATACCTCTGTGAGTTTAGGCTAGTCTAGGTTTGAACAACAAAAATGTCTCACCTTTGGTCCATTGTAACCCTCCTCCCCCTCCCCAGTATCTCTTATTTACTTAATATGTTAACCATTTTCTAAATGTTATGAAATTAAAATTTTCTCTTTTCAAAGTCTGTCACCTTAAACTGACTAATGTCTACATATTGCAAACAACTATAGCCCTAGATCATATACATTTTTTAGACAGGACGAAGAACTGCAAACCATCTGTTCTGAGCTCAGCACTATGCTAAATGCTATAGGATAACTATAGGTGCATATCATGCGAAACAAAAGTAGAGACAAGTCTATATTTAAAGTCTCTATTAGAAAATCTCTTAAGTCTGTAAATGCTATCATATTTTTTTTTAAATTAGTCAAAGATGGCTTCATAAGGAGAGGATATAAATGGATAGAATTTTTGTGTGGAGATGTTGGAAGAAAAGCATCTTTTTCCAAGAGAGAGAAACAGCATGAACTGAGGCATAATTATGTTACATTTATAAGACCATAAAAAAAGGGTACATATTGGAACATAGTTAGAAACAAGATTGGAAATTTAGTATGAAGGACAGATCATGATGCGTTAAAAAAGCCAAACAAAAGAATTTAAGCTTGATAAGGTAAGAAATACAGTCATTGAAGATTTCTGAGAAATGGAATAACATGATGAAAACAGTATAAGGCCAGGAAAAGAAGTAATAGGTTACAGAAAGCAATATTTGTTGAGAGCATGTGCCATTCTACCTAGGAATTATATACACAAATATCAATAAGACACAGTTTTAGTCCTCAGAGAATACAGAGATAGACAATAATTAAAATACAGTGCTATCACTACCAAGATGGGCAATATAAGTAGGACATTTAACCCTATTACGGAAAGCCTCTTAGAAAGATGTCATCTCAGCAGAGACCTGAAAGATTAGTAGAAGTCAACCAAACAGAAGGCTTTATATTGCAGAGGCCTGGAGACAAGAGTTGGAATCTTTGAGGAATCTGCAAGCAGTTAATGGCTAGGGTGAGGTGTGTCCAGATTTAGGGAAAGGGAGAAGGTTGTGGAACAAAAGCAGACAAGTAAGAGAGATCAAATCTTGTAATGCCTTCATGGCTGACGTGGGGTATTGGATTTTATCCTGAGGAAAGCAGGGAGTCATTGAAGGGTTTGAAAGTTTAAAGTTTGAAGATGTCATAGTTAAATTTATATTTTAATAGTTGCAAAGCAGAAAGAGATCCATACTGGAGAATGGGAGACTGTTGTAGTATTCCAGGTTTGAGCTGAACTAAAATTGAAGCAGTGGGGATAGATAGTAATGGACAGCCTTGAGAAATATTAAAGAAGTGGTATTGGCTTGGTGACTGATCAGGTATTGTGTAGTTTCTTATTTTAAATAATATAACAGCATTACGAGTGAGGTATTATTATCTCAGCTCTACAGATAATGACACATGTTCAGAGGGGTTAAGTAATTTAACTCAGGATCTTAACTAGTAAATAAAGGAAGCAGAAGTAAAATCTAAACCTCTCTGATTCTAATCCTCACTGTGGTAGTATGTAGATAAATGTGTGGAGGGAAATTACCTTCTATTTTGTGAGACCTCATTAGATTAAAAAAATAATATTATGTTGTAAAATATCTTTATTTGAAGATTATCTTTTTCTTCCTTGTCTTATTTTTTAAGATTTTATGTATTTATTTACTCATGAGAGACACAAAGAGAGAGAGAGAGAGAGAGGCAAAGACACAGGCAGAGGGAGAAGGAGGCTCCTCTCAGGGAGCCCAGTGTGGGACTCGATCCCAGGACACGAGGATCACGCCCTGAGCCAAAGGCAGACAGTCAACCGCTGAGCTACCCAGTGATCCCCTCTTCATTGTCTTTTTTTTTTTTTAAGATTTTATTTATTTATTCATAGAGACAGAGAGAGAGAGAGAGGCAGAGACATAGGCAGAGGAAGAAGCAGGCATCATACAGAGAGCCTGACGTGGGACTCGATCCAGGGTCTCCAGGATCATGCCCTGGGCTGCAGGCGGCGCTAAACCGCTGCGCCACCGGGGCTGCCTTCATTGTCTTTAAAGTATTATTTGTTCCTGCTTCTCTGAAACTTACAAATATAAAAGGCAGATCTCTGCATTATTATAATATTTTATTTGTCAATATTTAACACAGCTACTTTTGATTAGGACATAGGCTCAGTTATTCTTGAAATGATATTTAGCCTATTTAAATTTCAATTGGCTTTGCATTAAAAGGGGGTTAGAAGCTTGCTATGCATCTAGTGTTTGAAATCATAATATGCAAGGATTTTTTATAATTCTATGCTTTTAGACTATTGGATAAGTATGGGTAAATTTTGCTTCCTTTCCTTCCTCCAAACTTTGAATTTAAGTCATGCTCCACAGTTATGTTTATGAATTTAAGTCATTGTCACAATGAGAAAGTTGTGCCAAAGTAAAATAAATGGGTGGCTTCAGAACACCAAGAAAACTGATGGTTGCATACAATGCCATAGAGGGAAGAGAGTTCAAGACGTAAAATTGTTAAGTCCTGGGCGCCTGGGTGGCTCAGTTGGTTAGGCGTCTGCCTTCAGCTCAGGGTATGATCCTGGAGTCTTGGGATCTATGGGGCTCACTGCTGAGCTGGGAGTCTGCTTCTCCCCGCCCCGGCCTCATGCTCGTTCACTCTTTCTCTCTCTGTCACTCACTCTCCCTCAAATAAATAAATAAAATCTGTAAAAAAAAAAAAAAAAAAAAAAAAAAGTTGAGTCCCAGTCCACCTCTAAAGACCTCTGTCTGTGCTAGTTAATTTTGTCATTTGTGGCAGTTTACTTTGTCACTCTCAATTCTTCTTTGTAAAAACTGTGAATTATGTTTGTCAAGGGGAGAAACCACGAACTACTTGGTTCCGACAGAGGCATTTAGCTCCACTACCTAAAATTATCACACCCTCTACCCACCTATCCACATACACATGGTCACCAGCTTGCTTGAGAAATTCTCCAAGTCTTAAAACATTCTATTCCTCTGACTCTGAACTGGCCTAAGGCAAAACTGGGAAGTAATTAACATTAGTTTTGATGCTCTTGTGTTAGAAACTCTCATATAATACTAACCTCTAATACTAACCATATGAGTTAGGTATTTTACAAAGAAGGAAATGGAGAAACAAAATGTTTTAATTAATTTGCCTAATGTCACATGACCAAGAAAAGGTAGAGCTGAAATTGGAACCGGGTCTGTTTGATTTCAAAGTCCCCTTCCATTTCATTACACTGCCTCCTAGCAACCTGTTTCCCAACCCCCTAACCTCACTTCCACTATGACATTGCATGGGAAAGAAACATCTCATCTTACCTGCTTCTCTACCGAGGCAAAGTTACCTGTTTGATTTAGTTTTTTATCTGGCAATAATTTTTTTTCAGAGTTAACAGAAGCTAAGCTAGTAATCTATGACAAGGGTGTGTAATCATACTTTCCTCCTGTGAAACATGTAAGCATTTTGAGAGTAGCCTTTTAAATAAAAATAACTCAAAAGTAGAGTTTTGATTAGATTATCCTTCTTTCTTCATATGCTATGTGCAGCTCAAATCACCAGTAATTGCCCATTTTCTCTACTCTTAGATTTTTTCCAGATCCTCTCATAATCTCCATCATTTCCTTTGCAGGGATCTTCTTTTATCCACTTTAAAATTCACCTAAAAACTTTCTTAAGAAGACATCCTAATTTAAGCTCACCTAACCCCGATTAAGCAATTATTAGTATTTATAAAGCTTCTATTAAAAAAAAAAAAACTGGCTCATTCAGACTTTAGAATAGAGAAACCTCATCAACCAGCATGTCTATTTACCTATGGTTCACTAATAATTGATTCTTATAAGTATAACCCTGAGTGACTGCAAGATCCTAAAGTATTAAAAACCAAATTAAGTTTGCTTAATGTACTTGTATTTGTGTCCTATGGCTGTTGTAACACATTATCACACAATTATTGACTTCAAACAACACAAATTTATTATATTATGATTCTGGAGGTCAGAAGTCCAAAACAGATCTCACTGGGCTAAAATCAAAGTGTTGATGGAGCTGTATTCCTTTTTGGAGGCTCTATAGGAAGATCTGTTTCCTTGCCTTTTCCAGCTTCTAGAAGCTGCCCACACTGCTTGGCTTGTGACGGCAATCATATCTTCTCCTACTCTCCTCCCTCTTTCTTTCCCTGGTAAGGAACCACATGATTATCCCTCTAGGATAATCCTGGATAATTTTCCCATCTCATGATCCTTAATTTAATCACACTTGCAAAGTCCCTTTTTGCCATGTAAAATAACATATTCACAGGTTCTAGGGACTTAGATATAGACATTTTGGAGAGAGGCATTATTCTACTTACCTAAGTAGTTAATATTAAACTTACTTTGTTATATCAAGTGTATGAAAATTAGTAAAAACCTATATGTATACATATGTGGTATGTATATGTGAGTATACTTTGATAATTTATTAGTTTTCTAATCGTGCTGGAAAGCAGACTTTTCTGACTTTTAATTATGTATGTATGCTTTAATCATTTCATGAATCCACTATCCAGATCCACTTTTTTGAGTTTTTTAATTCCTAGAACCTAGTAATAGTTCAATATGTATCTCTATAAAAATCATTGACTGACTACTGTATTTTTGATATAATCATCTAAGGCATTTGCACTTTTGAAATCTGATTTTTATGATAAACCAACTCCTGGTTTTCTGGGAACAAAACAATTCTAGGAATATGAAAAATTTGCATGGAAATCTATTGGAATTAACACTTTGTAATGAACACATCAGCAAAAGCCAGATATTATTTCTAAGTTGCTATCTTTACATGGTTATTCATTTATTAACAAATACTTATTATTAGCATACTGTGACCTAAGACTTGGGGATAGAACAGTTAACAATGAAGAGTTGTGGGCACCTGGGTGGCTCAGTTGGTTAAGCATCTGCCTTCATCTCAGGTCATGATTAGAGTCCTGGGATCCAGCTCCATGTGGGGCTCCCTGCTCAGGGGGAGCCTGCTTCTCCTCCCTCTGCATTGCCCCCATCCCTCACTTGTACTCTCTCTCAAATAAATAAAATCGTAAAAAAAACAAAAAAACAAAAAAACAATGAACACTTGTTTCCTCATTGAGCACATTTGAGTAAGGAGGATGAACAAGCAACTATATAAACAGAATATAAACATGAGATAAGTACTGTAAGGGAAGCAGATAAGGAGTTGTAGCAGACAAAAATGGCAATGGGGAAGTAACACTGTGTGGGAAGGCCACTCTTGGAACAAGATAATTAATCTGAGACCTGAAGATTAGAAGCAGATCATGCAAAACACCAGAGTAGGAAACTTTTCAGGCAGGGGGAGCTGCAAGTGCAAAAATCCTGAGGAGGAAAATTATGGCTTTGTTTTAGGAAGTGAAAAAAGACTGGAATAGTGAAAGCATAAGAAGTAGGACAGAGTGGCAAAAAATGAAGTTGCAGAGGTAGTGAAAGCCAAATAATGCAGAATCTGAGGTTTAATAGGTTCCAGTAAATAAAAGTCCTCTGTGTTATCCCAGAATTTAAAACCAAGTGGGGGCTCAGCGGTTTACCGCCGCCTTCAGCCCAGAGCAGGATCCTGGAGCCCCAGGATCGAATCTCACATTGGGCTCCCTGCTTGGAGCCTGCTTCTCCCTCTGCCTGTGTCTCTGCCTCTTTCTCTCTCTCCGTGTCTCTCATGAATAAATAAATAAAATCTTTAAAATATATATATATATATATATAAACAAGTGGGATATAGGACTCAGGAGTCAGATTACATGGAGGTCAAACAAGCAACTCTATTACAGATTCTACTGAGGTGCAAGCAGAGCCAAATCAGCTTCCTAATACTTCTCCCCTTGCCATTGCCCTGAACAAACAAGCTTCCCTATGTCCCAAACAGAGCTGAACTGCAGGTTTTCTCTCCACAGGCTACTTACTACAGGGCAGAGGAGAATTAAGCCATTCTAAAGGAAAAAACCCCAGATATCTCTGGCCACATATTCTCAGTTGTCTTTCCCCAGCTCACCAGTGAGATAATTCCTTCTATCTCTCAGGGAAAGGAAGGCTTAATAAGGATGAGAGTGGAGGGGGCAGTTGCTGAGAGAGAACAGGAATATTTCCATAATTTTCTTCTTTCAGAGAGAAGGTTCTCTCCATTCTATGAAATGCATGGAGTGGAGAGGAAGGATAAATATCATCCTTATAATCCTATCAGATGGGTCTCATAGGTCATGATACAGAGTTTAAATTTCATTTTAAGTACAATTTGGAAAGATCACCTTGGGGGCTGTGAAAAATGAAGAGCTGTTGGTAAGAGATCTGTGAGACATGCTGTGACTTGCGCCAGGCTGGTTGTAGTTAAGAAGAAGAAAAGTAAAAAGATTAGAGGTGCAGAAGAAGAAAGGCTGGACTTGTTGATGACTTAGATTCAGGTGAGAGAGTTAAGAAAGAATTAAGTGTAAGTAATTAAGGCTAATGACGGCTGAGCTTTCTGGATAAGTGACTGGATCGATAGTGGTGTATTCAAATGGAGGGAAACAGAAATAAGAGGGCAAGAGAATCATATTAATTGGATTTGGCAATGAGAAGACTGTGGGTGATCCTGTAAGAATAATTTTTGTGACTACTGGGAAGTGAAGCCAGATTTAGAGTTTGAAGAAGGGCCAGTAGGTGATTGTTTGTGTGCATTTTTAAAAGATGGTCTCCCATGGAGATGAGCAGAGAAATGGCATAACAGGGGGATATGGGATTTTAAGATACTTTTTGTTTTTACATTGAAGTGGATGCTCTCTCAGGGATGCAAAGTACACAGAATAATTGGAAGTACAAAACCTTTGGAAAGGCAAGAGGGGATGGGACCCAGAGCTCTTAATGGGCTGATGGGCCTGAAAGGCATATGCCTGAAATAAATCTGTAATAGAAGTGAGATACAGGTACAGGTGGGTTGGTAGGTTTGATGTCAGGAACACAGGGAGTCTCCATTGAATAACTTCTATCTTATTTATGAAGCGTGAAGGGGTAACATTAATGGAGGGTTTGGGGAGGGGGCATAGGGTATAGGAGATTTGAAGAGAGAAGAGATGGCATAAAGTAGTTGTGTCCAAAATTATGAATCCAAACCTAATCCAGAAATTAAGTAGTATTGCAGGCAGTATTGAATATCCATATGAGGTTTGTAATTATCCATGAAAAATATATGTTAGTCTGGTTGTATTATTTCCTTCAACATTTCATTGTTTATTGGAGATTCTGATGTGGCCAAAGAACTCTTTCTGTGTAGTTAGTAGGACATGTGAGGTAAAAGGATGAGATATTTGAAATGTATATTTCAGAAGTGGTTCAGTTTATAAGTTCTAGGTATGACTATGGGAACAGGTGGCTGGAGAGGAGGAGAGGAACACTTAAGTCAAGGAACTGAGAGGAAGGTTATAGGCTGAGTCATTCACATGGATGTTGAAATTACAGAGTACGATGAAAAAAGAAGGAATGGAGTGTGAGCCAGGGGCTACGTTATCTTTGAGTAAAAGGAATGTCCAAGAGATCAGCAAATGGCAGCAGCATGATTTAGGAGGGATATAGCCAGATGGCATATGCTTCAAGAGAGCAGAGGTCTCTGCAGGAGGAAAGTGGGGAGCAAGGAGAATACCTATTCAGTTTACTGACCCTGTCATAGGTAGGTTGTGAGGGGAAAAGCAGCTGTCACTTGAGAGGGCTGTGAAGTGAAATGTCCTTAACTGAAAAGTCAGTTTTCAGTCAAAAGATGGAAGGGAAGTTTTTAGAAGATTAAGAACGTAACAGAGGATTTTATTATCAATGCTGCTTGATACACCATGTCACAACTCCGGGGCTTACACTAATAATTTTATTATCTCTAGAGATACTAATAGGTTGACTGGGCCCAGCTGATTCTTCCAATTCTTATATGTCAGGTGGGATTGAAGTCACCTGGGATTTGATTCGGCTGGAAAATCCAAGTTGCTTCATTCACATATCTGGTGCTTTACTGGGGGTGACTGGAAAGCTAAGGACAGCTAGGTCCCCCAACTTCTCTCTAGTCTTGGGGTCTCTCTCTCTCCACATCAACTTTCCAGCAGTGTTGCTGGACTTCTAACATGGCAGCTCAGAACTCCCAAAAGCACAAAAGTAGACGCTGCCAGATGTTCTTGAGGCTTAGACTTCGAACGGGCATAGCATCACTTCTGCCATGTTCTGTTGATTAAAGTAAGTCACAGGGCCAGTCTGGATTCCAGAGAGGAAACTCACAGGATTGTCAATGCCAGAAGATGTGATCTAATGGAAAACATCCATGGAGATTAGCTACCATAAGAAGTTTGTTGACCCAGACCCATACTTTTTAGAGGGCAAGGTGGGAAGATTGAGATGGGACCAGGATTCAGTCAGATTAGAAGATTGCAAAGCAGTATGGAGATGGAACAGCAGGTTGTAATGGATGATAAAGGCCCTTGTACTTTCAAAATGAGTGAGGTAAACAGGAATCTGAGTCATCATGGGATTGATTCTACCAAAGTAGTGATCTCCAAATTTCTTTTAGATTTTGCACTCCTGACTAAAAAATGTTAAACATTCCTCATACATTATAATCTCATAATTATTAATTATATGTATTTTAATAATAGTCTACTATAATGTGTACTTTATAGAATTAACAAATCAAGAAATTAAGAATGATGAGATAAAAATTTAACTAAATAATAGTTTTCATACTATTTCATTCTGTTTATCAAATGGTCAACAACCTCTTTGCCCTTTCTGGTGAGAGCAATTTGGTTGACAATGCATCATCAATTTTAAAAATCCTGGTTTAATACCTCGTGATATAGCCGTCCAGAGGTCTGATTCTAAGTTCAGTTTATTCCCTCTTGGTTTTGATGGCTATTTTAGCTGAAAAAGCTATCTCACAAAAATAAGTACAGCCAGATGGAAGAAGTGCACCATTAGCTGTGTTTGCTAAATCATGATACTTATTTTTCAATCCCATCCCCGATTATGCAAAGGGTTTTGTTGAAATTCTGCTAACAAAGATGTATCATCCCCAATATCAGTCAGTTGTTCTTGGAAACTAATCAGGACTTATTGCATTTGTCTATTTTTAAGAAATGGGTTCAAAACCCATTGAAAGTACTCATGTGGAAGTTTGAAAAACATTTTTAAAAATCTATTTCCATGTTGTAAGTGTGCAGATATTGAAAAGTTTTACGTTTAAATTGTTTTCAGCAACAAAATTACATAACAATGGAACATTTCCAAGTAACTGTTTTAAAAATGCTCTCTCTGTAACACAAATGTCTTTTGAACAGCAGTTACTTTCTCCTTCATTCTTGAAAATGTCACCTTTACCTTGAAGAAACTGATTAAGAGTATTATTTTGTTTTCAAAAATATCTGACAGTCACTTGTATTCATAGCAAAAGTCAGCAAATTGGGCACACTTGTCAAGCTTTTTTTTTAAAAGATACATGTTACTCAACTTTTATTGGATAATGCTTTCCATGAGATAACTAGTCAACTGGCTACCATGTGATAAAAAAGATTTTCATGGTCAGACCTTGTCTTAGACAAAGTATACAAAATCTCCATTATTATTTTAAAGATCTAGTCTTATAAAATTGAACCACACTGACAACATTCTATGTAGCACAGAAATTTGGTACAGTATAACATAGAGAAAAACAATCAACTTATGAACACCTCCATGATAACCCTGGCCAGGCCTCCTGTACATGCTATCGTGTTTGACTTGGGGAACATTGAGGTCAGAAATGTCAGTTAGTGCATTAAGTATTAAAAAAGTGTAAATACCTTTATATTTTCTAGGCACAAAAGAAATAAGTGACAAGACAAATATTTTATTCTTGCTCCCATGGTTTTTCGTTTTGTTTTTTTGCACACTCCACTTTGGAAGACATGTCCTTTGAGTAGGATGAAGAGGATGGGTGCTTGGTTCTAGCAGTATGGTCCTAAGTAAAACAGTAAAACTGACTTTGGGATTACTGCTCCTTCTGGCAATACTTGATATCGTAGAGTCGTCATGCCAAAAAGTCTCACTGCAATACAATTCCTAAGCATCAACTATATGCAGACAATGGTTGTAACAATGACTTTCACATTGGAAGATGAGAATTGGAGTAAGAGAGAGGAGGAAGAGATTTTGATTTTGCTAGTTTATTTTTCTCACACAAAATTCTTAACCACTAAATCATAGATTACAAAAACTGTTAGTGTTGGACAAGACCTAGTTTAGATGACAGAGATATGATCTAACTCCTGGTCTTCAGGTACATATTATATACATTGATTAATACACGTAATATTTTTTTCCATGACTTTTAGCATTTACTCTAGAAGTGAGGTAAATTAGTTTCAAGGATTTACCAAAGATTGCACTTACAGTTGGTGGTAAAGATTTAAGTTAATTAGCCAAGTTTTCTATCTCAAGTACTTCTCTTAAGAAGCTCTTCAGTTACTAAGATGAAGTATGAAATATTTAAACACAAAACACAAAATTCCCCCTGAAACAAAAAGCACAACAGGACTTGTGCCATCAGGGGAAAGCATGAATGTACAGATGCTAAAGCCAAAGTACAGAGTATGCTGAGTTTAGAAGTGATGGGGACGTGATCTGCAGCAACAAAAGAATCAGGCAAAAGAAGGAAGTTATTGGAAACATTTGTCTTAGAACAAATAAGAAGATAGGACGAGTGGCTCACAGAAAAATCCTAGAATTTCTTCAAGCAGTAACAGAAGAAAAGGTTATCTTGTTGTTTGTTTGGGGATGATAATAAAATAGGCGTTGGATGTAGGAGTTGCACTTGTCCTCACAATTCAGAGCCCTCCCTTCTCTCCCCTAAATATCAGTGGAGACATCCTCTAAACATCTCTTCTCTTCCCTCCTCTCCAGCATTCCCTGAATGTCTCCATTTAGCCCCAGGTCTGTATGTCACCTCTGATCTTGACACCGAGTTCCGGATTTGTGTGTCTAGCAACCTACGATGTCTTATGAACATTTCAAACTTGACATGGCCAAATAGAAAGTTCAGTAGTCCTTCCATCCCCAGTCTGCTCCTTTTTTTAATATTACCATCTCATTTTGTTTAAGCCAAAAACATGGAATTTTTGGCTGATTCTTTCTTTTCTTTCTCTGTTCCTCCCCTACCCCCACACCCTATCCATCTGATTCTTCCTTCTTTCAAAGCACATTTCACATCTGTCAACTTCTGTCTCTGATACACCAGCTTGGTCCAAGCCACTGTCTTCTCATGCCTAGACTTCTTTATGAGCCTCCTACTTTTCCTTTTGCCCCCTTACAATCTAATCTCTGCACAGCAGCTTGAATCATCATTTTAAAATGTAAATCAGATCCATCACTCTTTTGCTTAAAACCATTCAAAAACTTCCTGTCTTACTTAAAAGATCCATATTCCTTACCCTGGCTTGTGAGGCCTCATGTGATCTATCCCATGTATGCATCTTTGTTATCATTTCAAACACTTCATCCTCTGTTTCCTGAACATGCCAAGTTCATTCCTTCCCAGAGCCCTTGAACTAACTCTTCCCTCAGTCAGGAATGCTTTTTCCTCAGATATTGCCATAACTTTTTTCTTTCATCATTCAGGTCACAGCTCAGATATCTCAGAGTAACTCTGTTGCTTCACTTCTCTACAGTACTCAAACAAATCTGAAGTAATCAATCACTCTATCACGTCACTCTGTTTTTTCTCCATACCCTTATTATTGTCTGATATAATCTTGTTTTATTTATCTGTTTATTTTCTCTCTGTGCTAGAACGTAACAACAATGAGAACAAGGATTTTGTCAATTAGCACTGTTAAAATAGTGGCTGGCATGGCTTTCTTTTAAATACCAATTGCATTCGGAGAAGGACAAACATTATATGGTCTCATTCATTTGGGAAATATAAAAAATAGTGAAAGGGAATAAAGGGGAAAGGAGAAAAAATGAGTGGGAAATATCAGAAAGGGAGACAGAACATGAGAGACTCCTAACTCTGGGAAACGAACTAGGGGTGGTGGAAGAGGGGGTGGGCGGGGGGTGGGGGTGACTGGGTGACGGGCACTGAGGGGGGCACTTGATGGGATGAGCACTGGGTGTTATTCTATATGTTGGCAAATTGAACACCAATAAAAAATAAATTTATTAAATAAATAAATAAATAAATAAATAAATAAATAAATAAATAAATAAGGAAAAAAATAAATACCAATTGCATGCTCTAATTTAGTGCACTGGAAGAGAGAGCTTTAAAGATAGAATATCATAAGCCTCGTTAAAAGTGTCTTGTATCTAGCTATTTAATGGAGAAGGGGTCATATCCAACAACAGTTGTTTGTAAGTGGGAAATAAGTCTAATGGAACAGCTGTTTGCTAAAGAATTTTAATAGCTTTCAATTTCTGATGCAAGGAATGAACAAATAACCTTAACGAGCTCTTCTGAGCATGGGCTATGCGGGTGATGGTGATAGGTTTATGGTCCTTCTCTTCTCCTCCCCCCTACTATTTGAAAGAAGAGCATTTCTATGAAATATTTTGTGAACATAAATGGTATAATGTGAAGAAGCAATTGTCATTTATTTTGACATAAAATTCTTTTGAGCATTTCCAGACCTTTAAAAATCATCTCTCTTTGGCTTTTCTCCTATCTTAGGACATATCTTGCTAACAGATGCACAAAATGAATTGAAGTAAAGCACAGGTACAGGCATAGTTCAAAGCTATGGCCCCTTGATGCTGAGTTGCTGAGTGTAGATCCCAGGCTAGGGGGAGGGCGAGGGGGGGGGGGGGCCGTGAGGCTTGGCATGGCTGCTGGAGGGCTGCTGCCTCTATAAGGTCTCACTGCAAAACAAATGCTGAATGCTGTTTCACTTTCAACTTTTTTTTTTGTAAAAGCTAAAATCCTCTTCATATTTCTTTTGGTTAATGGAAACAGGTACTATGTAGGTCTTTCATAAAACTGAAGTGGAGTAACGTAAACTTTTGAAAAGCAGGGATAGCAGGATATAGGAGATAAAACTGGGAGTTAATTCATTTGTCCAGCTGATTATACTACAAGGGATTAGGAGAATAGGATACAGAAATAATTTTAAAATAGAAATTGAAGGAAAAATACAGGTTAGAGACTTATAGAATTTAAATCAATCACATAAACAGAGACCAGTTACTTTAAAATGTGACTTATGCCTTTCAAGAAAATTTATAAAATAAAGGTGGAAGCAAACAAATAGATGATTCAGTAGAATCCAAGGCCAGCTTGGACTCACCTTATGTACACCTTCAGTTTTAGCCCTTAAATAAATCCAACTGTAGAGTATTGCTCAGAAAAAATAGATTTCCTGAAGATTCTATGAGAAAACAGAGGAAGGAGTCATATAGTAAAACAACTTAAAACTCTTGCTCTTTCTGCAGTTTCTCTTTCTTATAATTGCCTTATTCTTTCTTCAGAGCCTCCTTGATCCTCTTTTTACCTTTTCCTCTTCTTCAGCCAGCTTGCATAGGGTTCTTAGAAAACCAAAATGGAATTGTCAGCCAAACTATGACCACCTATTTTTCTTTTCTCAAGTGCTGAGGGGAGCCTGTGAAGGAGTGTAGGTAGGAAGAATGGCTCAACTCTTATACCACATATTTTTGGAAAATGGAAAATAATCCAGTGTTATTAGAATTGAGATTTATTGTGAGATTTAGGTGGAAATAAATCTGAGAAGGCAACTCAGGGAGTGATCAGCCTTGAATGCCACTCCAAAGCTTTTGTTTTGTGGATTAATGGGGAATCTTGCAGAGTTTTGAACAGAGATGTTTCATGATCAGATTCATAATTTAGTAAGCTGGAAACAATATGAGTGATCAATTAGAGAAATACTCAACTGAAAATAGAAACCCAGGTTGCAACTATTTAAAAGTTAAAGTTATTCAATGACAAGAATATAAAATAGAGTAATAAAACTATATGAAAGAGACTATTGCTAAATACGTTTTAAATTCAAGAATCTTCAGAATTTTAAGTTGTTGGTTAGATGTAGATGGTTGAGAGGATGCCCTTGTTTCTAGCTTTGGCAACCAGTAGGAGAGCAATGTATCTAACTACGTTAGGGACTGTAAACGATGAATAGCTGCACTATTTTTATGTGTATTTTATGATTCGTTTTTGTGGGTAGAAATAATGATTTAGATGTCAAACCAGACAAGTGTGAATAGGAAAGCAACACGCCCACATGAAGATGTACATTTGGAAATGCAGGTGTGAGGTGTAAAGGAAAGGTCAAAGCAAGAGGGAATTAGCTATACAGAATGATGATGAAAGCTAAGAAGGCAGGAACATGCTGCTCAAAAAGGTGTGGAGCTGGGAGAAAATAATGCTAAGAAATGTATATAAGCAAATATTACATTTAAGATATTTGTGGGAAAATAAGAGCAGAGAAACAGATAGACCAAGAGTTGTCAGAAGAAGGAATACTGATAAAAAAGAGACCATTATGTTTTTTACAAGTGAGAACAATGTGAGAACCTAGGAAAAAGGATTAAGTGAGTTGACAAGTGGTCATGGGATTCTGATATACCATAGGTCTTTAATTACACATTTTAATTAGGACAAACTGTTCATGGTTGTAAGCCATAATTATAAGGGGTGGGTGAGGAGGGGAGGGAGTGAGGGAGAAACTTTGGTTCTTACAGTAGGATAGAAGGAATTTCCATTTTCAAGGCCCTTTTATAAGTCCAGAAATCTATATTAGACCTCTCTGCATTCTCCATATATTCTTGCTCAGGGGTTAGCAAACTTTTTCTGTAAGGATCCAGATAGTAAATATTTTAGGCTTTTTGTGGGCCATATTGTCTCTGTCTCAATTACTCAACTTCGCTATTACAGAGCAAAAGCAGCCATAGACAATATATTATAAAAAGGGCACAGCTACATTCCAATAAAATTTTATTTACAAACACAGATGAGAGGCTGGATTTGGTCCACAGGCTTAAGTTTTCTGACTCCTATTCCTGGTCAATCAATGCCCATGAGATTGATATCTGGTAGGCTGAAGCAAGTTTGATCTTGGTATAAATACTATTTAACAACAAATCGCCTGTGGAACTGATTTGCTTTTGTATAGGTAAAAACCACTTTCATCTTCAGATTTTAATCTAGATATAATTAGTCTATGATTTTTGAAGATCAAAAAATGAGATGGTATTGTGTTAAACCAGCAAGGCACTTTTGGTTTTGTTGAGGTAAACATCTATATGATTAACTGAATATCCATAGGCCTTTGATGTTCCTTGGGATTTTGACAATTTCATACAGTTTTTGTAGCTCCTTCATTATCTTTTTACTCTCTGATTGATAAATCAACGTATGACAACAAATAGACCAATCCCATTGATATGTTTGCATTACTTTACAATTTGCTTACATGCCATTATTAATTGCTATAATTGCAGGGGGCTCAGAATACTCAAAATGAATTACTGTTATTTTTTCACTATTCAACTAAAATTTCCTGTGTGCTTTATTCAATTAGGCTCTCTCCTTTAGTTGTAGTTAAAAAGACAATATGCATTTATTCACTCATTGAAATCTCATTGAATGCCATGTGTCAAGTAAAATGCAACGTGCTGGGAATACTAAATCATCCTTCTCAATCTCTGTCCTCAAAATACTCTCTGTTGAAAGTTAACAGAGCCTCAAGGAGGGAGTGGTCAACAGTGTCAAATACAGCAGAAAGATGAAACTTGAGAAGAGATTGCATTAGCAGTAAGAAAATCATAGATGAACTCAGAGAGGTCATATTATATTGCTAAAATAACTTAAGTATTTGCACAAGATAGATTTTATTTAAAAAAAATTTTTAAACTGTTGCATGTGGTCTTTAGGTTTAATGGATTGTTTGTGGCATAGAGAAGAATTTTGTTGTTTCGTCTGAACTAATAATCTCAATTATTAATATTTCTGGTATGTCTGCACTTATTTCTACTTAGTTTATATTTTATGCCTACCATTCTTTTTTGAGGTTACTTTAAAAAATATTTTTTTCTGGCTTCTCTTGATCCAAAAGTTTTCTATTCTGTACTTTTCATATGCTGAGTCATTTATTGCTGATTATATATTTTGTTTAGTTGTAATCATTAATTTTTCAGCACAATATTTAACTGCATATTTTTCTTACAGATTTTATTTGGTATTTCCATTCTTCTCCAAACAAAAAATGATCTTAGCATGCTTCAATTATTCATTATTATCTTCTTCAGTCTTACAACTGTTTCAATATTTTTGGATTTTTTTTAAATTTTTGACTTTTTAATTTTTAAAATTTTATTTAAATACAGTTAATTAACATATAATGTATTATTGGTGTCAGAGGTAGAGGTCAGTGATTCATCAGTCATATAATACCCAGTGCTCATTACATCGTGTGGCCTCCTTAATGTCCAGCACCCAGTTACCTTATCCCCCTACCTCCCTCCCCTTGAGCGACTCTCAGTTTGTTTCCTATGATTAAGAGTTGCTTATGGTTTGTCTCCCTCTCTGATTTCATCTTGTTTTATATTTTCCTCTCTTCCCCTGTGATCCTCTGTTTTGTTTCTTAAATTCCACATTTGAGTGAGATCATAAAATAATTGCCTTTCACTGTTTGACTTATTTTGTTTAGCGCAGTTTCCTCTAGTTCCATCCACATCATTGCAAATGGCAATTTATACCATATCTTCTTTATCCATTCATCTGTTGATGGACATCTGGGCTCTTTCCATAGTTGGACTATTGCGGACATTGCTCCTATAAACATTGGGGAGCAGATGCCCCTTCAGATCACCACATTTGTATCTTTGGGGTAAATACCTAGTAGTGCAATTGCTGGGTTGTAGGGTAGCTCTATTTTCAACCTTTTAAGGAACCTCCATACTGTTTTCCAGAGTGGCTATTCCAGCTTGCATTCCTACCAACAGTGTAAGAGACTCCCCTTTCTCCACATCCTAACAGCTATCATTTTCTGACATGCTCATTTTAGCCATTCTGACTGGTAGAAGGTAGTATCTCATTGTGGTTTAATTTGTATTTCCCTGATGATGAGTGATGTTGAGCATTTTTTCATGTGTCTGTAGGCCATTTGTATGTCTTCTTTGGGGAAATGTCTGTTCATGTCTTCTGCACATTTCTTGATTGGTTTATTTGTTCTTTGGGTGTTGAGTTTGAGAAGTTCTTTAAAGATTTTGGACACTAGCCCTTTATCTGACATGTCATTTGCAAATACCTTCTCCCATTCTATTGGTTGCACATTGGTTTTGTCAACTGTTTCCTTTGTTGTGAAGAAGCTTTTTAACTTGAAGAAATCCCAATAGTTTATTTTTGCCTTTGTTTCCCTTGCTTTTGGTGACATGTCTAGTAAGAAGACGCTGCATCTGAAGTCACAAAGGTTGCTGCCTGTGTTGTCCTCTAGGATTTTGACAGATTCCTGTCTCACATTTAAATCTTTCATCTGTTTTGAGTCTATTTTTGTGTATGGTGTGAGGAAATAGTCCAGTTTCATTCTTCTGCATGTGGCTATCCAATTTTCCTAACACCATTTGTTGAAGAGACTGTTTTTTTTCCATTGGATATTCTTTACTGCTTTGTTGAAGATTAGTTGACCATAGAGTTGAGGTCCATTTCTGGACTGTCTGCTCTGTTCCATTGATCTATGTGTGTTTTTGTGCCAGTACCATACATCTTGATGATTACAGCTTTTTAATACAGCTTAAAGTCCAGAATTGTGAGGCCACCAGCTGTGGTTTTCTTTTTCAACATTAATTTAGTTATTTGAGGTCTTTTCTGATTCCATACAAATTTTTGGATTATTTGGTGCACCTCTGTGAAATAAGTTGATGGTATTTTGATAGGGATTGCATTACATATGCAGATTGCTCTAGGTAGCACAGACATTTTAACAATGTTTGTTCTTCCAATTCATGAACATGGGATTTTTCCATTTCTTCGTGTTTTCCTCAATTTCTTTCATGACTGTTCAATAGTTTTCTGAGTATAGATCCTTTAATAAACCTCTTTGATTAGATTTATTCCTGGGTATCTTAAGGTTTGGGGTGCAACTATAAGTGGGATTCAATTCCTTCAGTCTCATTGTTAGTGTATAGATATACAGCTGGTTTCAGTGCATTGATTTTATATCTGGCCACTTTGCTGAATTCCTGTATGAGTTCTAGCAATTTCTTTTTGAGTTTTTCATAGGGGGTATTGTGTTATCTGCAAAGAGTGAGAGCTTGACTACTTCTTTGCCAATTTGGATGCCTTTTATTTCCTTTTGTTGTCTGATCGCTGACTTCTAGTACTATGTTGAACAGCAGTGGTGATAGTAGACATCTCTGTTGTATTCCTGACCTTTGGGGAAAAGCTCTCAGTTTTTTCCCATTGAGAATGATATTTTGTACATGGCTTTTATGATATTGAGGTATGTTCCCTCTAGCCCTATACTTTAAAGAGTTTTAATCAGGAATGGATGCTATGTTTTGTCAAATGTTTTCTCTGCATCTATTGAGAGGATCATATGGTTTTTTTCTTTTATTAATATGATCTATCATATTGATTGTTTTATGAATGTTGAACCACCCTTGCATCCCAGGAATAAATCCCACTTGGTCGTGGTGAATAATCCTTTCAATGTACTGTTGGATCCTATTGGCTAGTATTTTGGTCAGAATTTTGGCATCCATGTTTATCAGGGATGTTGGCCTGTAACTTTCCTTTTTGGTAGAGTTCTTTATCTGGTTTTGGAATCAAAGTAATTCTGGTCTCATAGAACAAGTTTGGAAGTTTTCCTTTCATTTTCACTTTCTGAAACAGCTTCAGAAGGATAGGTATTAATTCTTCTTTGAATGTTTGGTGGAATTCCCCTGGGAAGCCATCTGGCCCTGGACTCTTGTTTGTTGGGAGATTTCTGATTACTACTTTAATTTCCTTGCTGATTATGGGTCTGTTCAGGTTTTCTATTTCTAACTGTTTCAGTTTTGGTGGTTTATACATCTCTAGGAATGCATCCATTTCTTCTAGACTGCCTAATTTGTTGGCATATATTTGCTCATAATATATTTTATAATTGTATTTCTTCAGTGTTAGTTGGGATCTCTTCTCTTTCATTCGTGATTTTATTTATTTGGGTCCTTTCTCTTTTCTTTTTGATAAGTGTGGGCAGGGGTTTATCAATCTTATTAATCCTTTCAAAGAACAAGTTCTTAGTTTTGTGGGTCTGTTATACTGTTCTTCTTGTTTCTATTTCATTGATTTTTGCCCTAATTTTTATTATTTCTCTTCTCCCACTGAGTTTAGGCTTTATTTGCTGTTTTTTTCTCCAGCTCCTTTAGGTTTAAGATTAGGTTGTGTATTTCTTGAGAAAGGCTTGTATTGCTATATACTTCCCTCTTAGGACCGTGTATACAGTTGCCTGATTTTTTCAAATACAAAAGTAGTGAATTTTCTTACACTTAGTACTGATTAAATTTATTTTCATTGATTTTTAAGACACCATTAAAAAAAATCTCATGCATCCTTGCTGGTTTTATTTTAGTTACTGCTGAAAGACATTTTCAATTACTTTTTTTTACTAAGAATCCATAAGTAGTGATCTCTCTTAGCCTTTGTATGTTTGGAAATGTAATTAATTTACCTCATTCTTGAATGATAGTTTGACTGGATATAAAATATTGTTTGTAATTTTTCTCCTCAATGCTTTAAAGCTATTACTTTCTTTCCTTCTGTTGCCTTTTATTTCGTGAGGAGAGGCTTGCTGTGGGTTAAAAATGTGTTCCTTTTCTCTTTCTGGTAGATTTTAATATTTTTAAATTCTTTTTTAAAAATTCAGGTTTATTGAGGTGTATTTTAAATGTAGTGAAATTCACTGTGTTCATGTGTATAGTTCATAATATAGAACATTGCCATCAATTCCCAAATTATTTAATGCCCCTTGTTATTCAACCCCTCCCACATCTCCAATCTTTGACAGTGATCTCATTACTATCTACGGATTTGCCTTATCCAGAATGCTATATAAATAGGATGATACAGAATTTTATGTTTTACTTCTATGTTAGTATAACACTTTGGAGATTTATTCATGTTATTGTATGTATTATACTTTGTGGGTTTTTTATTGCTAAGTTGCATTCCACTGTATGGATGCTCCACAATTTGTTTATCCACTCACCATCCACCAGTTGATGAATTTTTCAGTTGTTTCCAGCTTGGGGGCTATTATAAATAGATCTTCTATAAATATTCTCCTACAGAAATTTGTGTAGACATATGCTTTTATTTCTATTAGACCAATATTTAGGAATGTGATTTCTGGTTCATACAGACATGTTTATTTTGTAAGAAATAGCAAATATATTTTTGTAAGTGGTTTTCTAATTTTACATTCCTACCAACAATATGAGAGTTCTAGTTGCTTCTTGTACTTTAGCCATTCTAGTAGTGTGTAGATGTATCTTGTATTTTTAATTTCTATTCTTAATGTTATATGTATTCCTTAGGATACATCTGGTATGAATTTAGTTTCATTTTTTTTTACATGGTGTTTCGAGTTTTCTTGATCTGAAGACCTATGTCTGTCTTGAGTTTGGAAATTTCTCAAGTACTATTTTTTTTAATAATTATTTCTTTACCATTCCCTCCATTGACTTCTATTAGAATACTTATTAGACACATAGTAAAGCTTCTCAGTCTCTTACCTGTTCTCTCTTTTAAAATAAATATCAATCCTTAACTCCTCTAACTTCTTTTTAAATAATTTTCTTTGTTTCTAAGTTCTACTTTTGGGTAAATTTCTCAATATTATCTTTCCTGATTCTTTTTTTGTATCCGTTGTATTCTATCTTGAGTTTTAGTCCATTTATTGAATTCTAAAAATCCCAATAACTTCATTTTTAATTTCTGCAAGTTTTCTGATTCTCATATTTGTGTTTTCTTCATTTTTGTCTTCTTTTGTTCCATTTTTTTTTCTTTTTTAAAAGAAAACTGTGTCTTCATCAATGAACTTGCTAAACATTTATTTAAATATCTTTGTTAGTCTGTTCTCTAAAATTAATTTAAGCTGGGATGGATTCCTCTGATTGTTGATTTTACTGCTGTTGTTCTTAAGCACACACTAAACACACACACAGAAATGTATGTATTTTGAAATTTTACTTTGCATTTGTATCTCGCTCTATGTCTGTGCTCACCTCTGCTTATCTGGCAGTTGTGTGGTTTCCTCTGCCTAGATCCCTAGGCCAAAATAAAGTTTTATAATGGAGTTTAGTGTCTTTAGTACATGCTGATTTGGCAATATTGCAGATCTCTTCAAGCAAGCCACCTAATGGGCTTGCTTTTTTTTCACAGGCAAGGAACTGTGCCTATTGTTCTCTCTGCTTAGGCCTGAAGCTCCACATATACAATGACAAAAGCAGCAGATACAACAGTATGTTTTCATTTCCATTTAGGAGGTCAGTTCCCCTCCAGGCCCTAGCTCTGATCAGTGGATGTGGTTTCAGTTGCATGGCATATTTTTTGTCCTTGTTAGTCTTCAGAAACAAAATCCTAGCCACCAATGCTTACTTTTGGATTTAGAGTCTAGCAGAACTTCTGGCATTTCTCTTCTGTCTCTCATCCATGGAAACTTATTGTAAAGTTGCTCCCAACGACGGTGGTAAGAAAAGAGGCTACAAGGCAAGTGGATCCGAGAGATGAACTTTATTGCAAGCACCCTCGGGCGAGGTTCCACGACTCACGGGGTGGGGGGAGGAGGGGAAGAGAGAGAGGGGGAGAGAGAAAGAGAGAGAGAGAGTGAGTCGTGGAAGTCACGCTGGGAGGGAGTTGGCAGGGTCCTATTATCGGGTTGAGGCTTGTGTCCATATTAAGTAGGGTGTGGAGGTCATGGGGTGGGAGAAGCCCGTGATGGACAGTTCCCAATTGGGAAGTTCCTGGGTGAACTTCAGTTTCCTGGTGGTGACCTGGAGGCCGCAGTGAAAGTGGCCGGAAAGTCCGCCATCTTGGAGAGGGTCGGGGGGGGGGGGTGATCCGCCATTTTGGAGCCCCGGTTTCCCAACCGGCCCATGACTTATCTCATGTCTAATTTTGACTACATCTTTTTGGTTTTCTCTCTTAACATTTTTATGTATTATTGATTCATTTTTGGTCTTACATGGGTATATAAAAGCCTAAGCTTACAGTGTCATCTTGACTGTAAATCTCTCAACACTCTTTTAAAGCTTAATACTTCATGCATGCTCTTCACCAAAAAAATGCATGATGAGAAAGCACACTTAGAAAGAATCTCTCAGCTTATGTGAAACTTTTCACTGATATGAGAAGTTGTTCTGTCCAACCTATATGTGGAAAGGAAATCATTGAGCAGGAAGATAAGGTTGTATAATTTTCTCATACGTTTACCAATTTCTCATAAGTAAAAGCTTTATTTTATGGCATCATTATTATGACCATTTGTATGGCTCTAGAAATTCTAAAAATGTCACATATATCCCTAAAAATATTATAATACAAAATTATACTCTAAAGTTAAAAGAATTTATTGTCCAATACTTAGGGTCATCTGCCATAAGTCTCCATAACACTGTTGGATTAGGTAGTATTTAGCTCCTATTTTTATTCATTTTATTATAAACCCTTCAGTTACTTGTGCTATATTTTTAAGTTCCATTTTTCCTCATTTTAGACTAATTTTTATTATTTGTAAACATAAGAAGCTTAGCTTGTGGGCCTAAAAATAAGGAGCCCTTTATATTAAATAAAATGTGCCATTAATTAGAATATTCATGTCACTTTAATTCTCACTTTCCTTGCTAGCAAAATAAGACATTAGCTTTTTTATTACTGCTATAAGAAATTATTACAAACATATTGGCTTAAAACAAGACAAATTAAATTCATTATCTTACAGTTCTGAAGGTCTAAATCCAAAATGGGTCTCCCTGAACTAAAATCAAGGTGTTAGCATGACTGCATTCCTTCTGGAGGACATTTCCTTGTCTTTTCCATCTTCTAAAAGCTGCCTGCATTATTTGTGGTCCCTTCCTCCATCCTCAAAGCCAGAAGCATAATATCTTCAAATCTCTCTCTGACTCGCCCTCTTCTATTTGTAAGCACGCTCAACCTTAATTCCTCTTTGCCGTGTAACCTAATTTATTCACAGGTTCTGGGGATTAGGATGTGAACATCTTTGGGGAATCATTATTCTGTCTACCACAGAAGGTATTATCATTTGAAGTCAGAGGGAAAAACAAATTATAGGTGATATTGGTTGGATTCTTAGGAAATCAGAAATAGGGCTATTTACTTGACTTTTAACATAATCAAGATAGCTAAATCAAATACTTAAATTATATTAAACAAAATCATAAATGTAGATTAACAGAAAACATGAGTGATTGAGATAGACATCTTAAAGAATGTCATGAACATTTGAAGTCACTAAATGAACAAGTCTAAAGCTACTGTATAAGCATTTATTCAGAAAAATTATCTTAAATACAGTAAATAGTAGTAGACAGTAAATAGTAGTGGAAAATAACTAGAAAAAAATTTATGACACATTTACTAAACACTGGGTCAGTCTCTAATATAAAAAGAGCCCTTAAGTCAGTGGGAAAAGGGCAATCGACCCAAGAGAAAAATAGAAGTGGGCAGATCCATAAAAAAACCAACAGAAATATGAATGGATAGATATCAAACATATAATTTTTTCTTATGCTTCAAATATTTGATTTCATAATTCAGAAACAATTTTTTTTTAAGATTTTAAAAATTTGACAGAGTGAAAGCATGAGCATGAGCAGGGGATAGAGGGAGAAGCAGGCTCCACTCTGAGCAGGGAGCCAGATGTGGGACTTGATCCCAGGACCCTGGGATCATGACTTGAGGCAAACGCAGATGTTAACTGACTGAGCCACTCAGATGTCCCCCAAAACAAATTTTTGTTGTAGCTTTTATACTAGGTAACTTGTAGGAGTCCTTCCTGTTCTATCAAGGATTCTAAATTTTCTAAGTGCTCTGTGAGATTGCTGTTTGTATCCGTGTAAAATGATAAGATGTAAGTATTGAATAATGCATAAGAAGCTTAACTACAAAAATGATCAGAAATTTTTATACCTTGTCAAACTTACAGAGCTATTTTTTTTTCATTGGGTACATTAAAATACAAAAACAAATATTCCAGTGATTACCTTCTACTCCTAATTCAGAAGGTAGTCTCATTATCATATATTAACATTTTAAACTGTAAAACATGATTACAGTGAGGATTTTTTAATATTTTTAGAAAACTACTTAAAATTAAAAATTAAGATTTTTTTCCCCCATGTTAGCTAGTCATTGAGAATATAACCACAATGGTTTGGTAGGTATTCAATATTAAAATTTGGTGAAATATTTTTAAATTAAGTTCTCTCTACCTTATTTGCAAATTTGCTTTGCTTTTTTACGCAATGGAAAAATGCAAATGTTTCCATGGGAACTTTCATATTCATAGTCATAAAAATATTCTCAAATCCTATGGGATTTATTAGTAACATCAAACTTGTCTTAATTTTACCAAGCTTGTGTGGCCAGAGTGGGAACTATTTAAATAATTCCATGCTTTGGTGGTAGAGGGAGTTTACAGTTTTATTACTTTTACCAAGTCAAATGCTATCATAAAAGTAATATCTTTTTTTAAGCCAAGATAGAAAAAATAATTACAGCTTTCAGTTTTCATATAAAGGATATATTCTTGAAGGTAATTACTGCAGTTCCAAAACAGAGAAACTGATCTAAAATGATAATACAAAATAATTTTACTTTCATGATCCTCTATTGCTCTTTTAGCATTAACATTTTGGTTTAAATTCTTGAACACAATCCATTTGATAAGCTTGTTTTGTAGATTTTCTTTCTCAGGAGGATTTTTCAGAATATTGCATCAGCCTGTGTTTCCCAGTTCTCACATATGAATTTGAAAAGAGGCTCCCAAAGAGATTATAGCTAAGTGAGACCTCATTATTTATACATACTTGGTTTGAATATATGCCCTAGGATTTGAATCTGTTTATCATCATCCCTTTTCTGACCCCAATTATCAAGATAGTTCAACGTTTTCCACAGTCATCATTTTTAGTAACTGAAAGACAAATTTATTTTTTTAAACGCACACCTGTCATATTAGAAATGCAACTGATTCAATCTTCATTGAAACTGTAATTAGAGTAATAGTGACTTGTGCTTCTCTATGCAATCACATATACACTATATTCTTGAAAATAGTTGGAGTATTTTAGTACATAATTTTTCACAATTTTCTAATTAGACATCAGCACAAACGAATTACTCTTCTGTAGATGTTGCATAGATCCTGTCTGCTTTACAAACAGATATCTTCATGTATAGTCTTCAAATTGTCAGTGATGATAGTAAAATAGCATATTATAGATGCAAAACTGTCCTCTTTGCCTTTGGAAAC
The DNA here is from genome assembly GCF_003254725.2 of Canis lupus dingo. Taxonomy (NCBI): domain Eukaryota; kingdom Metazoa; phylum Chordata; class Mammalia; order Carnivora; family Canidae; genus Canis; species Canis lupus. The sequence continues at coordinate 20,535,853 of NC_064274.1, read as the reverse complement.
ACCCTTTTTAACTAATTAAGATTCCATAAACTTTCTAATTTCCTAGGTTTTCTCAATGGATCTAGCATGTGTTTGGAGAATGGCCAGAGCTTTATGAATTCATGAACTTTTGGATCTGAGATATTTAAAAAATACAAATAGATTTTTTTTAAAGATTTTATTTATTTATTCGTGAGAGACTCAGAGAGAGCAGCAGAGACACAGGCAGACGGAAAAGTAGGCTCCATACAGGGAGCCCGATGTGGGACTTGATCCCTGTACTCCGAGATCACACCCCAAAATGAAGGCAGACGCTCAAGCCACCCAGGTGTCCCTAGATAGATGTTTTATTTCCACTGTAGCCTAGCTTATAATATTTTATATTTGTTCTATTAAAAAAAAGTTCTGTGTGTGTTAACTATGGTTTATGTCTAGAGGCAAAATTAAGAAGTTCACAAAATACTGATTTTTCAAACTGTGAGTTACAGTAGTAGTGACTTATTTATTAAAATTATATTTATAACAGCATTGCAGTGAAAACTACAAAATGGAAAATCTTTTACATTTCCTCTGGCCAGTTCAATATTGAGTGATTTGAATACAGATGTATAAATATCAGTTGGTCAGATTTTAAGGATAAAGAAACTTACTGCATCTACAATCCTATAACTCACCAAAGTCCACTTTATTTACCCTGCCTTTTATTCTGATAATAATGACAACTTTCTCTCATTTGAGAAATTATTGCACCAGTTTTTCTTCACAAGGGGGAAGTGAAGAAGGATTCCCTTGGGACCAAGTCTCCTTTAAGGTATGGAAAGTGTCAGGTAATCTTACCATTCCCATGGGCTGCCACAGATGCAAGAAATCTGGCTGAAGAGCTGCTGATTTTGCTGGAACTACTCTGCACTTTTGTTAGATTGGCTTTTTCTTTATTAGTCTCCTAAAGATTGTTGGTCTGAGACAATTTTTGAAAGAATCAGCTTTCTTGTAGGCTGCCCATATGAATCGGGTAAGTGGAGGTAGAGTTTTATGGACAGAATGGGAGAAGTGACATTGAGAGGCAGGTAGACATTTCCAGGTTTAGGACAATTTCCTGACATAGTGTCACAGATATGAGGGTTCAGCTACATGGATGTATATGACACTTCAAAAAGGTCAGCTGCTGTCACAACTCCACCAAGAGTTAGAGGCATTTGGTAAGAAAGAGTCTGGTTAGGGAAAAATGATTTATTTTTTCCCCAAGGAGGTCACTTTGTATTGGTGAAAAATGTAACATCCCTGTTCTCACTTGAAGGCCATGATAAGTAATAAAGGTTGCAGGTCTGTCTCAGAAACTACAAAAAGACAATGGCTGAGGAAATTGAGCATTAGGTTATCTCAATGATTCTCAACTAGTGACATATCCTAGCAATGCAGAACAGTGTAGAGAGAAGTATGGCTGAAAAACTGGTGGGCATAAACATTTCTGGAGCCTCTCAGGCAGGAGCCATCTCCTTATTACCCAGACTAATTAGGTCAAGTTTTCATTGGATGCCAAAGTGTGCCACTCATCACAACTGCACAACTACAATTATAATTAGATAAAATATGTGTATAATCATTGGTTGAAATGTCTTTTTCTCTCATTAGATGGTAAATTCCTTGAGGGCAGAGATTATGACTGTCTTACTGCTACAAATCCAGTGACAAGCAAATAGTTGATAGTTAATACATTCTTGTGGAACAAATTAATGGTAGTAAAATGGATGGAAGGAAAACTGCCCTACAGCTTCTTCAAATCTTTTTCATGAGACGAAATATAACTTAGCTTCTAGGCCCTTGTCCTTCAAATCTGCTGTTCTTATCTTCATTAATAAAGTGAATGACATTATCGCCTCACCTAAATTAGAAAGCTTAGAGCTATCCTGCATTCCTCTCTCTTCCCCAATCTATGTATAATTGACCTTCAAATATTTTCATTTTGTTTACATTGTGTCTAGATTCTGATTCTCCACCCTTCATAATGCCATGAGCTTGATCGAGTGTCTGAAATATTGCAATGGCCACTTAATGGAACTCTAAGCCACTGATTTCCACTCATTTCAATTTATACAATGCCATTGGTGGTAACTTCCAAAACACTGGTGCATGAATACCTTTCTGCTTATAATTTTTCATTGGCTCTGTTTTTTTTTTAAGATTTTATTTATTTATTAATGAGAGAAAGGGGGCGGAGAGAGAGAGAGAGAGAGAATGGCAGAGACAGAGGGAGAAGCAGGCTCCATGCAGGGAACCTGACGTGGGACTCAACCCCAGGCCTCCTGGATCATGCTCTGGGCCAAAGGCGGCGGTAAACTGCTGAGTCACCCAGGCTGCCCATTCATTGGCTCTGTATTAAACAAAATATAATCTTATGTCACTTAAAGAGAGGTCCACAAAGAGAGTGATACTGCTCCCTAAGAATATTTGTAAATTCATGGGTACATTTTTGGTTGTTGCACGATTTGGGAGTACTATTGACCTTTATTGGGCAGGAGCCAGGAAGCTAATTGTCCTACAATGCATGGACAGTCTTGCTTAATGAAAAATTATTTCATATCTTGCACAACTTTTAAATGTCTCCAGAGAAATTCATGTAAGTGGATGAGCATTTAAGCATCTAAACAGCAATTTTACAGGGATGAAAGTATTGTGTAAATCGAGGAAAGTATGTACTTAGTTTTGTTCAGAACTTTACAAAAGTTGTTTTTCATTTTGGAGAATCGTGTTATTGATAGCGGATGCTGTTTGGGTATTTGAGTTGCCAAAAACACATCCACATTTCTGGCTGTCACGTTTATGGTGAATCTATAGATAGATACTAGCATCTGACTACTTCATGTTTTCTAGTGCAGTTGTGCCTGAACATTGACATACTGAAATACATATTATTTTATTGTAAATTACTTTCCTTTTATTTCTCTTATATATGACATTAAAATATTATATTGATTTTTTTGGAACCATGTATAGGTCAGTTTTATTTTCCATGAATTTCAGGAGAGTAACAGGAGCAAATATTTGTTTATAATAAGAATTATTTGGCTTAAAATTATATATGAAGCAAGATCTCAGATTTATTCACACTATGCTCAGGTGATCAAAGAAAATGAAATTTGTTTTCTTTAGCGCTGATATGATAAGCTTCACTTACTGTGTAATGGGTAAAAGAAAATCTAAATGTTAATCTAAACATGTAAATGTATTTCAGCAAAATAATTTTAAACATTCCTTTGTATGAAATGTATAGTGTTTCATAGGATGCTTAGTCTCAGATTTCTTCTCCATCTACCATTTCTCTTTAAGAGTATCAGGCCTGGGAAGAAAGGGCCCCAGACCTTGTGGTTGTGAGGGGCTTTCCCTGCTCCCTATCTAGATGACCTCCTCCTGCCCATTGGCTTTTAATACTATCTATATGCTACAGATAATTTGTAGACTGACCTCTCATCTCCAACTCTATATTGTCCTGCGTTGAACTTGTATATCCATCTCCCAACTTCATGTCTCCACTTGGATGTCTCACTGGCAACTTAAATTTAACATTGTCAAGACAAGACTCTTGATTCCATCTCTCCTCAAATTCACTCATCTCCCATCAAATCTTCCCATATCAGTAATGGCCACTGTACCCCAGTTGTTCAACCCAAGAGCCTCTTCCTCTCTTTGCCTCACATCCGGTCAGATTTATCAGCAAAACTTATTGGCTCTACTCCCAACATATATGCCAAATCCAACAATGTTTACTATCACTCCTGTGATAACTAAGCTTTTGTCATCTCTCACTTGAAATACTAAAATTGCTTCCCGACCAGCCTCCCTGTTTTCACTTTTGTCTCTTATAGTCTACCCTTCATACCGCACCCAGAATGATCTTTCTAATAGATAAATGAGATCATATCCTCTTTTTCATGCCACCCTCCAATGATTCCCTCATTGTAATCGGAATAAAATCCAAACTCTCTACCATGGACTGCAAGATTCTGTATCTTCTCCTCTGCCTCCCTCTCAGACTTCATCTTCTGCCATTGTCCTCATTCACAGTGCTCTAGCTCACTTCAGATCCTCCCCCAGATCTGCAGGTGCTACCTCTTCCTCACCATTCGGGGCTCAAGTCAAATATCACATCTTCAGAAAGTTCTGCCTGTTTTGTTCATCTCTGTATCCCCACATCAAACGATCTAGCTACTCAAGTATGTTACTTGGCTGATGGGCTAACCTCTACAGTGAAAAGTTTCGATGAGTATTCTCTTTGAACTGGTAAGCATTGAGGTATAACTTTTGGAATGATGGGATAGGCACCCACTACTGAAGCCTGGTCATTTGCTCTGGGCCTTGAAGTTCTCTCAGAGAGTATGCTTTCTGTGGTCCCAGGCTATGCTGGGTACTGGCACTCTCAGCACTTCCAGGTTCCCTGTCAAGAGCATTCAGGAACTTTTGAGGTTCTTGTAGGACATGCATAAGCCAGGAGCAGCTGCTAGAAAATAGATATGCCTCAGGATCTTATGTGGCTATCATCCATCTCCACTTCTACATCATGGGTTCCTACACCGTGTTGGACATTGCACTGAGTGATGGGTGGGTTTGTCTAGGCCTGTAGCCTTTCCAACACCACTCCTAAGGAGTGTCTCTAGATTCAATGCCCTTGGATAATTTCTGTTTCAATGTTTCTAAATGCTTTTCCTTCTCATGCTTCTCCCTCCACCTGCCATCCCTCTCCTGTCTCAAAGCAGGAACTAGGAGGAGATAGGAAACATGCTCCTGGTTTCATTCTTCCTGTCTGGCCTTTCTGTATATAATGCTCCAGACTGAAAGAGACAGACTCTTCCCACTTAACCTTCCTGACTGGATTGCTTTTCCCTTTCACAAACTGTAAGGGCTAGCTTTTGAAATATTAGGGAGAGAGATACAGGAATTTAGTATATCCTCTTTCCTCTCTTATGAAACCTACTCTTTCAATTACTGCCTTCCTAAAGAAGTAAAATAAAGTCTGCTTTGAGACTTAAAGCTATTCAAAGGCCACTTTATCTTATGGTATATCCCATACTATGGTATGATAAGCTTTATGGCCTGACTTTGGAAGTGCAAGCATGAAAAGGAATATGCTTTAATGGAGACTTTAAAATGCATTGATTTAGTATTTGTAAAATATTATTCCTACTACATGGACAAAACACATCATAAGTTGATCTCAATCTGCTTTATCATCTTATCCTTGTTTCCTGCTATGTTTGGTGCACAAACCCTATTCTTTAGACACAATAATTGTCTTAACATTTTCTGAACACAGTTCAATTCATGAATTGGCATAGCTGTTTATTTTGCCTAGAGCATCCTTCTCCAACTTATTCTCTGCCTGGCAAAGTCTTTCTTATCTTTCCAGATTTAGCTCAAATGCCATCTCCTAGGGAAGCCTTTTCTGACCAACTTATCTCCAATAATGTCATAGCAATATGTAAATATCATCACTGTAGCATGCATCTTTATTATAATTATCTCTTTACCACCAGTTTGTTTAGCATTTCAATAGCAGGAACACAGTTTTACTCATCTTTTTATCATCAACCCCTATAATTCTGACTAAACGTATTTCTTCTGTTTTTATTTAATTCAGACAGGAGGACAAATTTAGTCTTATATAGGAAAAGTTTACTGAATTCCTACAATGATGTAATTCTTAGTTTAATTTGCTACATAAGAATGTGAAAGCAACAATGAGTAAGAAAGAAGATAGTTTTATAAATTTAATATCCTTTCTCATATTACCTTTCCTATTTTTATGCAAATGATAAAGAATTCATGTTCAGAAAAAACTATGATGAATTTTTAAAAACCTAAAATTTTATACAAACTTCATAAAGAATTGCAAACTGACATTTGAAAAGATCCCACACATTCTATTCTACATTAATAAACAATCAGAATATTTTAGAAAAAATAAAATATTCCAATTGGGCTTCAATGGATGAATAAGCTGAACTAAAGAAGAAAGATCAAGATAGTAACTGTACAATTTAAACATCAATTGACAAAATAAAAGGTTTTTGTTACACGAAAAGAAAGTCAGATAAGAAGCCTGTGGAATTATGTCCTATCTTCCTTCCTTCATTTTCATCTTTCATAGTGAATAAAAGCAGAACATATCTGTCACAAGTAGGGAAAGGTATGTGTGTAAAAGCCAGCACTCAAGGGAAGGCTATGTTCTCAAGAGTTTAAAGCTAGAGTTTGGAGACAGTGCCTCTTCTTTAATGCCCTGTGTTGTTGTGTTCAATCAAAACATTTTTGCTTTAACCCATTTCCAATGCGGCCTTGTGGCTATTTTCTTCTTATTTGATCTTTAGAATCAGAACAGATTGCTTTTTTGCCTTTGCATAATTCAGCAACTGTAAAAATGCAACATTTTGTTTAAGCAATGTGGGAGCCTGGGACATGCTTAGGCTTTTACTTAGATATTTGTAGTGGGTTAAATGGTGTTTCCCCAAAATTCCTGCCACCCAGAACCTCAGAATGTAACCTTATTCAGAAATAGGGTCTTTGCAGGTATAATCAGTTAAAGCTCTTAAGATAAAGTGATATTAAAGTGGAGTAGGTCCTAAATCCAATAATAAGTGTCCTTATAAGAAGTGAAGACACACAGATACATGGAAAAAGCAGTGCGAAGATGGAGTGAAGACAGAGATTGGAGTGTAGCAGGACTACAAGCCAAGGAACACCACAGATGGCCAGAGGTCACCAGAAGAAGGAAAAGGAAAGCAACGATTTTCCCCCAGAGCCTTCAGAGGGAGCATGACCCTACCGACACCTTGATTTTGGTCTTCTGACCTCTGAAATGATGAAAGAAAAAAATTTCTGTTGCTTTAAGCCAACAAGTTTGTGGTGGTATTTTACAGCAGCCCTAGAAAACTAATATTGTATAGTAGATAATTCTTAGTCCCCACATTATCTTAGAAAGCAGGGAGACCAGGATTTGGTGGGGAGAAGAGTCCTTCCTTCTGTGAATTTTCCCATTGCTATTGCTGGCAACAATGTAATCCTCCTATTTCTCTTCATCCAATTGGGAGCCAATCTATGGATGACTGTTCCCACGGGAATTAAGGAGTGCTTGCAAAGCATCCTTGAAGTCATTCAGAACTAGATAGTATCCGAGAACTGAATAAATAAGTTTCTTCAAGTTTTGTTCAACTGCTTCCAAAGATTGTAGATGCTATAGTCACAGCCTTTGCTAGTGTAGCTTGTACCCTGCACAATCCCCAGGATAGTATTTATCTCAGTGTCAATGTGCCAAAGAGTCCAACAGTGTACAATGTGAACACACATATGGCTATTGTGATTCATAAAATATAATTTCATCTCAAAGCATTATGAGAATTAATGGCACTTGTTTGTTATTATGTTTCTCTCTGTCACTGGATTTATTACCTATTTATTTATTTTAAAGATTTTGTTTTTAAGTAATCTCTATACCCAACATGGGGCTCAAACTAACAACCCTAAGATCAAGAGTTGCATGCTCTACAGGCTGAGCCTGCCAGGCACTCCATCATTGGATTTGTAAAAATTAAAACTAGTATCCTGTAAGTGCCTATGGCTTTCTTCAGATGTCCTTACATAAAAAGTATTTAACTTTGCTGCATTAATAAGCCTAACCCTAAGAGTCACTTTTATCTTTCCCTTTCATTTGTTCCCTATACCAGTTAGTCCCAAAGCTCTACTCACTTCTTCTTCACAGTAGTTCTTAAATACTATCTGCCTCTGCAGAAGAACTACTTGACCTCAGGTGGTCAGGACTCCCGACCAGACAGATTCCTTTTTTTTTTTTTTTAAGAATTTATTTATTTATTTCAGAGAGAGAGAGAGAGAGAGAATGAATGAGCAGTGGAGAGGGGGAGAGGGAGAGGGAGAAGCAGGTATCCCACTGAGCAGAGAGCCTGATGCAGGGCTCAATCCCAGGACCCTGAGACCATGACCTGAGCTGAAGGCAGACGCTTAACTAACTAAGCCACCCAGGTGCCCCGAGAACAGATTCCTATATCATGTTGTTCCCTATCTCATTTGACTCCTGTTAATTTGTTGCAGATCATTCTTTGCAAAAATAATTTTTATTATGTCAATACCCCAACCAGGAAATTTCAGGCTTCAGGCTTATAAGAATGAAATCCAAGTTTCTCAGCATTTCATCCAAACCTCCCTCTGTTTACTTACTCTATCCGATCTCTTTTCTCACCATTTCCTATTTCTGTTGTTTTCAAGTTGGTGAATTGACTTTACAATAGGATTAAATATCTGCAGTGAATTTTTTATTTCTCTTTATTGCTTCCCTCTTCCATCTTTTGGTCTGTCACCACTTTAAAGGAAGTTCTAGAAGGAGAATATACAAGAGGCATATAGAGAAAAAAATCTGGGTCAAAATTATGTTTTTGCTTTTGTTTTGACTTTTAGAGACTCCGTTTTATAAAGGTACTTGAAAAAAATAAATGTAATACAATAATTGTAAGTAATTATTCTTTGTCAGAGCTGATAATACAATATAACTATTAAATAAGTAAAAATTGGTGAATTACTTGTTTATTAGTCATCATCAGTTATTATATATGATCCCAAAATATACGGGTTACAAAGCAGGTAATTCAGATTTCAAGAAAATTTCCATCTATATTGCAATGTGTATATCTTTAAGATCCTATTTTTAAAACACTAAAAACAGTTTAATTTTTCATATAATCATATTTTTGAAAGACTTATACATTATTGTCACTTCCCAATAATTATTATGACAGCAAGTAAAATTTCAGTTTTTTCCTTTTACATCTCAGGTGAAACAGATATTCACATAAAAAGTGGTAGCAGGGGGGCAGCCTGGGTGGCTCAGTAGTTTAGTGCTGCCTTTGGCCCAGGGCATGATCCTGGAGACCTGGGATCGAGTCCCACGTCGGGCTCCCTGCATGGAGCCTGCTCCTCCCTCTGCCTATGTCTCTGCCTCTCTCTCTGTGTGTGTCTCTCATGAGTGAATAAATAAAATCTTAAAAAAAAAGTGGTAGGCGTCCTTTTGAAGTTGATTGAATATAAACTAAAGTACTGTTGATTATATCTCGCACTTTCTACAGTAGTAGTGGGCTTCATTATATATGAAATATTATTCATAGCAGTTATCATTCATTAATCTATATGTAAAACTTCAAACTTACAAAATTGATAAAATAGGGAACTAGTATGTTATTTGAAGTTAAAAAATTTTCCCAAGGAGTATACCATGTGTTCAGTACCTATCTGTGTAGGTTCATAAAGAAGCACATGTTAAAAGCATAGGAAACGAGAGAATTTTATGTATAATATGGACATACTCTGGCAGAACAGAAATTCCTAAGGTTTTGTAATGGAAAGAAATAATGAGAGGATAGATGACAAAGGAGGGAAAGCACTGCTAAGATGTGTCCAGATGTCCAAAACCTGAAGGCAAAAATAGCTGATCACTAGGTACAATGATAATCCGGAGTGCTATTTTCTGACAGTGCTCGGCAAACCACAATAATGATCACCATAGCAATCTCTTATTTCCCGAAAGCTTTTCACTTGGGCAATTGGAGAATTTGTTTTCCATGGTAATATCCCCAACACTGTAATTAAAATATCAAATGGGATTTCATCAAATTAGCTTTTAGATAGTTTTATATAATTTCAGCTGTCCTTAAAGAGTAGGGTACCTGAATAATCATTTTAATACTGTCTTAATATAGTTATTGGAAAAATAACTGTTTTTGGCTTCAGCAAGTCACATTTATGAAGCAGGACTGCAATACTACTACTGGCATTGACGGAGTAGAAAAGAAAGCATATGCTATTTCATATGCTATTTACACTGGTTCTTAATATCTGCATTTTCTCCCCTTAGTGTTTATTCACTTGGAGCTGAAGAATGTATAAACGCCAGTGGGAATCTGACAATTATTGAGCCAGAAGATGTCAACAAGTCAGGAAGTTTTTATCTAGAAAACTCTGCTCAGAAATAGATGTTAGATACAAGGCAAAAAATAAAGGTTGGAAAAAGCATGAAATAAGTTTGGACATCAAACAATTGACATGTACACCTTGTTTCATTGTTTTATTCCTTGTGAAAATGTCAGGAATGCCATCATTTATTATTGGCTACATGTTAACAACTCAGGGTAACCTGTCATAGTAGCAGAAATGAAAAGAACTCAACCTATATGTGACAGATGGAAGTAATGGCCAGAAAATGCTGCTTAAGAATTGTGAGAGGAAACCAACCATGGGGTGAAGGTGGGTAACAGACTGATAAGAAGTTCTCCTGGGCAGGCCGGTGGCTCAGCGGTTTAGTGCCGCCTTCAGCCCAGGGCATGATCCTGGAGACCTGGGATCGAGTCCCACATCGGGCTCCCCGCATGGAGCCTGCTTCTCCCTCTGCCTGTGTCTCGGGCTCTCTCTCTCTCTCTCTCTCTCTCTGTCTCTCTCTCTGTCTCTCATGAATAAATAAATAAAATCTTAAAAAAAAAAAAAAGTTCTCCCTTGCAAACTACACCTAGTTTGCAAGGCAAATCTGAAACAATATTCCTGTATATTTTCTGGCCCGTGTGGCAGCAAAAATGGACCCATTGAAAGCCAGTAAGAAAACAATTACCCATTTTTTTCTACTATTTTGTAATGGGTATGTTTGCACATGGTATGAGTATATCTGAATGAGGTAAGCGTCTCCTCACATAGCCCTAAACCATAAAAAATTCATTATAACCTATGATTTTATACTAAAAGCATGACACCAGCAACCTGGTTTTATTCTTTAATTTGGATACAATATAGTTATTAAGCATCTTAATGAAAAATGTTTCTATTTAGTATCACTTTTTTGCAATGGCTTTTCCTAAGTGAAGTTTGTACTTGTACTTGGAAGTTTATGAATCTTTGGTCTGACCCACTTTCATGGAAGACCAGTTGATGCCAGTTAAGCAAGCAGATGAGTCACAGGTTAAATCACATGAAGTGGAGTGCTAAGAGGAATGGAAGCCAGACCAAATACAAATGGAGGCTAAGAATTGAGCATAAAACCAGGAAAACCAAATTTGTTATTTCCAAGAGCTAATCTAGAATGGGAGACAGGCCCTTAAGACAGGAGTTCAAAGCCACCGAAATAGAGACTACTCCTAGAATAGCACGAGTATTCTAGAAGATTTTATTCTTTTGTTTAAATTTAAGTTATTATTGATAATATAGAAAATATGAACATAAGAAACTTAAATGAGTACTTGCAGGTATAATATGAAATATAAAATTTCCAATTCCACTCACTTCTGGTTCCACCTCTTGAAGATAATCATTGTTAACATTTTTCTATATATCTACCCAAGAATTTTTTTTTTTAAGATTTTATTTATTTATTCATGAGAGACACAGACCGAGGGAGAAGCAGGCCCCTGCAGGGAGCCCAATGCGGGGACCAGATCCCTGGACCCGGGATCATGCCCTAAGCCAAAGGCAGACGCTCAATCGCTAAACCACCTGGGGGGCCCTCTCCGAGAATTTTCTATCCATATACTAGTTCATCAGATTTCTACTTTTAGAAGTTTTATTATGAAATTATATTAAAATATAAATATAAGGACTGTATTACCTTAAAAAAGCAGAGTCCCTCAATATAAATCTACAAAATAAACAAAGTTCTAAAAATCAAGCATGCAAGCAAAAAGAACCATTCATTAATAATCATCTTTTATTATGTTCAATGAAAAGTATAGGAAAAATTCAGTTAATTGGAACCAGATATAAAGAAAATGAACATCCTTAAAGCAAAACACATATGCCTTTTTAATTCTTTTATAACAATGGAATTATACTATAAGCTGCTTTTGTATTTAGCTTTATTTTTTAACAATATATTTTGAAGATCTTTCCATATCAGCCTATATAGATTTACCTTAAACTTTTTGATTGCTGCACAGCTTCTATTATATGGATTTGCTGGAATATATATAACCAGTCCAATGTTAGTGAACATTGAGCGAAATGCTGAATTCTTAGTATTTCAAACAATGATGCACAAAATAATTTTGTATGTTTTTGCACATTTGTGAAGTACATCTTTATGTTAAGTTCCTTTTAAATGCAGTTACTGCACCAATTTTTAAATTTTAATAGGTATTGACAAATTGCTCTCCAAAGAAGATGTACCAATTTACATGCATTAAAAGCAAAAGAAATGTGCCTATTTCTGTGAAGATTCAGCATCATTGGATTTTTCAACTTTTTAATCTTTGCTAATATCCTAGGTGAAAAAAATGGATATTAATATTTTAGTTTTTTGAATTAATTACAACTGAAGTTGATTATTTTTTCATAAGATTCTTTGCTATTTTTACTTTTTTTCTGTTAACATAAAATAGATCATATCAATCTTCTTTCAAAACTCTCCTGTGGTTTTCCATTTTATCCAAAGTAAAATTTGAAGTTCTTTCCAGGGCCTGCACTACCCTAAGAGATCTGGCTCTTGGCTTCCTCTCTGACCTTCTCTATCAATCCCTCTCTCTCTCTCACTCTGTTCCAGCTACTATGGCTTTCTCACTTCCTCACCCATGCCACACATACTCATGTTTTAGAGTCTTTGCTTTTGTTGTTCCTTCTGCTTGGAATTCTCTTCCCTCTCTAACAGGATGGCTCACTCCAGGTTACTGCTCAAATGTCATCTTTTCAGTGTGTATCTTACCACTCTATTGAAAGTAGCACATGCCTCACCCCCACCTTTATTTTCCTTTTTAAACATTTTTTAACAGTCACCGTGGCACATTATATGTATTAGTGGCTGTCAACAGGGAGAAGGGCATGTGTCAATGTCTAGAAACAATTTTGATTGGCCCAAGTAGCTGCTAGTACTGGCATCGGTGGGTAGAGACCAGAAATATTGTTAAATATCCTGCAATGTGGGGCACCCTGGTGGCTCAGTGGTTGAGTGTCTGCCTTCGGCTCAGGTCGTGATCCTGGGATCAAGTCCCACATCAATCTCCCCGCAGGAAGTCTGCTTCTCCCTCTGCCTATGTCTCTGCCTCTTTTTCTCTGTGTCTCTCGTGAATAAATAGATGAAATCTTAAAAAAAAAAATCCTGCAATATACAGAATGGTCCCCAATATAAAAAACTATTCAATTCAAAATATCAATAGTGCAGAGGTTGAGAAACTGATATGTATTTTTATTATTGTCTGTTAATCCTCTACTAGCAGGGATAATACTTAAAATATTTAACAACTGGAAAGGGTATGGGCACTAACCAATCAGACTGGGTAAAATTCATAATAGCAACTGGTGTGGCAATACAAAGGTTTACTGTTAGATAATCAGCCCTGCCTACCAGAATTAAGACTCTTTTTTAAAAAAAAAAAAAAAAAACATTTTATTTATTTATTCATGAGAGACACCAAGAGGCAGAGACATAGGCAGAGGGAGAAGCAGGCTCCTCGAAGGGAGCCCGATGCAAGACTTAATCCTGGGTCTCTGGGATCAGGCTGTGAGCTGAAGGTAGATGCTCAACCACTGAGCAACCCAGGCGTCCCTCATTTTGTTTTCTAATGTACTTTTATCCAAAGGTTTGTTTCTTTATTGGGTTCTAGCCATATAAGGAATTAAAGAGTGACTCGGTTTTAAAATACAGAACTAAGACAAACAACTTCAATTTCTTGGCTATGTTTGCTCTTGTTTTTGTCTAGGTCTTCTACTTGCCACTATCCATTCTAAAACAGAATGGCCATCTCTTATTCAATCAGTCCTGTATCTCAGTATCTTTCTCAGGCAGCTCCCTACTATTCACTTAAACACTTTGAGATTTGTAAAAGCAGGCTATTATAAGTCTATATATTATTTTCTTGTTTTTAAGAATTTTCTCAACATTTTGAGTCATGTTGATTTTTTAAAGATTTTATTTATTTATTTTTTTGAGAGAGAGAGTGAGTGATAGTGAGAGAGAATATGAGCAGAGGGGAGAGGGAGAAACTGAGCAGGGAGCCTGATGCAGGGCTCGATCCCAGGACCCTGAGAGAGATCATGACTTGAACTGAAGGCAGATACTTAACTCACTGAGCCACTCAGGTGACCCTTGAGTCATGTTGATATTTAAAAAGTAAATTTTATCAACTATGTTTTCCTGCTTGGCTGTTATGTTCCCATAGAATAAATAGAACTCTGAGCTAAGTTTCACAATATTTGTACCTTATACCCGAAGACACAGAAATAGAAAGAGGCTTCAAAACTCCAAAAGTAGGGACACCTGGGTGGCTCAGCAGTTGAGCATCTGCCTTTGGCTCAGGTCGTGATCTCAGGGTCCAGGGATCCAGTCCCACATCGGACTCCCTGTGAGGAAACTGTTTCTCCCTCTGCCTGTGTCTCTGCCTCTCTGTGTGTGTTTCTCATGAATAAATAAATAAAATCTTAAGAAAAAAAAACCCTCGAAAAGTAAATAGAGCTGGAAACCACAACTGAATTTATCAGCTTGATATATCTCATTTTCATATGTGCAGAAATATCAATGTCTGCCTCCTTGTGGTCTTCCCCTCATAAATCATTCACAATGATCAGTTCAGCTTTGAGAAAGAAGTGAGAAGAGAGAACCAAAAAGTCTATCAAGTCCTTTTTGTTTTTTAAGACTTTATCCATTCATTTGAGGGAGAGCATGAGCGAGGTGGGGAGGGGCAGAGAGACCTGGAGAAGCAGAATCGCCAGTGAGCAGGGAGCCCCACACGGGACTCAATTTCAGAAACCTGGGATCACAACCCAAGCCAAAGGCAGACACTTAACTGACTGAGCCACCCAAACAGGCCCCTATCAAGTCCTTTAATACCAGAGGTATTTTTTTTTTAAGATTTATTTATTTATTTATTCATGAGAGACAGAGAGAGACAGAGAGAGGCAGAGACACAGGCAGAGGGAGAAGCAGGCTCCATCCAGAGAGCCTGATGTGGGACTCAGTCCCGGGTCTCCAGGATCAGGCCCTGGGCTGAAGGCGGCGCTAAACCGCTGGGCCACCTGGGCTGCCCAATATCAGAGGTATTTTGCTTTTGTAATTGGTATCTCTACTGAGTACCTATTCTGCACGGTCTCCAGAACGACCTATCCACTGCTACAGTGATATCCTTCCTTAGCCAGAGCTCTTGGTTTTGGACAGTTACAGCATAGTTTTCAAATTTATACTTGCACACATTCAGCTGTTGATCCCCAAAGCTGGTAACAATTGCTAGGCCGTTACTGGAAGCTACTGGAGTATTTTCATGCATCCAATATGTGCTTATTTTAGATATCTAGGTCTTGAGTTGGCTGGGTCTTAAGCACAAGTCACTGACAAAAAGTTCTACTTCAAAGTCTTTGATGCTATTTTCCAATGAAAAATCTTGGACTGAACCACCTCAATCTGTCAGAAAATTTCTAACAATGTTAAACCTCAAAAAGGAAGTTGTTCAGATCTTGATTCATTTTTTTTCCCCAAATGGCTTCTTCATTAGCATGCAAATTTCCCTATTCCTTACACTTTAAGAAGCCCTGTATACCAAGAAGTTTTGAGGAAAACCATGAAGTTATGAGACTTGCCCCCAAGAGAACAGGTGCCTGACCATCTTATGTAACTAAGATCAAAACTGATCTCCAGGGGGACTGGCTACAGGTACCTAAATCAAGAAACGCTGCCAGTTTGTCAATCAATGTTCTAAATTCAGCCCCACCTGGAACCCTGTTACACATGCAGGCTATCAAAAGCCAAAGCAGGCCAGAAGGAAATATATGTTTTTGAGAGAGAAATGGAAAAGTGTGGAGGCAACTGCCTAAAACTTTAGGTGCTTTCAGTTTGTCTTTATGGTGTGTGGGAGGATCAGCCAGGTGTAAAAGACTAGAGACAGAAGGGACACTATATAAATGTAATGAGTCTAGTATGCAAGTTGTTAAAACAGTCCACATAAGCTCTGTTATGATTAGAATACAAATGCCACATCTTTTCAACATTAACAGAATTCCATTCTATCCCCACACATTGCTTTAGGCATCTCATTTGCCAACACATTTGGACATCAGATAGGTATAAATTAAAGTATATAATTTATAGTGCATAGAAATCACAGAAATGCTTATTGACTCCTAAATTAGGATAATATATTTTAGCTGGTGCAGTCTTTTATCAATAAATCTTAATTGAATTTTCAAGTTAGAGCCTGCAGGGAAAATGTGCTCTAGTTTTCTTTTTAGGTTTTCAGAAACATTGAGCCCACATTGTGAATGTTCCCTGACTAAATGTAACTGGATCGCTTCGCAACAAAGATGAATCAATTTTCTTAATTTGTTCAAATGAAAATCATTCACATATTCTAGGTCTAAGGTTTTCAACTACTTTGTAAAAGTAATTAGATTTCTTGTAAAATGCATTCCAACCAGTAGAATATTACTGAATATTAATCTTCTTTTAAGTACATTCTCAAATTTCAGCACTATTTTCAGTGCAAACATATATTAAGCCTTTTACTTCTGGGATAAACACAAAGATGACTTGATATATTAAAAAGACTATTTCCCTTTGAGAATTTCGCCAACATTTCTGTGGAAAATAATCTATGCCAGATACATTTATGGCATAGAAAGTCAAGGGAATCATCCCATAATTTAAAAAATAAAATTCTATGTTTTAGCACTTTGACTTGAAGAAAATAATGGTTGAGGTACTCACTTTGGAATTTCAAATGCCTTTTTTAAAAAATCTGAAATATTCAAAGTCAACATGTATTGTTTTCTTAGGTTTAGGTTTCCATTAATGTTGCCTGTCTTCCTTGGATTCCGTCAAAAGCTGACCCTGAAACAATAGCTTGGGTGCAGATAGTGTTTTGGGGAGATAATCCTAAGTGGCAGGCAAATTAAGGAAGCCAAATTTTGTGACAGTGTATTGTTTTGTTTAATTATAACAACAACCCTCTGAAGTAGGTATATCACTCATCACTCTTAATTTCAAGCAACTGAAGCTAATTCCCTTTAGCTAATTAAGTAGAGGAAGGAGTTTATTAAAAGGATATTTGTTGGTTTACAGACTTATTGGAAGGTGTAGAGAATTGAACTTGAATTTAAACTCCTAGAAACGATTCCAAAACTATATGTTATAGTTGGCCCAAAGAGGAAACCATTGCTTCTTTTGATGTCCTGCAGGATATTAGGATAGGTGCTGCTAATTCTCAACTTCTGCTGCAAGTAAATGCCATGTCTGTGCCAGGACAATGACCTTCAAACCACGGAGGTGCTGTATACACAGTTGCTGCTACCATCAAAAGAAGCAGCAAAAATGGATTCAGACTGGAAACTCCTTCTTGTTGTTCACTTACTGGTCAAATTCTGGTGTGTGTTCATCTGACTGGGGCAGCTGAGCCACCATCATAGCCCCAGGTCTAGCTGCTGGAGAGGCAGGGAATTTGATTTTCTGCATTCTACTTTGTGGAAGCAGGACTCTTAAGACTAAGAATATTCCACTATGATAAAGATATTTTCAAATGTGCTAGGTTGGGGACATGACAGATATCAGATAGGCAGATAGGTGCAATATAGTAGCAGCTTTATTTTACTTGTGAAGAAACTGAAAATCAGGAAGCTTCAGTAATATGTCAATTGTTATATTGCCAGAGAGGCTAGAATCAAACTATAAATTGAGTTTTCTCTAAATCCCGTGCCTTTATTCTCTGCCTTTTTTTCCCCTTTGGTCTAAACCCAAAGCATATAGATAACTGTACTGTCTCATACACAGATTTTTTAAATAAGAACAGTTCTCTTGTTGTTACCAAGGAGTGAAATATGTAGTGGATGTCTGTTGTGTTTTGTTTTTTCATGTTTGCCTAACCACCATCCCTCCTCTCATCTTCTGGTCATAGAAACATTTCTTTTGAGGAGCCATCCCTCTCCAAATTCCTAATAGGACCATGGTTACAAGATTTTCATTCTGTCCCTCAGGAGGAGTAGGCATGCAAATTAGGCTGACCAATCCTTGACATCTCTTTGGCCAAGATGCTTGCCTTAGGGATGGACATGTTGCCTAATCTGGGCCAATAAGAGTTCTTGCTAGGACTCTTCTGCTAGAATTGGTAAGCAAGACACTTTCTATGGTTGGCTGAATAATGGTGCTCCAAAGATGTTGACATTTAAACCTCTAGAACCTGTGTTTATGTTACATGGATGGTAAAAGAGATTTTGAAGAGATGATAAAGTTAATATTTTGAGATGAGCAGATTATTTTAGATTACCTGGATAGTTCATTAGGGTGGGCCTGATGTAATCACAAGAGTCCTTATAAGAGGGAAGCAGGAGAACAGAGTGAATGGAAAGCAAAATGACCATGGAGGCAGAAAGTAGATTGATGTGGCCACAAACAAGGAATGCTGGCAGCCTCTAAAAGCTGGAGGAGGCAAGTGCATTTATGAGCTCTTCAGAGAAACAGAAAAAAAGCATAAAGAGATTTATTATAGGGAATTGGCTTACATAGAGGCTGAGAAGTCCCAGGATCTTTAGTCAGCAAACTAGAGAGACCTAGAAGAGCAGATGGTGAAGTTCAGTTTGAGTTTGAGTCTGAGGGCAGCTGACTGATGTCTCATCTCCAAGACAAGCAGAGAGAGCAAATTCTTCCTTACTTTGACTTTCTTGTTCTATCCGGATCTTCAGTGGATTAGATGAGGCCCATCCATAATCTACTTTACTCAGCCTACAGATTCAAATGTTAGTTTCACCCCAAAACACCCTCATAGACACACTCAGAATAATATTTAAACCTATTATCTGGACACCATGTGACCCAGCCAAACTGACACATAACATTAACCATAGCAGTGGGGTGCCTGGGTGGCTTAGTCAGTTCAGGTCATGATCCTGGAGTCCTAGGACTGAGCCCTGAGTCAGGTTCCCCATTCAGTGGGGAATATGCTTCTCCCTCTGACCCTCCCTTGTCTCATGCTCTCTCTTTCTTTCTCTCAAATAAATAAATAAAATATTAAAAAAGGGGCACCTGGGTGGCTCAATGGCTGAGTGTCTGTCTGCCTTTGGCTCAGATTGTGATCCCAGGTCCTAGGATCAAGTTCCACATCAGGCTCTCTGAAGGGAGCCTGCTTCTCCCTCTGCCTGTGTCTCTGCCTCTCTCTCCATGTCTCTCATGAATAAATAAATAAAATATTTTTAATAATCTTTAAAAAAATTAACCATTACAGCAATGAATGGATTCTTTCCTGGAATTTCTGGAGAGAAAGATTCCTGCACACACCTTGATTTTAGCCCTACAAGAGTTATTTTGGACATCAGATCTTCAGAAATGTAAGAGAATAAATTTGTGTTGTTTTAAACCATTAAGGTTGTGGACATTTGTTAAAGCAGCAACAAGAAAACCAGTACACATATTTTCCCAGAGAGACAGAAATAGAGGAAGAGACACACAGAGATCAATGAAAATGATAATGATAAAAGTTGTGATGACACAGTTTGAAACCCTTGATTTGTTTGTATCTAAGCCAGCACTATCCCTGTGCATTGCAGCTATTTGGCCTACAGATTTGTTTAGAGTACCAGATAATTTGTACTGTGTTTCTGCTACCTAAAACTGAAAGAGTCCTAAGAATACAATGAAGTTGCCTCATTTTTAAAATTTTTAGTTTGTTTGTATATTATAAGGAAAATGAGAGTAATAAGTGTCTCTCTTTCATGCACCTAGGTGGATATCTTGAAGAAAGAATAATGTTTTCTGAATGCATTAGTACACATTAACTAAGTATATTCAGGTGGATACAGCATTGGAGGCAAAAAAAAAAAAAAAGTTCAAAAAAAATCTCTGAAGGCAAAAGAAAGTAAAATTAATGTTTCAGTTATTCAGTGCTGATTATAAATTTGCTTATTATCTTTGGATAAATAGCAAGCATTTAGCTTTTCAGTCATTAAAAATTGTTGATTTCAAGAGTGAAGCTGTCATCTGACCAGATACAAATTTTGTTCTTGGTTTATTTAGCAAAATAAATTCCCCAGAAGTATTCTGGTCATGTGATTTTTTTTTTTTTTTTAGATTTTATTTATTTATTCATGAGAGACACACAGAGAGAGGCAGAGACATAGGCAGAGGGAGAAGCAAGTTCCCCGCAGGGAACCCAATGCAGGACTCAATCCCAGGACCCCAGGATCATGACCCAAGCCAAAGGCAGACACTCAACCACTGAGCCACCCGGGTGCCCCGGGTCATGTGAAATTTAAATAGAAACAGTATTTGCAGTTCTTTTGGCATTATGATTAATTGAGGCCCAACATCTGATAAATATAGGATATACTTTTACATGAGTCAAGACTTTCCTCTAGTTTGGAATGCATATATTACCATCACTTCTATTACATGTTCAAAGGCAGCTAAAACAAAAACAAGGAACATGGCCATTCATGCACTTCAACAAAAAGATGGTAATTCTCTATGGGGAATCCATCTTTATTGTCATCTGAGGGAGTGACATAAGGAAAAAGGAAATATACAAAGTGAATTAGTTTTGGTCATCAAAGGGGTGAAAAATATTGCAACATGATTCCCTTGGCATTTAGATATGGATAAAAAGTGTTTCAAGCTTGAATCGAACTGTCGTTTGGATGTTCATACCAATTTTACCTTCGTGTAATTTCATTGTTCTGAAGTTATATATCTTTCTACATTTTGGTATAGTTTATTATATACCTGACACTGTGCTAAGCACTTTATACACATTATTTCATTTCATTGTCATAGCAACCCAATGGAAGAGATACAGCTATTATTTTCACTTTATCAATAAGAAAATTGGGGCCTTGAGAAATTGAGCATCTTTCCCAATGTCACACAGCTAGTAAGTGGAAAAATTAGGATGCAAATTTGGCCATCAGATTTTACAACCTGTGTTCTTACTTCAGAGCCTATTCTCTAAACCAGCAATATCAGATCAACTCCAGCTTGAATTTACACATGCTACCTTTATTTCATTTATATCCTTCTGGTATTTGTAACTTGTTCCAGATTCATAAATCTATATAGAAATACATGATAACAGTTTTCCTATGGACCTACTAAAATGCTAGCTCCGTTAATTTAGAACTACACAAACAAAGATTATATAGGAGCTAACATCGGAAAGATTAGATTTTTTCAGAGAGTAATTGAAAAAAAGGATTTATGGTTCTTTCCTTGGACTACTGAGCTATTTTTGTATATAATTAACTGATACTGATTCTAAATGGTTATTTATTTACGTCCTTTATCTTAAATATTTGGGTTTTCCAGGGTTATGTCTTAAGCCTTGTTCACTTATTCTGCATATAGAACTCTACCTGCATAATTGCATTTGACCTCATAATTTTAACCACCACTTATATTCAGATAACATATTTATATCAGTAGCCCAAACCTCTTTTTCCATATGCAGTTGCTTAGTGGTTATCTCTGTTTAACAGCTCCAAAAACACCTAAACACAACCAAAGCAGAATTTATTATCTCTTCCTCTTGACCACATCCCTTTCCATTGTGACTGCCTTAATCCAATTTTATTTTGCGTGACCTGTTCAGTTAGTGGCACCACTATCCATCATCTAAGCATCCTTGATTCCTTTCTTGTTTCTTTTGTATCTTTTTATACATATCTGATCACTAAATTGTAGTAATTTTACCTTTTCAATATGCGTTTTGTTTGTCTCTTTGTCTTTATCTCAAATAGGAGAAAGTTCAGTACTTCAGATTGTTATTATCTTCCTACAAGTCTTTCTTCTCTGTTTTTTTCTACTTCACAGACATACTCCAGAGACAGATCTAAAGGATTTTTACTTCTATCTAGATGGGCCAGCTTGTATCACTTACCTCCTGCCAACAACAGCTTTAACAGAGCTGAATAGAATTTAAAAATGGTTTTGAAGCAAATAGGAAATAGAAACCTTGAACCAAGATTTTGGAGAAAGGGTATGTAGGTTGAGATGATCCCAACAGTCTATGCCGCTTATCCCCTCTAGGCATGTGCTAATTGTGATTGGTGTAAAATGAGGGGATTAGAAATCAAATAGAATGCAGTGACCAAGGGCATCTGGGTGGCTTAGTTGGTTAAGGGTCTGCTTTCAGCTCAGGTCATGATCTCTGGGTCCTGGGATGGAGCCCCATGTCAGGCTTCCTTCTCAGCTAAGAGTCTGCTTCTCACTCTCTCTCTCCCCCTCCCCATCACTTGTTCTTGCTCTCTAAAATAAATAAATAAAATCTTTTTAAAAAGAAAGAAAGAAGAAAGAAAGAAAGGAAGAAAGAAAGAAAGAACGAAAGAAAGAAAGAAAGAAGCAAGCAAGCAGTGCCCAAGAGATTGATTAACTGCACAGGGATTTTATCAGTCTTATGATGCTGGGGAGATAAAATTTTGAGTTCAGAGACCATTAAAGGAAAGAGGACCTGATAAACACTTCAGACATTCTGTTGAGACCATTCTAACTATCTCTGAAAAAAAAGAAAAAAAAAAGAGTATATCATTCAGAGCTCTAAATTTTCACTACAAATTTTCATTCACAAGGTCCAGTATTTTGTGGAAGATTATAGATATTCCAGGAGATGGTCACAACATAAGAGAAAAAAAAAAAAACAGATGAAAGAAAGAAACCCATAGAGATCCATATATTGTATTTACTGCACATAAAATTTAAAATAACTGTCAATATGTTCAAGGAAAAAGATGAAAAGATAAGAAATTTCAGCAGAAATTTTGATAAATATTTTGAAAATTATAAAACTGAAAATTAGGACAACTCAAATAAAAACTTAATGAGCTTGAGAGCAGATTACACATGATTGAAGAAAGAACTGATGAACTAAAAAAAAAGATTAGAAAACATTATCCAAACTGATTGATGAAAAGAGATAGGAAATACAATAAGAGAATAAGAGAATTTGGGGGCATGATGATGACATATTCTAAAGTACATGTAATTTAAGCTCTGGAAGGAGAGGAAACAGAATAAGCAGAAGTAATATTTGAAGAGATGATAACGTATATTTTTAGAATTTATGAAAGATATCAAGTCACAGAATCTGGAAGGATTTTGAACTCCAAGCAGGATAATTAAAATAAAGCCACATGTAGGCATATTGTTAGTCAAATTCTAAACGTGATTACAAAGAAAATATCTTTTTAGCAGCCAGAAAGAAAAAACTTCTCTTTAAAGAGGTAACAATGAGACTTCTCAACAGAAATGATGGAGATAACAAACAATAGAATAGTTTCTGTAATCAAAAGAAAGCAAATACTTTATAATAACAAAAAAATCCTTAAAAGTTAAAATTTAAGATGGATAGAACTAAGTGTGAAAGTTAAATGACATAACTGCTAGACTAAATACTAAGAAACTGTCTTCATGGTCTTGGGGTAAGCAATTATTCTTAAAATCAATCATTATAACCATGATAGAGAACAAAATCAGACTTTGCTAAAAGTAAAAACACTATTGAGGAGTTAAAAGGGAAGCCAAAGATCAGAATATATTCATGAGACTTCTATACACTCAAAGACTGTTATCCACCAGAAAAGCTAAGAATAAAAAGGTTTAGTGAAGATGTGGAGAAATGAACTCTCATAGTGTTAATTGCTGATGGGAGTGTCAACTGGTACAGTCACTCTGGAAATCTGTTTGACAGTATCTATTAAACAGTCTTCCATATAATGCAGCAATTTCATTCCTAGTATTGTAAGTACTTATGTTCACCAAATACATGTACATAGTGGTTATAGCAGCTTTATTCATAATCTCAATTATCTGTAAACAACCCATATCTACATCAATGTAATAATGGATAAATCAACTATGGTATAGTCATGCAATGGCATATTATTCATAACATTGCTACATGCAACAAAATGGATGAATCTCACAAACATAATCTTGTGTAAAAGAAATCAGGCACAAAACAACACATATTGTATAAGTCCATTTATATGAAGATCAAAAGTAGCAAAACTAGTTTATGGTTATAGAGATCAGGATAGTATTATCTGTGGGGGAAATATTGATTATGAGAGGCATATGGAACCTCCTAGAGTGGTGGAAATGCTTCTAGAATGTTTGATCTAGGGTGTGGTTACATGAGTGCATACATATATAAAAATTCACTTACCTGAAATGAAAGACATTTTCAGAAAAACACAAATTGGAAAAATTAATCAATAGTAGGTATACATTAAAAGAAATAGAAAAGGGAGGGCTTTGGTAAGAAAGAAATGATCTCAGAGAGAAGCATGGAAATTCAGGGAGCAGTAAATAGCAACAGAAAGTGTCAAATATGGGTTAATATTAACTGTATAGAACAATTGTGATCTCAATGACATTTATAATACCTAGAATTAAAATATTTGACAGCAATAACACAAAAGGAGAGAAGGAGCAATTAATAATAGTGTGAAAGTATTCTAAAGTAATAAAAAGGCAGAATAAGAGGACCCTGAGCTCACTTCATCCCACAAATAAAACTGGATAACATTCACATCAGTGAAATAATCCAGAAAATGGCCTGAAGTCTGGCAGAACAAACTCCACAACCAAAGGTAGAGAAGATATCACATTGAAGAGGGTAGGAAGTTTGGAGATGTAGTGGGGAGTGAAACCATGGCCATCTGTGGAGGGGCAAGAGGGAGGGGGCTATGGGCATGGAGAAGGATAAGAAATAGACTACCATACCAGGGAATCTGCATGGAGAAGACAAATCCTCAGAACACTTGGCTTTCAAAACTATAAGGGCTGAATTTCATGAGTTCTTACAAACACTGAGACTTAAAGTTTGGAATTTTAAAAATCAGAGGACTAAGTTCTGAGAGAATCTGGAGTATGACAGAAAGCCAAGTCCCTGTCCTTAAAGAGACAGCACACAAACAGCCCACAGAGTTACAGCATAGAAGCAACAGCTTGAAAAACACATAGGGCACATGGAAGAATTATTTATGCATATCAGAGCATATCCCAGAAGGGGCAAGTTTCCCAGAAAGACTTCTCCAGAAACAAAGGAGCTGGTAGGTGCCATCTCTCTCCTCTGCCCTCCAGAATCCAGCATAAACACATGGCCACCAGTGGGAACAAGCATACATTCACTACCAAACTTGTTTACACAAAACCCCACCTTCCTGTGCTTTGGTGGATCCACTCTTCCCAGTCACATCTGCCTCAGTGGGGTCTGTGGATCCCCACCCCCAGAAGACTGGCAAAAATCTTCCCAAGACCACATTTCCCTTTTCCTGGCCAGCATGTGTTGTGAGGCCTTAGTCTCAGTGGATGGTGTCGGGTCTCATTTCACCAACACATCAGTTCATACCTTGTTATAACTGTGTGCCTCACTCTGACCAGGGACCAAGCACTCCCCAAAAGTAAGCAGACAGGGCCTCCGTGGACAAAGGGACTAAAGGAAAAAGTGGCCAAGACACAACAGTTGGGCACACACAACACATATAGGAAATATCACTGAAGTGCCAGATACTGGTGAACAAGGGACAGTGCACTGCAGGGCACCCCAGGAACTTTTCTTCATACGGTGATTACCCAACAGCAGGAGATGTAGCTAACCTCCCTAACACAGAGAAATAGACACAGAGAGGCAGACAAAGCAAGGAGACAGAGGAATATGCCCCAGATGAAAGAATAGGCCAAAAACACAGCAAGAAACTAAGTGAAACAGATATAAATAATACGTCTGATAGACAATTTAAAGTAATGATCATAGGGGATACCTGGGTGGCTCAGCGGTTTGGCGCCTGCCTTTGGCCCAGGGCGCGATTCTGGAGTCCTGGGATCGAGTCCCGCGTCGGGCTCCCGGCATGGAGCCTGCTTCTCCCTTCTCCTGTGTCTCTGCTTCTCTCTCTCTCTCTATCATAAATAAATAAATAAATCTTAAAAAAATAAAACAATGATCATAAAGACACTCACTGGTCTTGAGAAAACAGTGGAGGACATCAGGACATCCCTTACAAAGAGATAGAAAACATAAAAAAGAACAAACCAGTGAAAAACACAATAAATGAAATTTAAAATAACTAGAAGAATAAATAGCAGGCTAGAGGAAACAGAAGAATGATATAGTGACTTGGAGACCAGAATGATGGAAAGTAAGCTGAGTAGGTAAGAGAAAAAAAATTGTGCAAAATGAGAATAGACTGAGGAAACTCAATCACTCCATCAAATGTAATAACATTCTCATTAAAGGGATCCAAGAAAAAGAGAGAGAAAAGGGGACAGAAAACATATTTAAAAACATAATAACTGAAAAGTTCCCAATTCTGGGGAAGGAAACAGATATCCAGATTGAGGCAGCACAGAGATTCCCTGCCTTCCAAAATCAACCAAGGAGGTCTACACCAAGGCATATAGTAATAAAACAGCAAAAAGTAGTAATTAAGAGAGAATTTTAAAAGCAGCAAGAGAAAAGAAGACAGTTGCATATGGAGGAAGCCCTCTAAGGCCATCAGTAGATTTTCAGCAGAAACTTGGCAGTCCAGAAGAAAGTGGCATGATATATTCAAAGTGCTGAAAGGAAAAAAAAAATCTGTAGCCAAAATATTCTATCCAGCAAGGCTATCATTCAGAATAGAAAGAGAGTTAAGGAGTTTCTCAGACCAACCAGATAGAATTTATGACCATGAAACCAGCCCTATAAGAAATTTTAAAGGGAACTCTGAATGGAAAGAGAAAAATCATAAGTAAGAGTAAGAAAAATAGAAAGTACAAAATCAGGAAAAATCGGTATATCTGTAAAAATCAGTCAAGGGACTCACAAAATAAAAGGATGTAAAGTATGACAACATATATCTAAAGCATGTGGGGGAGTGGAGTAAAGAATGGACTCAAACTTAAGTGACCATCAACTTAATATACACGGCTATACACAGAAGATGTTATATATAAACTTGATTGTAACAACAAATAAAAAGCTAGTAAGAGATATACAAAAAATAAAGAGAAAGGAATCCGAGTATATCATTAAAGAAAGCCAGCAAATCATGAGAGAAGAGAGCAAGAAAAGAAACGATCATGGAAGAACTACAAAAAACAACCACAAAACAAGGAACAAAATGACAATATATACATACTTACCAATAATTACTTTGAATGTAAATGGACTAAACACTCCAATCAAAAGACATAGGGTGACAGAATGGATAAAAAAAAAATACTCATCTATATATGCTGCCTATAAGAGACTCTTTGGAAGATCTAAAAAACCCTCAGATTGAAAGTGAGAGGATGGAGGAATATTTATAATGCAAATGTACTCAAGAGAAAGCTAGGGTAGCAGTACTTCTATTAGTTAAAATTGACTAAGACAAAGACTGTAACAAGAAACAAAGAATGATACTATATAATAATAAAGGGGACAATCCAACAAGAAGATATAACACTTGTAAATATTTATGCACCCAACATGGGAGCACCCAAATACATAAACTAGTTAATGACAAACATAAAGAAAAATGAATTGGTAGTAATACAATAATGGGGACTTTATTTTTTATTTATTTATTTATTTATTTTTTTTAATAATGGGGACTTTAACACCCATTTACATCAATGGACAGATACCCAAACAGAAAATCAACACGGAAGCAGTAGTTTTGAATAGCACACTATACCATATAGATCTAACACATAAATTCAGAGCATGCCATCCTAAAAGAGCAGAATACACTGCTCTTTGAAGTGCATATGAAACATTCTCCAGAATAGATCACATATTAAAGCACAAAACCAATCTCAATAAATTTAAAAAGATTGAAATCATACCATGCACAATGATATAAACTAGAAATCAATCACAAGAAAAAATCTGGAGAGGCCACAAATTAATTCATGGAGGTTAAATAACATGCTACTAAACAATGAGTGGATCAGCCACAAAATCAAAAAATAAATAAAAAATCATGTGGAGGGACGCCTGGGTGGCTCAGCGGTTGAGCATCTGCCTTTGGCTCAGGGCGTGATCCCAGAGTTTTGGGATCGAGTCCCACGTGGAGTTCCCTGGATGGGGCCTGCTTCTCTCTCTCTGCCTATGTCTCTGCCTCTCTCTTGCCCTGTCTCTCATGAATAAATAAATAAATCTTTAAAAAAAATCATGTGGAGAAAAATGAAAACAAAACAGTACAAAATCTTTGGGATGGGGGGAGGGGCAAGATGGCGGAAGAGTAGGGTCCCCAAGTCACCTGTCCCCACCAAATTACCTAGATAACCTTCAAATCATCCTGAAAATCTACGAATTTGGCCTGAGATTTAAAGAGAGAACAGCTGGAACGCTACAGTGAGAAGAGTTCGCGCTTCTATCAAGGTAGGAAGACGGGGGAAAAAGAAATAAAGAAACAAAAGGCCTCCAAGGGGGAGGGGCCCCGCGAGGAGCCGGGCTGAGGCCGGGGCGAGGGTCCCCAGGACAGGAGAGCCCCGTCCCGGAGACGCAGGAGCTGCACCGACCTTCCCGGGCGGAAAGGGGCTCGCGGGGAGGTGGAGCAGGACCCAGGAGGGCGGGGATGCCCTCGGGCTCCTGGGGACAGTAACAGACACCTGGCCCTGCCACTGCGGTTGTTCCTTCAGGGCCTCAAGGGGTAAACAACCCCCACTGAGCCCTGCACCAGGCAGGGGGCAGAGCAGCTCCCCCAAGTGCTAACACCTGAAAATCAGCACAACAGGCCCCTCCCCCAGAAGACCAGCTAGACGGACAAGTTCTAAGGGAAGTCAAGGGACTTACAGTATACAGAATCAGAAGATACTCCCCTGTGTTTTTTTTTTCTTTTTGATTTCTGTTTGCTTCCCCCACCCTTTTATTTCCTTTCTTTCTTCCTTTCTTTTTCTTTCTCTTTTTCTTCTCTTTTTTTTTCTTTTTCTCTTTTCTTTCCTTCTTTCTCTCATCTCTTTTTCTCCTTTTCCCAATACAACTTGTTTTTGGCCACTCTGCACTGAGCAAAATGACTAGAAGGAAAACCTTACCTCAAAAGAAAGAATCAGAAACAGTCCTCTCTCCCACAGAGTTACAAAATCTGGATTACAATTCAATGGCAGAAAGCCAATTCATAAGCACTATTATACAGCTACTGGTGGCTCTAGAAAAAAGCATAAAGGACTCAAGAGACTTCATGACTGCAGAATTTAATTCCAATCAGGCAGGAATTAAAAATCAATTGAATGAGATGCAATCCAAAGTCCTAACGATGAGAGTTAACGAGGTGGAAGAACGAGTGAGTGACATAGAAGACAAGTTGATGGCAAAGAGGGAAACTGAGGAAAAAAGAGACAATTAAAAGACCATGAAGCTAGATTAAGGGAAATAAACGACAGCCTGAGGAAGAAAAACCTACGTTTAATTGGGGTTCCCGAGGCCACCGAAATGGACAGAGGGCCAGAATGTGTATTTGAACAAATCATAGCTGAAAACTTTCCTAATCTGGGAAGGGAAACAGGCATTCAGATCCAGGAAATAGAGAGATCCCCCCCTAAAATCAATAAAAACCGTTCAACACCTCAACATTTAATAGTGAAGCTTGCAAATTCCAAAGATAAAGAGAAGATCCTTAAGCAGCAAGAGACAAGAAATCCCTGACTTTTATGGGGAGGAGTATTAGGGTAACAGCAGACCTCTCCAAAGAGACCTGGCAGGCCAGAAAGGGCTGGCAGGATATATTCAGGGTCCTAAACGAGAAGAACATGCGACCAAGAATACTTTATCCAGCAAGACTCTCATTCAAAATGGAAGGAGAGATAAAGAGCTTCCAAGACAGGCAGGAACTGAAAGAATATGTGACCTCCAAACCAGCTCTGCAAAATATTTTAAGAGGGACTCTTAAAGTTCCCGTTTAAGAAGAAGTTCAGTGGAAAAATCCACAAAAAAAAGGACTGAATAGATATCATGATGACACTAAACTCATACCTTTCAATAGTAACTCTGAACGTGAACGGGCTTAATGACCCCATCAAAAGGCGCAGGGTTTCAGACAGGATAAAAAAGCAGGACCCATCTATTTGCTGTCTACAAGAGACTCATTTTAGACAGAAGGACACCTACAGCCTGAAAATAAAAGGTTGGAGAACCATTTACCATTCAAATGGTCCTCAAAAGAAAGCAGGGGTAGCCATCCTTATATCAGATAAACTAAAATTTACCCCGAAGACTGTAGAGAGAGATGAAGAGGGACGCTATATCATACTTAAAGGATCTATCTAACAAGAGGACTTAAAAATCCTCAATATATATGCCCCGAATGTGGGAGCTGCCAAATATATAAATCAATTAATAACCAAAGTGAAGAAATACATAGATAATAATACACTTATACTTGGTGACTTCAATCTAGCTCTTTCTATACTCGATAGGTCTCCTAAGCACAATATTCTCCAAAGAAACAAGAGCTTTAAATGATACACTGGACCAGATGGATTTCACAGATATCTACAGAACTTTACATCCAAACACAACTGAAAACACATTCTTCTCAAGTGCACATGGAATTTTCTCCAGAATAGACCACATACTGGGTCACAAATCGGGTCTGAACCGATACCAAAAGATTGGGATCGTCCCCTGCATATTCTCAGACCATAATGCCTTGAAATTAGAACTAAATCACAACAAGAAGTTTGGAAGGACCTCAAACACGTGGAGGTTAAGGACCATCCTGCTAAAAGATGAAAGGGTCAACCAGGAAATTAAGGAAGAATTAAAAAGATTAATGGAAACTAATGAGAATGAAGATACAACCGTTCAAAATCTTTGGGATGCAGCAAAAGCAGTCCTAAGGGGGAAATACATCGCAATACAAGCATCCACTCAAAAACTGGAAAGAACTCAAATACAAAAGCTAACCTTACACATAAAGGAGCTAGAGAAAAAACAGCAAATAGGTCCTACACCCAGCAGAAGAAGAGAGTTAATAAAGATTTGAGCAGAACTCAACAAAATCGAGCCCAGAAGAACTGTGGAACAGATCAACAGAACCAGGAGTTGGTTCTTTGAAAGAATTAATAAGATAGATAAACCATTAGCCAGCCTTATTAAAAAGAAGAGAGAGAAGACTCAAGTTAATAAAATCGTGAATGAGAAAGGAGAGATCACTACCAACACCAAGGAAATACAAACAATTTTAAAAACATATTATGAACAGCTATACGCCAATAAATTAGGCAATCTAGAAGAAATGGACGCATTCCTGGAAAGCCACAAACTACCAAAACTGGGACAGGTAGAAATAGAAAACCTGAACAGGCCAATAACCGGGGAGGAAATTGAAGCAATCATCAAAAACCTCCCAAGACACAAAAGTCCAGGGCCAGATGGCTTCCCTGGAGAATTCTATCAAACGTTTAAAGAAGAAACCATACCTATTCTACTAAAGGTGTTTGGAAAGATAGAAAGAGATGGAGTACTTCCAAATTCGTTCTATGAGGCCAGCATCACCTTAATTCCAAAAGCAGACAAAGACCCCACCAAAAAGGAGAATTATAGACCAATATCCCTGATGAACATGGATGCAAAAATTCTCAACAAGATACTGGCCAATAGGATCCAAGAGTACATTAAGAAAATTATTCACCATGACCAAGTAGGATTTATCCCCAGGACACAAGGCTGGTTCAACACTCATAAAACTATCAATGTGATTCATCATATCAGCAAGAGAAAAACCAAGAACCATATGATCCTCTCATTAGATTCAGAGAAAGCATTTGACAAAATACAGCATCCATTCCTGATCAAACTCTTCAGAGTGTAGGGATAGAGGGAACATTCCTCAACATCTTAAAAGCTATCTACGAAAACCCCACAGCAAATATCATTCTCAATGGGGAAGCACTGGGAGCCTTTTCCCTAAGATCAGGAATAAGACAGGGATGTCCACTCTCACCACTGCTATTCAACATAGTACTGGAAGTCCTAGCCTCAGCAATCAGACAACAAAAAGACATTAAAGGCATTCAAATTGGCAAAGCAGAAGTCAAACTCTCCCTCTTTGCCGATGACATGATACTCTACATAGAAAACCCAAAAGTCTCCACCCCAAGATTGCTAGAACTCATACAGCAATTTGGTAGCGTGGCAGGATACAAAATCAATGCCCAGAAATCAGTGGCATTTCTACACACTAACAATGAGACTGAAGAAAGAGAAATTAAGGAGTCAATCCCATTTACAATTGCACCCAAAAGCATAAGATACCTAGGAATAAACTTAACCAAAGAGGTGAAGGATCTATACCCTAAAAACCATAGAACACTTCTGAAAGAAATTGAGGAAGACACAAAGAGATGGAAAAATATTCCAAGCTCATGGATTGGCAGAATTAATATTGTGAAAATGTCAATGTTACCCAGGGCAATTTACACATTTAATGCAATCCCTGTCAAAATACCATGGACTTTCTTCAGAGAGTTAGAACAAATTATTTTAAGATTTGCGTGGAATCAGAAAAGACCCCGAATAGCCAGGGGAGTTTTAAAAAAGAAAACCATAGCTGGGAGCATCACAATGCCAGATTTCAGGTTGTACTACAAAGCTGTGGTCATCAAGACAGTGTGGTACTGGCACAAAAACAGACACATAGATCAATGGAACAGAATAGAGAACCCAGAAGTGGACCCTGAACTTTATGGTCAACTAATATTCGATAAAGGAGGAAAGACTATCCATTGGAAGAAAGACAGTCTCTTCAATAAATGGTGCTGGGAAATTTGGACATCCACATGCAGAAGAATGAAACTAGACCACTCTCTTGCACCATACACAAAGATAAACTCAAAATGGATGAAAGATCTAAATGTGAGACAAGATTCCATCAAAATCCTAGAGGAGAACACAGGCAACACCCTTTCTGAACTCAGCCACAGTAACTTCTTGCAAGATACATCCACGAAGGCAAAAGAAACAAAAGCAAAAATGAACTATTGGGACTTCATCAAGATAAGAAGCTTTTGCACAGCCAAGAATACAGTCAACAAAACTCAAAGACAACCTACAGAATGGGAGAAGATATTTGCAAATGACGTATCAGATAAAGGGCTAGTTTCCAAGATCTATAAAGAACTTATTAAACTCAACACCAAAGAAACAAACAATCCATTCATGAAATGGGCAAAAGACATGAAGAGAAATCTCACAGAGGAAGACATAGACATGGCCAACATGCACATGAGAAAATGCTCTGCATCACTTGCCATCAGGGAAATACAAATCAAAACCACAATGAGATACCACCTCACACCAGTGAGAATGGGGAAAATTAACAAGGCAGGAAACCACAAATGTTGGAGAGGATGCGGAGAAAGGGGAACCCTCTTGCACGTTGGTGGGAATGTGAACTGGTGCAGCCACTCTGGAAAACTGTGTGAAGGTTCCTCAAAGAGTTAAAAATAGACCTGCCCTACGACTTAGCAATTGCACTGTTGGGGATTTACCCCAAAGATTCAGATGCAATGAAATGCCGGGACACCCGCACCCCCATGTTTATAGCCCAATGGCCACAATAGCCAAACCCTGGAAGGAGCCTCGGTGTCCATCGAAAGATGAATGGATAAAGAAGATGTGGTTTATGTATACAATGGAATATTACTCAGCCATTAGAAAACGACAAATACCCACCATTTGCTTCAACGTGAATGGAACTGGAGGGTATTATGCTAAGTAAGTCAATCGGAGAAGGACAAACATTATTTGTTCTCATTCATTTGGGGTATATATAATAATAGTGAAAGGGAATATAAGGGAAGGGAGTATAAATGTGTGGGAAATATCAGAAAGGGAGACAGAACATAGAGACTCCTAACTCTGGGAAATGAACTAGGGGTGGTGGAAGAGGAGGAGGGCAGGGGGTGGGGTGAATGGGTGACGTGTACTGAGGGGGGCACTGGACGGGATGAGCACTGGGTTTTATTCTGTATATTGGTAAATTGAACACCAATAAAAAATAAATTTATTATAAAAAAAATCTTTGGGGGGATCCCTGGGTGGCGCAGCGGTTTGGCGCCTGCCTTTGGCCCAGGGCGCGATCCTGGAGACCCGGGATCGAATCCCACATCAGGCTCCCGGTGCATGGAGCCTGCTTCTCCCTCTGCCTATGTCTCTGCCTCTCTCTCTCTCTGTCTCTCTGTGACTATCATAAATAAATAAAAATTAAAAAAAAAAAATTAAAAAAAAAAAAATCTTTGGGATGTAGCTGTTTTAAGATGAATTTATAGAATTAGAGGCCAACTGCAAGAAGCAAGAAAAATCTCAAATAAACAACCTAACCTTACACCTAAAGGAGCTACAAAAAACAAAACAAAAACAAAAACAAACAAACAAAATTCCAAAACAGCAGAAGGAAGGAAATATTAAAGATAGAGCAGAAATAAATGATATAGAACCTACAAAAACAATAAAACAGATCAATGACACAAGGAGCTGATTCTTTGAAAAGATCAACAAAAGTGATAAACCTCTAGCCAGATTCATTAAAAAAATGCAAATAAACAAAATAAAAAATGACAGAGGAGAAAAAACGACTGATAGGAAGATATTATGCATTTGTTAACTTTTGTGGAACTTAATTTATTTGTGTGGCAATTGCAGTAGCCTTTCAGAGATAATGATATAAAAGTGTCTAAATTCTTTACCACTGTATTTTGCTAATTAATGTAGTTCTTTTAGATTCAGCTAACTTGTAACTTGTTTACATAATGGTTTCACTTAGTATTTTTAAAAATAAAAATTCATTATTGTCTTTTCTATTAATTACATAATTACGTATGGAGTCATATGAGCAGTTAATATAACTAGTTATGTCAGTAAAATATCTGAGAAAGGGTGCCTGGGTGGCTCAGTTAGTTAAGTGTCTGCCTTCTGCTCAGGTCATGATCCCAGGGTCCTGTGATCAACTCCCACACTGGTCTCCCTGCTCAGTGGGGAAGTCTGCTACTCCCTCTCCCTCTACCCTTTCCCCTTGCTTGTGCTCTCTCTCTCAAATAAATAAATCAAATCATTTTTAAAAATCTGAGAAAGAATGTCTATTTTTATTCCTCTTTTGTTACAGATTGCTTGATTCTTTTTCATAGTGTTGTTAGTCTTCTAGACTGATCTAGCCAAATTATACTCAGTACATGAATTAACTTGAACATTTTGCATTTTATATATTTATAAAAAGTATGAATCCACACTTTTCTGAGAATTTAGACTGGAATTTTCAGAAATTATTCAATGCAGTGCTATCAATCAGAAAGATATCATGAGGAAAAATTACAATGACAAGTTTGTAATTTTTGAATGCTATTCAAAAATGTATTCAGGTGATTTTATGCT
Organism: Canis lupus dingo; assembly: GCF_003254725.2. Classification (NCBI taxonomy): domain Eukaryota; kingdom Metazoa; phylum Chordata; class Mammalia; order Carnivora; family Canidae; genus Canis; species Canis lupus. The sequence continues at coordinate 20,500,553 of NC_064274.1, read as the reverse complement.
TCTTTTTGCTAGATTCAGAAATTAAAATAATCAGACTAATATCTTACATGAATTGATTTAAAACCAGACTAATGATGTTTTCATAATTTTAAAATTGAGGCATTTTAGATTATGTTTTAGTAGACTATGCAAGGATGAAAACTTTGGGTCTAACTGCCTAGATCAAAATTTAAGCTTTGTTATATCCTAGCCATAAAATCTTGGACAATTTCCTTAAGTTCCCCAAACTGTAGCTTTTTTCATCTGTAAAATGCAGTAATAACAGTACCTGCATTATTCTGAGGTTTAAATGACAGTGGTGGGCTTGTGAAACAGTCCAGCCAAGAAGATGCAAGCAGAAATCACTTGGTAGATACTGTTTGAAAGGTGGCCTACTTGCCTGGTAATAATTTTTTATCTTTCCCCTTTTCCCTCTTTTACCTAAATGGGGTGCAAACATGCTAGGAATACAATACACATTCCATGGTCCAAAGAAAGAAAGTTGCATGCAGTCTGGCAGAATGAAGCTTGAGTCCTTGGTGACATTTTAAAGCCATTTTATCAATTTTTGAGACTACCTATTTGGGGAGTTCTTGTTATAAGAAAAAAATAAAATGGGAGCACCTGCATGGGGACTGGGTGGGGCAGTTGGTTAGGCTTCTGACTCTTGGTTTTGGCTCGATTGTGATCTCAGGGTCATGAGATCAAGTTCTGCATCAGGAGCTCAGTGAGGAGTCTCCTTGGGATTTATTCTCCCTCTCCCTCTGTCCCTCCCACTCATTCTCTCTCTTTCTTTCTCATCAATCAATCAATCAATCAATCAATCAATCTTTAAAAAGAAAAAAAACCTTTTTGGTAATCCATTTCAATCTTGTTTCTGTTACATTCAGCTAAATGCAACATTAAGTGATACACTATCATTCTGGAAACGTTTTCCTATTCAATTCAGTTAAATTTTAAAAGGTAACATTAATTTGCAGATGACATGACATATATATATATATATATATATATATATATATATATATATATATATATTTAACCAAAGAGGTGAAAGATCTGTTATAAAACATTGATGAAAGAAATTGAAGGCAACACAAATGAATAGAAAGATATCCCATGCTCATGAGTTGGAAGAACTAATATTATTAAAATGTCTATAATACTCAAAGCAACATACTCACTTAATGTAATGCCCATCAAAATACCAATTGCATTTTTCACAGAGCTAGAACAAACAACCCCGAGTTTACAGGGAAGCACAAAAGACCCCAAATAGACAAAGCAATATTGTAAAAGAAAAACAGTGACACCTGGGTGGCTCTGTCGGTTAAGTGTCCAACTCTTGATTTCAGCTCGGGTCATGCATGATCTTAGTGTCATGAGATCAAGCCCCAAGTTGAGTTCTGCATTCAGCAGGGAGTCTGCTCAAATATTCTCTCCCTCTGCCCCTTTACTTACTTGCTCTCTATTTATCTCAAATAAATAAATAAATAAATAAATAAATAAATAAATAAATCTAAAAAGGAAAAGGAAAACAGAACTGGAGGAATGACAATTCTAGACTTCAAGTTATATTACACAGCTATAGTAATCAAAGCATATGGTACTGGGGAAAAAAAAAGACACATAGATCAAAGAAGTAGAATACAAAGCCCAGGAATGAATCTACAATTATGTGGTCAATTATTCTTTGACAAAAGTGGCAAAAATATCCAATGGGAAAGAGTCTCTTCAACAAATGGTGTTGGCAAAACTGGACATCTACATGTAAAATAATGAAACTAGACCACTTTCACCACACACCAAAGTAAACTCAAAATTGATTAAAGACCTAAATATATGATCTGAAACTATACGAATCCTAGAAGACCACATGATGCATTTCTCTGATATCAATCACAGAACATTTTTGTAGATATGTCTCCTGAGGCAAAAGAAGCGAAAGCAAAAATAAACTATTGTGACTATATCAAAATAAGAACTTCTGCACAGCAAAGAAAACAACAAAACTAAAAGACAACCTACTGAATGGGAGATGATATTTGCAAATGATATATATGATAAGGGCTTAATATCCAAAATACAGGGATCCCTGGGTGGCGCAGCGGTTTGGCGCCTGCCTTTGGCCCAGGGCGCGATCCTGGAGACCCGGGATCGAATCCCACGTCGGGCTCCCGGTGCATGGAGCCTGCTTCTCCCTCTGCCTATGTCTCTGCCTCTCTCTCTCTCTCTCTCTCTCTCTGTGTGACTATCATAAATAAATAAAAATTAAAAAAAAACAAAACAAACAAAAAACAAAAACAAAATACATAAAGAATTTACACAACTCAACACCAAAAAACAATCCAATTAAAAACTGGGCAGAAGATACAAACACACATTTTTCCAAAGACATACAGATAAGATAGCCAATAGACACACGAAAAGATGCTCAACATCACTCATGATCAGGGAAATGCGAATCAAAAGCACAGCGAGATATCACCTCATACTTGTCAAAATGGCTAAAATAAAAAACTTAAGAAACAAGTGTTGGTGAGGATATGGAGAAAAAGGAACCCTCATACACTGATTGCAGGAATGCAAACTGGTGCAGTCGCTGTGGAAAACAATATAGAGGTTCCTCAAAAAGTTAAAAATAGAACTAGCATATGATCCCGTAATCACTAAATACTGGGTATTTACCCAAAGAAGAGAAAAACAATAATTTGAAGGGATATATGCACCCCAAAGTTTATTGCAACATTATTTACAATAGTCAAGATATGGAAGCAGCCCAAGTGTCCACTAATATATGAATGGATATATATATACCACTGAGCCACCCAGGTGTCCCCAAAGCACTACTTTTTGTTTGTGGTGTTCATATGTTTATAACAACAATATATGTTGTAATTTTGTTTTAAATAAAATTAATTTTATTTCTCTTCTGTATCATAGAGAGGACACTAGAGCTTTTTTTGACCAAAATTATTTGTTTGTTGCTTACGCCACCAAATAATTACATTTGAGATGGTATAGTGGTCATTTCAAAGTATTTGTTTTAAAGAGAGGGTGTTGAGGGATGCCTGGGTGGCTCAGTGGTTGAGCATTTGCCTTTGGCTCAGGGTATGATCCTGGGTCTGGGGATCGAGTCCCACATCAGGCTCCCTGCAGGGAGCCTGCTTCTCCCTCTGCCTAGGTCTCTGCCTCTTTCTCTGTGTCTCGCATAAATAAATAAATAAAATATTTTTAAAAAAATTAATAAAGAGAGGGTGTTGAGTCTGATAGGCATAAAACCGTTTGGAAGGAATGTTGTCTCCTTCAAGAGTTCTCAATAGTCATAGTTCAGTTTTCAACCTAGGATTACCTTATCACAGATGTAAGACTTCTTAAGAAATTTCCAGTCTATTTGGGGAAGTAAAAGAAATACATGCAACATTAGAGAACAGTCAAGCACTGGTAATGAGATACTGACCACTGCTTTCTTTGGTTTTGTTTTACGTACATGGACAGATGACCATGCAGTATGAACAACAAATGTTGACAACCAAGACTTCAGAACTATATAGAATTGCATATAGAATTTGCAAAAGGGTCCAGGCCAAGATGGTGACACCTCGTCTCACAGACATACTGAATCTATAGCTCCACACAGAGCAATTCCCTCTGGAAGAAATCTGGAAATTGGCTGAGTGACTCCTATACAATAATGAAGAAGAAAATACCCATGGAAATCGATAGGAAAGCTGAGACATACTCTTGCTATTGACCTCACCCCTGGAATAACAACATACCATCAGGAGGGAACTCACAACTCCCAACTTCTCCCTGAGGATTGAAGGCTTGGACCCAACATCTAGTGCCCTAACTTTTAAAACTTTCATCTGGGTTATAGTCCCCCAAAATACCTCACTCTGAAAGCCAGTGGGGCTGGCATCCATGAGACCCATGGGACTAGAGCAGACAAAGAGACAGTTTTTGTTCTCACAAGAACTCTCTGTGGCTATCCACCCTTGAGTTTAGTGCAGAGATGCATACAGAAATATCTATCTCCCAGTATTTCCCTGTCCCTGAAAGAGGCATATTTGTATATTTTAAAAGCTATTGTGTGAGGGTCAGGCTTCTAATTTAGCACACATTTAGGGGTGACTGTGATTTTTTCTTGAAACCAGGGAGGCCTCAGAGTACTATCACTACATTTTCTTTCTGGTCTATTATACATGATTGATGTCTACCTGGAAGAAATTTGTGCACACATGTGGCACCCTGGCTTTTGTAGATGCCACTCAGGGGTCATATACCTGATCACCTGGCTCTGGTGGCTGGTGGGACTTACATTAGTGGGTTTCCACAGGACTGTAACAATCAAAGAAAAAGTTCTTAACTCACTATCCTCCCAAGACTCAGTGCAGAGTAGACAAAAATAGCCATCTCCTGCTTTTTCTCAGAAAGAAGCCTATTTGGATACTCTAAAAGATGCTACCTGAGGCTTTGGCTTCCAAATAGCCAGTGTCCAGGTGCTGACTGAGATCCTCCCTTTTGGGAAACCAACAGATCTTGGCACATCTTAGGTACCAGGAGCCATTAAGAACAAAAATGACTGTACAATCACAACAGCTTGAGAGATAACCAAGCTGAACATATAACGTTCATCATTCATATGAGAATACTCCATGAAGACTGGGAGAAGTGGCTGTTTTTTTGTAATCCATAGAAGTCAATGCAGAGAGTCAAGGTAAATGAAGAAAAAAAGGAATACGTTCCAAACCAAAGAACAAGATAAAACTCCAGAAACTCCAAACAAACTCCAGATAAAACTCCAGAAACAGGTCTTAATGAAAGAGACATGAGACTACTATGAACAATTGCGTGTCAACAAATTGGACAACCTAAAAGAATGGATAAATTCCTAGGAACAGGCAACCTACCAAGACTGAATGGTGAAGAAATAGGAAATCTGAATGAACCAATTACTAGTAAGGAGACTGAATCAGTAATCAAACACCTTCCAAAAAAGAAAAGTCCAGGAGTCACTGATGACTTCTACCAAACACTGAAAGAATTAACATCAGTCTTTCACAAACTCTTCCAAAAAACAGACGAGGCAGAAACACTTTTCAGCTCATTTTATGAGACCAGCATTATCTCGATTCAAAAAACAGACAAAGATACCACAAGAAAGGAAAATTACAGGCCAATATCTTCCTTGGATGGTGGGGAAAGTGAATGAAGATGGTCAAAATGTACAAACTTCCAGTTATAAGATGAATATAACACATAAATCCTGGGGAAGTAATGTGCAGCATAGTGACTATAGTTAACAATATTGTAATGTGTAGTTAAAAGTTTAAAAAAAGATTTATAACTCTGTGTGGTGATAAATGGTAACTAAACTGTTGTGATCATTTTGCAATACTGTTGTGCCTTGAACAATGTGGTCTCCCAACCTTGCATAGATGAAAATCTCCATATAACTTTTGACTCCCCTCAAACTTAACTTGTAATAGCCTACTGTTGACTGGAAGCTTTATTGATAAGATAAATAGTTGATTAACATATATTTTGTATAAGCATTATATACTGTTATAAGAATACATTATATTCTTATAATGTAGTAAGCTAGAAAAAAGGAAACTGTCACTAAGATCATAAGAAAGAGAAAATACATTTATGGTACTGTACTGTCATTTGTTGAAAAAATCTGTGTTTAAGTAGACTCCTGTAGTTCAAATCCATGTTGTTCGAGGGTCAACTGTATATACTTATATCAAATCACTATATTATACATCTTAAACGTATACAATATTATGTGTCAATTGTATTTCAATAAAACTGGGGAAAAATTTGCAAGGTAAGTTTCATACATAATAAATGATACTGCATAATTGTTATTGTCTTGAATAATAATTAGAAATCTACTATAAACAATTCTTTTAATGAGTACAGTTATATTATTGTTACAGAGCTAAACTGTTTTCCCTTTTCAAAAATTAATTTTCTTGATTTTTAAAATAAAAATGATAAATGCTAAAATCTATTCTGATCCTATAGCAGTTTAAATTTTATCACACTCACACTGACTGCCTTACACATTTAAAAATCCAAGAACTTGGATTCCTATTTCACAGACTTAGGGGTTTTAAATGGCTCAAGTTCATGTTGTTAAGGATGAATTGTATTCCCTCAAACCTCTTCCTCTAATATCCAGTCAAGACTCAGGGCAGACAAGACCACTCCTCTTACCAATATCCCCTGATCTGATTACAAGAAGAAAAGAAGGAAGGTGAACAAAGTGTACGATAGGAAAGGTCTGAGAAATAATGCATTTAGGATTTTCATTCATTCCTTCATTCACAAATATTTGGGTCCCATTCTTTGTGCTAGTGTTCCAGCCTTTGGACAATATGTCTGTTCTCTATTTCCTTAAGGGCTTGCGTGAGAGTACAAGGCAGCACAGATGGGGCTCTGAAGCAGTGGATATATGCCCAGAGTTGGGAAATAATTCTTACTCAGCTTTTCAAATAATGCAAGAGCTAGCTACTGTTTTTAGCTGCCAAGTACACCAGTCAGATTACTGGCCAATTCCCATCATACCTTCTTCTAGTGGCAAAGCTTCTATCTCTAGGCATATGGCTAAAACCAGGTCAGTCAGAATACTTCTCCCTCTGGTGAGGTAAGTCATATGATCTAAGTCACAATATTACAGCAGGATTGTTCTAGGTGGAGATAGCACAGAAGGCCTTGCTTTTGACTACTAGAATTAGAAATTTGTGAAAATATATGCCAGTAGTTCTATTCCTTGTTTTGCAGAGAATGCCTGTTTGCGGTAAAAGATAATGAAACCACTGGAGAGATAGCAGAGTTAGAGATGCAGACAGAGACACAGAGACAGAGACAGAAAGAGAGTGAGAGATAGAGAGAGACCAGGAGGCACTGAATGATTGTTTCCAGGTCTGAGGTTCTAAAAGCTGACATTCCTCAGGGTGTTAGCTGATGAAAGATTCTGGGCAGAGGAGGCTGCCTCAACTCTGTATCACATTTCACCATCTGGAGCTGAAAGCAGTGTTGTTCCTGCCCAGGGCTCAGAATGTGTCTTATATAAACAATTCCTTCAACCTTTTGCCCCCAGGTCCTCATCTTCTACCAGTAATGTCCTCAACTCACATCTCCCAAGGAAAGCAACCCTTTTCAGGTATAAAGGAATCTTAATCTCATCTATTCACTCAAGGAAACCAAATCTGGAAATTCAACTCTTGTCCTCCAAGTGAACAATCTTTTACATAATTAAACAAAACCCTTCTTCTTTTTTTAAACAATAGTCTTTGCTGTATATTTACATAATAAAAAAATCAAGAGGTTTAATCAGAACACAGGGGTTGCTTATCCCAAATATATTATCATGTTTTTGTGAAACAAAAACTATTGGCAACTTTGAAATGGCAATTTATTTCAGCTCCTAGTCTTCTAAACCAAAGTGTCAAGATTCCATCAGAGTTCTAGCTCAGGTTGTCCTGTGCCTTTCTTCTTCCTGGCAATCTGTCCAAGGAGCTTTTCAGAGCTTATGCCCTTCAAATTGGAATTTAACCCATAGGGACGGATAATAGCGCAGGTGACTTTTTTTTCCATTTTGCTTCAGATATCATTATAATGTTCTTGTGCACATTGTAGACATCTGAGTAAGGTTGTCTATGAGTAGTTAGAAATGTAAGACTTAAATAAAGTGAAATGCCAAGGAAGGAAATAGAAATTTAGGAGAAATTCCAGTGGAGGTACTTAGATGAATTACTCTGTCACGTGGTGGGTTCAGAGTGTTGTGGCATATTCTTGGGGGCAGGAGCAGAAGCCTTTAAAGGAGACCAGGTTAGGGCATAATGTAGTTTAGAACATAATGCAGTCCTCATAGTTCTATTAAAGTTCAGTGCCTCTTTATTTTGTTACCGAATAGCTGCATTCTTGATCAGTTCCTTTCATCTTATATTTTCACACTAGCCCTCTCTCTAGTCTTGATGTTTTTTCACTTGACTAGGTTTCTGACCAAGCCCCACTCCTTCTGCTTTTGCTATTCATATTAATAGCATTTTTAAGTTTAAATTCAATTAATTAGCGTATAGTGTATTATTAGTTTCAGAGGTAGTTTAGTGATTCATCAGTTGCATATAACACTCAGTGCTCATTATTCGTGTGCTTTCCTTAGTGCCCGGTTATCATACCCCCCACACCTTCCCTCCAGCAACTCTCAGTTTGTTACCTATAGTTAAGAGTCTTTCATGGTTTGTCTTCCTCTCTGATTTCGTCTTGTTTTATTTTTCCCTCCTTTCCCTTATGATCCTGTTTTGTTTCTTAAATTCTACATATGAGTAAAATCATATGATAATTGTCTTTCTCTGATTGACTTATTTTACTTAGCATAATACCCTCTAGTTCCATGTCATACCATCCATGTCATTGCAAATGGTAAGATTTCACTTTTTGATGGCTGAGTAATATTCCAGTGTGTGTGTGTGTGTGTGTGTGTGTGTACCACATATTCTTTATTCATTATTAATAGCATCAAAAGAATTTTGACCCATATATTACATAAGCTATGACACAAGACAGATTTGGTGTTATTTTCATTCTTCTGAAGAAAAGGGATGGGTATTTAAAAGAAAGACCCACAATAACCATAAGTGACATTATGTTAGAAAATCTGAACTGCAACAAGGGTCAGATTTCAACTGGAGAGTGAGGATAATTGTATTGGCCTCATTCTTCCTTCAGCATCAGCCTGATGTTCAACAAGAGGCTAGAAGCAGATACTAGGGAAGATTCAGGGTAGAGAGAGATAGGATAGGTCCTCTTCATGATTTGGGAAGTCTAGGATATTGAACTTCTGATAGGGATGGCTATATTAAATACTGTCATTTTAGAAACTTGGTGTTTCACATGTTATAGATTGATTAGTTCATATAACACCCATTTTACCCACCTCCCTGTCTTTTTCTTATCTGACTCTATTACAGCAGCTGTTAAACCTAAAAATTCAACTACTTAGCCTCTATTGACATTAAAGTGGCCACATGACTTGGTTCTGACCAATGAAGTATAAGCAGATGCGATCTGGTGTCACTACTTCTGTCTTTTTTTGGTCTATTTTGCCATTTTGAGGACTGGAGGTACTGGTACCACTTGGTACTATGAAGCAACAAGTAAAAGCACAAATGATAGCATGATAAGGATGGTAGACCAAGAAGGTAGAAAGAGCCTAGGTGTCCAATGACATTGTGGAACCATAGCACCAGCCTGGAGCTGCATCTCCCAGTGCTTGTCAGGTGTGACAGTAAACCTCCATTTCTTTATTTTTTTATTTTTAATTTTAAAAAATATTTTATTCATTTATTCATGAGAAATAAAGAGCGAGAGGCAGAGACATAGGCAGAGGGAGAAGCAGACTCCCCGCAGGACTGATGTGGAACTCAATTGTAGGAGCCCGGGATCACAACCTGAGACAAAGGCAGACACTCAACCACTGAGCTTCCCAGGTGTCCCCTCTCTAAACATTTCCCTGCTCTTCTAGGCACTTTAGGTCAGACTGTAACACTACATTAAAATATATAAATGAGATTTTTTTTCCCCAGACTCCTTTCCTGATGACAAAGATTTTTTTCCTTGACCAAACTCTACTCAGGCTCTTTTGAACCCTTTTTCAACTAAGCCTGACTTTTGGACTTCAGTGACTCCCTCAGCATTGTCCAATTTTAGTAAGAACCTTGATAATCAGTTTTATTAGGATTAAGCAGACAAGTTAGAAGAGAGTTATTGAGATTGGATAGAGATAATGAAGACATGAATTATGAGGCTGTAGAGATGTAGAGCCAAAATAGGAAACATTTCTCTGTAAAGTTACTGGTCCTGGGTATTATTTTCTAAATCTGCTTATTTGATAGGTGAGCAAAATTATCTTTATTGTTGATTGAATTTCAATGTCTTTAATTACTAATGAAGATGGAAATTTATCACCGGATTAATTTTTTTAACTACTGTTTAATTTTTATTTTTTTATTTTTATTTTTTTTAAGATTTTATTTGTTTATTCATGAGAGACAGAGAGAGGCAGAGACACAGGCAGAGGGAGAAGCAGGCTCCATGCTGGGAGCCTGACGCGGGACTCGATCCCAGGACCCAGGATCATGACCTGAGCTGAAGGTGGCACTAAACCATTGAGCCACCCAGGCTGCCCTGTTTAATTTTTAAAATTTAATTTTTCTTTCATGAAATGTTTTAGACCTAAAATGTACGACGGACTTAATCTACCTAGAATTAAACAACATTGGTAATAGGGACATTTAAGCATAGGAAACCAGATAGTTCCAATTGAAATGCAAAGCAATCCTATTTTACTTTAATGTAATGCATTAATTTTGGTCTGACCTTCAGCTTTGATTTACACAAAGTTGCCTGGGAGACAGAATTTACTGACTCAACATAGACTAAAGATTTGCATTGTAAAAAGAGTCCAAAAATTAATTCTAAGAAATGGAGTAAGTTCACTCAGAATTCAATCAGTTCCAAGGCTTAGGAAAATAATTTTTTAATGGGGCTAGAAGAGCAATTCAGAAGCAGATTCTATTAAAGTATTTTCTCCCCGATGTTTATTATAAAATAAACATGAAAATAGCAACAAATGACTTTTATTTGTTAAAAGAAAGTGAAATCATACACAATTTCATCACCATAGCATATGTCTTATTTTTTATTCTTTAGTTTTTAAGTCTGTGTAGTAACTGTGAGTTCGATGCCTCTGTAGTGTTTGGGAATTCACTCAAATGAATTTCTTCTCTTTTAAATGCCTTTACTCTAGAGAAGCTACTGGGTCTTCTACAGGAATAATAATGAGACATAACTGTTAGTAGTATCTAAAGCTACTAGTATTATTGCGGTGGTGGATGGAACAATTTCTTTTCATAAACCAGAAATTCTTACAATCAAGAATTGGTTTCAATTACATTTTTTTTTTTTTGGTTTCAATTACATTGAAAGATGTACAGAAAACATTTTAAAATCACTTTATAAATTATTTTGACTTTAGTAATTTCTTCTCTTCTATTGTTCTCAAATGATTACCTACTAGTATAAAAGTAATATGTAAGTACTGTAGCATTGTGAAAAGGATTCTAGATTCAGAACTGGACTTTTAACTTGACCCTGTAACTTATGAATCACACATTTACCATCAATCTTTTGAACTTTAGTTTTCTCTTCTGAAAGTAAAAACCTTACATAATTCTTTTAAAGATTATATGGTACCAAGTCATAGAGTATATGCTGTGACTGTTAATTCTCATCCTACAAGTTGTTTTGAAACATAATTCTCCTTTATACTGGATTATGAATTGACGTTATAGGTGTGGTCAAAAAGATCAATGCAGAGAAACCCATGCTTATTTGAGCTTTCCTGAGCACATGTGGAGGGTGTCCTTTGATTCATGGCTATAAACAATATCTGAAATACCTTTACCTTTTTTACTCCCAGCACTGCCTCCAGCTCTTAAGGTTGCTTGATTGACTACAAGGTCTGAAAAACAAAACAAAACAAAATAACAAGCCTTATAATAAGCAATGAAGAATTTAGGAAGTTACAAAACTTCTTTAAAACTATGAGTATTTGAATCAAAAGTTTTAACAAGAGAAATCAGGCAAGAAAAAGTAACAAAAGCATCCAAATTTAAAAGGAAGAAATAAAATTATCTGTTTGCAGATGATATGACCTGCTATGTAGAAAATCTAAGGATTCCCCAAAAAACAGAACTAAAAAATTCAACAAAGTAGCAGGATACAACATCAACGTGCAAAAGTAAGTTGCATTTCTATGCATTGACAATGAATAACCTGAAAAGGAAATTATGAAAAACAATTCCATTTATAATAATACCAAAAAGATTAAATGCTTAAGAATTAAGTTAACCAAGAATATGAAAGATTTGTACAATGACAACTGTAAAATACTGCTAAAAGAAATTAAAAAGACATAAATAAATAGAAACACATCCCATGTTCATGGATTGGATGATTTACATTGTCAAGATGTTAATACCAGCCAAAGAAATCTACATATTGAATGGAATCCCTACCAAAACCCCAGCAATTTTTTTTTGCAGAAATAGAAAAAACCATCCCCAAATTCATATGGAATCTCAAGGGACCCCAAGTAGTCAAAACAATCTCAAAGAAGGAGAACAAAGGAGCACTTGGTTGGCATAGTTGGTAAGCATCTGACTCTTAGTTTTGGCTCAGGTTGTGATCGCAAGTTTGTGAGATCCAGCCCCATGTCAGGCTTCCAGCATAGAGTCTATTTAAGATTCTCTCTCCCTCTCCCTCTGCCCTTTCTACTCATTCTCTCTCTCTTTCTCTCTCTCTCTCTCTCTCTCTCTCTCTCAATCTCCCTCAAATAAATAAATAAATCTTGAAGAAAAAAGAAAAAAGAAAAGGGAGAATGAAGCTGGAGGACTCACATTTCTTGATTTTAAACTTATTATGAAGCAGTAGTAATCCAAACAGTATGGTATTGGCATAAAGACCAACATAATTATCAGTGAAATAGAATAGAGAGCCCAGAAATAAAATCTCTTATATATAGTTCAATGATTCTTTTTAAAAATATTATAGTCATTCATTCATGAGAGACAGAGATAGGCAGAAACATAGGCAGAGGGAAAAGCAGGCTCTCTACCAGGAACCTGATGCTGGACTAGATTCCAGGACCCCAGGATCACGTAGTAAGCCAAAGGCAGATGCTCAATCACGAGCCACTTAGGCGTCTCTGGTTCAATGATTCTTGATAAGGGTGCCAAGATGATTTAGTGGAAGGAAAATCTTTCCAACAAATGGTGCTGGTAAAACTGGATATCCACACATAAAAAAATGAAGTTGGATCCTTACCTAACATCATACACAAAATTTAACTTAAAATGGATCAAAGATCTACATGTAAAGTTGAAAATTAAAAAAACTCTTAGAAGAAAACATAGGGCAAAAGCTTCACAGTTTTGAATTTGGCAATGACTTCTTGGATATGACAACAAAATCACAGGAAACAAAAGAGATAGGCAAATTGAACTTCATAAAATTTTTAAAAATTGTGCATCAAAAGGCAATATATTTTTTAAAGATTTTATTTATTTATTCATGAGAAACACAGGGAGGCAGAGGGAGAAGCAGGCTCCATGCAGGGAGCCCAACATGGGACTTGATCTCAGGTCTCCAGGATCACACCCTGGGCCGAAGGGGGCACTAAACCACCGAGCCACCCAGGCTGCCCAAAAGGCAATATTGATAGAGTAAAAAGGCAACCCATAGAACAGGAGAAAATATTTGGAAATTATATATCTGATTAGGGATTAATATCCAGATCACATAGAAAACCCCTAGAACTCAGTATAACAAACCAAACAACCCAATTAAAAAATTAGCAAGGAATTTGAATAGACATCTTTCCAAGAAACATTACAAATGGATAGTAAGCATATAAGAAGGTGTTCAACATCATCAATCATTAGGGTAACACAAATCAGAACTACAATGTGATCCCCTCTCATACCTACTATGATAGCTGTTAAGATTTGAAGAAACTGCGGAGTGCCTGGTTGGCTCAGTTGGTTAAGTATCTAGCTCTTAATCTCAGCTCAGGTCTTGATCTCAGAGTTGTGAGTTCAAGCCTCACATTGGGCTCCACACTGGGCATATTAAACAAACAAATAAAATGATTTGAAGCAATTAGAACCCTGGTGCATTATTAGTAGAAGTCTAAAATGGGACAACTGCTGTGGAAACAGTATGATGGTCCTTAAAAGTGAAAAATAGAATCACTGTATAATCTAACAATTTTCCTTCTAGGAATATACCCAAAAGAATTGGAAGCAGAATATCAAAGAGATGTTTTTTTTTTTTTTTTAAGATTTTATTTATTCATTCATGAGCGACAGAGAGAAAGAGAGACAAAGACACAGGCAGAGGAGAAGCAGGCTCCATGCAGGGAGCCCGCCGTGGGACTCGATCCAGGGTCTCCAGGATCACATCCCGGGCTGCAGGCGGCGCTAAACCGCTGTGCCACCGGGGCTGCCCCGAAGAGATGTTTATATATCCATGTTCATAGCAGCATTATTCACAATAGCTAAAATGTGAAGCAAGCCATGTGCCCATCAACTGATGAATAGATAAGCAAAATGTCATATAATATACAATGAAATATTATTCAACCTCAAAAAGGAAGGAAATTCTGACACATGCAACAACATAGATTAACCCCGAGGACATCATGCTACATAAAATAGCCCAGTCACAAAAAGACAGTAATACATGATTTCACTTACATGAGGTACTTAGTGTAGTCAAAATCATAGAGATAAAAAGTAGAATGGTGATTTCCAGGGGGATTAGTGGAAGGAGTGAATCAAGAGTTATTTTTTAATGGGTATAGAATTTTAGATTTACAAGATGAAAAGAGTTCCAGAGATAGATGTGGTGGTGATGGTTGTGCAACATTATGAATGTATCCAATAACACTGAACTGCACACTTAAAAATGATTAATATGGTAAATTTTATGTCATGTGTATTTTACCACAAGAAAAACAAATTTTGAGTAATAATTATCCCTAAATTTCTCCAATTTTCATTGTGTCAGTCCTTTAGAGTTTTCTAGCACCATGCTTTGCCTAATATACTGGGTATGACCTGAAGAACCCTGTAGGTTTGTTCTTTGCTGCCAAACTGATCAGCCTAGAAGGCATCAACTTATTTTTTTTTAAGATTTTATTTATTCATTCATGAGAGACACAGAGAGAGGCAGAGACACAGGCAGAGGGAGAAGCAGGCTCCCTGCATTGGAGCCCAACGTGGGAATCCATCCCAGGACCCCGGGATCACGACCTGAGCCAAAGGCAGACGCCCAACCACTGAGCCACCCAGGCGTCCCTAGAAGGCATCAACTTAAATCCGCATAACAAATCTCACCAAACAATCCCTTTTTACCACATTTTTCTTAATCACTTTCACATAACTTGATTCTTTGTCTCAAAAACCCGAAACCTGGGACACCTGTGTGGCTCAGTGATAAAAAGAGCATCTGCCTTTGGCTCAGGGCATGATCCTGGGGCGCCAGAATCGAGTCCTGCATCGGGCTTCCCATGGGTCGCTTCTCTCTCTGCTTGTGTCTCTGCCTCTCTCTTTGTGTCTCTCATGAATAAAAAGGCTAAAAATCTTAAAAAAAAAAAAAAAAAACAACCCAAACCCCTTTTTCTTTGTTGGTATTTAAGCTTAAGTTCCAATCAATCCTTTGAGTTACTCATCACAGAGTACTTCCATGTGTATATGCACATGTTAATAACCTCCTGTTTGTTTTCCTCTTGTTAATATGTCTTTGCCCAGTCTAATTTATAGGACCCCAGATGGGGAAACTAAGATGGGTAGAAGAAAAGATTTTCCCTCACCTACAACAAACATCCTCCTTTTCTTTCTGCGCAAACCATGGAAGAGCCCCTTCTTATTCTGGGTTGACTTCATGCTGGCCCTATACCTGTGTCACTTCGATTTATTCTTTTTGATAAAGGCTAAGTGCATCTTAAGTTAAATGTTTGGTACTAACATTTCTTCCTGTTTTCTTTGATTTGCCTGAGAAATATTCACTAGCCAGGGATGTATATGTAAATTTTTCTTTCAGGTACAGTTTAACTATTTAATGCATTATTCTAAACTAGTATGTGGGCTTCTTCTCATTAGTGGCCATATAACTATAAAAGCAGGAGGTTCTAACACATTTGAAATGTTTGCTTCCTTTAAAGTCTCCAACTTAATTCTCATTTTTGGTCTGAAAGGTACCTGAAGTTCTTAACTCACCTGCCTGTCAGAGGCAGATAATGCTATGAGTTTAAGGAGTCTCTGCCCATTGCCTTTTTGACTTATTCCTTACCAGTGGAAAGTCAAAAACTCATTATTAGGTGGCAATTGATTCAGGTACAAATCACCAATGGGTACTAAAACTATCTCATTGATAGAGAATAAAATATCGACATTGTCTCAACGTATCTAATAACAAATTACTAATTAATTACAAAAGGAAAATTAATAATTTTATAATGGAGAAACTTGGCAAACACTTCACCTTAATTGAGCAATCGAAGTTAACATCACCAATACTGGGAAAAGTCAACATCATGTGCCTTGTGATGTGAAATACTGAAAAGAATACAATATCACATTTATAATATTCCTGTCAAAAATGCATAACCAAATTTTTTTTTAAGATTTTATTTATTTATTCATGAGAGTCACAGGGAAAGAGAGAGGCAGAGACAGGCAGAGGGAGAAGCAGGCTCCATGCAGGGAGCCTGACATGGGTCTCTATCCCAGATCTCCAGGATCATGCTCTGGGCTGAAGGTGGCACTAAACTGCTGAGATACCCTGGCTGCCCACATAACCAAAATCTAATAATCAGATGAATCTAAAGCAGGGACATATAACTGGCCTGTATTCTTCAAAAAACATCACTATCATAAGAGACTGATGAATCATAGATTAAAGGAGACAAAAAGGACATAAACACTAAATGTAAACCAGACTGGATCCTGCACCAGATTTTCTTCTTTTCTCTTTCTTCCTCCTCCTCAACCCCGTTCTCCTCCTTCCCTTACTTTTTTTGCTATAAGTGAAATAAGGACAACTGGTAAAATTTAAATTTAAATAATGTCATTCAATGTTAAATTTCCTGATGTTTTAAAAAAGATTTATTTATTTATTTGAGAGAGAGAGAGAGAGCATAGATGGGAGGGGTAGAGGGAGAAGGAGAGAGAAACTTAATCAGACTCTGCACTGAGCATGGAGCAATAATGCAGGGCTCAATCTCACAACCCTGAGATCATGACCTGAGCTAAAACCAAGAGTCAGACCCTTAACCAACTGTACCACTCAGGATCCCCTAAATTTTCTGATTTTGATCATTTTATCGTGGTTATGTGAGTGAATTGCCTTGTTATGAAATATATACTGAAACATTTAGAGGTAAAGGGGCATGATGCCTATAACTTTTTTCAAATAGTTCAGAAAAATTGTAAGATACGTATATTCTTTTGAAGGCTATATGGTTTGTTTTGAAACTATCCAGCTCTGCTGTGGTAGCTGGAAAGCATTCATCAATCATATGAAAATTAATGAGTGTGGCTGTGACAATAAAACTTTATTTATAAAAACAGGCAGCAGACTGGGTATGGCCTGAGGTCTGTAATTCACTTATCCCTGTACTAGACTGGCATGTCTTTGACACTAAGGATGGTGTGTTCTTATGTCTCTGCTTCTCTAGTGCCCGGAACAAGACCTAGCTTTCAAGAGGTCCTCAACAAATATTTGACTGATAAGTGAAGACTGTCCTGTCCTACCTTTGTGCTGGGTCTTTGATTTCACAGGTCCTATAATTTTGACCTAATCATTTGGTACTTCTTTTCATGGCCTCAAGATCTCAACGTTAAGTAACAATACTGACATGAGCTGTGCCTGCTTTGTAAGCCTGATGTGGAAATTAGAAGTTAAGAGCTTTTCCTTTGTTTTGTTTTTTAAAGTAATCTCCACATCTAATGTGGGGCTCAAACTCACAAACCTGAGATCAAGAGTCGAGTCACATGCTCTACCTACTGAGCCAGCCAGGTGCCTCCAGAAGAGCTTTGATTCTATTCCATATGAGGAGCCAAGTTGACAGAAATTCCCATGGAACTCATGGGAAAGAGTTTATTCTACCTATTTGCTGGTAAACCTGTTGGAGTTTTAATTATAATCCTGCTCCAGAGCAAATGATGTTGAGAGGTTTTTTTTGTTGTTGTTTCTTAATTATAATCTTACCATGAATCCCTGACCATAAAGAACTCTGTAACTTGGTTGAGAAAACAAAACACTTGGAAACAAAAAAATCATGGAACCCAAGTAAATTCTTCCATATACCTGACAACATTTATTTCATTCCTCCCTGCCTCAGTGCTCATATGTCATTGATCAATTAGAAGTAATCTCCTTTTCCTCTTAATTTCTTTTTTTAAAGATTTTATTTATTTATTCATGAGACACACACACACACACACAGAGAGAGAGAGAGAGAGAGAGAGAGAGAGGCAGAAACCTAGGCAGAGGGAGAAGTAGGCTCATGCAGGGAGTCTGATGCGGGATTCGATCCCAGGACCCCAGGATCATGCCATGGGCCAAAGGCAAGCGCTAAACTGCTGAGCTACCCAGGCATCCCTCCTCTTAATTTCTATGGTACTCTAGCTACAGGTTGAGTGATAATTATTGTGCATATATTTCCTCTATTGGTTTTTCCACCAGGAATAGCCCTGCCAGCAGGACAAACATATTCATCCCTGTATTTGGGTGGCTTTGTCTGGGTGATTCCTTTTTTCTTTACTTCCATACCCAATCAACACTTCCTTTCCATTTTTTATGGATACATTCTTTCATTAGCTATGCTAATATATTCAGTAAAGTACAACAAATCTTGCAGACTTGACTTGGCAAAAGTTCTGTCTTTCAGGTGACTTTGCCTATAAATGAATTATATGGAAACACATAGTTTCATTCTTTGAGGACAATCTTATTTACTCAATATCCAAATTCTTTAGAGACCACCCCCAGTAGCATTCTGTACTGACATTTGCAGAAAATACATTCATGTTTTACTTATAGCTGCATTGAGGTTGGTATCATATTTTGGACATGAATATTCTGATTGTGTAAGATGGCGTTTAGGAAATCTCTTGAGTATTGTTCCTCTTTGTAATTATTTGACTTGAGCTTAGGTGCCCTGCTGTTGTATTATTTTCATGTGCCTTCATTTGCATATTTCCATTGTGATAAACATCTGCATTCATCCTTATTTCCTTCCGGCCTGTCTCAGGAGATGAAGTATCCCTCCCACTGCTCAATTTACAGCAATCCAGCTTCTGCTTATCCCCCACCTTCTTCACCCCATGACTGAGATTATCTTTACTGAAATAAATAATGCATTAAAAATGCCGAATTCTGCAGATCCATTTCAATTTTTATCTTACTGAATCTCTCTTTTACTTCTGATTTTGGACAAACAGTTCTCAAAAGGTCTATCCTCTATGCTCTTGGCTTTCCTGACATTACTTATTCTGATTTTAATCACATATACCTAGCCAATTTTATTATTTTCCTTTACAAGATCCCTCTCTTTTGCCTACAGGTCTTTAATCTTGGTTATTTCTGAGGGTTCTTTCTATCTTCAGGCACTGTTTTTCTCTTTTTGTCTCTTATGTTGTGCAACCATTAACATGGTTTTAATGATCTCTCATATGCTGACTTTCAGATCTCTATCTCAATCCTGATCTTTCCTTTCATACTTAGATAACTAACTAGTTACAAATTCTTGAGTATTGGCAATGTTTTCATATTTCACAACATGAAAATAAAGCATCATTTTTGTTGACCAAACTTTACATTTCCAACAATATGTGTAGATATGAGGTATAAATTTTTCATGTCATCACAGAAATTTTATACATCCACAGGTCAGTTCTAGCTGTTAGGTCCAGACATAGTAATATTCAAAAACAATGAGACACCATTTTGTCCCATGGTTCCTTCATAGAAGTACAATTTCCTCAGAATCACTAGCAGACTATATTTTACAACTCTTTGGCCACTGGATTAGCTTTCTATTGCTGTCATAACAAATTACTATAAATAAATTTAGTAGCTTATAACAACACTCATGTATTACCTCATAGTTCTGTAAGACAGAAGTCTGGGTGGGCTCTACTGGGCTCTCTGTTTGAAACCTCACAAGGCTGAAGTCCAGTTGTAGGCTGGGATGGGCTTCTTTCTGGAGGATTTGATGAAAAATTTCACTTTCAAGCTCATTCAGATTGTTCACAAAATCCAGTTCCCTGGGGTAATAAGACTGAGGTCCCCATTTCCTTGCTTGCTATTAGCTCGGGGTTAATCTGAGCAATTGGGGGCTGCCTGTATTCCTCATTAAGTGGTTCTCTTCAATCCTTCTTGTGCATTGAATCTCTTTCTTTTTTGCCATCAGCTGAAAAAAACCTCTCTGGTTTTAGGGCTTAAATGATCAGATTTTAGGTCTACCTGGAATAATTTCTCTATCTTGAGACTAACTGTGCCAAATAACAGAACATAAGCATAAGAGTGACATCTCACCATATTCATAGCCTTCAAGGATTAGAGTAAAATATCTTTAAGGGCCCATTTTAGAATTATGCCTATAGTAGCCACAGTTGGGTCACATGCCCTTTTCTGAACTATTCATCACTAGGGGTAATGAATTATCATAATTTGCTCGGATAGTTTTCTGGGGTGGAATGGATATGTTGGGGAATAAACTACAATGTCCACTATGTACTCACATTATAATGCTTCTCTTGAGAAGTGCCAAATAGGCTTATATATTCTCTCTACATTCTCTCTTATCATACATATATATTTCTTACAAAGAACACTATATCCTGTTAGTACTCTATTTTCCTCCTTATTTATAATGCATGGTATACATTGGTTAGGATATCAGTTAAACATTATTTTAGGGGAGGAGAAAAAAAGTTTTGGAAATGAAGCTTAACATTTAAGAACAAAAAGAACAGGGTCTGTCTTTCCTATCCTATTGTAGTAAACTGTCTTACAAAAAGATAGCTCATTAACTTGTTGGGCTGATAGATGGCAAGTATCATGGGTACTAATTTGGAATATCTTTCAGGTCTTTATGTAAAACATATAGTAATATTTGGCAGATATAGTGCTGATATTTGTTCAGCTGTTATAGGTAAGTAACCTTTGATGTCTGGAAAAAACTGTCTGTAAGAAATCACTGTCCACTTAGCATTACCATTGATGAGCCATTTATGGAATCATTAACTTTCAAGGATCTCCAGTATTGCTTCAAGAGCTCCACTCTAGTAATTATCCAACTTCTTGTTTTCTCACTCCTTCAGCCCATCCGCCACCCTGCTCTGCCTAGTTTGTTGAAATGTAAGGGCAATCTGGCTATTTTTACTTTGTTGATACACAGTGCAGACCAGGAGAGTCTAGCTAACAATTTTAATGCCATTTTCCCTACTTCCCTTTTCATACGTGATCCTCCAGAAGCTGTTTTTCCTTTGCCCATGATGATGATGACTTTCCTCCGAAGAGAACTTTTCATTAGGCAAGAGTAAGTAGAGACATTTCCCATAAGTAAGTCTCATAAGTAAGGAGTCTCATAAGTAAGGATTTACCACAGTTGATTGTACCTTCTGGCGGAGGTATTCACTATGTGACTAGGCAAGACTTCTCCAAGAGCCTGAGCCAGGGTTGGGAAATGGTCAGCGGAGGTATTCACTATGTGACTAGGCAAGACTTCTCCAAGAGCCTGAGCCAGGGTTGGGAAATGGTCAGAGTGAAGTGTACATTCTACTTATTTGACTGATGTACTGTCTTGTATGTCAAGATATAGCTTAAGAGCTTATAAACTCTGTGAAATACATATATAATTTCAGAAATGAAGTAATAGTGGAAACATTAGATAGACCTGAGACTTTTGCTGTAAATATGGTACTTTTAGGATTAAAAGGTCAACTGGCTGCTAAATTAGGTAGGCTTTAGTAATTTATACTGTTTCTGCTGAATTTGTTCATTTTTAAGCATGAGGAAACAAGGGTCCTAACTGCATATAATTAGCTTAAGGCAAGCAGTGAAGTAAGAAAAATTCACTAGCACTTTAAATACTCCATGTCAGTGGAATCATTAGTCCACTTTACTATATTATATATTAGTAATACTATAAAAATGTACACTTGATAGATATTAATGTTTGTCATTCATAGGTTTTTGATGTATTTCATTATAGAGAAATGATTATTTTCTCTGGGTTACTTATTCATCCAATGCTGTAATTCTGGTTACTATGCTCGTAAATAAGGCCATAAAACATGGTAAATTGGAAGCATTATATTGTCAGGAACTTTTATTTTATTGTTATATAGGTTTCCTGTTAAATTATTTAGATGTAACTATTTATAAAGCTAAATTATTGTATTTGTGAATTAATAAGAGGATGAATGACTATTAGCATAAATTGGTGAAATTGTGCCATCTAGTGACTTTATTGAAAAAAGCTTTGTTTTTTTTTTAATTTATTTTTGTTTCCAGAATCTTAAATATAAAGATAAAAAATGAGTCTAGAAATCTATTTTTCCAACCCCTAAATATTACAGATAAGAAATATGAGTACAAAAATGAAAATAAAGTTAGGACACATGTTACTGGAAAAGTGTATTCCAGGCACAGGAAATAATTCTACCAAATCCCTAGAATTGTGGTCATTCCAAGCATTTCCTCAGATTTGTTTACTATATCTAGTATAACATTCTCTATGGAGTGTGTGTATTAGTGGAGAATAGGAATAAGAAGAGATAGTACAGATAATGAGGTTCTTGGTTGTTGTGGTAAAAGGGATAATCTTGAAGATTGGGGCTTAAAGGTTATTCTCCCCTTCTTTACCTTTCCTCTATCTGATATATTGCCACCTCAGGCCCTATCCTGAAAACTGGGGGAAGGTAGAGTTTGTGTGTGTGTTTCTGTGTTTGTGTATGTTTAGATAAGAGGGGGAAAGAGGTATCATGAGTTGTGTTAGAATAAACGGGGAAATGTGAGGGAGAGGGTAGAAAAAATGAAAGGTTATATTTTAGTGTTCTGGTAGCTGAAATTAATTGACAGAAAGCTTTGGACTCACCTTCATCTGGGTTTCGGTTTGTGTGAATTTGGAATTACCTGATTACTTTCAGAGACTTAATTTTCATATGCCAAAAAACTGTAGGGGTAGAAGCAAAGAAAGGTAAATTAAGGAACCTTATAATAAAATAGTTGTATAGAAATATAATGACATAATGAATATCAATTCCTTTCAACTAAAAACATGTTAAGAAAAATTTCTTGAACTACCTACCTGTATATATGGGACATATGCAGATTACCTGTGTTGTTATTATGCCTGTTCAGTTAGACTAAAGATTTCTTTTATCGAGTAGCCTTCATTTAGCTATTGATCATGCATCATCTTGTTTTTTTAAAAATATATTTAAATTCAATTAATTATCATATAACGTATTATTGGTTTCAGAGGTAGAGGTCAGTGATTCATCAGTCTTCTATAATACCCAGTGGTCACTATATCACGTGCCCTCCTTAATGTTCATCACCAAGTTACTCCATCATCCCACCCTCCTCCCCTCCAGCAGCCCTCAGTTTGTTTCCTATGATTGATTAAGAGTCTCTAATGGTTTATCTCCCTCTCTGATTTCATCTTGTTTTATTTTCTCCTCTCTTCCCTTATGATCCTGTTTTGTTTCTTAAATTCCACATAAGTGAGATCATGTGACTGAGTGAGTCTTTCTCTGGTTGAATTATTTAAGAAAAATGAAATTTTGGCATTTGCAATGACATGGATGGAACTAGAGGCTACTATGCTAAGTGAAATAAGATCATGCACCATCTTGCGACTTCTATTATTTTCTTGACATTTTTTGTATCTTGAATTGCCATTTAATTAATGTTTTTAGGACTTGCATCAACAGCTGCGTCTACATCTACATCTAAGTATCTACAAAAATGTGTTGCATACCTCTCAATGTCTTGTTCATAATAAGAAATTAATAAATACTTGTTACCTTATTTATTAGGCCTCAGTAGAATTTTCCTTCACCCAGCTAGAGACATGTTGTCAACAAATCCTTTATATTACAGCCATGAGAAGAAAGTATATTTCATCAAACACATTTGGGATTTCACAAACACTAATGTAATGTCCTTACTTTTTATTTTTACTCATGTAAAAATACACATAAAATTTACCATCTTTTCTATTTTTTTAAGTGTACAGTTCAATAGTGTTAAGTCTATTCATGTTGCTGTGCAAAGGATCGTCAGAACCTTTTCATCTTTCCAAACAGATCTCTATATCCAGTAAACAACTTCCTATTTCCTCCTCCGCCAGCCCTTGGCAGCCATAATTCTTCTGTTTCTATAAATTTGATTACTCTAGATATCTCATAAAAATGGTATTATATAGTGCTTGTCTTTTTGTGACTGGCTTACTTCCCTTAACATAATGTCCTCCAGTATCATACATGTAGCACATGACAGGACTTCTTTTTTAAGGCTGAGTAATATTCAGCCTTAAAAGGTAATAATTTTTAAAGTACTGAGATTTTAGAAGATTTACTTAATAAATAAGAACTGCAAATCAATTTAATATGGTCTGCATATATAACAGAAGAATATAGCTACATATATTTAGTAAAACATTGTATGGTGCTGAGATAGAATTCTAACAATGGAGAATCTTCTAAAACTATAATAAGCTCCTTTGGGACCATTATGCAAGACAGCGGGTTTTAAAAAATGCCATGTAAATATATTCTTAAATTTTTTATTAACAATTTATAAGTTGAGCCATGTGAGATGCAGAGTTTCTATACCATGTAATTTCCATTTTTAATTACTGAATTTAAATGATGAGAAGTGTCAAATTTACTGATTTCCAATCTTTACTTTTTTTTTTTTTTTAAAGATTCTATTTATTTATTCACCAGAGATACACACAGAAAGAGGCAGAGACACAGGTAAAGGGAGAAGCAGGCTCCCTGCAGGGATTCCGATACAGGACTTGATCCCAGGATCCCGGGATCAGGCCCTGGGCTGGAGGCAGGCACCAAACCTCTGAGCTACCCAGGCATCCCTGATTTCCAATCTTTAAAAAGCACACATGGTAGTTTAAAAAGACTTTTCATTTAGTCTTCATTTTACTTTCTTAGAAGAAAAAGGTAAATGCCTTACCATTTCATTCACATTTTTTTAAACAAAAGTACTGCATCTGATACTGTTTGCCTTATTTTCACACCATTAAAAGCATATTATCAGTAAATTGTTAACGAGAACTATCCATTCTAGAAGGACTCAACTCAGAGTAACCCACTAAGGACAGGAAGAGCAACCTAAGTACCAGGTCGCAGCATCTGCCTCAATCTCAAACCCAACTTCAGGAGTATCAGAAGAATGAAGAATTGCCACTGCTTTCAGGCAGGTGATTTATTAGGCAGACTGATTTTGGTCTAAGTTAGTAATAGAAACATGTTATCTGTCCCTTCCTGAAAAACTCCTCCATGTGAAAACTTCATTTAACCCATTTTTACATGTCCTGATTTCTTTCATGACTCTACATTTTTGTGGTAAAACCTCTCCAACTGCCTCTCCACATCCTCCCCCAGGATGGACCTCACTAGACAGTCTATGGCTCTGCCTCCAATTACTGTTTACTTCATTTGGCATTGGATTTTTCTCATCACAGTGTCATTTGAATCAGGTGAGATGTTACATATTTCCCAAAGGAGTCCAAACAGTGTATGCACGTGTGTTGCAACCTTTATTGCAAACACTACCTGATTTCCCTCTCATCATGTTCTTCCTTAACCTCATTCATGTCATTAAAATACAAACATTTCACAGCTCTGCCTGCTTTCTTTCCCTGTTTTATCTCTTTCAACTAAAGTTTTATACATTAAATTTATTAAATAATCCTGAAGTGTTTTCCTCATTTTAGAAGCAACAAATACATGTGATCATTATCTATTTCTTCCTCACTCTTCTCCTTCACCACATTGTCTCCCCATTTTAGGTAATCTATTAATGTCCAAACATGCATCCTTTCATATTTTCTCTATGCTTATATCATATACATAAGTATATATGCACATGTACATTTAATATATAAAGAGATTTTGGGGCAGAGGGTAATCCTTGGTTTTAGAAAAATCATGTCTCATATGTTTTTCTGAATCTTGTTCTTCTCAACAGTACCTCATGAAAATCATGTCAAATAACTGGAATCACTTTAACTCAATCTTTAAAATGTCTGCATAGTATTTCATGGTGACATGACTTAGTTATTCCCCTTACTAATAGGTATTTCATTTACCTTTTTTGTTGTTGACATTTCATATGCACAAAAATAAATTTGTTTAAATATAAGGATTTAAGTATGTATATCATTTTATGATAGAGTAGTTAATTTTTATGGGATACCTATGGCATATTCACAGATTCACAGCTTTACAAAAAGTGATAATTCACATTTCCACCATCCATTATGAAATTATATTTTCTTGCATCCTACCAGAAGGTAGGTTTTATTGGTCTTTTAATCTGCCATTCTGGTGACTAAATAAGTGATACTTCACTCTGATATATCTTTCCTCACATTTTCTTTGAAATTTTGATATTGTCATATAATGAATATCTTTTCTCTTAGTTTCTATCTTTAGGGGTTAAGCTCTCCCTTGCCCATGCATATAATTTTCTAGATTTCTATACATGAATTTTATTGTTTAATATTTTTATATTTACATCTTAAAACATCTGGAAATTATTTTCTTAAATGTGCATTATAAGGGTAAGTCCTATTTTCTTATATATTGGGTAGTCAGTTATGTTAGCAGAATTTATTAAAGAGTTCATTTCTCACTTAAAGTATATTTGTCTTATATTAAATGTCTCCATATACTGGGAAACATTTCCTGAATTGTTCATTAGTTCTCTTGATCTATTTCTAGGCCAATAGCACACTAATTTGATTATAGTAGTATAGTTACTATATCTTCTAATATTTAATGAGGAGTTATTCCTCATCATTCTCCTTTTCTTATTATTCTCTATTTAGCTACATTTATTATATCAAAAAATCAACTGGGATTCTAATTAAAATTGTGTAAGATTACATAATAATTTTGGGAGAGAAAAAATAATTTTGGGAGAATTGATATTTTAATGATTTTTTTTCCATTTAACTTTAGTGTCTTTCTATTTATTTATGTCTTCTTCAGAGTCTATGCCTTTTCTATTACATAATTCTATGTATATAATTTTTGTCATTATTGTAAATGAAATTTTTTTCAATTTCTGTTTTAGTTGTTAGGATAGATAAAAAAATTATTGATTTTTATCAATTTGCTGTTGAGAATAGTACTTTCTGTTCCTAATTTCTGTTAAGTATTCTTCATTATATTCAAATAGTATTCTTCAATTTCTAGTATATGTACAATTTTTTTTAGGAATTGTTCTTTGATTTTGTCAAATGTCTTTTCTGCATCTATTGATATAAACATATTTAATTTTGCCAATAATTTAATATGGAGAATTATGTTTCTGAAATTGAATCATTCAGACAATTGCTATTTGGTCTTACATTATCTTTTAAAAGCATTGCTAGATTCCATTTGCTATCATTTCATTAAAGTTTTTGGATATATATTTATTACAGAGATTAAGTATTTAGTAGAATTTAGTAGAATTTGGTAGAATCTTGAGCATCTTTTGGTATTAAAGTCATATTGGGTTCATGAAATAAAATGAGGGGATTCTATCTTTATAATATGGAATATTTAAAATAATATTGGAATTATCTTTTTTTAGGTTACATAAGACCTAGGTATAATTTTCATCTGGTGTTCGTGCCTGTTTTTATTTTTTATTTTATTTTTTTTTAGATTTATTTGAGAGAGAGAAAAAGATCATGTGCACTCCCCTGTGACCAGTGAGGGGGGGTCAGAGGTAGAGAGAAAAGAGACTGAGAATCTTTTTTTTTTTTTTTTGGTTTTATTTATTTATTCATGAAAGACATACACACACACAGAAGCAGAGACATAGGCAGAGGGAGAAGCAGGCTCCCAGTGGGGACCCCGATGCAGGACTCCAGCCCAGGACCCCAGGATCATGACCTGAGCCAAAGGCAGAGGCTCAACCACTAAGCCACCCAGGTGCCCTGGAGACAGAGAATCTTAAGCAGACTCCCCACTGAGCAAGGAGCCCTATGTGGGGTAGATCCCACAACCATGAGATCATGACCTAAGCCAATATCAAGAGCAGGGCGCTCAACTGACTGAGCCACCCAGGTGTACTTCATGCTTGTTTTTAAGTAAACTTTTTATTTCTGAACAATTACAGATTTCTAGAAAAAGTGTGAATTCAGAGATATCCTTTCTATATCCCACACCAATTTCCCTTATTGACATCTTAAATTTGAATGATATATTTGCCATAATAATAAGCCAATATTGATATATTAGTATGCACCAATCCACACTTTATTTGGATTTGCTTAGTTTTTATCTAGTGTCCTTTATCTATTCCAGGATCTCATCTAGGATACTACATTGCACTTAGTTGTTGTATCCCCTTAGGCTCCTTTTGGCTGTGAGAGTTTCTCAGACTTGCCTTGTTTTTGATGATAATGACAGTTTTGAAGAGTATTGGTCAAGTAACTGGTAGAATTTCCCTCAGTTGGCATTTGTCTATTTTCCTCACGATTAGACTGTGATTTAGAGTTTTGGGGAGAAGATCATAGGGGTAAAGCGTTATTTTTACCACATCATATCAAAGGTATATACTGTCAACACAACTTATCACTGTTGATGTTAATTTTGATCACCTGGCTGTTGTGGCATTTCTCAGGTTTTTCCACTGTAGTTATTTTTTTTTTTTTTCTTCTTCTTTGAGAGAAGTTGCTTTGTTAAGTTCAACATTTAAGGAATATTCTTTCTCCTTTAGGGAGGGTGTATCTACATAAAACACTTGGTAATTTGTAATAACTTCATATTTTAAAATTTGTTAAGGTTTCTTTGTAATTAAATAGAAGATTTTGTATATCAAGTCCATGATTTAATTTTTCACAACTTATTTTCCATCCATCCTTCTTTTTTCAACCTTTTATTTAGTTATTCATAGACACACACACACACACACACAGAGAGAGAGAGAGAGAGAAAAAGAGAGAGAGAGGCAGAGACACACAGGCAGAGGGAGAAGCAGGCTCCATACAGGAAGCCCCATGTGGGACTCGATCCGCAGACTCCAGGATCACGCCCTGGGCCGAAAGTGGCGTTAAACCGCTGAGTCACCCGGGCTGCCCCCATCTATCCTTCTGAAAGAGGTCCATCAACATGTCCACTAATACTGTATTTTGATGAAGTTCTCTTTGTATTTCTAAGAGCTTCTGCTTTATTTAACAGCTGTAATATCTTATGCATATTGATTTTACTATTGTTATCATGTCCATAAACTTTGTCCCCTCCCCCCAGTTTTATTGAGATATAACTGACGTGCAGCATTGCATTAAAGTATACAACATACATACCTGTTTTTTATCACTAGCTGGTATCTTAGTTTTGTTTTTAACCTTAAATTTCCCATAGTTGGTTATCTTACTTCCATACTGTTCGAATTTCCCTGGTATCATTTTCGCATTCCTTTATTATGAATGCATTTTAGTGATTCCTGTAAATAGTAGCATCTATTTGAGATTTTTAAAGAACTCAACCTGACAATCTCTGTCTTTAATGGGAGAGTTTAAAGCTTTATACTCACTGCAATGCTCATATGCTTGATTTTTTTTTTTTATATTTAACTTAACATATAGATGATTTCTTTTTTTGGTTAGAACCATTTCATGAGTCCCTGCATTTGCTGTACGTGAATAATAAATGGTACTTTCAACATCTCACATAGTCACACATGACTTACTTATGCCCCGACACATGGACAAAATTATTATTGAGTATAGTCTCTTTTGGTTTTCATCCACCTTTTTTCCATTAGTAGTCTGCATATGTTTTTCCTTTGTCTACGATGTTACAGTGTTGAAAATGAGAATTCTTTTTTTCCTTAAGATTTTATCTATTTATTTGACAGAGAGAGAGAGAAAGAGTGAGTGCACAAGCAGGGGTAGCGTCAGGCAGAGGAAAAGCAGGTTCCCTGTGGGGAGCAGCAGGGAGCCTGATGCAGGGCTCAATATCAGGACCCTGGGAAGGCAGATGATTAACCGACTGAGCCACCCCAGGTGCCTCAAATATAAGAATTCTAATTTCATTCTGATTCTTTCCCTTTATAGATGACTTATCCTGTCTTCCATAAGAATTTTTTACCTATGTCCAGCTGTATGTCATTTCTCATTAATACCAACTCAATCTTAGTCCTTTTAATCTGAAGACTCAAGTCTTAGTCTTTTTTCCTTTTTTTTTTAACTTCCTCCTATGCCTCAATTATCTTTCTTGCTTTTAAGATGCCTATTATTTAAAAAAAAAAAAAAAAGAATGCTTATTATTTGCATATTCATTCTTCTGGCTCTATCTTCCAGGTCTCTTATCTGGTCCTCTAGATATCTGTACTTTTATATTTTTTTCATTCTGTTTTGACATATTCCCTCCATTTGGTTCCTCAAGCTCATTTGGGGTCTCAACAATGACTAACCTTTCTTTCAATTAATCCATGTAATTGTTCAGCTGGGAAATCATATGGTTAGCTTCGGAATCTCTTTCCTATGCTATACTTAACTTTCCCAAGTGCTCTTATTATTTTACTAGCTGTCATCTGTCTCTGCTAGTACCTATAGAAAATGGTCTGAATTCTATTTATTTTGACAAGATCTTCCTCTCTCTGAATATTGTCTTAGGTGATTACACAGATGTATTAAATCTATTATATATCTATTACATAGATGAAATAGTTGTATTATATCTTAATTTTTTAGCTTACTGGGGTCAGGTGGCACCCAATTGGCACCTTCAGTGATAGAAATCTTGGAAGTGGTGGAAGATGATGCCTATCTCATGTGGAAGAAAGCCCTCATCCTATTTTCCCTAATGGGACATTCATAGAACCCAAGCCTTTACCTGTAACTGTCTGCTCAGAGACATCAGAAATGGTTTTACTTAGGAGAGTTTAGATATATTAAAGTTGGTAGTTGAGGGGAAAGAGGTTATATTTAAGTTACTATATCCCTAGATTCCTTGTGTGAGACTCATTCTTTCAATTTTTTAAGATACCACATTATTTCACTGAAATTCCTGGAAATTCCATGTAATTTAATAAACACTTATTGAGCATCTTTTTAAATATACGAGAATCATAATGATAGTACAGTGGAGTAAATGGATATCATCAGGTGATTCTCTATCCAATATTTTCCCCATATTCTTTTAAAAGACTTATTTCTTTAAGAGTGTTTTTAGTTTCACAACAAAATTGAGATAGACGTACAGAGATTTTCCATATGCTCCCTGCCTCCACACATGCATACCTTCCCTAATTATCAATATCATTCATCAGAATTGTACTTTTTTTTTTTTAACTGTGGATGAATCTATATTGACACATTATAATTACCTAAAGTCCATAGTTTACATTAGGGTTCACTCTTGGTGTTGCATATACTATGGATTTGAACAAATGTATAATGACATATAGCCATCATTATAATATTATACAGAGTGTTTTCACTGTGCTAAAAATCCTGTGCTCCACCTGTTCATCTCTTCTCCCTACTCTACAACTGGTTACAGCTGATCTTTTGTTTCTATAGTTTTGCCTTTTCCAGAATTATACAGTATATAGCCTTTTCAGAATGGCTCCTTTCACTTAGTAATATGCATTTAAGTTTCTTTTATACTTTTCATGGCTTGATAGCTTATGTCTTTTTTGTGCTGAATAATATTCCATCGTCTGGATGTACTGCCATATATCCATTCACCCACTGAAAGATGTCTTGGTTGCTTTCAAGATTTGACAATTAAGAATAAAGCTGCTATATAGGCTCTCCACTATCTACTCTGTTGTACCATCCATGATGCTACCTGGGAGAGCCATGGCCACTTTCCATTTGGCCCTCATCCAACTTCAGATTTCTTCCAATAAATAAGATAACCTCTCTCAAGCTTGTGGCCTTGTCTGAGAGGCAGCAACAGAAGGAGCCAGAATATTCTCTACCAGAATGCTTTAATTCTCCATTTGGCATGACATCTTTTCCTGAACAGGCAGAGAAAATTCCTGGTGAATCCACACAGAAGCTTTCTGAAGTAGCAAAGGAGTGCAGCATGTATCTCATTGGAGGTTCCATTCTTGAAGAGGATGCTGGGCATTTATACAACACCTGTGCTGTTTTGTAAGAAACCGCCAAATTGTCTTTCAAGGTGACTGTACCATTTTGTATTCTCACAAGCAATAATCCTATTGCTCTATATCCTTATCAGTATTTGGTATTGTCAGTGCTCTGGATTTTGGTCATTCTCATAGGTGTGTAGTGATGGGATGATTAATTTTATGTGCCAACTTGACAGGCCTAGAGAATGTTCAGAAAGCTAGTATAACATTATTTCTGGGTTTGCCTGTGGTTGTGTTTCTAGAAGAGATTAGCACTTCATTCAGTAGACTGAGTGAAGAAGATCTGTCCTCATCAATGTGGGCAGGCATCATCCAATTCATAGGGGGAATGAATGGAACAAAAAAGCAAAGGAAGGGCAAATTTTCTCTCTTCTTGAGCTGGGCTAGCCATCTTTTCTTGCCCTTTGACTTCTGAACTCCTTATTCTTGGGCCTAGACTCTGAGACTTAGACCAGTGGCCCTCAAATCTTAGGTCTTTGACCTTGGATTGGGTGTTATACTATTAACTTCCTGATTCTCAAGCCTTTGGACTTGAACTGAATTATATCACCAGAAGTCTTGGTTCTCCAATTTGCAGATGGTAGATTGTGGGACTTCTCAGCCTCCATAACTACATGAGCCAATTCCTGTAATAACTCTCCTCATATATATATCTCATTGGTTTTATTTCTCTGGAGAACTCAATATAAGTAGTATCTTGTTTTAATTCACATTTCCCTGATAACATGTGATATTGAACATCTTGCCATATTCTTATTTGCCACCTTTAATCTTCTTTGATGAGGTATTTAGATCTCTTGTCTATTTTTTTAATTGGGTCACTTGCTTTCTTATTGTTGAGTTTTAAGAGTCCTTGCATATTTTGAATAATAGTGCTTTATCAGATGTGTTTTTCACAAATATTTTCTCCTAGTCTATAGCTTATCTTCTACTTCTCTTGATCCAATATGTTTTCACTTAGACATATTACATGTCTTCATATTAATAATTGGTACTTTAGTATAGATGTACTTACTAGTATAGATATGCTTAACACACTCTAACAAGTAGAAAACTCTGTGATTCTTGGTACAACCTCTGAAAAGTTGGCTCCTTAAATTCCCAAACTTTTCCTCTTGGTCTCCTTCTATCTGATAGAATACTTTTTTTTTTTTTTTTTAAAGGATCTTTATTTATTCACTTGAGAGAGAGCAAGAAAACATAAGCAGGGGGAGTGGCAGAGGGAGAATGAGAAGCAGGCTCCCTGCTGAGTAGGGAGCCAGATGTGGGGCTCAATCCCAGGACCCTGGGATCATGACCTGAGTTGTAGGCAGACACTTAACCCACCCAGGTGCCCCTCAGAACAAAACTTTTTTTTTTTTAGGATTTTATTTATTTATTCATGAGAGACACAGAGAGAAAAGCAGAGACACAGGCAGAAGGAGAAGCAGGCTTCTCACTGGGAACCCAATGTGGGACTTGATCCCTGGACGTGGGATCATGCCCTAAGCCCAAGATAAATGCTTAACCGTGGAGCCACCCAGGTGCCCCAGAACAAAACTTTTTTTAAAAAAAAGATATCATTTTTTTTTGTTTTTTAAAAATATTTTATTTATTTATGAGAGACACAGAAAAGCAGAGACATAAGCAGGCTCCATGCAGGGAGCCCGATGTGGGACTCGATCCTGGGTCTCCAGGATCAGGCCCTGGGCTGAAGGCAGTGCTAAACCGCTGAGCCACCTGGGCTGCCTTAAAAAAAAAAAAAGATATTATTTTTAAGTAATCTCGTACACCCAACATGGGGCTCAAACCCACAACCCCGAGATCAAGATTTGAATGCTCCACCAACAGCCTGCTAGGTGCCTCCAGAACAAAACTTTTTTAAAAAGCAACAAAAAACTATCAGCAAATGTTGATGTCTGTGAAAACCTACAGGGGATGAATAATTACTATATGCATGGTTCATTCTTTTTCTCAAGGAGTAGCCAGTACTCTTGTGTTTTCATAACATTTACAAATTTTGATTCTCATTAAATTTAAAGTACTAATCTGGTATCAAAAGCAATATTACTTTGCTGGTTTTTCATTTTATATTTTATTATCTTTTTAAAAAAAATCAACAAACAGGGATGTCTAGGTGGCTTAGTGGTTGAGCATCTGCCTTCGGCTCAGGTCGTGGTCCTGCATTCTGGGATTGGGTCCCCACATCGGGGTTCCAGCAGGGAGCCTGCTTTTCCCTCTGCCTGTGTTTCTGCTTTTCTCTCTGTGTCTCTCATGAATAAATAAATAAAATCTTAAAAAAAATTCAACAAACATTAAAAATGTTCTCTTTATAATTTGCTATCTAAATGCTATAATTAAAAATGATATTCCTTAGAGTTTAACATCATAAATAGGAAGGAAGGGCATTTCCAGGCAGAGATGAAAAGGGCAAGGTTTGTGTGAACAATACGTAACTTGTGTGAATAGGGAGTATTAGAAGATACAGCAACTGAAAGGTAAGTTGGCTTGTTTGAAACACCCAATGCCAAACACACACAATAGCAATAGGAGATTTCTGAGCAGGAGAGTGACATTCTCCAAACTATACTTAGGAATATTAACCTAACTGTAGTGTGTGGGATCTTGCAACAAATGGATTTTAAAAGGGATTCCAATTAAGATGTTAGAATACACCAAATCCTTAGGTTGAGAGCATCAACAAATGACAGTGAGAATGTGGTGAGAGGTGGATTTCAGAAACATCACAGAGGAGGAAACAATGGAACTGGCAGCTGTTTGGATGTGGGATGTGGCAGCTGTTTCTCTCAAAGAGTAGAAGTAGTCTAAGAGGTTTTTAAGCCTTATGTATGGGAAGATATTGCTCTTCTGAACATAAATAGGAGATTAGGAGGATGATCAAGCTTTCCAGAGGAAAAAAAGGATTAAGGTTTGAGAACATTTAATTTGAAGTGATGGTGGATCACTTACATTTAAAGGTTGAGCAGACACTTGGAAATGCCTGAATCTCAAAGAGGATACATGGTCTGAGAATGAATGATTATCAAGGAAGAAAGAGAGAAGAAGATGGGAAAGAAAGAAAAATGAGAGAAAAAATTAGAGGGGACAGTAGGTGCTGGTAATAGAAACTTGTACCCAGAGATAGGATATATTTCCCAGCCTCTTTTATAGCTACATGTGCCTTTTGACATATAGCTACATTGGGCCAATGAAATGTAAGCATATATTTTCTTTTTCTTTTTCTTTTTTCTTTTTTTTGAGGTGACTTGATTTATTTTTCCACATAGCAAGTTTAGCCATCGAAGATTAGGAAGGAATCAGTAGCATATATTAGTCCCAATGAACATACATGACATAAAATAATTAAACTGGAGATAACCCAAGGAGAAAAAAAATAGCCTATATAGATTTTACAAATTATGAGGCTGAGTCCACAGTTTTCACTTATGGGTGTGATAATAGGTGCACATTCTCCTACAAAGAGTCTCCGTTGTTAGTTGTCATCATCTGAAAATTTGTGACTTTTTAAGTTTCACATTTTTTCAGTGAAACATACTTGTGAACATCCATAAGCATATATTTTCTGTGTGTTACTTCTGGGAAGTATCCCTGAAAGGGAGAGGGATATACTTTTATTTTCCCTTCCTGCTGCTTCTAATGGCTAGAACTCTAGCAAATAATTTTTAGACCATGATCTTAGCTCAAACTGGGAGGCATACATCAAAATATGGAGCAGCATAATAGAGCATCCTGGTTCTGTGCCATCAAGGAGCCACCATATTACCCCTGAAAGACTACCTCTAGACCTACTATTTTAGATGAATAAACAAACACACAGCCAATCTCAACTAAGAATTGAGAAAAAAATTATTGGGTGTGGAAGTAGAGTATAGCTGGAAACATTTCCCTTATAATGGCTATTGAAAACAGGTCTAGAGGGCCATCTGGGTGGCTCAGGTGGTTAAGCATCTAACTCTTTTTTTTTTTTTTAAATTTTTTTTTAAATTTTTATTTATTTGTGATAGTCACAGAGAGAGAGAGAGAGAATGAGGCAGAGACACAGGCAGAGCGAGAAGCAGGCTCCATGCACCGGGAGCCCGACGTGGGATTCGATCCCGGGTCTCCAGGATCGTGCCCTGGGCCAAAGGCAGGCGCCAAACCGCTGCACCACCCAGGGATCCCAGCATCTGACTCTTGATATCAGCTCAGGTCTCCATCATGAGTCATGAGTTTGAGCCCCACATTGGAGCCTACTTAAAAAAAAAAAAAAAGAGGAAAATAGGTCTAGAGTCAAACTGACTAGCTTGAAATCCAGCTTCATTATTCATTAACTATGTGATACTAGGAGAGAAATTTAATGGCTTTCAGCATATTAATAAAGATATTAATAGAACCTACCTCATGAGTTATGAGAACTGATTTAGATTATTTATATAAGGTACTTCACATAGTGCTAGCATGTAATAGGTACTCAATGAACATAAGTGAAGAAAATCAGGTGGCCACTGGCCACTGATAACATGGTATAATTTTTAAAACACATTTCATGAAATTTTGATATTTCAGAATCATATAAACTCAGCAGATTAGAGAAAAAATTTATATTAAAGAAAATACTTAACATAAAATATACTTTATAAGCTTCAAATGATTATATATTTTTACCATTTTAACTTGAATGCATATCACTTTACAATGTGACCTCTAATAACACTGAAAAAGTACACTCAGTTGTATAGTACATGACAAGTGATGTATAACTATTATTTGATTTTTATCTTTACAAAGAGCAAAACAATGGAAAACCAAATCATAATGGGCTGAAGAAATTAGTTTTCAAAACCAATTCAGTTTTATAATATTTATAAGGTATTTAAAGTTATTGAAGGCAGAATTCCCACATCTCATGTAATACTCCAGCTATCACCTGTTATCTACTTAATCCTCAGAATGTTATAAGGAGAAATTGGTGACTATAGGGTTCTTTGTTGCAGTTAACAATTTGATGAAGAATCAATCTGATTTATTCAAACTTCATTTTAAAGTTTATTCTAGTGGTAGCCAGTATGCAGGAATGGAAAGAACCCAAATTTTGTAGTCAAATGAATCTTAGTTCAAACAAGGTTCCAATTCTTACTAATACCATGGAAACAGTTATATAGGGTGGTTAATTAGTACTAAAACTATTTTGCAGGAACTGAGAAATGCTGAGCCAAATTCTTTATTTTGTCTTTACATGTAATTATAATTCTGTGTTAATGTATTTATTTTTTTCTCTAGCACATTCATTCTAAACTATTCAGGAAATATCTACCACAGTGAGGGATAACAAAAAAGCTTTACTGTGCTCATTTAAAAAGATTTTCCAATTCTGAAATATGGTGTACCACTCTTGTTATTGAACCATAAGGAAAAAATAATAGCTGGGAAAGATAGAATAGTCACATGGTCAAGGAAATAGAGGAAATATTTTCACACTAAAAACTTTAAAAAAAAAGACTCTGTTAAGAATGGAGATTCTGAGAGACCCAAGTGTTACAAAATTATAAAGAGTGTAGAGGCTGTATCTTTATTTTGATACAAAGGTAGGATCCGGCCATAAGACCAGCCAACATCATAGTCCTGCCATTCATCAGTTACCCTTCTATGAGGTCCTTGAGGAAAGAACATGCACTGAGGAGGCAGGCAAGAGAAACACTGTGTATGTAGCTGGCACAAAGATCTTAAGGTCACAAAGTCCTGTTTGATCTGCAAATGAACTAGGGCAGTCCCTATGAAGAACTCCTTCTGTCTAAACTAGGTTAGGCTCACTGGCCAAAAATCAAATCAAAAAGCAGATAAACCCTGCTTCATCACTTCCATTCCCAATCTCAAACCCAAATCAATCCAAGGAAAGAGTAATCAAGGCCACTGCAGACATGAACAGGCTGGAGGTTGTCCGTCTGCATGTGTCTACTGCAAAGATGGCCTGGACGTGATTTGCTTTCTGGGTTTATATTCCTGTTTGGGTCAAGGGAAAATGTTATCCATAAGGAATGTCCACCAACAAAAGGCTAATTTACAAGCACCCTGGATCATCCTCTAAAGCATACTGATTCTTCTTTTTGTTTCTGTGACTCTTTTCTTCATACTGTATCATAAAATCTAATAGTAAATGTATTCTAGATCTCAATGGATATCTGTGGAAGCGTGGGAAAATACGATTTAAATAACCAGGAAAACTATGAGGGTTTCTGCAAGCATGCAAGGAGA
Organism: Canis lupus dingo; assembly: GCF_003254725.2. Taxonomy (NCBI): domain Eukaryota; kingdom Metazoa; phylum Chordata; class Mammalia; order Carnivora; family Canidae; genus Canis; species Canis lupus. The sequence continues at coordinate 20,462,342 of NC_064274.1, read as the reverse complement.
AATGAGGTCAATGAGAAAGGATTACTGGTCAGTATCTAGTTTCTTAGTAGGAAGACTTGGTTTTCAAAGCCCCGCAATATTTTTTTCTTATTTCTTACACCTCTCTTGTCACCTCATATTATGGCTAATACACATCTCTTTTTCCATTTCATACAGAATGCCTGAGGCTGAACTTTGTTGTATCTTTGTATCCCGATAGCCAACAGTCTATATATAGTATATGCCAATATGTGTTTTTGTGTGTGTGTGTGTGTGTGTGTGTGTGTGTGTGAATATGTGTTTTTTTTTTAAAGCAAATATTCAGCCAGCTACTGAGTTGGAAAAAGAAACAGGTATTACAGATAGCTCCTTGAGAAACATATAGCCTTGTATGGAGAGCATTCTAACGTATATGGGACAACTGTCATAGTAAATGACCTACAGAATTGAGTATCAAATCCTGTTCTAACAGAATATGAATACTATAAAAATTTGTAGTAGGTACAAGTTAAAGTGATGTAGTTCATTTGGGGGTGAGGCATGGTCGAGACAGTTCTATTTAAGCCTTAAGGGTGATTAGAATCTGGAAGGGATTCTTGCTGAAAAAAAAAAAAAAAAAAAAAAAAAAGCCAGAGACCACTTTAAGGTGGATTCCCGCAGAGGCAACCTAAGACCTTTGCACGAGGTGGATTCCTTCTGCCCAAGGCTAAGAGGCGCAAGGGTGGGGGGGGGGGGTAGAGGGGCGGGGTGGACTGGGCTTCCTCAAGCCCTTGCTTTGCATTATAAACAGAGTGGGAGTCCACGGGGTTGTGGCCTGGATTAGGACAACAAAAGCAGCTTTCCGTTACCAGCCCTTTTCATTGCTTCGGTAGGTGGAGCTTTTCCTCTCCTTTCTCGGGTTCCCTGTTTCTTGTCACCACCACTTCCTGAGATTCTCCTCACGGTTTAGATGAGCCGTACGGGAGACTCAGAGGGGTTTCCCCTCTGCACGTGCGAATGTAGTTGTAGTTGTAGCGGGGGGGGGGGGGGTGTGGGGGGCTGAGCTTGCAGAACCCAGGCTCTGCTTGGAGAGAATTTTTTTTTTTTTCTTTCGCACTTTCTGCTGAGGTCTTTCCCTGCCGTTCTAGCTGGCTTGCAGCGGAAAGGAATCGTGGTCAAGTGAAGCTCTAATGCTTTCTAAGGAGCTCCGAGGCTGCCCCGGTCCTCCGGTGCAGGGCACGGCAGCACGAGGCGGGAGGTTCGCAGCTCAGTGCGCATGCTCGGAGAGGTTGGCCAGGGAGGGGCGCTTCAACCCCTGCCTCCTAGACACTTCCGGGGCGGGGGGAAGACCGGAAGTACGGGGGCGGGCGCCTACTTCCTAATCTCGCTTCCCTGCGGGGCGCCGCGGCTCTCGGCTGGCGGACGGTCGTGTCTCTGTTCGCTCTGCTTTTCACTTTGCCGCGGGACTAGAAATGGACCCAGGGGGAACCTGAGCCCAGTGGGCGGCAGCCTCTGCGGTAGCGCGTCCGTTTATTCCAGCCTCGCCCGGCCCTCTTCGGACTGTCGTCAGCACCCTGGTGCTCCACGCCGCCTCCGGTCGCCTCGTGTTTATTCCCGGTCAGCGGCGGCTCCTCCCGCCCCGCCCCGCCCCGCCCCGCCCCCCGCCCTTATGTACGATCGAGCTCCCCGCTTGCTCAGATTGGCTGAAGGTGGCAGCACTGAGGAGCATGTGGGCCCTGGGTCCTACCAGGTACCTGTCCTGAGGCAGCAGGCAACAGGTAAGAGGTAGGCAAAGGCAAGCCTGACTGCCACAGCACCTCACTGTCGGCCACGTCCACTTCTCTGTGCTTGTTACACATAATGGTACCATTTCACAAGTGCAACAAAGCATAAAATAGGGAAAACACTCTCCTTATGTTACAGGTGATGAATGGCAAGATCATTCCTGTGTCGCATTTCACAAGGTCACCAAGCCCATGGGTAGGACTTTCGATGTTGCAGTGGTTGTCTCCATCATACTTTGAGGTGCACCGGTTAGATCTAGGAATTTGATTTCCTGGCTCTGACGACTGTTACGAGTCTTCCAAGTCTGTATCCTTCTTACCGCTTACTGTTGATTTTCTTTGTAATCCTGTCGCCTTCACGTTCCTCTGCTACCATGAACCCAGAGTCACTTCATTTACGAACATGTAACTTTTCTATTTTGCAGTGTGATTTAAAGATAATCCCGTGTATTTTTGGATAGATGCTTCCTAACTGTCCATATCCATCTTCTTCTTTTTTTTTTTTAAGAGTTCATTTATTTATTTATTCATGAGAGACCCACAGAGAGAGAGAGAGAGAGAGAAAGAGGCAGAGACACAGGCAGAGGGAGAAGCAGGCTCCCTGCAAGGAGCCCGATGTGGGACTCGATCCCAGGTCCCCGGGATCGGGCCCTGTGCCTGAGGCAGATGCTCAACCACTGAGCCACCCAGGCATCCTCTCCATCGTCTTTTTTAATTTTTATTTACTTATGATATATATATCTATATATATATATAGAGAGACAGAGACATAGGCAGAGGGAGAAGCAGGCTCCATGCACCGGGAGCCCAACGTGGGATTCGATCCCGGGTCTCCAGGATCGTGCCCTGGGCCAAAGGCAGGCGCCAAACCGCTGCACCACCCAGGGATCCCCCCCTCCATCGTCTTTTTGAACATACTATTGAGAGCCCACATTCTGGGGGGGGAGGGGGGGAAAGCTATGTTTGAAGAGATGGAGTGGGAATGGATAATTAATTACTTGCAATAATTATTTGCTCTCATTTGTTTGCCGTTAGTGACTTAGGGGAAACATTTAACGAATACTTATAATTTGCTGTCTGCTTTTTTTAATTTGATGATTTTGTGGAGCTTACTACCATCCAATTACAGTTTTTCCCTGGTTAATCTGCATTTCCCCTATTGTTACACTATATTTTTTTAACAAACGCTATTACCATGTTTACATGACTGATCAGATTAGGATATTATGTTGATTTAGGCTTCTTTGGGTGGAGTGCAGATTTGTCATTGTTTTAATTTTTGAATTTTACTGCTTTTCGGCTGTGACGTTCAGTGTTCTTGGAGCCTTTGTCTATATTTAATACAATTGAGTTGTTGTAAACATTAACTCCCTAACAATATATCAGCCACCAACCACCACCCCAAATACTTATGCCTGTGATGCTTTTCTATCCTTATTTTATTTAACACAGCTGAACACTGTCTTTAGAAATATTTTTTCCCCTGATATCTGTAACATCATTCATTTTTTCCTGGTTCTTTTTCCAATTATCTTGAAACAGTGCCTGATGCATGGTTAGGTCCTAACAAACGTTTGTTAAATGTTGAATCAGGCAATCGTTTTTCCCCTCAGTAATCAGTTCTTTGTTGTCTTCTTTAAAGGTTTTTATTTTTCTGAATGTCTTTTAAATGTTTATATATTTTCCTTCCTTTGGTGATTTCTTTTCTCATGCACTTTCTTGTTCAAATCCATAGTTTTAACTATTATCCCTATTCAGATTCTTATGGCTTCCAAAAGAAAGTCTTCAGAGAGGTGGGTGATTTATATCTCTAAGATGAACTTTCTCTTGATGTTAGGGCCTTCTCATTGCCCTTACTTTTTTGAACATCTTTATCTGGGTGTTCTCTAACATCTGAAACTCCCAAGTGTCTGAGTTCATCATTTTCCCCATCATTACTAACCCCTTTGAAAAATTCCCTATCAGTCAATTATAAACTTTACATTTTGGAATTATGCTAGACTTTTTATGACTGACCATGCCCATTGGTCATTTAGATCTATTGATTCTATATTCTCATTGTCTCTTAAATCAGTTCCTCTTCTTCATGTAACTGCCCTTGACTGTTCAGGCCTCGTTATTTCTATTCTAAGTTAAACCAATAAAATATTGCTGGTTTTCCTCTATTTCAGTTTCCAACTTCTCTCTTAAGGCTAAAATGATCTTCCTAAGATATAATTATCTTATTTGTATAAAAAAATTCCTTTTAACACTAAGGTTAAAATCTGAACTACTTAACTTAGTGCATAAGATTCTTCATGGTCTGATCCTTTACCTGGCCTTCCACATCCTCTCTCACCCACACCCAACACTTTACCCACATACTATCAGCAGTTTCAACTTTGCATTTTCTAGAAGTTCATGCTCACTCACCTCCAAGCTTTTGTAGCTGCTGATATTTTGCCTTGCGTGCTGTTCCTTTGTTTCTCACCTGGCTGAGTCCTACATACTCTTTTAGACTGAGGTAAAGTGAAATTGTTCTCTGACTCTACTATTTTTCCAGTTTTTCTCTGACTCCTTCATGACTCTTTCATAGCACTTTGATACTATATCTTAATTTATCTGTTAACTTATCTGGCTGCCACACTGTTACTCTCAGTTTTTAGCTCAATACCATAACACATAAATAGTTAATAAAAAAATAAACAGTAATTCTTGGAATAAAATTTTAAAACAAGTCTAATGAGCTACATATAGCAGAATTAAAAAACTCACTACATGACTTATGTGAACTCTGCACCTTCTAAGAGATCCTTATTTGTGCTAAGGAGAATTTAATTGCTGTTTGAACTTGATTTACATAATAAATGGCACCCTACATCAGCTGTGTATTAGTTATCTGTATTGGTTCCATACCAGTTATCTAAGCTGGGTAACAATGGCTCCTAAATATATTCTTCCCCAGATTTCTTCTTTGATGAAGGAGTGGTTAGCTTTACCTGCCACAGAAGCATGAGCTTTCCATGCCCTTCCACTCATGCCTATGAGCTTATGCCACCAATAATGATTTATTTTTATTAGCCAATCAATTTAGGGAGACCACCTCAGGGAATGCAATTGGTCTTTAAGTTTAAATAAACAATATGTATGTGATTGCTGTATATGTTGATGTCCCTGAAGATGAGTATGTTTCAAAGATGTAGCTATTGCTTTTATATGAAGAATGACCTTTGTGTTTTGTGGCAGTTGCTGTAGCTGTAGAATTTGCCCTTTAATCACATGCTGCCCACCTTCTTTCTCAGAATGGACTGACTTTTATTGCTTCATGCCAGTTTGATTTATCTTCTGCTGTTGGTGCCTCAAACTCAGTATTTCCCAAACTGAACTTACTTATTTCTCTTCAAATTATCCCTTCTCCTTCTATTCTTAATTTCTTCTTTCTACCTGACAGTTTGATTTATCATTCATAGTTGGCATTTCACATGCCAATATATCCATATGTCTCAAGTCAGAATTTTCTCTCACTCCACTAACCCTAATTCCCCAGAACCACCTTCTCCCATATTTTATACCTTAATTATTGGCAGCATTGTTTGTAGTTTATTATTTGTCTGGCTTTCCCATTACTGGAGGCCAGAGTTTTAGCTTATTCATTATTATACCCTCACTGTCTCTCTCTGCACACGATAAAGCATTCACTATTGTTGAATGAATGATTAAAGAAAGGTGTAATTTAGAATATCACTGATGAATTCTGTATTTATTGATTAATGTTCAGGGCACTATGGCAGGGTGGCTAAACATCTTGATTTATGTGGGAACATCCTGGGTTTAGCAATAATGTCTTACATCTGAGCAAACTAGGACAGTTTGCCACTCTAATGTACATTAGGTATACAATAATGAATAAAACAGACAAGTCCCTTCTTTCATGGAGTTAATCAGTATAAACACTTTAATTTTCTTGTGGTTTTGCTTGAGGTCAGTGTTTTATGTAAACTTCTAGCCTATTGATGAAAGATTCTATATAATTAATTATTGAAAACTTCAATGAGGATTTTATGAGTACTGGCTTTCTTGAATACGTGTTTTCTATTTTGTGTTCTTTTCCATTTTTCTATGAATTTCAGTATTATGCAATTAATTTCACACTTGTTTAGGTAGATTCAGTTAGAATCTCTGCTATGGTGTTAGAACAGCTGCCTCAGAACTAGTCTGAACTTAGCTTTCTTAGTTTTTATATTTATCTCACATTACCTCATTTGTATGAACCTAAATTAAAAAAAAAAAAAACTCCAGAAAATCTTTTCTTGTAAGATTAAACATTTAGGCAGAAAACTGCATAAAAAGTATGGTGTAAGAGGTAAACACTCAAGAAATATAACTTGTCCAATTTCCCTTTCAATTATACCTTCTTTCCTCTCCCTTAAGCACTTTTCTGATTTTTATGGCAATCATTTCCTTGCTACTCTTTATGGATTATTAAATCTTGTTGATGAAATGACCCCTTTATCATAATACAACATCTCTCTTATCTTTAGTATTTCTTGTTCTAAAATGTACTTTGTCTGATTGTAATATAGTCACTCCATCTTCCTTTGATTTATAGATGCATGGCATATCTTTTCCATTCTTTTATTTTTAACACTTCTATGTCTTTATGTGTTATGAGGGTTTTCTGTGGACAGCATAAAGTTAAGTCTTAGTTTGTTATCCAGTTGAGAATCTCTGCCTTTTATATTGGGGTATTTAGAACTTTTCTGTTTTTAAAATATTTTATTTATATGACAGAATGAGAGAGGGAAGGAGGGAGTGTACAAGCAGGGAGAGCGGCAGGCAGAAGGAGAGAGAGAAGCAGACTCCATGTTGAGAAGGGAGTCCAACATGGGGCTCGATCCCTGAGATCATGACCTCAGCTAAAGGTAGACACTTAACCCCTGAAGTGCCCCAGAATTTTTCTATTTAATTTAACTATCAATATTGTTGTGTTTAAATTTACTCTCTTGATATTTGTTTTCAGAATATATCTCTTCATTCTCTTTATTTTTTCCCTACCTTTGTTGAATGAGTTTAGTTGTTTGGTTTACAATTTACATCCCTAACTTACCACAGTCTACCTTCAAATAATATAGTATCACTTCTCATATAGTATGTGAACCTTAATATGGTGTGCTTTCATTTCTCACATCTCATCTTTTGTGCCGTTGTGGTCATATATTATACTTCTATATATGTCATAATGTCACAATAATTTGAAAATGGTTTGTCTTCCTCTCTAATTTTTCCCCACTCAGTTTCCCTCCATCAATGTACTTTTTAAAAACTTTATTTATTTACTTAAGTAATCTCTATATCCAACGTGGGGCTTGAACTCACAACCCTGAGATCAAGAGTTGCACACCCTTCTGACTGAGCCAGCCAGGTGCCCCGTATCAGTGTATTTTTCATTTCAGAACTTTGATCTGGGCATTTTTATATCTTCCCTTTATCTCTTCATCACATTCATCTTTCTTCTACCTTGTTAAACAGATGGAGATTATTTATAATAGATAATTTTAATGTTCTTGTGTGTTAATTCCATCTTCTCACATATATATCTTTCTTTCACTGACTTTTCTCCTGTTTATAGGACATATTTTTCTGCCTCTTGGAAGACCATTTCCTGGTGTTTGCACTATTCGTATTTTTATAATCTTTAGCTTGGTTTGTGTGTGTTTATGTGTGTGTTTTGAAGGAAATCTGTGTCTTGTTCTCTGATTGTTTACCCTGATTTGGAATAATTCACTGGTATCCTGGTTTTTCAGCTCTACTGGATGACCCTTGCTTTTCAAAATGGACCTTGGCTTCCTCTTAAGGATTTCTGTCCTTGTAGTCTTTGTTACTATCCAAAAGTACTTTTTTTTTTCTTGCCTTTGGACAGTTGGTATGAACTATCAGTTGCTAAATTAACACCTAGAGTTTTAGTATCATTCATGAAACTTTTACTCATCACCTCTGTGTGATTGAGGACTTCTTCCTTTTCACCTTCCAAGCATTTTAGAACTTGAGATATTTTTCCTTGTTTAAAGTCATTTAAAGTTAAAGTCCTGCTTCAGTAGATTGTTGGTTTTTAAAGGTAAGGTCTATATTTTACTCACTTTTAAATGCCGCAATACCTAACCAAATAATTATTTCTTTTATTTAAAAAAGCTTTTAATTCCATAATAACATTTACAATATCATTACTGCTCTTCAGGGCTCAGATTGCCTTTGCTCTTGACACATTTGCTTATGATATGACCAATTCTATGTCCTTAACCTCTACACCTGTTTCATTAAAGGTTTTATTTTAATTCCAGTTAGTTGATATAGTGTTATATTAGTTTCAGTGATTCAGAATAAAATTAGTGATTTAACATTTTTGTACAACACCCAGTGCGCATCACAACCAGTGCACCCCTTGATCTCTACTGCTATTTAACCAATCCTCCCACCTTCTCCCTTCTGGTAACCATCAGTTTGTTCTATACACTTAATAGTTTAATTTTTGGTTTCTCTTTTGTTTCCTTTGCTTGTTTGTTTCATTTCTTAAATTCCACATATGAGTGGAATCATATCGTATTTGTCTTTCTCTGATTGACTTATTTTACTTTGAATTATATTCCCTAGCTCCATCCATGTTGTTGCAAATGGCAAGCTTTTATTTTTTTTTATGGCTGAATAGTATTCCTATCTATCTATCTATCTATCTATCTATCTATCTATCTATCTATATCTACATATCACATATTCTTTATCCATTCATCAATCGATAGACCTTGAGTTGTTTCCATATCTTGGCTATTGTAAATAATGCTGCTATAACTGTAGTGGTGCATGTATCCCTTTGGATTAGTGTTCTTGTGTTTTTGGGTAAATACCTAGTAATGTGATTGCTGGATTGTAGAGTAGTTCAATTTTTAACTTTTTGAGGAGCCTTCATACTGTTTTCTATAGTGACTTCACAAGTTTACATTCCCAGCAACAATGTAAGATTACCCTCTCTCCAGATCCTCACCAATACCTCATGCTTCTTGTGGTGTTGATTTTAGCCATTCTGACTGGTGGGAGGTGATATCTCATTGCAGTTTTGATTTGCATTTCCCTGATGATAAAGTGATAATAAGCATTTTTTCATGTCTCTGTTGGCCATATGTATGTATTTTCTGGAGAAATGTCTCTACATGTCTTCTACCCATTTTAAAATTAAATTATTTTTTATGTGTCGAGTTTTAGAAGTTCTTAATGTATTGTGGCTATTAAGCCTTTCAGATATGTCTTTTGCAAATGTCTTCTTGTATTCCATAGGTTGCCTTTTAGTTTTGTTGATTGTTTTCTTCACTGTGCAGAAGCTTTTTATTTTGATATAATCCCAATAGTTTATTTTTTTGCTTTTGTTTCTCTTGTCTCAGGGGTCATATTTGGAAAAAAGTTGCAAAGACAACTGCCAGAGAAGTTACTGCCTGTGTTCTCCTCTAGCATTTTGATGCATTCTTGTCTCACATTTAGGTCTGTCATCCATTTCGAGTTTGTCTACAGTGTAAGAAAATGGTCCAATGTCCTTCTTCTATATGTGGCTGTCCAATTTTTCCAACATAATTTGTTGAAGAGACTGTCTTTTTTCCATTGGATATTCTTTCTTGCTTTGTTGAAGATTAGTTGACCATAGAGTTGAGGGTCCATTTCTGGATTCTTTATTCTGTTCCATTGATCTATGTGTCTGTTTCTGTGCCAGTACCATATTGTCTTGATGATTACAGCTTTGTAATATAGCTTGAAGTCTGGAATTGTGATGCCACCAACTTTGGTTTTCATTTTCAAAATTCCTCTAAGTATTTGGGGTCTTCTCTGGTTCCATACAGATTTTAGGATTATTTGTTCCAGCTCTCTAAAAAATGTCAGTGCTATTTTGATAGGGATTGCACTGAATGTGTACATTGTTCTGGGTAGCATAGACATTTTAACAGAATTTGTTCTTCCAATCTATGAGCATGGAATGTCTTTCCATTTCTTTCTTTCTCAATATTTTCATAAGTGTTTTGTAGATTTTAGAATACAGATCCTTTACCTTTTTGATTAGGTTTATTTCTAGGTATCGTATGGTTTTTGGTACAATTATAAATGGGATCAATTCCTTAATTTCTCTTTCTTCTATCTCATTTTTAGCGTACAGAAATGCAACTGACTTCTGTGCATTGATTTTATATTCTGCCTCGTTGCTGAATTCCTGTATGAGCTCTAGTAATTTTGGGGTGGAGTCTTGGGTTTTTCACATAAAATATCATTTCACCTGCAAACAGCCACTGTAGAAGACACTGTGGAGGTTCCTCAAGAAAGTAAAAATAGAGCTACCCTATGACCCAAGAATTGCACTACTAGGTATTTACCCCAAAGATACAAATGTAGTTATCTTCAGGGGCCCCAGTGTTTATAGCAGCAGTGCCACAATAGCCAAACTATGGGAAGAGCCCAGATGTCATTTGTCATCTACAGAGGAATGAATAAAGATGATATGGGGTGTATAAATAAATATATATATATATATACACACACACACACATATGTATATATAATATATATGTATATCTATAATATATGTATATATAATATATATGAATAAAATATATATATACACACATACACACATACATATGTATATATATACATACATACATATAATGGAATACTACTCAGCCATCAAAAAGGATGACATCTTACCATTTCAATTGATGTGGATAGAACTAGGGGGCAGGATATTATGCTGAGTGAAATAAGTCAGTCAGAGAAAGACAATTATCATTTGGTTACACTCATATTTAGAATATGAGAAATAACACAGAGGATCATAGGGGAAGGAAGGGAAAATGAATGGAAGAAATCAGAGGGAGAGAAGCCATGAGAGCTTCTTAACTATAGGAAACTAACTGAGGGTTGCTGGAGGGTAGGTGGGTGGGGGGATGGGGTAATTGGATCACGGGCATTAAGTAGGGCATGTCATGTGATGAGCGCTGGGTGTTACATGCAATTGATAAATAACTGAGCTCTACATCTGAAACTTTGTACTATATGTTGGCTAATTGAATTTAAATAAAAATAAAAACGTGGACTTTGAAAGAAATACATAATTTCTTGTTTTAAAAAGACTTTTATTATTAGTCCAGATTATTAGCAAGATTTTAAACTATACTAATTATTACCATATATTCTCCTTTAGTGTATAAGATTCTCACAAATTTTGAGTCCTCACTTTCATTCTTTTATTACCTATTGATGATAGCTGTTCTCTTCCAAATCTTCTGTGATATCTGTGTTGCTTAAACTATACTCATTTTCTTGATACATTTCTTGAAATTTTTTATCAGTCTTTCAGAAGACTAAGTCTGTCTACTAAGTTTATTAAGTCTGTCAAATTTTATGATTATTTGTTCCAATGAAATTTGTATCTTAGCTTTGTAGACCTTTGTATCTTAGATTTGTACAACTTAGATTTGTAGACTTTTGTATCTTAGATTTGTAGGCGGCAATCAAGAAATATTTACTGAGCACCAACTATGAACAAAAGCAAAGAGATATTATTAATTACTTGCTGTAAACTCACTTTAAATTATTTCAATCTAACTTGTCTCTACAACTTTATATATGCTATTCTCTACAAATGATAGATGTTCCAAAATGTAAAACACTGGTCTTCTGAGAATTAAATATATTTTTAGCTAAATGTAACTTATTTTCATCTCAACCAAATATTCTTAGAAGAAAAAAGCCTTTGTTTTCTATTTCTTTAATTATTTTTTCAGTTGTTTAGGAATTCCAGTTTTGTAGGTTCTTTAATATAAAACATTCTGCTCTTAAGTCAGGTTTTAAAAGATGCAGCAAATTCTGTGGCTCACCATTAGTTCTGATAATATAGTATCCACAATTGAGATTACTAAATGATTTTATATATTTTGAATGCTTTTTCTCTGAAATCACTGGGACTCTGTCGTATCTTCCAGTGATACGATTTTTACTTTTATAGGTGGCTACGCACCATTCCTTTCTTTGGCTACCAGAGAAAGTACATTTACTGTTGCCTCTAACACTGAGAAAGCTGTTCCAGGGCCAGGGCACTATAATGTTTCAGAAGCACAGGTAAATTTATAAAAGTTATTATATATAATTGTTGGTGTTGATAAAAATTATATTTTCTTCCTCTAATAGGCTAATATGTCATTTATCAGATTTTATTTTCCCTTCATATTATCATTCTTTTAATCTATATTTTGTTATTAGAATGTGAGAAAATAGAAGTGTTTAATGTTGATTGCCTGGTTGAATGTTCTTCATTATTCTATGAATTCTATAAGACATAAACATTGTTTTATAGGCTATAATGGGCAGATAATAGGATGCTGGACAGATAACAAAAAAATAGATTTCTATTACATTTTCCCCCTTGACTTCCAGTTGTCTTCTCTTTCATGTGCATTACATATACACATAATTCTTCTTCCCACATATATAGTTTAAAAAGCACAATTAATTATGTATAATTTTCAAGTATAACTTCCCTGACAGAGCCAAATTCCTCTGAAGGAGCTGCTGCATTCAGAAATGATATTACAGTGTCACTACGAATTAGATCTTTAGATTAAGACCTTTTCTACTTTTGTTTTTTTCACATTCCTCTTCCATTATTCTGCAACCTATAGATTAAATGGTAACTAAATATGACATGAGATATTTTGAAGAAGTGGTTAGTAGTGTGGGCTCTGGAACTAGACTACATTTGAAATCTGTCTCTGTCACTTATTAGCTCAGACAGATTTCAAATGTAGGTAGATTTAATCTTAACTAATCTCTTTGGGCTTTAGTTTCCTCATCTGTAAAAAAGGGGTACTGAGTTTGTAGGCTTTTTCTAAGAGTTAAATATATTAGCAAGCAATTTAGAATAGTGCTTGATTATAGGTAGCATCCAATAACTTTTTATCTACTATTAGTGTTGCCATTTTACAATAGAAAAGAGAAAGAAGGAGGGAAGATGAAAGCAAGGTGTTGTAGGAAGCAAAGAAATGCAAGGGGACCTGTTAGTTTCTGTAACTGATTATGAAGCTGTAGGTGGCTTAATTTTTTCCATTACTCGTTCTGTGTTTCCCATCTCTTTAAAGGAACTTTATCTGATGGAGTTTTCAGCTTGATGTAGTGACTAGAATCTTTAGTTCTAAGGAGTGTGAGCTCTTGATTCACAGGCTTCCTTCTCAAACGTTTAAATAAACTTGCTCTTAGCATTTTCACTGGACATTATAGTTCAGGGAGGCTCTGCATGGTGTCTCTGTGTTCCATCCCATCGCGGTGCCTGTGGCTGTCATTAGTACTGTTTTTCAGTCTTGGTCAGTGTTAATCACCTTAGCCAATACTCTTCTTATTTTGCTCTCTAGCAACAGAGCCTGGAATGGCCATTTGATGGTCTCAACTTCCAATTCAGTAGAACATTTATGGCTCTTCCCTGGGTTCTTGAAACTTCCAGCATACTAGCGCCTAGAGGGCAAAAAGCAAAAAATAGTAACAGGTCATTAGATGTCATCATTAGAAGTGTCACTCCGGCTTCCATTCCGTGGCTCACAGCCGGCATATTATGGGTATATGGGCTTGCTAGTTTTACCAGTAGTTCTTTTAAGACTGTAACATTATTCCAAGAGGAGAATGCAATAAAATACACAATAGGTAGTTTTCAAACTTCTTTAATATGACAAATATCAGGATGTTGGAATATTAATATTGATTTTAGTCAATTCCATATGTAAAATAAAGTGCAATTTAGATCTGATTATATTTTATCCCAAATTGGGTACATTTCTTGAATTTCAAGAATAAGGAATTAGGAAATGTACTTTTTAAATGCAATGGGCGATCTAAGAAAGAGTTCTAGTATTCTCTGTTTTTCTTCTTAAAAATATAAAATGCCAGGAGAAGATTGGTTTCCTTGGTTTAAAAAATGACTCTGACTTACTTATTCTATTGCTGTTTTTTTTTTTTTTGTCCATTATTATTTTAAATGGCTGAATTAGGAAATGTGTTTGAAATGTGACATAGTTAGCATACTAGTTCTATAAATAATTAATATACTGGAAAATAAAGAAATAATCTTATTGGAAATAATCTTATTTGAAGTATTTAACAATTTATTTTTATACTTTTTTTTTGAAGCATAGATTGAAATATTCCTTTCTGTTAGCAATTACATAGAAAATGTTATTTGGAGACTTCAGATGAAATTTGGAAAGATAGTGTAGTTGTAGTTGTGAGGGCCTGCCTCCACTGTGTATAATTGTTGAAGCTCTTATAAAAACAGAACAGTTGGGAGCTGAAACTGTGTGCCCCAATTTGGTCTTCTCTATTTCTCTGTTTTTGTTATGGTTATTTCACTTTGATTATAGTTGTCACTACTATTGCAAAGTTGAAAGTGACGATGGGAGTATTCATTTTCCTTTCCAGCTCTTGCCCAGTTATGGGCAAATTCATTTTTTCCTTTTTCTCCTCTAGCATATCTGAAGCATGCTAATTTTTTTCAAAAGGAAATTTTCTTAGAAAACAACATAAGGGAATTTAAGAAAATAAAAGAAGCAAAAGAATGGAGTTTACGAAGTGCAAGTTTCTGATCCTCCGATAGATAATTAGCTTATTAGGTCACATACCTTATTCTGTTTGTATTTTTTCCTAGAATGAATTTCACTCCAAAGGGTCAGTTCAAATCTCATTTTTGTTTTCTGGTTCTAATTCTCTTTTAGTTTGTGACCTGTCTGCATGGTGGATACCATTTTGTTCCTTGCTATATAAGATTGATTTTAGATGTGGAGATCTCTTCCTTGGATACAGATAAATAGTTTTTTCATTTTTCCACAATCTAGCCCTAGTAATAGATGTTCAAATTAGGTTTGATTTTTGATCTGATACATTTCACTAGAGCTGAATAATAGGATAATATCGTACATGATAACAGTGCATGGCTTCACCCTTCAGATGAGACTCTGCATCCTGTATTGTTGGGAAGTTGCTGGCAATGTAGTAATTCATCAAATAGCCACAGCGTATAGCCATGACTCAAGAAGTAGGAAGGGTGTTTCTCACAAGTTTTCATATACTTCATTACATCATATACTTCATTACCTCATAATATAATTTTTGGGTATTTATCTGACACATAGTAGTTCCTTTTATAACCTCTTGTTATTATGAAATATGAATTGGTAATTATTAAATATGAATTATTGGAAAAAAAGTCCTGGTTAATTTCAACCAGTTAAAAAAAATCAGATTAATTTTACTGCCTTCTGTTGAAGTTCAATATAAATTCAGATTGCAGTGTGAAATATAAGATCATAAAGACTAGAGTAATGGCTTTCAAAGAATTAAGATTTGAGATGTTCTCTTTTCACATGAGTTTACTTTTTATGTAACTTGCAATGTTAATGTTTTTGCAAAATCATTAAATTTTGTTACAGATCCAAACTCTTTAAACACAGGGATTATGGTCTGATTAAAACAGTTATCAAAAAAAAAAAAACAGTTATCAAGTAGTGGGTTGGCTACCTAAGAATATAATTTTGACTCATTTTGTAAAAAGAATATCTCTTTTGTGTATTTTTGGAAAGATGAAAGCCGAATAAGAGACAAAGTAGAGATAGGCTCAGTTAAGAGTGATTATGAACATCTAACATATATACCATGAGAAAAGGTCTATTGACAAATCAGGAACTTAAATCTTATCTGATCAATCAATGCCAACCATTATTACTATGAATTATTTTTGAAATGATTACACTATGAGTGTTAATTGAAACTAATAAGATGGAATTTTATCTGAATTCACTGGCTATTAGGCAGTTGATAATTTTCTCATTTCAGAGAATCCAGACATGTGGCATAGAGAGCTGTGGGAGATTCCTCCCAGTCCCTTCTCTGCATTAAACAATGTTTAAAATTAATCTGAGCATAAAACCAAGCTGTTAAAAAATTGAAGAAAAAACCACCAACCAACCAACCAAAAACCCATGCTGTTGCCAGTAAGCCTACATAGGCATCCCTGGAAATGACCAAAAAATAGTTCATGAAAATAATTAATCCTAAGCAAGCTTGGAAGGCTTATATTTTCCCTGCAGTGTGAGTACCACTATTTGTACCTTGTTTCAGAGGTGCATATTCGCTATAGGCCTTAGTGTATACTCTTTATTCTTGCTCTAGAACTTTGGGGATTTCTTTATTTTGATTCCTGTTTTAAAACTGAGTTTTACATTCTCTTTGAGCACTTTGAGTACAGTAAATTTTGGTTTGAGTTCAGAGTTAAAACTGACAACTGTAATTGTCATCCTCTTATTATCCCCTTATACTAGAATGATACCTTCAGTCAAGATACCTTAACTTTCACAGGTTGGATTTTAAAACTCTTTGTTCATATTGATATATAATGCTTGTTAACTAGGTATTAATTATAAAGTGCTTCTTTTAATTATTTCATGTTTTTTTTCTCTCTAGTATAATATAAAAGGAGGTCATAGTCTACAAAACCGGGAGAAGCGTTTTAAGAACTTTGGTTCAGAGAGTCCAGGACCAGCAAGCTATGATCAGTTTTATCCTGGAACATTAGATACCGTGAAAAGAAAAGCGCCACAGGTTAAAGAGCATTTTCAGTCACTGTGTCGCTATGTTAAGTTATACTTCTGACATTTCTTTTAGTTAGAATAGAAAAGGTTTTATGTTTTATGTGGTAAATACATTAAAAAACTTTAAAAATTAGTAGGTTTATTGGTATCCATATTTCATAATTAAATGAATATTCAATGTGTATAAACTAATTTTTTTATTTATTAACAACTGACTTCATTTTTGCTTATGATAAACCTATAGTCACTTCCAGTGTCTATGGTGAACAGAAAGGAAAGGAGTTTTTAAAAACCATCTGAGTAGTCTACCTATGTATAGAGAGGAAACTCTGTGATAAATATTATTAATAAAACAGTGAAATTTAAAACATGTTTCCTGAAATAAAAAAGCTTAAAATTTAGATGGGAGAGAGATATATAAATTGCTACTAATGCAAGATGAAATATGATAGATGCTAAATAAATAACTATGTAATTAAATACCATAGGAATTTTAAAATTATTATTTTTAAGGGAGAGAGAGAGAGCATGGGGGTGGTGGGCAGAGGGAGAGGGAGAACCTCAAGTGGGCTTTGTGCCCAGCTTGGAACCCGAGGCAGGGCTCAATCTCACGACCTTGAGACTGTAACTTTATAGCCAAAATCAGGAGTCAGATGCTTAACCAACTGAGTTATCTAGGCACCCCAAGACTAGTATATCATGGCAAAGTATACTTTGTAGAGGATTTATAGAGGAGGTTAGCCTTGAGGAATAATGTTGGAATATGCATTTCAGGCATGGAGAACTACGTGAGTGAACAGAGAAGTAGAGTCCATGGAAGACAATAAGGTTATATTGACCCAAAGTAAAAAAAAAATGTGTAGGAATCTAGCAAATGATAGGTTTGGAAAGGTATGCTGGTGTTATGTAATGAATAATTATTATACCAAAGGCCTACCCCTTCAAAATACAAATCTAGAAGATTTTGATTGCAGTTTATTTAGAGTGGTTCTCTTTTCTCTTTCCATATCTATTTCACATAGCTTATATTAATTACATTTTAATCAGCTTTGTTTAGGGGACATATTTTAGGGCTCAGTACTCAGATGAATGTCAGGTCAATGACAATGAAGTTAAGGTTAGTAAGCATATTTAAGTATCAGCTGTTTTGTGTGTGGGGACAAGTAAATGTTCATTTACTTATGCAGGGGCTTATCAGACTTTTTTTTTTAGAAGGACACATTTGTTTTATTAGACATTAATCTTTTATATTAGTGACACTGTATGATATTTTCTGCTGAAAAGTAGTAAATTATCGTTTAAGATGTGTCAATGTTTTTAATGGACACATTAGGAATTTTTCTGCTTGCTTGCTTTCTTGCCTGCCTTCCTTTCTTCCTTTCTTCCTTCCTTAACTAACTTCCTTCCTTCCTTCCTTCCTTCCTTCCTTCCTTCCTTCCTTCCTTCCTTCCTTCCTTCCTTCCTTTTATAAATAAATCATCAAGATGAAAAGTATAGCATAGGGAATAGAGTCAGTAACATTGTATAACTTTGGGACACCTGGGTGGTTCAGCAGTGGAGTGTCTGCCTTTGGCTCAGGGCATGATCCCAGGATCTGGGATCGAGTCCCACAGTGGGCTCCCTGCTAGGAACCTGCTTCTCCCTCTGCCTAGGTCTCTGCCTCTCTCTCTCTGTGTCTCTCATGAATGAATAAATAAATCTTTAAAACAAACAAACAAAAAACATAGTATAACTTTATATGTTGACAGATGGCAATTGTATAGAATTGTCCAATTATTATGTTGTGCATTTGAAACTAGGATCAGACATGTGCTAGAGACTTTGTATAATAGACCTAATTCTAGGCACTGATAATACATAGAAGACAAATCATTGCTCCTCAGGATCATAATTTTAATAGGGAAATAATGACTATAATTTAATACAAACAGTTGATGCAATGCTATTTTAATTAAACATATGTCATAATAAAATGTCTACTAGTAGCCCAAAGTAATGATATCACAATCAAACTGGATATTGAAGAAGGATTTGTTAAATAGTTAAAAAGAATGGGAAAAACTAGTCCAGGCAGAGAAAACCATGTGAATAAACGCATTGAAGTATTTAATGGCATGTTTGGAAAAGAATAGAGTTCTTTAGTATATTTGGAGTATAGAATCTAAGGGAGGGTAGTAGGAATAGAGGATGGAGAAGGAGATAGGGATATATTTTGAAAAGTCTTGACATCATGCAAATAATTTTCTAAAGTAATAGGAGAAGTCATTCAATATTTCCATTTAACTTGGAAATAAGTCTAATAAGTATCACTGAAACTACTTAATAGTGGTCTCTAATGATAAAAGAAAATTCTGTCAGTGATAGTATGTTTATAACATGTCTACTGGGCATGCATACATTAAACTGTAACATTTATTTATTTATTCAGAAACAACAGAGGATCAATATATTCTGAGGTAGTTTTCCAAATAACTAAATGATTTAAATGCCAGTGTTTCATTTGCTAAATTTTATACTAGTATTTCTACTATCTGTTACTTCTTGTTTTTATTTAAATTATAAACTATTTGATGCTAAAGGAAATTTTGGAAAAGTGATAATCACCTTGAACTTCTGACTCTGTTCATTCTGTTAATTTTTGCATAGCTTTTTTTAGTTTATCATAAAATTGTGTATATATTACTATATATACATATATATACTTTCATATATATTACATACCTATAGTCATAAATTCTATTTTCTATTTCCATTTAGCATTATGTCATAGACATTTTTCTTGCTATCTTGTCAGCATAATTAGGATATTTTTATAGGGCATTAGTAATATGGAGATAAATCAGGAGCTAAGAAGGAATGAGGCCAGGAAGTGTTATAGAAAAATATACAGTTTATTTTTCCCTGGCAGATATTATGGTAGTATAGCACAAGTAACCACTGAACTGGTGATTGATGATGTGGCTGTAGGAGTGACTGCCTGCTGTTAGCATCAGTAGTATTTATTTACTAAACAAGGTAAATAACTGAGCCAGGTGAGAGAGACTCCTTTACTCTTAAGATGGCTTTAATAGTAATATTGTATATTATCTTAATTTATATGATTAAGTGAGACTTGAATTTACTTCTTTAAATTACTTTTATAAAATAAACATTTTTGGTTTATATTATGAAATGCATTAATTCAATATTTAACAATTGCCTTTTAGTAAATTTTAATATTTGGTTCTTTATTCCTTTTCTTGTCTCCAAGTAAATAATATAAAATGTTTTCTTACAGAAAATTTCAAGGGCACCACCTCCAGTTTCCAGAAGTGTTGATGTTCCTTCAATTCCTTCTTGTGGACGGTCATATGGTTATGATATTAATGAGGATGGCGGTATTATAAAACATTTTCCACCTGCTAGTGACAGTACACTAGGTCCAGCATACTATAAACCTCAATTGGTAAGTATAACACATTTCTTATTGACAATTGGAAGATTGTTTACGATTATGCATGTTTTAATTAATGTAATACTAACTGCAATAATAAATAGACTCCCAAATCTCTGTGTCTTAATACAGGTAGTATTCTTTTTTTCCCCATTCATGTGGATACTCCTTGTTGATAAGAGGCTTTCCTCTAGGTAGGGATACAGGAACACTTATTCCATTCATGTTACTATCATCCTTGAAGGGCTTCAGTTCATAAATATCCAGCCAGCAGAAGGGGAAAGATGGAGGACTGCTAGTGGGAAGTTTTTGTGGCCAAATCTGGGTGTTAAAGCTCAGTCACATAGATATACTTAAGTGCCAAGGAGGCTGGGAAATGTAGTCTAACTACATCTAGGAAGAAGAGGAAACAGGTTTTACTTACTAGAAGTCTCTGTTACAATGTATAATCCTATGCAATACATAGATATTCTTTTCCTGAATTTGAAAGGGAAAAAGCATTTTTTTAATAAAGAAATTTGAATCTGATAGTGTAAGCATTATTTATTTCATAAATGTTTATTAAAAAGTTAAGGAGCATCTCTTTTTTTTTTTTGAAAACATTTTCTTTCCTTTTTTAAAGATTTTATTTATTTATTCATGAGAGACACAGCGAGAGAAAGAGGCAGAGGCACAGGCTGAGGAAGAAGCAGGCTCCATGCAGGAAGCATGACGTGGGACTCAATCCTGGGTCTTCAGGATCACACCCTGGGCTGAAGGTGGCGCTAAACCGCTGAGCCACCCGGGCTGCCCAAGGAGCATCTCTTTAATTAAAATATCAAGCATATTATAGCAGATCCATCTTGTGCAGGTTTTCAGATTCAAACCTGGCTAAAGCTGAGACAAAATTTCATTTAGCCAATTGAAATGTATGAATTATCCATGAATATGGATAATATGTCTGGTTTTATTTAATTACAAGACTGAAGTACATAGTGCTGTATTTTTATACTTTTATGAGATCTGGAAGAGGAATCCTCATGAGAAAAATGGCCAAAATTAAGCATAGTCTGAAGGAGAAACTGAAGAGAGACACGGCTTGGGCAAGGAATAGATATTTTCAGATTTGGGTTGACCTTCACTCTCAGTACTCTGTAAGTTTTCATTTGTATAGGTCTCCATCATTGAGCTTAGGTTCAAATATCTTTAGAAACCATTTGGTTTGTGGCTGTCTTGGGGCATTTTGGGGTCTTAGATCCTTTGAATTGTTTAAAGTTAAAAAATATTTTCTGTAATTTATATAATTATGCATAGACTAGTACAAATATAATAACAGATACCCACAAATGCAAACTGGTACAGCCACTATGGAGAAAAGTATGGAGGTTCCTCAAAAAGATAAAATAGAACCACTGTAATCCAATAATTGCACTACTGGGTATTTACCCCAAAGCTATAAAAACACTAATTAAAAGGGATATATGTACCCCTACTTTTATAGCAGCACTATTTACAATAGTCAAGATATGGAAGCAGCTCAAAGGTCCATTGAAAGATGAGTGGATAATGAAGATGTAGTGTGTATATATATGCAATAGAATATTACTCAGCTATAAAAAAGAATGAAATCTTGCTTAGTGTAACAACATGGATGGATCTAGAGAGTATAATGCTAAGTTAAATAAGTCAGCCAGAGAAAAACAAATACCATATGCTTTCATTAATATGTGGAATTTAAGAAACAAACAAGAAATGAGTAAAGGGAAAAAAAGAGGGAAAGATAACCCAAGAAACACACTTTTGACTATAGAGAACAAACTGGTGGTTACCTAGAGGGGAGCTCAGTAGTGGAATGGGTGAAATAGGCAATGGGAATTAAGGAGTGAATTTGTCATGATGAGCACTGGGTGATGTATGGAATTGTTGAATCACTGTATTGTACACCTAAAACTATACGCTGTGTATTAACTGTACTGGAATTAAAAAAAAATAACTGATATCCATGGACCCACCATCACATATAACTTGGTAAAAATTTGTCACACTTGAATTCACTGTATTTTAACAACTGTTACCTTACCCAATTTCTCTCCCTCCATTCTTTTCCCTTTGCCATAGTAAACATTAAATCTTTATTAGGTACACGAATAACAATATATATTGTAGTATGATTTTAAAATTTTAAGTGAATTCTATCATTTGGTATATAGATTGCTTGCTATTTCACTTAATGTTTTATTTTCTAGATTTGACCATGTAGATATATTAGATCTAATTCATTAATTATTCCTGGTTAGTACTTTTTAAAAAAATAATTTTTAAATTTTGAAATAGTTTCAGACTGATAGAAAAGATGCAAGAATAATAAACTTTTCCATATAACTCAGATTCTGCAGTTAGCGTTTTATCACATTAGCTTTATCATTTTATCTCCCTATATATTTTATAGTTTTTATTAAGGAATTTGAGAGCATATTTCAGACATCATGTCACTTTTACCCTTAAATACTTAAATGTAAATTTCCTAGAGTACAACATGTTCTCTTTTATAATCATAATGCAGTTATCAAAATCAGGAAATTTTCACTGATATAATACTAATATCTAATCTACAGATTTTTTAAAAGATTTTTATTATTTGAGAAAAGAGCAAGAACAAGCACAAGCAGGGGAAGGGGCAGAGGAAGAGGGAGAAACAGACTGAGCAGGGAGCCTAACTCGAGGCACCCTCCAGGATCCCTGGATTATGACCTGAGCCAAAGGCAGATGCTTAACCGACTGAGCCACCCAGGTGTCCCTAATCTACAGATACTTTAAAGAAAGTGCTAATGATCTCAAGGATATCTTTTTTTTTTTTTTAATAATTTTGTTCTGGAGTGAATCTGGTATTATATTTTGCATTTAGTTGTCCTGTCTCTTTGGATTCCTTGAATTTGGAACAGTTTAGTCTTTGTCTTTTGTAACCTTGGCTTTTTGTAGAGTATATCCTAGTTACTTTGTAGAGTATTTCTTAATTTTGGGTTTGTAGAATAGTTCTTAATTTTGGGTTTGTGTATATTTTATCATGACTACAGTATGTTTAGATATTTTGGCAGAAATACTCCAGAAATGACGTATCCTTCTCAGTGTATCACATAAAGAAGCACAGTATGTCTGCCTATCTCATGATAAGTGATGTTAGCTTGAGGTGGTGTTTTCCAGTTTTATCTACTATAAAGTTACTATTTTTAAAAAAATTATGAACATTTTGTGGGGGTTAATTTAAGAATAAGTAGATATCTTTTTCTTCATCAACCTCACTAGTTCAGTATCCTTTCATGATGCTTGATTAAATTTTACTGTGATGTTTATCAAATGGTGGTTTTATGATTCCATCTTTAATATTTATTTGTGTCAAATAAAGAGCTTTCTTTATCTTTCCCATTTCTAACAGCATGGATTCATGAATTCCCCTTTTACTCAAAAAATTATAATTTATTATTCTCATTATTTATTTTAAGGCTTAAATTACCTCAGATTTGATCTTTGGGAGTCCTTTTAAGCTGCTTCTAGTGTCTTTTTGACATGTCCTCATCATTCTTTAAGCATTTCTTTATCTTCTGGCACAGAATGTTCCACGTTCCACAGAATGTTCCACGTTCACCAAATTCTTTTTCCCTGACCCATCCTAGAATCAGACATTTCCTTAAGGAGCCCTACTTCCTTTTAATAAAGAATGGTATTTCAAAACAAGATCAGTATACTGTGTACATGCATTGCTACTGGGATGTCATTGCTTTAGGTTATCAATGGACAGAGTTAGAAATCCATACTTATTTCTTATCTATCTACTAAAAACTTTTGAGTTTCTCCTGACTCCTGACTTTGACAATTATGTTGATGTAAAAGAGAGTATCTTGTTCTTAGGAAATTCTAATCCAGTACCACAGGCTTTTTCTAGTCATTCCTTTTCTATGAGAAACTTATTACTCTGTTATTCTCAATATATATATTTTTTAAATTTTTATTTATTTATGATAGTCACAGAGAGAGAAAGAGAGAGAGGCAGACATAGGCAGAGGGAGAAGCAGGCTCCATGCACCGGAAGCCCGATGTGGGATTCGATCCCGGGTCTCCAGGATCGCGCCCTGGGCCAAAGGCAGGGGCCAAACCGCTGCGCCACCCAGGGATCCCTGTTATTCTCAATATATTTACTTACTTGCTTGCTCCTGTAAAACACTGAAATAATTTCACTGCTAACCCATCACTGCAAAAAAAAAAAAAAAAAATACAGTCTTGACAAAGTACAAAACTCTTACTATAGATGACCTTGAGATTCTATGCAGACAGGAAGTGAAGGCTAAGATAGACTTGTAAACTGTCTGCTTGAACATTGAAGGTGTGCCCTAACACATGCACAGAGTACCTCTGCAAAGGTTCGAGACTTATTGGTTCAAGACATTTAAGGAAATGCCTAGTCCAACCTTTGTCTGACCATTACCTGACCACTCAGCTAACCAGACTGAGACTTCAGTAGACACCTATGACAGAGAATACAGAATCTAGAGATAGTCCAGAAAAATCACTAACCATACCAGTACCAACAAACCCTTAGGTGGTGGTGGGGATTCTGATTTTCAGAATTACCACATTGTATTATCTAAAATGTATAATTTTCAACAAAAGAAATGAGAAATCCAAAGAACAAAAAAATATGGCCCATATGTAGGAAAAGAATCAATAGAAACTGTTCTTGAGGAATCCAGCATGTTGGACTTATTAGACAAAGTTGTTAAATCAGCTATTTAAAATATATTCAAAGAAGTAAAGGAAGTTATGTCTAAAGAACTAAAGGAAAATATAAGAACAGTGTCTCACCAAATAGAATATATCAATAAAAAGTTACAAATTGTAGAAAGAAATAAAGTAGAAATTCTGGGATTGAAAAGTACAGTTATGGAAATGAAAATTTACTAGAGGGATTCAGCAATGGGTTTGAACTGACAGAAGAAAGATTAAGGAAACCTGAGGAACAACTCAATTGGTACTATGCAGTTTGATGAAAGAAAAAAGAATGAAGAAAAATAAACATAGCTTCAGAGACTTTTGGGATATCTTCAAGCATGCCAATATATGCATAAAGGAAATACCAGAAGAAGAGAAGAAAAATAAAGGATCAAAAAGAATGTTTGAAGAAATAACAGCTAAAAACATCTCAAATTTGTTGAAAAACATTGATCTACACATACAAGAAGTTTAATGAATTCAAAGCAGGATAAATGTAAAGAGATGGATATCTAGATACATTACAGTCAAACTGTTGAAAGCCAAAGTCAAAGAGGAATGTGAAAAGGAGCAGAAGTGACAAGGAATTCCCCAATAAGATTACGGTTGGCTTACCAGGAGCTGTGGAGGCCAGAAGCAAATGAGATGATATTTTTAAAGTGCTGAAATAAAAGATTGCTGATCAAGAATTCTCTTCTTTGAAAATAAAGGTGAAATTAAGACATTCCCAGGTAAACAGAAACTGATAGGATTTATCTCTTGTACTTCCCTTAAAACAAATACTAGAGGCAGTCCTTCAGGCTGAAATGAAAGGTCATTAGATAGTGACTCAAATCTATATGAAGAATTAAAGAACAATGATAATGGTAAATACATAAGCCAGTATTATTTTTAGCTTGTAACTCTTCTTTTTGTTTCCTCTTGATTGCTGAAGACAGTAGAAATGATACGTTATGTTAAAGTACAGTTTCTTTTTAAGACCTGATGAACTGCTTCATACCTTAATACTTATGAAGAACCAGGTTATCCCTGGAAATATGGAGAGGAAGGAACATTGTAGGTTACAGATAGGTCTCCTTTCTTGGAGAATTCCTGTTTCTTTCTGGGTCTTTAGTTCCTTGAGTATTTTGCTCTGTCCATGCCATACATGGTTTTCCAGGTCTTGACTATCCCATCATCCCTGGTAATAATGTCAAAATAATTAGTCAAATTCAACAGACAGTACCAATATCTTAGATATTTGAGGAAGATGCTTAGAAGAAGAGTGGAGATAAATTATGTAAAAGTTTCAGTGAAATTAATGGAAGTCCTATGGTCTAATATCAGTATATTCTATCCAACGTAAATAAAAGTTACGAGATGGGGAGATGTACTGTAGTGGAGTATACCACCTGGGTTTGTTTCTTAGCTTCATCACTTGTAGTCATTTGTCCTTGGCCAGGTTATTTAAGCTCTTTTTCACAGTAGCCCTAGATCTTTGACTTAAACAATTCTCTGATTGCTCTTAAATCTCAAAGTGGTTATTTTGTCTTTAAAATTATATTTTTCATATATACTATTTTTGGGAATAATATATCATCTATTTGAAATCTAGAACCATGCCTCCAAGCTTACCTAGATATACAAAACATTTTTCACATATGAATAAACATTGACATATAAAATTTATTTTCTTATTTTTCCTTCAGAAAGAAAAATACAGATTCCTATAGGTTACTATGAAATTATACTGTAGTAAATGTTCACTTGGATCTTACCTAATTTCTAATAATTCTATATGTATCTTTAGTTGCTTTTTGAGATAATCTTATATATTGGCTCAGTTTTTAGATGGAATATTAATAGAGGATTAGGAAAATAATCCAAGAGATGTGTAATTGTTGTTCTTTCCTGAACTGATGAATAATGTATGCTGGAGATTTTTTACCTAGTTTAAATAGATAAGCCCTAGCCAATAAATGATAAGTTTAGCCATATTTAATTTGTAAGGAAAAATTCTCTATATAAGTTACTTTGTATAACATTTGAATTAAAAAATTTAGTGTCAAAAAAAAATTTAGTGTCTCTTTCTCTCTTTTTAAGAAGAACGCAAGTATCCATTAGAAACCTGCTTCTCAGAGGTGGATTTCACAAGCAAAGTTAGTGGTTGGAATTATGACACTGACATTTGCTAATGATAACATGCTGGGAATTACCTGTGTGCTGCCATGCTGGAGAGCAGTCCATTAGTGTTTGAATTGATGCACTTTGGGACTTTTAATTCTTCACAAATTCTATTTCCATGCTTAATTAGGGAAAATACATGGTAGAAAAGTTGCATAGTCCCTTCTTCATACATTTTATTGTCAATGGGAGTGGCAGTTAGTAATTCTTCAAGTTATATTACAACATTCACTTAAAATAATGTAGCTCCATGCTGATTTTGCTTCAATTAAGTCATATTTTATTTGCTAATGATTTTCCAAGTTGACAATGACCTTGAAGTTGGTATTGTCAACACTTCTTGACATAAAGAGAGTATGATTTAGAGATGAGAGTGCATCAATTTATTTTTCATTTTCTGTCCTGCAATTTTAAGGGGCTTTTAAATTAAATTTCAGATTGAACATTTACCTGAGTAACCTCTGCAGTCAGAGGTTAGTGAATAAGAAGTAGTCAATTCACATGGTTTAGGTGAAGAATAATTTCATGTCTATACAGGAAAAGGATTTTGCTAATGTCTTGAATGGTGTGTGTATATATATTTATGCATAATCTTTCCTTCTACTGTTTATCTTAAGAATTGTAAAACAGTTGAACCACAAAATCACAACAGTGTAAATTAACCTGAAGAAAGCTTCCTAGACAATTCTGCTTGAGGTCTTGAAATGCTGTGTTAAAAGAATAAATATAAAACTTTTACATGTATTTTTTAGGCTATAAAAATGAGATGTAAGAGATGTTTTATCAAAATACTGTCTTAAAATACTGACTTTTTTTAAAACAACTGCATGCTATAGTAAATAAACATAGTAGATATACCCCTGCCTGAAATATAACTTATGTAATATATTTAACATGGTTATATTATAATGGAACAGAGTTCTACATTTGTGTGTTGTACTTATTATGCCTAAAATCTGCGCAATTATGAAATTCCACTTTATTTCTAAATAAAAATAAGATACAACAGAAACGAAGAAATTTTGCTCTTTCCACGAAACTGTGTATGTACTTTGAAATTCATGGCTATGAATTTATTCATATGACTATGGCTATATTAGGTAATTCCATTTGAAAGATGGTCTAGAACACTTATTTTAGCAAAGTGTTTTGTGGCTTGGCATTCTTTCTTTTCCAAAAGCTTTGTAAGGTATAGCAGTCTTTGGAGTTGCCACTGACCCAAAGGAACAGGGTGCTTTTCAGCTACTCTAGTGGATGCTATGGTTTCTTTCAGTATTTGTTTACTACCGTCTGCAGCTCTGCTGGACAGTCAGGCTGTCCAGTTTTTCTGTACTGTTCTGCTAGGTGTTATGAAATTTGCCCTTGCACCCCAGATATAAAGCTTTTGGGTGATCTAACTACCTTATTTCCTTTTGTGTTATACTCAGGAGTGCCAAAGGATTGTATATTCTATGTGTTATAGATATTGATGGGATAGCTCTTTCAATTTTTATTCATAGATCTGTTCCTTCTACTACCAAGAAAGATCTGGGCTTGAGAATCCTGTATCAATTAGATAACCTACTTATGATAATATCACCTTACTTTGATTTGTGCTTTATAGAGTTATAGCTTCGTAGTGTGTTAAAGCTGAATATCTATAGTGAAGATAGGAAAATATCTGTTTGCTCTTTGTGTTGTAATTCATTAAAAGGCATCTACATACTAATAATCTAAGTACATTGAGACCACTTATAGTGCTGGAAATATTCCTAGTATAAATAAGGCTTAGTCTTGCTTATTTATATAACAAATTTTTCTCAGGCTTCATTGGATTGTGGGTATTAGGGAGAGTCACAATTTTGTTAATAACTGAAATATAAGTATGTTGTTTCCTGCTATTGATATAGAGGTCTTCTTGTCTTCTGCAAACTTCTTCCCAGGTGTTTCTGGGAGTCCTTAGGGGCTGTCTTGACCATGTTCGTAAACAAGTCTATTTCCACTGAGACAGCTGCTGTTCCACCAGGCACTTTAGTCTCTTACCAGATGGTGCTCTCTGCTGGGCATTTCTACCAATGTACTTGATCACAGCTAAAGTTGCTTGATGAGCTGAAGTGAGGTTGAGGGAATAATGTCTTTCTCTCTTTGTACTACATTGTAATAGAATGATCTAAAAGTAGCACTGAGTTTTGCCTCTGTTCAATGAAAGAGGTCTTTTTAGGTTTTTATCATAGCCTCTTTGTACCCTGCAGGACACAGGCATAAATCGTGGGTACTCTTAGGGGGCAAATTCAGTCCACAGAAAATTTCAGTATTTAG
The DNA here is from genome assembly GCF_003254725.2 of Canis lupus dingo. Lineage (NCBI taxonomy): Eukaryota > Metazoa > Chordata > Mammalia > Carnivora > Canidae > Canis > Canis lupus. The sequence goes on along the minus strand of NC_064274.1, from coordinate 20,433,327 downwards.
CATTAGCACTTTTTGGACAATAAGATTTTCTTTCTACAATGGAATATTACTCAGCTATTAGAAATGACAAATACCCACCATTTGCTTCAACGTGGATGGAACTGGAGGGTATTATGCTGAGTGAAGTAAGCCAGTCGGAGAAGGACAAACATTATATGTTCTCATTCATTTGGGGAATATAAATAATAGTGAAAGGGAATATAAGGGAAGGGGGAAGAAATGTGTGGGAAATATCAGAAAGGGAGACAGAACGTAAAGACTGCTAACTGGGAAACGAACTAGGGGTGGTAGAAGGGGAGGAGGGCGGGGGGTGGGAGTGAATGGGTGACGGGCACTGGGGGTTATTCTGTATGTTAGTAAATTGAACACCAATAAAAAATAAATTAAAAAAAAAAGATTTTCTTTCTGGATGAGGGTCCTTATGATTAGCTGCTTCCCATAGGATTAGTTTTAACATTCACCTTCTGATTGGTTTGCCCTATCAGTTCACTACACATTTAAAATCATGACAGAATATTACTTAAACATAATTAATAACTCTCTGTTTCTTTACCCTTGGCTCCAATATCCTCTACCACCCCCAAGCAGGGAATAAACAATCCCTTGTTTATCAATCAATACAGGGGAAACCTATAGAGAAACTGCAGTCCAGTTTCTCTATGTGGTTACATCTATAAAAGTAATCAACAAAGATCCCATTTCACTTCATGGAGACATCAGTGTTCTGTCAGAGATTGTGTTGGTCCCTTAATTCTTTAGATGAGGTGGATATAGAAGGGAAAGTTTAGTTTTATTGTATTTGTATTCTGTAACATCTGAGGGCTAGTTGTTAATGGTAAATTCTAGGAAGTAAAAGACATTTCACATGGTAAGGAACTTTAGTGCTCTACTAGATCTTTTTGGATTTTGTTTGGCATCCCAAAACTTTCTGGAGTGGTGTCTCTCTAAATAGAAAGTTTGTCCTCATTAGGGGCCAATGGCAGTGCTTCTAATTTATTTCCAACTGTGCTAGTCAAGAATAGAGTGGATGTTAACATCAAGTAATGGCCCTGGCACAAATCTCCAAGGGTATTAGTAATTTTGAGAATTGCTCCCTACTTACCACCCGAGAGTCCATCCTTATCTCTTGTTTCTGTCTCATTGGGGTCATCAATAGACTTCAGAGGAGGTTCTTTTCATGTGTGGTGAGTTCTTTTTCTGATTATGTCTCTCTGCTGAGCTATGTTTTCCAGAAATTCTTTGAAGTTTTGGAATGTGAATGATACCTTCTCTTAGTTTCTAGTACTGATAACTTATGTTTATTTTATACACTATTTTTGAAATTTTTGTAGGAGTTGGGCAGATGTGGGTTATTTTTTTTAATTTTTTTTTTTTTATTTATGATAGTCACACAGAGAGAGAGAGAGAGAGAGAGAGAGAGAGAGGCAGAGATATAGGCAGAGGGAGAAGCAGGCTCCATGCACCGGGAGCCCGACGTGGGATTTGATCCCGGGTCTCCGGGTTCGCGCCCTCGGCCAAAGGCAGGCGCCAAACTGCTGCACCCCCCAGGGATCCCAGATGTGGGTTTGATTCACCATTTTGAACTGGAATTATACTTTATGTTACTAATATTGCTATTTATTTCATTAATAATTATTTATAATGATAATTGAGAGAGGTTGGTTCCACTGTTCTAGAAGAGTAATACTTAAGCACAAGTGACACTGTTTTATGCAATTAAATTACAAGTTTATGTTATGGGGATTTAATTTTTTTTACATGTATATAAATTGAATTATTAATCCAAGTTTATTTTAAAACAATATTTTTATAAATGTGAATTAAAGAATAAGGTAAGTAGATCACAGTTTACATTTATCAGTTAAAAATGTTTTTAAAGAAATTCTTGAATGATTGCTCAATTTAGAATCTATTAGGTCAACAAAAGAGAATTTCTATAAGAGAAGTTACTGTTCTTATATTTTACTGTTTTATTAATTTCTAATGAAACCAAATCCTTTAACTTCTTTATAGTGAACTTTTCAGGGTCATGCCTAATTTTGACATTTATTATAATAGATGCAAAGGAAATACTGTTGATTTCTCATGTTGCGAATAATTTCTTTGGCAATAAAGAACTAATCTGGACCTCAAACAAGAAAATGAACTGGGGGCAGCATTTAATTTGTTTGTTATATATTTGTTGCTATTTGAAAACTTTACATGAGTATGTTATAGTTTTAATACCAGGTAATTAGAAATTACTTAATATCTGTTGGTGATAATTTGAATTTTTTTCTGGAAATTAATTTAATTTCTATTTAATTAAGACCACTTTTAATAGACTTTCTATTACCTAACTCATACAATTCTGCCCAACCCTCCCTTTTTTAAACAATGAGGAGCTCCTCTTTATTGCCCTTAAGATTTTAGATTGTTGAGTGTATGTATTGCCAAGAGCAAAGCTGTTCATATTGATTGAAGATATGCTAAAACTAGAGATACTTCTCTAGGAATCCTGGTTGACTCAGGAGTGGGATGGGCATGGCAGTATTCATTTAGGTTGAGAGAAGACTTGAGTATTTGTTAGTGGAACCCCTTTGGCTAAGGCTGTCCTTGCTTTGGATTTAGAATTGAATGAAGTTAAACTTTGTTTCCTGGCTTATTTAAACTATGTCTCATCTTCACTTTTTTTTTTCCTTTAAAGGATTTTTCCAGTGCAACTTTGAAATACAAGGGGATACATTTTGGCAACTCTTTGGGAAGACTTGAGTTACCTATAAAGTCAGGACCTGGTCCTGGACAGTATGATATAGGCCAGTAAGTAAAAAAAACAAAAAACAAAAAACAAAAACAAAAACAAAACAAAACAAAACAATATATATATATATTTTAATATACACACACACACACACACACATTTAATATAGTTCTTGACTAGAAAGTATTCTAATAATTTAGACCAGGACATGCTGTTATGTAAGTACAGATCAGTATGAAAAACTCCAAGAAGTATTTTTGAGTAACCTATATGAAAACTATTGCTTTTTTTTTATGAGCCAGACCCTGTGCTATCTGCTTCACATGTATTACCTCATTTAACCTTCCCAAGTCTCTGTGTAGTTACTATTGTTATCCATATTTTATTGGTGAAAAGTGCAAGGGTCAAAAAGAGTAAATAACATTCAAGATCATTTGGCTATTAAGTGGCAAAGCTAGACTTTAACCAAGGCCTGTTTGTGATTGTACAACCCATGTGTCTGAATACTAAAATATACACAGAAGATCAGAGAAAATATAAAAGAAGGTAACCCAGTATTCATTTGTGCCTGGCTCCAGTGTCCATTCTTCTGACTAAATGGTAGATGTAGAAGCCATTCTTATTGTGGGGTTCAGAGCCATAGCATCAGGTTGGAGCTTATATTTATGAAGTTTAACCAGGAAGTACATTTCCGGTAAAATAACTCTGCCTTACTTTCTCTGTCTCCTACGGTTAAGACCTTAGCCATGGGTCCATGGGAGACTAAGTTGAGTAGCAAATACCATGTTGTTCTCAGAATCTATCACCTGTTTTCATTACAATTTTTAAAGAAGATCCATTTTATCTGTCTGATTCTTTTTCTCTAATAGAATGAATTTTCTTTTTCTTTTTTTTTTAAAGATTTTATTTATTTATTCATGATAGTCACAGAGAGAGAGAGAGAGAGAGAGAGAGAGAGAGAGGCAGAGACACAGGCAGAAGGAGAAGCAGGCTCCACGCAGGGAGCCCGACGTGGGATTCGATCCTGGGTCTCCAGGATCGCGCCCCGGGTCAAAGGCAGGCGCTAAACCGCTGTGCCACCCAGGGATCCCTAGAATGAATTTTCTTATAAGAAGTCCCGCAGTGGGGATCCCTGGGTGGCGCAGCGGTTTGGCGCCTGCCTTTGGCCCAGGGCGCGATCCTGGAGACCCGGGATGGAATCCCACGTCGGGCTCCCGGTGCATGGAGCCTGCTTCTCCCTCTGCCTATGTCTCTGCCTCTCTCTCTCTCTCTGTGACTATCATAAATAAAATAAAAAAAGAAAAAAAAAAAAAGAAGTCCCGCAGTGATTACCTATCTAAGTAGTTTCCTAGACAGATTCAAACACATCTTTATACCAGTGGTGGTTATGGCTTAGACTCTTCTTAGACTCCCTTACTAATGTTCATTTACTGAACAAACATTGTTTGAATTCTGTGTGTTAGTACTACACATGGTAACAGAATAAAAGGGATAAAACATGGTTCTTGTTTTTGGGAATTTATCCCCTATTCTCTTTTCATTTTTTTCACTCTCCTAAACAGGGAGGTACACCTTGTATTTTTATTCTTTTAGTAGTACACTAGAACTTTAATATGGATGTTTAGCTTAATGGGGTCTAACAATATTTTTGTCATTGTCCCAAATGAAACAAAGTCTAAAGTCTACGAGATGTTCTAATTCATTCTGTTCATCCTCTTACATGTGCTTTTGTTATTCAGTGTTCTAATTTTATCCTTTTTTTCTTTCAGTTTGGCTGGTTTACTTATCTGTCTGTCTGTCTGTCTGCCTGCCTCCTGCCCATTAATTTTATTGAGGTTTAATTAACATAAGGCAAAAGTAACCTTTTTTTTTTAAGGTATGTAGTTCTCTGATGATTGCTTTCCTTTCATTCCACTACACTTCTGACCAAATACTGTAGGCATAACTGAGAGTCTAACCTTGTTGTTCTGATTTTGCTAGGCAGTTTTTTCCTAAGAGTCTCTTTTGTTTCTCCAACTCTGTCCCACTCTCATTCTAATTCCTGGTTTTTAAATGTTACTTTCTCTTTGAGCTTTTTTATTTCCTGTGTTTCTTCTATTTACATTTTCACTTTTGCTTGTAAGAATGTATCCATATAAATTGCATTCCAGACTGCTTCAGTTATGTCACCATTTCCATAATTTGTCTGCTCTTTGGTTTTGCTGCCTCACCATACCTTTTATTTGGAGCTGTCTTGGTTCCATCTGGTAGTTGACATTTTGTACCTTTTTTTTTTTTAACCTTTTACTTTATTGATCAAGTCAGAATTATAAAAATTATTAAAAGAAAATATTTACAATTATATAACTTAGGCATTTGTTTTTATGTTTTTCTTTATGTTTTTAAAAATGCTTATGTTCAGTATAGTTCATTGGAAATATATGGGGTTTTTTTGGAAATTCTGTTTAATAAATGGAAAAAAATAGTATAGTCAATATAGTCTATTTAAAAATAACTTTTGTAGGGACACCTGGTGGCACAGTCAGTTAAGTGTCCGGCTCTTGGTTTCAGAGCAGGTCTGTGATCTCAGAGTTGTGAGATTGAGCCCTGCTTCAGGCTCTGTGCTTAGCGCAGAGTTTGCTTGAGATTTTCTCTCCCTCTGCCCCTCCTGCTTGTGCTCTCATTCTCTCTAAAATAAATAAGTAGATCTTTAAAAAAATTCTTGTAGTAATAATAGCTCAGTTATGTGTACTTATGGGCCATGTATGGCATTAAATATTTCACCTATATTATCTACTTTAATCATTACAATCTTAAGAATTGGTTGTGACTATTTCCAATCAGGTGAAGAATTAGAGTTTAGAGAAGTAAGGTGATTTGTGTAAGGCCACACAGCTAGTAGGTAACAGTGTTAGGATTCATATCAGTCTGTCTGACTCTAAAACTTGGGCTGTTAATGACTTTTAGTTTCTTCTTCTTGAGGTTGTGTAAATTTCAGTGAAAATAAGTTTCTCTTTTATTTTTCAAAGAACTTTATGTCCCTTTTTTGATTGTTTTATGATAGAAATAGTTGAAATACCAAGGGATTTGAAATTTTAAAGATGTTTTATATTAAATGGAACACATAGACTGTTTTGGGTAACTTTTTATTTAAACTCCTGATATAAATCCCACATCTAATTTTTTTTGGAGTCATTATTAGTGTAGGTTTATTATAATGCTCTGAATTGGAAAATGCACAACTAGCCAACATAAATGAATACATTTTACAAAATTTAGAATATATTGGCCTAACATACCCAGATGATTCTATTATTGCATACTTTTGAAGCAGGCAATGTTCATGTAAAATTTTCTATTTGTTTATATAAACAAATATATATTTGAAGCTGAAAGCTCCTCAATTTTTCTGACTTTGCTAAAGGAAGAAGACCCCTCATTATGAAAATATTAACATCAAGAAAGATCAACAGCTAAATTATTGCTTAAATCTCCCACGATTTTATGAAGTAATAATATTGCAGGAGGAAAAAAAGGTAAGTTGAAATGTAACTATCTTATCTTCTTTCTATGTATTTAAGATTGTAATTACAAGGTTAGAGTACTCTTAGATCTACTGTGTCTAGTAGCTAGTTGTTACTCAGTGAATATTATTGAAGGGACTAAAAATTTCCAGCAAGTGATCACCATCTCTACTTGAATATCTCTTGTGATAAATAACTCATTAGCCCTAAGGTTTATTGTTTCAGTAGTGGACAACTCTGTTTCGTACAATTTCCTTCTGATCTAAATTTGCCTGCCTGCTGCCTACTTTTTCTCCTTTTTCTTGTGACTTCCTTTCAATCTCCTTTTCAGTCTTTTTCTAGTAAGAACAAATATTCCTCACTTAGCTATTCTTATTTAAATTCATGGTAATTTATTTTCCTTTAAAGTTATCTAGGGATCTTTTCTAGTTTATGGATTTCCCTCTTTTCCTTTCTCTCTCTTTTTATTTTTTTATTTTTATTTTTTTTCTCTCTCTTTTTAATATGATACTAGAATTAAGTGTAATATTCTTGGTGTAGTGTGATTTGTGCATAGTAGGATTTTCATCTTTCTTCTTCTGGATAATAAATATTTATTAATATAAAACTCCGGATACCACTAAATTTTTTTGTAGCTATGTTTCAGGTTACTCTTTTGCAACTTGTTAGGCAAATAAAACTGAAGAGCTTTTTTCCTCCTTCAGTATATTATTATATTTAAACATAAAAACTTGAAAATAGAATATTACACAGTTATAAAAAAGGATAAGATCTTATTTGCAATAACATGGATGGACTCAGGGTAGTATGCTAAGTGAATTAAATCAAAGAAAGATAAATACCATATGATTTTACTCCTATGTGAAATCTAAAAAAGACAAGCAAAAAAGCAGAATTAGACCTATAAATACATAGAATAAACTGATGGTTACCAGAGGGAAGGAGTTTGGGGAGTTAGGAAAAATTGATGAAGAAGAGTGGAAAATACAGGCTTACAGTTATGGAATGAATAAATCATGAGAATAAAGGGACAGCACGGGGAGTATAGTTTATGATATTATAATAGTGTTGTATAGTGGCAGATGGTAGCTATACTTCTGGAGAGCATAGCATAATGTATAGAGAAGTTGAATCACTATGCATATATTTGAAACTAATATAATGTCATGTATCAACTATATTCAAGTAAATAAAAAACCTTGAAGATAATAGAATACAAATTTTAAAATGGGTTGTTTAGAATAAGGGTAAGTGATTCTCAGCTGGAAAATCAGTAACTGTTTCAGTAAGAATTTTCTTTGCATTTGATTTCCTTGGTCTTCCTCTGAATATCAATCTGCAATGCGAAATATTGTTTCTAGAAATAAAAAGACACATTAACAGAATAATATAATTGATTTTATAGAATTATAATAATTAATCTCAAACAGTATGCAAAGTGTTAATTTAGAATCATGAGAGATAATGGTCTAGTTTTCTGTACTTATAATGTCTTTGTTTTGTTTACATATTAGGGTTATACTGGTTTCATAGAATGAGTTAGGAAGTATTCCCTCTGCTTCTATCCTCTGAAAGAGTTTGTAGAGAATTGGTATAATCTGTTCCTTAAATGTTTGGTAAAATTTACTGGTGAACCCACCTGGGCTTGGTGCTTTCTTTTTTTTGGAAGGTTATTAATTACTGATTCAATTTAAAAAAAAAAGATATAGCCTATTTGGATCATATCTTTTTCCTTGTGTGAGTTTGGGAAGATTGAGTCTTTCAAGGAATTGGTCCAATTTATCTGGTTTATCAAATGTATAGGCATATAGTTCATAGTATTCCTTTATTATTCTTTTAATGTTTATGGGATCTGTAGTGATGTCTTCTCCTTCATTTCTGATACAAGTAATTATATCCTTCTTTTTTCTTAGTTTACCTGGCTAGAGACTTATATATTTGATTGAGCTTTTCAAAGTCCTGGCTTTTGGTTTCATTGATTTTTCTCTATTCATTTCTTATTTTCAATTTAATTGAGTTTTGCTCTAATTGCTCTAATTCTACTTATTTCTTTTCTATTGCCTACTTTGAGTTTAATTTGGACTTCTTTTTTTATTTTCCTAAGGTGGAAACTCAGACTTTCATTGCTACAAATGATGTCAATTATATCTAGTTGATTGATGGTATTATTGATTTCAACTATGTCCGTACTGATTTTCTGCCTGCTAGTCTGCCTGTTTCTGAGAAATGGGTGTTGAAGTCTTCAACTGTAATAGTGGATTCATTTATTTTTACTGCAGCCCTATCAGTTTTGCCTCATATAGTTTGCTGCTTTGTTGTTAGGCACATGTACGTTAAGAGTCTTTTTGTAATGATCTTTAGCCCTGATAATCTTCCTTGCTTTGAAGTCTTTATTGTCTAAAATTAATATATCTTGTCTTGCTTTCTTTTGATTAGTATTAGCATAATATGTTTTTCTCCATTTGTTTTTAATTTATGTGTGTGTGTGTGTGTGTATTTTAAAGATTTTTATTTATTTATTCATGAGAGGCACAGAGAGAGACAGAGGCAGAGGGAGAAGCAGGCTCAGTGCAAGGAGCCCTATGTGGGACTTGATCCCGGGTCTCCAGGATTGTGCCCTGGGCCGAAGGCAGGTGCTAAACCACCGAGCCACCCAGGTGTCCCTTGTATTTGTTTTTATATTTAAAGTGGGATTCTTATAGACAGCAAAACTACTGTACAAGTCTTGTATAGTGGGTCTTATTTGTTGATCCACTGACAATCTCCTTTTTTTTTTTAAGATTTTATTTATTTATTCATGAGAGACACAGAGAGAGAGGCAGAGACATAGGCAGAGGGAGAAGCAGGCCCCATGCAGGGAGCCTGATGTGGGACTGAATCCCAGGACTCCAGGATCACGTCCTGGGCCAAAGGCGTCGCTAAACCGCTGAGTCACCCAGGTGTCCAATGTCCATCTTTTAATTGGTAAATTTAGATCATTAGACATTCAAGGATTATTGATATAGTTGGACTAATATCTACCACATTTGTTACTGTTTTCTATTTGATGCCCTTGTTTTTTGCTCCTATTTTTATCATGCATTCCTTTTCTTCCTTTTGTGTGGTTCTCATCTGTTCTTATCTTCTATTTTCTTTATTTATCAGAGCACTTAGCATATTAATCCTACTTGTTTTAAGTTCTCATTTGGTGATGGAACTTTCCCGCCATGTCTGGCTCTGATACTTGCCCTGTTTCTTCTGATTTTTCCTTTTTATTATGGGTTTTAATTTTCTCTTAATTACTGGATATCTTAGTCTGTTTGGGTTGCTATAACAGAATAGCATAGACTGAATGGCTTATAAATAAGAAAAAATTATTCTTTATAACTCTGGGAATCTAGGAAATCCAAGAAGAAGGTACCAGCAGATTCAGTTCTTTTGAGGATTTACTTCCTGGTCCATGGTTGTCTTTTTGCTGTGTCTTTACATGGTGAAAGAGGCAAGGGAGCTGTCTTGGATGCCTTTTTTTTTTTTAAAGACTCTAATCCTATTCATCAGAGCTCTGCGCCCATGAGTTAATCACTTCAGCACCTAATAGATCTAGGGAAGGAAAATGCCCAATTCCAGTCACCTCTGGCTTCTCATATAAGATAAAGAAAATACCTAACTCCAGCCCACACTAGCCATTCTAACCCAGTTAAAAGAGAGTTACACTTATGAAGTGTAACTTATAAGAAATACTTATGAAGTTCATAGTCCAGTTCAGAGGCAGAGGCCCACTAAAAGAGTGAGAGCTAATAATAGAACTATATAGAACTCTTCCCCTTCCTGGGACACTTGGCGGCTCAGTCAATTAAAGCATTTGCCTTCGGACTGAGCCCCACATGGGGCTCCCTGCTCAGTAAAGAGCCTGCTTCTCTTCTCCTTCTGCTGCTCCCCCTGCTTGTGCACTCTCTCCCTGTCAAATAAATAAATAAAATCTTAAGAAAAAAAAAAAAACTCTTCCCCTTCCCCATACCTTACTACCATATTACTAAAGGCATATTTACAACAGTTCCTTTACCTAATACATGATATCAAGTTATATAGATTGAATGTTTATATCCCCCCACCCCCAAAATTCATGTTAAGCCTGTTCTCCTAATGTTATGATATTTGGAGTCGATAGCTCTTGTTGCTGCTGCAGAAACCTGCAACGTTGGCTGCCACAGAACCCTATAGTTTTTGGCGATGTTGACCTCAGGTATCTGAGCTTTATGAGTGTATACTGCTGCCCCTTCTCTGAAGCCGGAACCTTCTCTGTGGCTCCCGCTCCCTCAGGGGCTAGAGCCATTGTTCTCCTCAGCTAGTGCCCTGACAACTACCCACAGTTCTTTCCCCATGGAAGGTAGTCCATAAAATCTGGAAGAGATGACTGCTTCCCCAAATGTACAGACATTAATGCAAGGCATAAGAAATAAAGAAAATCAAGGAAACATGACACCACCAAAAGAATATAATTGTTCAGTAAGTGGCTCCAAACAAAAGCTCTGTCAATAAATTCAAAATTATTGTTTTAAAGAAGTTCAGTGACATTTAAGAGAACAAAGTTAGAAAACTTAATGAAATCAAAATAATAATAGTTGAATAAAATGTGAAGTTTAACAGAGATAGAAATAACAAAAAAAGAACTAAACAAATCCTGGAGCTGAAGAATACAATGAATGAAATGAAAAATGCAATAGAGAGCTTCAATAGTAGACTCATTCAAATGGAAGAAAGAATCTTGTCAACACAAAGAAAGTTCATTTGAAATTTTTCAGTCAGAGGAGAAAAAAGATAAAAGAATGGAAGAGAATGAGGGATTCTTACAGTATTTATACCACATCATGAGAGAATCAATATATGCACTTTGGAAGTCTCAAAAGGAGAAGAGAGAGAAAGGAGCTGAAAGAAATAATGGCTGAAGACTTTCCAAATCTTTGGAGGGAATTCATGAAGCTCAAAGGTCCTGAAATAGAATCAACCCAAAGATTACATGGAGATGCATTATAGTTAAATTGTGAAAAGTCAATGACAAAGAGAATTTTTAATGCAATAAGAGAAAAGTGATTTATCATGTATAAGGCTCCTCTGAAAACTGTTCCCCAAGAATGTAAGTTGATTTCTCAGTAGAAACTTTGATACAGGGTGAGAAGATGTATTCAAAGAACTGAAAAACAAAACAAAACAAAACACAGCCAAATAAGAATACTATACCCAGGAATATTATTCGTTAAAAATGGAGACAAAATGTCTTTCCCAGATAAACAATAACTGTCACTCTTAGACCTGCCTTACAAGATATACTTAACATATTTCTTCAAATTGAAAAGAAAACATGCTAAACAGCAGCATGAAATCTTATAGGTAAAGGTGAACATATAAACATACATAGGTTAATATAGTAGTAACAATGGTGTGTAAATTACTTTAACTCTAATGTGAAAGTATTTCCCACACTGGGCTCCCTGCATGGAGCCTGCTTCTCCACCTCTCTCTCTGTGTCTCTCATGAATAAATAATTAAAATCTTAAAAAAAAATAGAGCAGAGTAAGTCAAATGAAGGAGAATAAGAAAATAAAACATTTGAATTAGTGTTTTAAAAGATAAAATAGACAAACTGTTAGACTATGAAAAAGAGAAAAGACTCAGAAAAATCAGATGAAAGTAAACATTTCAATGGATGCCTCAGAATAAAAAGAAAAGGACTGTAAGGGTACCATTATGAACAACTATACACCAACCCACTGGACTACTTAATGAGAAATAAATTCCTGGAAACATACAACCTAGCAAAACTGAATCAGGAAGAAATAGAAAGCCTGAACAGACCAATAACAAAGAACCTGACTCAGTAATAAAAAAATCTCCCCCCCCAAAAAAAAAAAAAAAAAAAAATCTCCCAACAAAGAAAAGTCCAGGGCCTAATATCTTCATGGGTGAGTTTTACCAAACATTCAAAGAATAATTAATACCAATCCTTAAGTTCTTCCAGAAAATAGAAGAGGGAATGCTTCCAAACTCATTTTATGAGTCTAGCATCCCAATATCCCTGAGGAATTATAGTTGTAAAAATTCTTAATAAAATATTAGCTGTTAAATAAAAAATTTAAGAGTGTATTTAAAGGATTATATACCATGGCCAAGTGTGATTTATCTCAGGGATGCAAGGATGGTTCAACATATACAACATGATACAACACTTTAAACCCCATGTGGTCATTTCAATAGATGTAGAAAAAACATTTGATAAAGTTCAGCACCCATTCATGATTGAAACTCTATACAAAAAGAAGTATGGAAGGATCTACCATCAACAGAAAAAAGAAAATGAAAATGGTAAATCTCTCAGGTGATGGATATATTAATTAGCTTGTGTGTGGTGATTGTTTCACTATATTTGTATATAAAATGATCAAATGGTACACTTTAAATATATACCGCTATCATTTTACTTTTATCTTGTATTTTTCACTTATAATTATTGTGAATTATACGCAAAAATACTATATCAGTATTATCGTATTATATATCACTGTTATTTGTTATACATGGAAAAATTGTAAAAGATAAGGAATGGTTATAGTACAAGTCTTGGTATGTTAGGGGAGTAGATGGTAGAGGATATGAATGCTCTAAAGAGCTGAAGATTTGACTGCTGCTTGGTGTGTCATTTTCTAGTGAAATCTAATGTATAGTTTAAATTTGACCGTATTTAAGGGTAATTTCATTATAATTATACATGCACTTTTAAAAACAAATTTTAAACAAGATATGTTTACTTAAGGGCTCCTCTGTTCTAACTGTATGTAGTTTGCCTCTTTTTCCTTTAAAAATCAACTCTGAAAACAATTTTGATAAAATAAGAATATTGGGGTATCAAAGAACAGTTATTGTGAAAGTAGATAATAACAACATACTGATATTTTCTTCATATTTAGTATAATATGAAACTAATACTGTTCAAAATGATTTTTTTCCCCACAACTTTTTCCATGGAGTATTCCAACGTGCCTAATAATAAAAATTAACTTCTCATTTCTTTACCCTATAAATAGTAAAAGGAATAAGGAATTAAGTTGAATGAACTAGTTGAAAATAGGAACTTAATTGTACATAGCACTTCTCAGTGCTTTTTTGTCATAGCAAAGATGTAGAAATTTCTAATTTACACTTTGAGATAACAAGGGAAGATGGAGTCTTTTCCATTTGTTAAAATCTAATTTTTTTTGGCTTATATAATGATAAATGGTAATTTCTCAATGATTATTAGACTGGATTTGGCTCATAGACCATAGTTTGTTGACCCCTGAAAGAAAGATATTGAGGTGCATGGGATATAGATTTACTAATTTTATTTGGATAGCATATATCATTTTGGTGACATATGCAAAACATGTCTCTCTAGAGGATGAGGGAGGTAGCACTTGAGAGTTCAGCACTTGAGAAGATTGAATATACACTATGAGGAATGTGACAAGGAGTTAAACTGAGGTAAATAAAATAGTACCAGGTTAACAGAAGAAGGTCCCTTTTGATAGTGATCAGCAAAAGCCTGTTGTTAATATGGAGGTAGGAGTAGGGATTTGTATTGTATGCTATACATTGTTGGATACTGGAGCTATAAATATGGTGAAATGGAGAGAATATGAAAGAATCAGGATTTTCATGGCCAGAATGGCTAACTATGAATCAAAGCTGTGTTGGGCGTGGGGATGGTCAGGGAGCGGATAAAAGAAATCAGAAAGGGTTTAATGGACTGTAAGAATAGGGCAAAGTTGAGAACTGAAAGATAAAAATGAGAGTCAACAGGAGGTAGGTAGGATAGAGGGAGTAGAAGAAAAGGATATTTGCTTATGGCCACTGAGGATAGAAGAGTTCAGTTTCATGGGGAAGAAAATGCTTCTACAGATATAGCCTTGAGTCTGTTGCACTGTTGTGATCTTGTTAAATTACCATTTGTTAAGTAGAGCCCTGGGGATGTGAGCCATGGTTCACCAAAAGACTGCAAGGAAACTGAAATAGAAGTTTATTACTCACAGGTCATGGAAAAGGTACAGGGCATGCTTCAGGGATCATTTGGGCAGGTCAAAGCAGGTGCAACCAGAGAGCATGGTACAACTTTTAGGGCATATGCCTTTATTAGGGCCTATCAATGGAGTGCTTTGTGGTTCCTGGGCTAAGTTTGGATTGGTCAATTTAAACATAAAAAAGTAGAGTTTTGATAAGCTTTAAAGGAATCTTATCTAAGAGGTGCACAAGGGGAAGGCCCTGGGAAGCAGGGGTAAGTGCTTATCACAGGGGCTGCTGGGGGAGTGGGAGTCATATCAGGAATTTAGATTTACTTGTGATTCTATAGTCTTTTATCTAGGGCATACCCTCAAGGAAGAGGCTGGTGTCAGTTCAAGACACCTGTAGGCTGCCTGGCTACACAAAATGGATGCTGAGGTAGCAATAGGGAGTAGTTGAGCTAAACTCTCAACATGCGACTGAAGGTTGAATGAACCCTATGGTTTGCCACTTCTCTAGCTACTCCCTAGGAAATTATGTATAGGTTTTCTTTGAGTCGCAAACCTATCTGGGATAGATCAGTCCTTCCTATCCTTTAATTTAGCATTTAGGTAGGGAGTGTAGGGCTTAGGGCCCATGCTCAAACACACATATCCACAATCTTTTGTTTTCTTTCCATTCCCTTACTCATGAGATCTTACTCATAGGCAAGAAGAGAAAATACATGGAGGAAATGGCCTCCCTATTTTCTTTTTTCCTCTTAACACTTGCTCCTTAACTTCAGATATTGCCACAAAAATTGAGTCTTATTTTGTTGTATATCCTTTATAGTCTTAACCCCCCAAATGCAGATGAATAGAAATGAGAATATGGAGAGGGATTTCAGTGGTGAAGACTGCAGAATTTTCAATAGAGTGGAGAAATATCTTAATCTTGGGGGCTGGGATGGGAAAGAAACGGGAGTGACCAGCTTTAAAGGTGTCAGGAAAAAAACATTTTGGAGTGCCTCTCCTACACATTAAGAGCAATTGTAGGAAGTATGATTTGGGAAAGTTGATAAATTTGGTATGGGGTAAGCTGACTAGCTTCATTCCATTTTTTGTTTCTTTAAATTCAGTTGATGTATTGACTCCTTCAATAGATGATATAAAAATTATTTATAGGTAGTGATTCTTTAAAACTGTCTTGGAATGCTCTTTACTTGTATGGAGCCCATTGCTCTTTCTTTTGTTTCCCTGGATCTCACTCAGATTTCTGGCTTGTAATTTACACATTCAGACTCCTCTTTTTGACTTATTAGAGTTTGGCTTCTCCTTATGGTTTTTATGTTTTTACATCTTTACAAAGTTCTTTCTCTGAACTCTCTAGGTTTTGATAATCCAGGGCATTCCCTTCCCTTTACTTCTGTATAAGGGGAAATTAACATATACTAGAAGAGAGAGTGTAGTCTTGTCAGATTTATTTCTTAACGTGTTCATCTTTTTTTTCCTATGTCATTTAGAGTTTATTTCAAAATGAACTTCTTTTTAAATTTAGAAGTTTGCTTTACTTTTTAAAAAAAGCTCTTTGAGATATAATTTACATATCATAATTCATCCATTAAAAGTTAATAATTGAATGGTTTAGTGCATTCACAGAGTTATGCAACCATCACCACAATCAATTTTAGTGTATTTAACTCCCCCCAACTATATTCACTCCCATTTTATTACAGTCCTCCCAGCTGTAGGCAGTCATTAATCTACTTCTGTCTCTCTGGATTTGCCTATCTAGGCATTTAATATAAATGGAATTATGCAATATTTGTCCTTTTGTGACCTGCTTCTTTACTTGGCATAATATTTTTCATGTTGTAGCATGTATCAACTTTGCATTTTTTTATAGCTCAATAGTCCATTACATGGATATTTCACATTTTGCTTATCCATTTTATCAGTTGATGGACATTTGGGTCGATTATGTTTTTTGGTTAAGAATAAAAATAATAAGTATAATACTATAGTAAACAAAAGCATAAGAATGAGCATAAAAATAATTCTACTATGAACATAAATATGTAAGTCTTTGTGTGGGTATATGTTTTCATTTCTCTGGGATATATACCTGAGAGTGAAATTGTTGGATAATATCATAATTCTTATGTTTATGTTTTAAATTTTTGTGGAACTGTTTTACAAGCAGCTGTACTATTTTACATTAGTATAAAATTGAAGGTTTCAATTTCTCCACATCTTTGCAACACTTGCTATTGTTTATCTTTCTGATTGTCGCCATCTTAATTGGTATGAAATGGTGTATCATTGTGGTTTTGACTTGCATTTCTCTAAAAACTGATGTTGAGTATCTTTTCATATACTTATTGGCCATTTGTATCTCTTCTTTAGGGAAATATCTAGTTAGAGTCTTTGCCTATTTTAAAATTGATTATCTTTTTTATTTTTGACTGTAAGAGTTCTGCAAATTTGATTTTTCTATGATTAGAAAATTTATGTTTATTATTTTTGATTAATTTGAATAACTATGAATAACATTTATGATTAATTTAAATAACGTTATTTCTTACATATGGAATCTCTTTTTTTAAAGATTTTATTTATTTATTCATGAGAGATACACACACACACACACACACAGAGACAGACAGACAGACACAGGCAGAGAGAGAAGCAAGTTCCTTACAGGGAGCCTGACGAGGGACTCAATCCCGGCTCTCCAGGATCACGCCCTGGGCTGAAGGCAGTGCTAAACCACTGAGCCACCGGGACTGCCCTAAATGGAATCTTTTAAAAAATGTTAATTTTATGTACGCAATTAAACTATTGTTTCCAGGGGATAGGAATCTTTCATCCTGCTTGTTTTTTGATATACCTATAGTTAGTGGAGTGAGAATAATGTTTATTAATGTTTTTTGATAAATTAATTACAGATCTGAAAAATGAGCAGTTATTTTAAAATTTGAATTTAAAGAAATAATTCTTTTTTTTCTTTTTGCTCCCATTTATCTTACTGTCTTAGAAGAATGAGCTTTAAAGCTCATTCTTCTAAGACAGTAAGATAGGGGCGGTTGGGTGACTCAGTGGTTGAGCATCTGCCTTTGGCTCAGGTCGTGATCCCTGGGTCCTGGGATCCAGTCCCCTGTCAGGCTCTCTGTAGGGAGCCTGCTTCTCCCTCTGTGTATGTCTCAGCCTCTCTCTGTGTGTCTCTCATTAATAAATAAAATCTTAAAAAAAAGGCGTAAAATAAGTAAGGACTCTAGTGTCCTTGGATTTAAGCATTTTCTGATGAAACAACAAAATATAATATTAATATAATTTAGTGAATGACTAAGTTATAAAAAAAATTTATCATAGTCTTCAGATCTATCTAATTCTCTTGTATATGAGTGATGTTTCAGTACATCTTTGGAATATATTATGGTGCTCTACTGTAATGAGATCTTCTGTTAAAAAACACAAAATTAGGGGCACCTAGGTGACTCAGTTGGTTAAATGTCTGCCTTTGGCTCAGGTCATGATCCTGCATCGGGCTCCATGCTCAGTGGGGAGCCTACTTCTCCCTCTCCCTCTGGTCCTACTCCTTGCTTGTGTTCTCTCTCTCTCAAATAAATAAATAAAATCTTTAAAAAAAACTCACAAAATTAACTTTTATTCAGCCTGAATATTTTCCATAAGAATTTTTTTTGCTTTTGACAATGAAAATCCTTTTTAATATCTTCCTTACACTAGTGAAATCCTTAATATATGAAGACATTTAGCAGTGTTTTCTATTGAAGTTCTTTGATTTGGTAATGCAAAATTTATGAAGTTGCTATAATAGCTTCTTATCAGTTAAAAAACAGTAAAATTTCACTAGGTGGCGCTAATATTTTGAAGTTTTATGGACATAAACTAATTTATTTCCCATATTCATTAAAACAAATATTTAAAAATTATAAGATATGAAAATTTGTCCTTTTTAAAAAAGATTTTATTTATTTATTCATGAGAAAGAGAGAGAGAGAGAGAGAGAGAGAGAGAGAGAGAGGCAGAGACACAGGCAGAGGGAGAAGCAGGCTCCATGCAGGAAGCACAGTGTGGGACTTGATCACAGGACCCCAGGATCACGACCTGAGCCAAAGGCAGATGCTCAACTGCTGAGCCATCCAGAGTCCTGAGAATTTGTCTAGTAGTTCTCCTGAGCAAACCTAAGTTGGAAATTTTAATTCTTTGTAAGTTCTGCCAATGGAAATAACTTAGCAGTAGGTATATATACATATATATATATTTTAAAAAATATATATCTTTTTTATTCATGAGAGACACAGAGAGAGAGGCAGAGACATAGGCAGAAGGAGAAGCAGGCTCCCTGCAGGAACTCTATCCCAGGACCCCGAGATCACAACCTCAGCCAAAGACAGACGCTCAACCCCTGAGCCACCCAGGTGCCCCAGCAGTAAATATATTAAAATATTATTTAAACTCTGGTTGCAAAATAAATTATAGAGCTGTCATTTCTCTTCATTAATGGAATATAAATTTGTGAAAACTCTTAGTATTTTAAAAGTTATATTTTAAAGGTATAATTTATAAACTAGGTTTTTCTCTGGCTTAGTCGATTACCTAAAAGTAATTTATTAATCATAAATGAATAGTAAGTAGATCTAGCTCTCGAGTAGAAAAATATAGTTCCAAGTAAATAAAAATATGCTTAAAAACATTAATAAGAAGAACATAGAGGGAGAAATAATATGTAGCTTTTTGTGACATTTTTGGGAAGCTTGACATTCTATTATTACTAATGGCTTTCTCTTATGGGTGGATTGTTCCCTTATTTATGATGCAAAAATATTACCTTTTCACTTATCATTCCTAATCTTTAATATTTAATAAATTACCTGAATGGTTGGCATTATAACAGGTACTTGACAATTGACTGCAGTTAGTAATATGTAGTGGTAGCCTCAAAGAATTTGAATTTAAGGATAAACAAAGACTTAGGCAGAGTTGCACACAATTAAATGTGTTTTTCTCCCCGAAACACAAATTGATTGTTTGTGTAATGGCTACTGTACCTAAATGTTGGAATGCTCACTTTTTAAATTTCAATAGTGGATTTCAAAGAGGGAAGAAAAGGTGTCAGAATGGGAGGAAAGGATTGAATTATTAAAAGACTAATGGACAAAATTATGTGTGAAAAAAGGAGTGAGGAACAACTTCGGAAACATTTATTGCTCAGTGATTATCTTTGGAAGAGCATCTGATATTTTCAAGTCTAATTGTAAATTGGTTTGTACTGTTATTATTGACTTTAATACACTGAAGTCATACTCCTTTGTAGTAAAATGTTAATAACTATAGAATATAAATAAAGCATTCGTAGATTTATTAATGATTTAGTGGTGAAGAGTTCAGGCTTTAGAATCATATTGCAGTTTTCTGCTACATCATATACTAGTTACATGACCTTGGGAAGTTATTTTGCCACTTTAGCTTATATGTTTCTCCTTCTAGATTTCTAAAATCTGAATAATATCTACAAAAAAGGTTATTGTGAGTCTCTAAAGAGGTGTAACCATTTATACACATACATATAGCTTAACACAGTGTCTGTCATTTGTTAACACTCAGTAATATTACTATTACTCATTTAATGGATATTTATTGAATACCTACTCCATGCTGTGGATAGAAAGACGATGATTAGTGCAGAAGTTCTTAAATCAAGGAGTTCACTTTAATGGAAGATACAGATATGTAAAAAATTATATGATAATATTAAAATCAGGTACAGTGGACTTCAAAAGAGAAACTCATTTCTTCTTGGAAGATTGCAGAAGTCAGAAAGGGTTTCAAAATATGTTTGAGTTGTGTTTTGAAGGATTGGTAGTTATTTGGATGGAATAGAACATTATAGGCAAAGAGAATGTGTAAAGCCATGAAAATTTGAGAAAAGAAGCAGTTTTTATTTTTATCTGTAGGTGATGTTGAATCAGTAAATATTTTGAGCAGGAAACAGCTTTGTGATTTTAGAAAAATAGGATAGTTAACTACGAGTCAAATGTATAGGATGTGGGGAAAGGGAGAGAAGGAGAAATCATGAGGGTGTACCTAGTGATTCACATAGTGAATACCTGTATTAAGATAGTGAAATGAGGGGAAAGTGGCATATATTTGTATGTTAACATTGATTTTATCTAAGGATTAATTTGATGTGGGAGGATGAGTGGGAAGGAAGTGTTGAGGATGACTGCTAGATTTCTTACTTAGAGTACTATATGAATAGTAGAGAGTTGGAGAGAACACAGAAAGCATGCCACTGTGTGTGTGTGTACAGTGTATGTATGGGAGTGACGTGTAGTACTGGGAAACCAGATTATTTTAAGCATCTATTTATTATATAGTGGAAGTGTCCTGAGATGGCTAAAAATTGAGAAAAATCTGAACTGGGGATTTAGCAATTAGTCTTTGGGTTAAGTTATATAATCCATAAGGAGTGAGGATTGAACCTGAGATTGACAACATGTAGTGAATAAGTGGAGGAAGATGAATCTAGGGAACAGAGAAGGAGGATTAAAAACAGTATGAGTAGGTCATCAGAGAGGGAGAAAAACTATGAGAGACTCTTAATTATAGGAAAACAAACTGAGAGTTGCCAGAGGGGAGGATTTGGGGGGATGGGGTAACAGAGTGATGGGCATTAGGGAGATTACATGATGTGATGAGCGCTGGGTGTTATACACAACTGATAAATTACTGAACTCTACCTCTGAAGCAAATGATGTATTATACCGTAGCTAATTGAATTTAAATAAAAGAAAAAAATCAATAATAAAAAAAGCAGTATGAGTAGAATGGGGAAGGAGTGATCTCACAGGAACCAGAGGAGGATTGAATATCAAGAAAGTAGTTGCCACCCGTGTTACATACTTTGAATGTAAATAAAGATAAGATCTGAAAAGGATCCACTGAACCTTGCAGAATTTTGAAATCAATGATTATTTTAGCAAAACACTCTGATGGACAAGGTTGCAGACAATAGACTACAGTGGTTTTAAGAATGGATGGATGTATAAAGAACTTCTTAAACTCAACACCAAAGAAACAAACAATCCAATCATGAAATGGGCAAAAGACATGAACAGAAATCTCACAGAGGAAGACATAGACATGGCCAACATGCACATGAGAAAATGCTCCGCATCCCTTGCCATCAGGGAAATACAAATTAAAACCACAATGAGATACCACCTCACACCATTTGTTTGTGGGAGGATGTTGGAGAGGATGCGGAGAAAAGGGAACCCTCTTACACTGTTGGTGGGAATGTGAACTGGTGCAGCCACTCTGGAAAACTGTGTGGAGGTTTCTCAAAGAGTTAAAAATAGACCTGCCCTACGACTCAGCAATTGCACTGTTGGGGATTTACCCCAAAGATTCATATGCAATGAAACGCTGGGATACCTGCACCCTGATGTTTCTAGCAGCAATGTCCACAATAGCCAAACTGTGGAAGGAGCCTCAGTGTCCATCGAAAGATGAATGGATAAAGAAGATGTGGTTTATGTATACAATGGAATATTACTCAGCCATTAGAAACGACAAATACCCACCATTTGCTTCAACGTGGATGGAACTGGAGGGTATTATGCTGAGTGAAGTAAGTCAGTCGGAGAAGGACAAACATTATATGTTCTCATTCATTTGGGGAATATAAATAATAGTGAAAGGGAATATAAGGGAAGGGAGAAGAAATGTGTGGGAAATATCAGAAAGGGAGACAGAACATAAAGACTCCTAACTCTGGGAAACGAACTAGGGGTGGTGGAAGGGAGGAGGGCGGGGGGTGGGGGTGAGTGGGTGACGGGCACTGAGGGGGACACTTGATGGGATGAGCACTGGGTGTTATTCTGTATGTTGGTAAATTGAACACCAATAAAAAATTATTTTATTAAAAAAAACAGGATGGATGACAAAGAAGAGGATCTTGTGAATATAGGCTGCTCAGTCTTTTAAGAAGCTTGCCTAAATTAGAAGGCAGAAGGAAAAGCTCTTTTTGAATAGCTAGAGTATTTTTTTTTCTAAAGTTGAGATTTTATAGTTCTTGCCACTATAATTCTCTGCTTTTGTTATTTACTTTTTGCTAATTTTGGATTATTGCCAAAATAAAGCTAGGTTAATTATTTTAAATAACCTAATAATTAAGTTATTAAGATTTCAATTAAAGAAGCATTTATTAAAGTGAGTAATGTATGGTTAGCATTACACTAGTTGCTTAGGACTTCAGATATTTAAAAAACTTTTTTGCCTTCTAATTGGAGACACAAATCACATATATGAAACAATTAGAGAAAATACATGGTATTTTCTGTAACATTTGCTGAATGAATGAATGAATGACGTAAATCTATGAGGGTTGAAAAAGACAGTATGTGTGAAATAGAGGGATATACAGAATGAAATGGTTTTAATACTAATTATGACATACAAAGCCATTATAATCTGACCCTAAACTACTTCTCCAAATGCACATTTCACAATTCTCCTCTATGTCCATAATGTTTTAGTCATACTGAGCTATCCTCAGTTTCTTGAGTTGTAATTTTTTCTGCTCATTCCCCACCTTTCTCACTCTGCATAAGGTAGTATTTCCCCTGGAATACCCCCTTTTTCCTTCTTGTGGCTGACTTCCACTCATTCTTTTATAATCAACTCCTAATACTTTACATTTATCTCAATCATGACATTTATCATGCTGTATTATCATTATCTGTTTCTACCATCAGACCATGTCACTCTTGAGGTCAGGGATTATGTCTTATTGATTTTAAATCCCTAGCACATTATAGATTAAAAGAATTATTGAATGAAGGAATAAAATCACATTGAGCTAGCCTTTTTTTTTTTTTTTTAAAGATTTTATTTATTTATTCATGAGAGACAGAGAGAGAGAGAGAGGCAGAGACACAGGCAGAGGGAGAAGCAGGCTCCATGCAGGGAGCCTGACGTGGGACTCAATCCCGGGTCTCCAGGATCACATCGTGGGCCGAAGGCAGCGCTAAACCGCTGAGTCACCCAGGCTGCCCTGAGCTAGCTCTTAAAGGAAATACTGGGCAACAGATTGATGGCCGGTAGCAAATGAGGACATTTTGAGTTGAAGTAGAAAACATAACTTTTGAGTAGTTGTCAGAATAATCTAGCTGGCCAGTGAGGTTGTTTTAATGAGTACCGAGAGAACCTTGAAGATGGAAAGAATGGAGGGATTTTAATGTAAGCTGGAAATGTCCAGATTCCATAAAACTGTAGTAGTCATTTTTAAGTAGAAAAATGTAGAAAAAATTTTCAAGTTGTTTTTTTGATAGTTTATTTTACAGAGCCCCTTTTTTTTAAGTCGAATCTACTGCTAAATGACATTAATTGATGTATGGATAAAGAAAATATGGTATATATTCAACAGAATATTACTCAGCCATCAGAGAGAATGAAATCTTACTATTTGCGATGACGTGGATGGACCTAGAGTGCATTATGCTAAGTGCAAGAAGTCAAAGAAAGACAAATACCATATGATTTCACTTATGTGAAATTTGAGAAACAAAACAGATGAACATACGGGAACGGGAAAAAAAAGAAAGGAGGCAAACCATAAGAGACGCTTAACCATAGAGAACAAATAGAGTTGCTGGAGGGGAGGTGAGTGGGTGATGGGTATTAAGAAGTGCACTTGTGATGAGCACTGGGTGTTATATGTAAGTGATCTCAATCACTAAATTCTCCTGAAACTAATATTACCCTGTTATGTTAACTAACTAGAATTTAAATAAAAACTTAAAAAAAAATCACAAAAACCACCCAAAAACCAAAAACCACCTGAAGTCATAAAACCAATCAGTCTAATCCATTCTTGAAAACATATTGGATAGAAAATTTTAGGTAGCAGGAATCTGTATTCTGTTATTTTAAGGACCAAAAATAATGCATCCGGTTCATGCAATATCCTACGTCAGTTTCCCAAATAAAACATACTTAAACATCTATATTCCAATCACACACGGATTTCTGTGAGGCATTAAAAACATCAGTTACTTAATTAAAAAAATATATATTGAGCTCATTAGTAAGTTTGCGTGTAGTCAATAATGGTTCTGCTCTATATCACGTGTAACTATTTATTTTACAAAAAACGTGTCCTGTAATGTCAATAAACAGTGAAATAGTGTGTTATAGATACCAGAAGTATCTAAATTGTCTGGGTTGATTATATCCTCAGCCATTTGCTAGAAGCAAAATCTAGGATGGGTGAAGTAGTGAGCCTGGAGAGCAAGGGAGGCCTGAGAGGAGGTGGGAAGATAAGGTCATTGCAGGAATGCACTGCACTTTAAACAAAACCATCAGCACAACAGCTGAGATAAGACTGTGGCCCATGCTAAATCTTCTGCCCAATTTGTGCAAGGCATATTTTTTTGCTTGTATGCACTTGAAGATTGATTATGGCAAGTTTCTATCTAAGTATTGAATTTTGGGTAAAGTGTTTGAGAAGTCATTATTTAAATATTTGGTTTCAAGTAGTGAGAGCTTGGATGGTGGTGCATATCTGTCTTTAATTATGTTCTTTTAAAAATGAAATATATTACTTTTTTTGTGGACTTACAGGTTTTTTGATTTGTTAAATTCTTCTTCTTAATATTATATAAAAAAGTAGAGTTTTTCCTTGATACTGTATTTTTAAAACATGCCTTTTCTGCCTCTTTTTGGTTTAAAGTGGCAAACACTGAAAAACTATAGCATGGACTTTATGGAAGTCAGACTTGGGTTTGAGTTCTCCAACATTTACCGGTTTGTAGGCCCTTAAATTATTTGTTTCAATGCTCGTCTTTAAAATGAGGAGTATCTTATAGTTTGTTGTGAGAATTGATTTCAACAGTGTAGGAGATATGCTTACAATGGTGTTTCTTATAGTGATAAATACATGATACTCAATTTATTATTTTCTATAATAATAAGAATATAATAAGTTTAAAGTCAAAGTATATGTAAAATTTTTCTTTTGGATTGTATCTGACTAGTAAACATTCATTTAACTTAACTCAAATTGATATACTTCTAACAGTTTTTTAGTTTGTTTCTGTATTCATTTAAGTTCATTATTGCTTACCCTTGCCCCCAAATTATTTCGTCTTTTTTTTCAAATTATTTTGCTTTTATAATGAAACAAAATATATTTAAAAGGAACATGAGAAGTGTGATAACCATTGATTATGATTGATCATATGTGTTGTTTTGATAGTTTAAACACCCATGATCAGCCTAAGTACAGAATTGTTCTCTTGTTTTCCCTTTTTTCTTTAATGAAATAAAATATTATGAATGCCTACAACAAAACTACTAGAACTGGTAAGTGAGTGTAGCTCACTTAATACTGGGTCAATATACAAAAATAAATTGCATTTCAATATCCTAGCACATAAAAAATAAAAAATTTAGCAACTCCATGTCTAGATACCTGCTTATTGAACACATAAGTTCAGATACTTATACACCTATTTTCATAGCAGATTTATCCATTATTATGAAATTCCCTAAACTGGAAACAACTCAAATGTTCATCAAAAGGTGAACAAAAATAAGTGGATATTCATGCAATGTAATGCTACTCAGCAATAGAAGGAACTACTCAGAGAATGACTGACTCACAAAACCTCATAGTAAGTCTCAAAAACATTCTTCTGAGTACAGGAATCCAGATATTTTAAAAAACATTGTATGCTTCCATTTATATAAAACTCTAGAAAGGACAAATCCAATCTATAATAGAAAAGAAGTCAGCTGTTATCTATGGCCTGGGATGGAAAGATGTTTGGGAAGTAGTACAAAGTAATTTTGGGGTGTGATAGAAACATTCTATATCTTGATTATGGCTTTATGGTTTAATGGTTATAGAATTAATGATTTGTTAAAACTCATTGGAATGTACATTTAAAATGGGTATATTTGTAAATTACATTATGTATATGTAAATTGTATAATATATAGCTTACTGGAATATAAGTTGTGGGAGGCCAAAGATTTTTTTTTTTTAAAGTTTTTATGTTAAGTTTTTTTTTTAATTTTTATTTATTTATGATAGTCACAGAGAGAGAGAGAGAGAGGCAGAGACACAGGCAGAGGGAGAAGCAGGCTCCATGCACTGGGAGCCTGACGTGGGATTCGATCCCGGGTCTCCAGGATCGCGCCCTGGGCCAAAGGCAGGCGCTAAACCGCTGCACCACCCAGGGATCCCAGATTTTTGTTTTTATTGTTCACTATGGTATCTCCACTTCTTGGAACAGTCCTTGGTAACACTGTATATTTGATGAATGATTAAAAAAATCTGATATTTAAATACACTACAAACATTTGCTTTTCAGTATTATTTTCCCACTATCTTTTTCTACTTGTCAATGTTGGATGTTTTTCTTATAACAGATTATTATTTCATATTTTCTAAGAATTCCTATGAATAAAAGGGTTAAACTTCACTAAATATCAGCTTGTCCTGTGTACAGTAAAGGGAAATTTTTATCAATGTAATGTTTATATCAAAGATTTGGAAAGGAGCAATTCTGATGTCTTTAAATATTCTGTAATAGTTAATTCTAAAGTTATATTTCTACCAGGATTTAAATTCAAAGATCACTGTTTTTTCAATTTTCAGTGTTCAGGAGTCATTGTTGCATGTGCAAGTTTTCTGAGATGGGAATGAGAAGTTGAAACAAGGCCACTGGGGCTGGAGTTCATTGAGAAAGGAGAATAAATGGTACAAGATGATATTTGGGCAATAGGGAGAGACCAGATTAGGTACAGCTTTATAGGCCTTGGTAGGAAATTTAGATTTTGTTCTTAGGGCAATGAAGGGTTTTACATAGGGGAGTAACACAATATTTCTGCTGGAGGGACCTTAGAATGGAGGGGGCAAGAGTGGAAAAAAATAGTAATTGTGGCAATAGAGATGGAATAGATTTATTCAGGGTATTGTTTGGATTGAGATAGAAGAATGGCTTTGTAATGCCAATCTATGAACTGTACACTTTTCTGTATAGGCAAAAAGAAGTCAATGATGAGATTATCAGGGAGTCACCTGATTAAATTACTTATTTAGGAAATGTTTGGCAGTGTTAAGGGTAGACATGAATAAGGGAGAGAGGGGCAGAAGGGAGACTGGATACAAATTTCTTTAATATTCCAGTTAAATGCTGAAACTCTCTGGGTCTGTGGTAGCAGTTTTCTGACTTTCCCTTTAAGGTAAATCAGATCTGGAGGCACTCCATCTGTATGGTAGTTACAAGAATCTGGCTTGATTGCTTGTGATGGGATGGACGTACCTTAATATAGAAAGCGGAGTCAAATTGGAGGTAGGAAGTAGATGCTGGAGAAATTCTCTGAGGCACTAGGGTACAAGATAGTTTGCAGGGGTTTTACCTTAGTCTCCAGTAGCCTCATTGTTGGGTTTCCTGGTATGCTGTTAAGGATAGCTGAATTGTCCTTATAAGTTTCTCATAATTGTGTCTCCTCCTTTTTGACAGTGCTTCTCAATTCTAAATGCTTGACTCTCTCCTGGGTAATGGCTTTTAGTATCTACTCTCCTTACCATGGCTCCTATTGAACTGAGCTATTTGCTGTGACCTGGTTTGTTAGATCTCGAACTGAATTAATTAATTTCTCTTTTTGCTTCCTGTCTTAAGTCAATAAAGACCAAGGCATACATATTTTTTTTTAAATTTGAGTGTAGTTGACATACAATGTACATTAGTTTCAGATGTGTGATATAGTGATTCCATAAGTTTATACATTGTACTGTACTTACCACAAGTGTAGCTACCATCTGTCCTCATACAAAGCTAATATAGTATCAATGACTACATTTCCTTATGCTGTGCCTTTTAGTCCTGTGGCTTATTCCTTCCATTCACCCATTTTGCCCATCCCCTCTGACAATCATCAGTTTATTCTCTGATTCTATATAGATCCTAAGTTTTGATTCCTATTCTGCCTCCCTTATTTTATGTTATGCATTAGAGGAGCTTTTTGCTTTCTAGCCATCCTCAAGATTGAAATGTTTTTAAGATTTGAAAACGTTGACTTCCAAAGAATCTGGTTCTCCTGGAAAGGATGTAGGGAACAGAAATCATGTCCCATGACCACAAGTCATACCCCTAGACAAAATTGTTTAGCCACATCTTTAGCTTGAGCTTTTAATAAAATGTGATACCTTGTCAGAATAATAGATCCTATGAAGCTAAGTCAAGACTCTCCAAAAATTCTCATGGTTATTTCCAGTGCTTTATTATTCTAGGATTTTAATAAATGACAGCCTTCTTTAGATTTTTGTTTTTGAAGAAAGATCAAGTTTTCACAAGAGAACTTATTACCTTATATCTGTCACTTTCCCTTGCCTCATGCATATCTCAAGGAAAGGAATCTCAGTGGACCATAGCTATCTTATACTACAAAAAAGGCTATATCTTCTGGCTTTGAAGATGTTGTAATTCGGGGATCACTATTAGAGAAAGGTTCAGCATATACTGATATTCAAAACTGACCCACAGATTAAAGTATCACCAAGAGACTTAGAATTTGATCAGTATGGTAGTTCCTCTTTTTGTTTTTAATTTAATGCCTTTAGTTTTTAATTTGGAACCCTTACCTCTATGTTGACATCTTATCTCAGCAGCCAGAATACCTGAGCATCATCACAGAACACCATTCACTTCCATACATTATCTGCTCTAAGAACTTTGCAACCACTAATGTGGTCCTTCTCTTGGAGCTGAGCTGCTGCCTTGACAACCAGGATAAAGGCATAAAGGTGGCCAAGGCAGCATCTGAAATGCAGATAAGGAGGACAGGGAAGGTTCAAAGCTAGCTGATTATCAGATATGAAGAGTGAGGTTAGATTATAAGTAGGAAAGAGAAGAAACAGTACAGAATCTAGGAAGATCAATATTAGGTTGGTAAACATGGTAAGAGGCAGTTGAGGCAGTCAGAACAGAAATCATAATAGAGTGAACAAGTTGGGGCCCATTTTTATGCACTAAGGGCTGCTTGTTTTAAAGAGGGGCCTGACTATGTAGCATTGTCTTTCAAGTCAGACTATGTATCATTTTAGTGAATTTGCACTTCACCTCCTCCTTTTTTTGAAAAGCACAAACACACAAATGTCTTTTGCAATGTTTCCAAGTCCTGTTTTATTATTTGGAATGGGCCTCCTTTGTTGATAGCTTGCTATACGTGCATTTTTATCTGTGTATATACTCTTGTGCATAAAATCTCTGAGCCATGATACATCTCACCCTCTTTAGTTAGTAATTGGAAGATATTTAAGATTCCTTGGGTCTTTTGGGATTGCAAATAATTGTAAATGTACAGATTCAGTGGTTTATCTAGAAATAATGTAGTTTATAATGACTTGAGATTTCTGTGCATCATTAGAAGGTTATCCTAGGAAAACAAAGGTTTCAATTTTGTTCTGACATTATAGAAACAAAATGAAAATTTCTGCAATTCTTCTCAGTCATTAATGGCTTTCTGTCATTAGTGTCAGCTCTAAGAAAGTATACTTCCTTGGTCTGTAAATCCATCAGATAGTCTGTTACCATAAATCCATTAGAACAGAAATATACCAGAATATCTGACTGTAACTAAACTGGAATCCCACATATATCAGGACGGACCTTCATTCCTGGTGCACTCTTGACATTGTACATTCCATCACTAAATCTCATGTCTTACCCTAGTTAGAGAAGAGGGCAGAGGTTGGTGTTACAGAGGGCTGTAGTGTCTGGTATTAGGAGGCACCTTGCAGGTATTGCAGAGCAACAGCAAAGGCAAGTCTAAGTGGGCCATTCAAAGCCATTTTAGACCAGGAAAAGATTTTTGGCAAGAGCAGGTTGCTCTTAGTCAACTGCCTTGGCTGTTTCTTTTCTTTTTTAAAATTTTATTTATTTGAGACAGAGAGAGCATGCACACACAAGCAGGGAGGAGGGTCAGAGGAAGAGAGGGAGAAGCAGGCTCTGCTGAGAAGGGAACCTGATACAGCACTGGATCCCTGTGATCACGTCCTGAGCCAAAGGCAGATGCTTAACCAACTGAGCCACCTAGGCACTCTACCTTGACTGTTTTGATATCCTGCCCTGTCTACACTTTCTGCATCTACAACACTGTCAACCCTGTCAATTTGATCACACACTAAACCTGCCTTTAAACTTGTGATTTTTAGTAGAGAGCCTGAAGTTTCCTGGTTTTCTTTTTTTGGAAGGATTATGTGTGGTTTAGATCACTAAAACTTTGTTAGGTTAGGAAATAAAATATAAGCAAACAGTAGGTATATGAAGATCTCAAATATTTGACTATGAAAAAACCCCACAATCTTAATTTTTTGCCTATGAGCTATTTCTTAAACTTACTCATAGATAAGTAAGATGTTTTACTTTTGTCTGATGTTTAGACTTTGTTTCATATATCCATTCTAGTTGAATACATGACCCCTTGGTAAATGATGTGTTACTGTAAAACAAGATATGTGTTAAAGTGTAAACCAAGTAGACCTTGCTTTCATCTTTGAAGTATGGAAAAAAAAGACCATGAGGATTATGAATTAGAAAATATGAATGTGAAATTATGCTCTGTTAGTATTAGATGTGGATGTTAAACAGTAACTTAATTTCTCTGAGCTTTTTGATTTATAAAATGAGAGTTATGAAAATTCTTCCTTCACAGAATTGTATAAGAAATGAGATAATGCATGTGAAAACATTATCTTACTGCATTTAAGATGTTACATATATTAATTGTTTCTTTTTGAAGAAATCCATATTTACTTTTCTAATGTAGCATTCTAAGATTATTTGAGTGAAGGAAGCAGCCTGACATGTACTTCATCTTTGTATACTGTTTTTGAGGATAGAAATTGTGATAGTGGGCAAGCCCAGGTGGCTCAGCGGTTTAGCGCCGCCTTCAGCCCAGGGTATGATCCTGGAGACCCGGGATCGAGTCCCACATCAGGCTCCCTGCATGGAGCCTGCTTCTCCCTCTGCCTGTGTCTCTGCCTCTCTCTCTCTCTCTCTCTCTGTATATCTCATGAATAAATAAATAAAATATGTAAAAAAAAAAAAAGAAATTGTGATAGCTACATCACTACCTTTATATGAACAGAACTGCTGTATTTCAAAATGTGATTATGTTGTTGCTGTATTTAGAATTATACTTTGACTTGGCCTAATTTTAAATTATTTGAATGGTCCTATTCTTTTTCTTAAAAAAAAATTCACATTGAATTTTTTACTGAATATTTTAGATTTGTCAGCCTAAAAGGAACATCTTTTCACTCTAAGAGTAGCTGTTGGGGTAGTGTATGTATATGTTGTGTGCAGCATATTCCCATTTACATTATCTGTTAAGCATTGCCAGGTAATTTCAGTGAAGGTCAATCTTCTGACTCTAGTGAACTCATTTGCTGTAAGAGTAAATAGTCTATTTGTGACTTAAGCAACAATAGATTGTTTTAAACATCTATATAGAAAGTGAAACAATAATGATATTGTTTATAAAGTGTAGAAACTCCTTCAAACTTAAACAATTACTTTATATTAAATAGTATTTCTAATAGTTTTATTTATATGAAAATGTAAATTTTTAAAAGTTGTGTACTTTCATTTTTCAGTTGTATATTTACTTTTTATATGTAAAAATTTTCCTAAGAAACAAATTATAGATGTATTAGATTTTTAAATAATTAATTCTTTATTTTATAATAGAATTAGATTTAGAGTAGAGTTGCAAGGATAGTAGTTTCCCCCTCACCCAGTTTCCCTTGTTAACATCTCACATTCCTATGGTGTTTTCAGAACACGCACTTTTGATCCTTTCTGTAAGTCCATTTTCAGGATTTGTATCAGAGGATCATCTTTAACAATTATTTTCTTTTATTCTTTTTAAAATTAAATATTTTATTTTAATTCCAGTATAGTTAACATACAGAGTATGTTAATTTCAGGTGTACAATATAGGGATTCAGCAATTCTGTACATTTCTCAGTGCTCATCATAATAAGTGTACTCTTAATATCCTTTACCTATTTTACCCATCCCTCTACCCACCTCCCCTCTAGTAACCATCAGCTTGTTCTCTACAGTTAAGAGTCTGTTTCTTGGTTTGTGTCTCTCTTTTTTTCCTTTATTCATTTGTTTCATTTCTTAAATTCCACATAGGAGTGAAATCAAGTGATATTTGTCTTTCTCTGACTGATTTTGTTTAGTATACTGTCTAGCTCCATCCAAGTCATTGCAAATGACAAGATTTCATTCTTTTTTATGGCTGAGTAATATTCCATTATATGTATGTGTGTGTATGGATATATATATATATCCACCCACCATATCTTCTTTGTCTACTCATCTATTTTTTTTTTGTAAGTTGCAAATAACTTTTTTTTAATTGGAGTTCAATTTGCCAACATATAGCATATCACCCAGTCCTCATCCCACCAAGTGCCCCCCTCAGTGCCTGTCACCCAGTCACCCCAACCCCCCGCCCACCTTCCTTTCCACTACCCCTTGTTCATTTCCCAGAGTTAGGAGTCTCTCATGTTCTGTCACCCTCTCTGATATTTCCCACTCATTTCCTCTCCTTTCCTCTTTATTCCCTTTCACTATTTTTTATATTCCCCAAGTGAATGAGACCATATAATGATTGTCCTTCTCCGATTGACTTACTTCACTCAGCATAATACAATCCAGTTCCATCCACGTTGAAGCAAATGGTATTTGTCGTTTCTAATGGCTGAATAATATTGCATTGTATACATAGACCACATCTTCTTTATCCATTCATCTTTTGATGGACACCGAGGCTCCTTCCACAGTTTGGCTATTGTGGACATTGCTGCTATAAACATTGGGGTGCAGGTGTCCAGACGTTTCACTGCATCTGTATCTTTGGGGTAAATCCCCAGTAGTACATTTGCTGGGTCGTAGGGTAGCTCTATTTTTAACTCTTTGAGGAACCTCCACAGTTTTCCAGAGTGGCTGCACCAGTTCACATTCCCACCAACAGTGCAAGAAGAGTATTCCCCTTTCTCCACATCCTCTCCAACATTTGTTGTTTCCTGTCTTGTTAATTTTCTCACCATTCTCACTGGTGTGAGGTGATATCTCACTGTGGTTTTGATTTGTATTTCCCTAATGTCTACTCATCTGTTGATGGACATTTGGGCTGTTTCCATAATTCGGCTATTGTAAATAATGCTTCAATAAACATAGAGGTGTATGTATCCCTTTGAATTAGTGTTTTTGTATTTTTTGGATAAATACCCAATAGTGAAATTACTGGATCACAGAGTGGTTCTATTTTTAACTTTTTAATAACTTCCATCTCCATATTAGTTTCCAGGATGGCTATACCAGTTTGTGTTCCCATCAACAGTGCATGATGGTTCTTTTTTCTCCACGTCTTCGCCAATACCTGTTGTTTCTTGTATTGTTGATTTTAGCCATTCTGATAGGTGGTATCTCATTGCAGCTTTGATTTACATTTTCCTGCTGATGTGATGTTGAGCATCTTTTCATGTGTCTTTTGGCTATCTATATTTCTTCTTTTCAGAAATGTCTGTTCATATATTCTTCCCATTTTATTGGATTATTTGTTTTTTGAGTATTGAGTATTAGTTTTTTTTTATATACTTAGGATACTAATAACCCCTTATCAGATAACCATTTACAAATATCTTCTCCCATTCCATAGGTTGCATTTTAGTTTTGTTGATTGTTTTGCTGTGGCAAATATTTTTATTTTGATCTAGTCCCAGTCATTAATTTTTGTTTTTGTTTCCTTTGCCTCAAGAGACATAACCTGAAAAATGTTGCTATGGTTGTGTTCTCTTCTAGGATTTTTATGGTTTCAGGTTTCACGTTTAGATCTTTCATCCACTTTGGGATTGTTTTTGTGTATAGTATAAGAAAATAGTCCAGTTTCATTTTTTTTTTTTTTTGCAGATAGCTGTCCAGTTTTTCCAATACCATTTGTTTTATTTTTTAATTTTTAAAAAAGATTTTTATTTATTTATTCATGAGAGACACACACACACAGAGGCAGAGACACAGGCCGAGGGAGAAGCAGGCTCCGTGCCGGGAGCCTGATGTGGAACTCAATCCTGGGACTCCAGGATCATACTTGGGCCGAAGGCAGGTGCTAAACTGCTGAGCCATCCAGGGGTCCCCATCCAGCACCATTTATTGAAGAGACTTTTTCCCATTGTATATCCTATTCTGCTTTGTCAAAGATTAATTGACCATATAATTTTGGGTTTATTTCTGGGTTTTCTGTTGATCTTTGTGTCTGTTTTGTGCCTGTACTGTATTGTTTTGATTACTACAGTTTTTTAATACAACTTGAAGTCTTGGATTTGTCATACCTCCAGTTTTGTTTTTGTCTTTTTTTCTAGATTGCTTTGGCTATTTGGGGTCTTTATGGTCTTTTTCTTACAAATTTTAAGGGTATTCATTCCAGTTCTTTGAAAAATGCTGTTTGTATTTTGATTGGGATTGCATTAAATCTGTAGGTTGCTTTGGGTAGTATAGATATTTTAACAGTATTTGTTCTTCCTATCCATGAGCATGGAATGTCTTTCCCTTTCTTTGTGTCACCTTCAATTGCTTTCATCAGTATAGTTTTCAGAGTACAGATCTTTTACCTCTTGGTAAATTTATTCCTAGGTATCTTATTTTTTGGCGTAGTTGTAAATGGGACTGTTTCTTAATTTCTTTGTTGCTTCATTATTAGCGTATAGAAAAGCAACAAATTTCTGTACATTGATTTTATATCCTGTGACTTTCCTGAATTCATTGATCAGTTCCAGTAGTTTTTTGGTGGAGTTTTTAGGATTTTCTGTATAGAATATTGGATCACCTGTAAATCATGAAAGTTTTGCTTCTTTACTGATTTGGATGCCTTTTATTTCATTCTGTTGTCTAATTTCTGTGGCTAGGACTTCTAGTACTATGTTGAATAAAAGTGGTGAGAGTGGACATTCTTGTCTTAGTCTTGACTGAAGAGGAAGACCTCTCAATTTTCCCCATTGAGTATGATGTTAGTTGTGAATTTTTCATATAAGGCCTTTATTATGTTGAAGTATGTTACCTCTAGACCTACTTTGTTGAGGGTTTTTATCATGAATGTATGTTGTACTTTGTCAAATGATTCTTCTGGATCTGTGGAATTGATCATCCTCTTACTGATGTGAGGTATCCTGTTGCTTGATTTGTGACTATTGAACCACTCTTGCATCCCAGGAATAAATTCCACTTGTTTGTGGTGAATGATTGTTGGATTCAGTTGGTTAGTATTTTGTTGAAGATTTTTGCATTTTTATTCATCAGACATACTAGCCATAGTTCTTTTTTGGGGCTGTCTTTATCAGATCTTGGTATCAGGGTAATACTGGCCTTGTAGAATGGTTGTATTAAATTTTATTTGAGTTTAGGTATAACATAATACAAATTTTATTCTGAAAAATAATTGAATAAATTATGATTTTTTAAATGTCATCTATTTTTCAGAAAGTGAAATGCCATCTCTATGAATTTTTTTAATGGGTATATAAATATTTCAGGATTCATCTCTATAAGCGAACATTCTTTTTGCAATCTGAGGTAAAATAATTATATTTCAGAGCAGATAATGACAGTAATATTTTTTAAAGTAACATTTTAGAGAGATTAACATTGATAAGTAAGTTATATATAAATTTACCTAAAGATTTTTATGCTTTAGGAAAATATTAACATTTTTGTTTCATGTATAATAGCATTGCCACATCACAATATGAAAGTGATATCTTGTGATTTAATCAGTCAAGGAATTTAGGAGGAATTAACTTCTCAAAAGTGCTAGCAAGGTTATTTTAAAAAGCGGAGTCTAATAAATAATAGTAATATTTTCTAAAGAGTGAGTATGTAAGAGAAAGTGAAAGCAATGTCCTGATAAGACTAATGAGGATGTGAAATACTCATCTTTGCTTTTCAAACTAAACCTTATGGGTCATCAATCAGTGAAGAGTGGCAGGTAGTGACCATTAGGTGGATTCATTAACACCCTGCAGCCTGCTTGTACAGGGTGACCCACATTTGTCTTCATTAGAAGTTTCTTAGTTGCCAGTAGTGAACAGATGGGTCATTATTGCCAACATTGCCCTCTGGGCCTACCTGGAGGACATGCAAAGTCATTCTATACAGGATACATATCCACATTTACGTAATAGGTGTGAGCAAAATGTTTTGAGTAATGATGATATATTAAGATACTTTTAACCAAAAAGCTGCCCTTACAAATATTGATTCATATTTGTAAACAGTTTATGCAAAATTATTATTTTGGAGGAGAGGGAAATCATTTAAATGTAACTTATTAATATCTGTGAAAACTAGGATATGATTGAGTTATAAATCAGGCATAACTTGACA
This sequence comes from Canis lupus dingo, assembly GCF_003254725.2. NCBI lineage: Eukaryota > Metazoa > Chordata > Mammalia > Carnivora > Canidae > Canis > Canis lupus. The sequence goes on along the minus strand of NC_064274.1, from coordinate 20,396,606 downwards.
AATTTTCATTCAGATTATTTGACTCTAAGAGTATATTGAAAGCCTTTAGTGGAAACTAATATGTAATAGATATAGTTATTATATCATAAAGATTTATATCATAAAGATTTATATTATAAAGATTTCCTTCCATTTACCCGGGTTAAGTTCAAATAAGATTGTACTTGGTAACATGTGATACTAAATTCTAAATTTAAGATATTAAAAGAAGAAGTTTGTATATTTAATTTATCTACTTGATTTAAAGAACAGGAAGATAATGTTTGATCTTAAAATGTGTAAATTTAGCATTTAATGTATCTTTAGGGATCCCTGGGTGGCGCAGCGGTTTAGCGCCTGCCTTTGGCCCAGGGCGCGATCCTGGAGACCCGGGATCGAATCCCACGTCGGGCTCCCTGCATGGAGCCTGCTTCTCCCTCTGCCTGTGTCTCTGCCTCTCTCTGTGTGTGTGTGTGTGTGACTATCATAAATAAATAAAAATTTTTAAAAAATAAAATCTTTAAAAAAAATAATAATGTATCTTTAAAGAGAGTGTTATCTTCAATGGCAGCAAGCACTTTTGTAAGGGCAGATTAATTACATTTGTTGTAATATCCTGGGTGTAAGTGATGGGGAGATATTGACTGTGCACTTTTGTTTCTGCACTCCTGCTTCTCTTTTTATCTACTGAGACGCCTTTGTTCATGAATGTTCAGAGTCACTGCAAATGTAGGCTACCTACATACTCAGAACATTGAATCAGGAAAATTTTTATGAAATGGTTACTCTTCATAGAATCCTATGAAGCAGTATTTTATTTTATTTTAATTTAATTTAATTTAATTTTTATTTTTAAAGATTTTATTTATTCTTGAGAGACGGAGAGAGAGAGAGAGAGAGAGAGAGTCAGAGACACAGGCAGAGGGAGAAGCAGGCTCCATGCTGGGAGCCTGATGTGGGACTTGATCCTGGGACCCCAGGATCATGCCCTGGGCCAAAGGCAAGCACTAAACTGCTGAGCCACCCAGGGATCCCTGAAGCAGTTTTTAAATGTAGTGTACTTTATTTAGAAGTCTGGAAGTTGGAGATTTGGAATACTTAGTTATTCTAGGAATTAATTTTTTCCCTGAATTTGAACAGCTAGGTAGTGATGAATTGGGTTTCTTTTACCGAAATCTCTAAGAGAAATATATTATGAGGGCTTCTAAATGATACTAATAGTGATAATAATTGTGGACTAGTTTTTCCTTTAGAAGGGCATGCTTAGAAGATATTCTTTGCCCAGTGATTCAGACGAGGATATACTTAGAAACACAGTGGCCTACTTTTTGTTAAGAATTATGTTTTCTTCATGAGTTTTTTTTTTTTTTCTTCACAGCGATTAACTTGCTTTACAATTGAGAGAAACAAAGATTTTTAAGGGTCGTGTTTGAAATGACCTTTAAGCTCTAAATCTGAGATAAAATTTATTTCAAGGAAACTGTTGTATTAAGTTTTAATTTTTGAAGGGAGCAAAGGGAATAAAAGAATTAGGAGTATGCTGTGGGGCACTCAGACAATGTCTTTCTTCTGCCATTATGATTCTCACTGAAATAACTAAAAGTTACAGAAGGTCATTAGAATAATATGGAAAGTTTAGTCCTGTGTATTAGTTTGCTAGAGCAGCCATAACAAAAAAGTAGAATGGATGGCTAAAATAACAGAATTTATTTTCTCACAGTTTTGGAGGCTAAAAGTCCAAAAACAAGGGTTAGCAGATTTGTTGTCTTCTGAGAGGTCTATCCTTGGCTTACAGATGTTCATCTTATTGCTGTGTCCTTAAAGAATCTTTTCTTTGTACATGTGCATCCCTGGTATCTCTTCCTCTGCTAATAAGGACACCAGTCCTATTGGATCAGGGCCCTATTCTTACGGCCTTAATTACCTCTTTAAAGGCCATGTCTCCAAAAATAGTCATACTGGTGTTAAGGTTTCCATAAATGAGATTTGGGATGATGTAGTTAGTTCATTCCATAACTTCCTCTGAGAGTAGGAATATTTAATATTAATATATTAATATTAACATTTAGTATTTTTTTTAAATTTTTTATTTATTTACTTATGATAGTCACAGAGAGAGAGAGAGAGGCAGAGACACAGGCAGAGGGAGAAGCAGGCTCCATGCATCGGGAGCCTGATATGGGATTCGATCCCGGGTCTCCAGGATCGCGCCCTGGGCCAAAGGCAGGCGCCAAACCGCTGCACCACCCAGGGATCCCACATTTAATATTTTTGATTTAAGTTTTATTATATTTTATTGGTACTCCTTGATATTGAGGATTTATCAATAAAATATAACTTTTTTTACTATTTTTATCTTGTGTGATATTTTAAAAAATAGTTCTGTAGATACAGCAGCACTTTTTTTTGTTTATTTTTTCTCTTCGTTTATCACTTAGATTGTGAGGCAGTGGCTCTCAAATTTCTTGCACCTCTTTATAGTGTTAAATGATTGTGAAATCTAAAGAACCTTTTTGTTTTATATGTATTAAATATCTTCTATTTTATATCAAAGATATTAAATATCTTATATTTTATATATTTATGTTGAAGTAAAGTTGACATACAATATTATATTAGTTTTAGGTATACAACATAGTAATTTGACAATTCTATATATTATGCAGTGCTCACCATGGTAAGTGTTGTTAGCCATCTGTCACCACACAAAGTTATTACAAAATTATTGTTGACTATATTCCCTGTGCTGCACTTTTCATCCCTGTGACTCATTTTATAACTGGAAGTTTGTACCTTTTAATCTCCTTTACCTATTTTGTTTATCCCCCTACTCTCCTCCCCTCTGACAACCACCAGTTTTTGTTTGTGTGTGGGTATGTATGTGTATGTTTGTTTGCTTGTTTGTTTTTTAGATTCCACATATAAGTGAAATAATTTAGTAATTATCTTTCTCTGACTTGTTTCACTTAGCATATCTTTTTAGGTCTATCCATGTTGTCGCAAATGGCAAGATTTCATTCTTTTTTATGGTTAAGTAATATGCCATTGTGTGTGTGTGTGTGTGTGTACACATCTTCTTTATCCATTTATCTATTGATGGATACTTGGGTTGCTTCCATATCTTGGCTATTGCAAATAATGCTACAATAAACATAGGGATGCATATATCTTTGTGAATTGGTATTTTAATTTTTTTGAGGGGTAAATATCCAGTAGTAAAATTACTACATTGTATGGTATTTGTTTTTATTTTTTCAAAGAACTTCTGCATACGGTTTTTCACAGTGGCTACACCAATATGCATGCTCAGCAAACGTACATTCCTTTTTCCCTACATCTTTATCAACAGTTGTTATTGCTTGTCTTTTTGATAGTAGCCATTCTGATTGGCATGAGGTGATCCTTCATTGTGGTTTTAATTTGCGTTTCTCTGATAATTAGTGATGTTGAGCATCTTTTTATGTTTGTGTTGGCCATCTGTATGTCTTCTTTGGAAAAATGTCTATTAAAATACTCTATTTTTAAATTAGGTTATTTGGGGGTTTTATTTGGTTTTGAGTTGTATGAGTTCTTTATATATTTTGGATAGTACCTTATTCGATATCATTTACAAATATTTTCTCTCATTCACTAAGTTGCCTTCTCATTTTGTTGATGGTTTCCTTTGCTATGCAAAAGCTTTCTAGTTTTGTGTAGTCCTAGTATTTTTTTTTTTTTTTTTTTTTTTTTGCTTTTGTTTCCCTTGCCTGAGGATATACATCAGAAAAAAGTTGCCATGGCTGAGGTACAAGAAATTACTGCCTAGGTTTTCTTTTAGGGAGCCTGCTACTTTCAGGTCTCACATATAGTCTTTAATCCATTTTGAGTTTGTGTATGGTCCAAGAAAGTGATCCAGTTTCATTCTTTTGCGTGTGGCTGTTCAGTTTTTCCAGCATCGTTTGTTGAGCAGAGTGTCTTTTCCCTATTGATATTTTTGCCTTTTTTGTTGTAGATAAATTGACTCTATAAGTGTGGTTTTACTTCTGGGCTCTCTATTCTATGCCATTGATCTCTGCATCTATTTTTATGTTAGTACCATAATCTTTTGATTACTATAGCTTTGTCGGGTATCTTGAAATCAGGAATTGTGATATATCCCGCCTTGTCCTACTTTTTCAGGATTGCTTTTGTTTTTTTGTAGTTCCATACAAATTTTAGGATTACTTGCCAAAGAACTTTTATTTAGGTGGGTTATATTTATTGATACTTGTTATATTAACAATTAAACTTGAGGATTATTTAAAATATTAGCATATATTCATATATAGTCATATATTCATGGGAGAGTGAGAATAAATAGGCAAATAGAATCTTAGTATTTTTAGAGTGAATGTATCTCCCCCAAATTCATGTTGATACCTAATATCCAATATGATGCCATTGGAGGTGAGGCCTTTGGAAGGTGATAAGGATATGAGGATAGAGCCCTCATGAATGGGATTTTTAACCCTTATGAAAGAGACCATAGTCAGCTCCTTTATCCCTTCCACTAAGTGTAGACACAGTGAGAAAATGGTTGTCTATGAACTAGGACGTGGATCTTTGTCATACACCAAATCTTGGACTTCATAGTCTCCATAGCTGTGGCAGATACACTTCTGTTGTTTAAACCTCCCTCAGTTTATGGTAATTTGTGATACTAACCTAAACAGACTAAGACAGTAGTACTATGAAAATGATTTGATGTTGAAGATTCACTGAAAGGATGTAATGGACTCCCCAGGGGTCATGTGAACAAGCTGAGAACCTTGACTGTATGTAGAGTCTTTGATGTTATTAATAACATTATTTTGTTTGTTGATTAAATACCTAGATCAGAGAATCTTTAACATGTTAACAAATGGTTAGTAGCAAAAATTCTATGACCATACATATCACAAAGTTGTATGTTTTAATATATATATAGATTTTAATAGAAATATTTTTAGTTAATAAGGTACAATTGTATCCTTTCTTTAAACACACAGTGACCTTGTAATTGGGAATGAGAATAGATTTTTTAACTATGCCTTTTAAAATTATAGTGACCTTTTTTAGATAATAGTGGCATTTGCAACTCTTATATCAAATGTCTTTCAACATTATACTGTCAGCAGTGAACATGAGGATTGACTGGTTTGAAATGGCAGTTTTAGGCAAAGACATAAACTTTGAAATACCCGTAACTACTTTTAATGTCAAAAATCACACATAGTCAATGTCAACATTTGTTTCAGTGGTTCTGAGATCTCTACAAATTTTTAAAATTACATTTAAGAAGCATCTTCTCACTTGAATTTGCATCAAATGCTCATATGGAAACAAACATTGACATTTTCAATTGTGATTAAAGACATGAGCCAGAAACAGTCACTATTTATGAGATTAAGGTTGTATAAATTTGAAGAAAAACTTAAAAGACTTCTGTTTTATAGATTAAATTCTCTGAGTTTTTTGTTTTACTTTCAGTTTTCTCATGTTAGATTATTTGGATGCTTTTACCATTCATTTGTTTCTTTAATACCTTTTAAAATTGTATAGTCTTTCTTGCTTGAAGATTTTACAGGTGATCCCAAAGGTTTCAAACTTTATAATTAAACTCTCAAGAAAAATATAAAACTTTAAGTGATGTTCTAAAAGATAGAGGGGCTTCTTTTCATAATCTACAGAATACATTCCTATTATTGACATTGGGTTTTATTATTAAATGACTCATTTTTTCTTCTCATTTAATACAATTGAGGCACATACTTCAGTCTTAAAAGGCACAGTGAATACCTCTGTTTCTGGCTATATTGGGGTAGCTTGTTATCAACCCAAATGTCCTGCTGAGAACAATTATAGAATAGATGAATTATATGGCTGCCAAATAGCTGAAGGCAGCAGAGAATAACCAAAGAAGATGGGACTTAAGGGATAGAGATTTCAGAGAGAAAGAGAAATGCATGGAGGTTAACCTGACATTTTCTGGAACTTTTTCCATCAAAGCATCTTTTGATTGGTAAGTGGCATAGGAAGAAAGGCTGAGATATTATGCAGAAATGGCTGGTACAAATCGTTCATCAGTCTCAAAGGTTAGGGAAATGAAAAATAGAAATTTAGGAATACCAAGGTAGTCAAGGCTTGAAAAGATTAGAGTACTGAATAAAGGAAACTGCAGATAAGCAATCCTGGCATTCTGTGGTGCTTTTCTATCAGAGGCATTTGTTGGTTTCTAAGGTGTGCAAGTAGGAAGCCAAGCATCCACATAAGAGGCATCTAAAAACCATAGCCTAGATTTGGCATTCTCATGTGGTAGGGGGACAGAAAATAGTGATGAAATATACTCAGAAGGAGTAGTAAGAGGGCCCTGGAAAACAGATTTTCAAGAATAAGGGCAAATAGGAAATAGATTAGCTTCCCCCAAAATTTAAACTCAGCATCAAAATCTCTCATTCCCGGATTGGCCCAAGATGATCTGTGTCTATTTTTTTTTTTTAAAGATTTTATTTATTTATTCATGAGAGATTCAGAGAGAGAGGCAGAGACACAGGCAGAGGGAGAAGCAGGCTCCAGGCAGGGAGTCTGACATGGACTTGATCCCAGGACTCCAGGATCACACCCTGGGCCGAAGGCAGGCACTAAACTGCTGAGCCACCCAGGGATCCCTGATCTGTGTCTATTTACCTGCAAGACCCAAGAATGTTAAATCCTTTCTAGTGGAAGATAACATCATTCAATTTATACGTTTTCCTACAAATAATGTTTAGCATTCAATTACAATCCAAGAGGATCTCAGACCCTTTAGTTGATCAAAATATTTGACTTTTCAGCCTTCAAAATAATTATAATTAATATGTTCAAGAGTAAGGAATGTGCTGGAGATTTAAAAGAAAACCAGGTTTATTAAAAAAAATCAAATGGAGATTTTAGCACTAAACATACAATACATGAAATTAAGATCTCAATTGATAGGTTTAATAGAAGATTAGAACTAAGAGGACTCTGTCATTTTACTAAACCTTGAGCAGAAGAGAGGATTAGTAAACTTGGGGGCTAGTTCAGTAGAAAATATTCAGACTGAAAAACAATAAGAGGATGGAAGGTACAGAAAAGAGTACAAGAGGTATATGAAACATATGTGTAATTGGAATCCCAGGAAAGAAAAAAGAGAATGGATTGATACAGTATATGAAAAGTTATTGGATGAGCATTTACCAAAAGTGACAAAAGACATCAACCTACAGATTAAATAATCTCTACAAACTTTGGGAAGAATAAACACAAAGTAAATCACATCAAGACACTATGTTAAAATTGCTGAAAACTAGATACAAACAAGGAATTAAAAATGGTCAGAGAAAAAGACAGTACTTTCAAAGGAATAAAAATAATCTGCAGATGATTATTACAGAAATGATGGGGAGTTAGAGACAATGGAATAGTATTTTTAAAATTACAGAAGAAAATAGCTGCCAACTTAGCATTTTATAACCACAGGAAATATCCTTCAAAAAATGAAGGTGAAAGGAGTGCCTTGGTGGCTCAGTCAGTTAAGTGTCTGTGTTTGGCTCAAGTCATGATCCCAGGGACCTGGAATCCAGCCCTGGGTTGGGCTCCCTACTCAGTGGGGAATACGCTCTCTCCCTCCCCTTCTTCCCTCAGCTCCTGCTCTCTCTCTCTCACTCTGTATTCTCTCTGAAATAAATAAAATAAAAAAAAATGAAGGTGAAGTGAAGATATTTTCATCATCAATTACATAGTAGACACACACACACACACACACATATATATATATATATATATAGAGAGAGAGAGAGAGAGAGAGAGAGAGAATATATCAGGAGTGGGGGAAAGGACAGAGGGAAAGAGAGAATATTAAGCAGTCTCCACACTCAGCTCAGAGCCTGATGCAGAGCTTAGCCTTACAACCCTGAGATCATGACCTGAGCTGAAATCAAGAGTTAGATGCTTAACTGACTATGCCACCCAGGCATCCCTATCATTAATTATATTTTAATAAAATAATCTAAAAAGTTATAACAGGCAAAGCAATATCAGTGAATGGATTATCTTTTGGGGCAGTGTTTTTCAGTGAGAGGTAGGAAAAAAGAGCATATCAGAATACACATACACAACAGCACCTGCAAAATAAAAATCAAAATTCTGTAGAGGAGCATATACCTAAGGAGAGAGATTTATATTGTTTGAAGGAGCTTTGTCATTGATTCTGATATTCCTCTTCTTTGCCTTTATTCTAGAAGTTGATATTCTTTGTTTTAGGCAGTGATTTATGTGGTCTGTCTCCAAATTTTATTTGAAATTTATTTTAATTTATTTATAACAAAGAAAAGAATGCTTTAAGCTATGCATTGTCAAGTTTGTTTTGTATTTTATTATTAATTTCAATGTTATTTTTACATCATCCAAGGTGTTTTTTGAACTAACAGTGTTAGGAACATTGCTAGGGTATTTTGTGAGTACTAAATATACATCAATACTATAAAATATGAAAATTCTAGCATAGTGATTATTGTGTATGTATAATCAGTATGTATTAGTTGAATTAGAATCAGCATATTAGATTCTCTGAGTGAACTCGGGAGAGGTAGGAGAAATAATTTTTAAATATGTGTTCTATTTTTAATGTATAAGAAGGGACAAGTGGAAAAAATTCTAATACTACTTGTACTGATTGTATTAACTGTGGAACATAGTAATAAATCTGGGAATAAGTATAAAAAGTTTTTTATACGATTCAAATAAGTGAATGAGTGAACAAATAAATAATGTTAATAATAATATCAATAGTAGCCATCGTATTTTTTTCAGGTGTGGTAACTACCTGTTTTTCATATAGCATTCACTTTACAATGGTCTTTTGTAGAAATTGTTATTATATACACTTTGAGATCACATGAGATAAAGAGAGATTAAGTAGCTTGTCCAGCATCACAGTACTACTAAGTGGTGGAACTAGTGTCAAGTAGTCAAGCAGTTTCTTTTTTTTTTTTTTATGGTGAAAAAGTTTATATTTAGATTTATAGCCGGCTGGACTCAGTTTAGATGATCCCAATTTTGTTGGCAACATCCAAAACATCATAGTCAGGAGCCAGTCGAACATATGCTTTCTTCTCTTTCTTCTCTGATGTGACCTTGGCCACATCAATGTCATAGAGCTTCTTCACAGCCTGTTTGATCTGGTGCTTATTGGCCTTGACATCCACAATGAACACAAGTGTGTTGTTGTCTTCTATTTTCTTCATGGCTGACTCACTCGGTAGTTAAGGGGAACTTGATGATGGCATAGTGATCAAGCTTGTTTCTCCTGGGGACGCTCTTTCGAGGATATTTGGGCTGCCTTCGGAGACGCAGGGTCTTGGGTCGTCAGAATGTAGGTGACATGCGGATCTTCTTTTTTTTGTGACTGTGCACGCCTTTCAGCACCGCTTTCTTAGCTTTCAGAGCCTTTGCTTTGGCTTCGGCTTTGGGAGGGGCAGGGGCTTCCTTCTTCGCCTTCGGCGCCATCTTCGTGAAAGGGCAGTCAAGCAGTTTCTAAGCAGAGGTGTGGTGGCAGCTGTAGGTTGCCCTGCTACAGCTTCATAGATTCGGCCTCTAAGGAGACAACAAGTAAATGGATTTAGACAATTTAATACAGCAAAGGTGTCATCCTGGCTCTGCTCCCTAATTTCCTATCTCCACAGAGTGAAGCTAGTAAGGCTAAGTACTTATTGTACACACATGGGGATGCATTATCCTCCAAATGTCAGGAGAGAAACCCTGACATTGGTAGACTCTGATCTTATATGAGAGCTGCCAGCAAGGCAAACCTGCTCCATTCTCACTTTCAGAGAAAGAGAGATTATCTTCATTTACCTGGAGTGTAGTAATTTTACCCCAGAAAGGGGAGGCAGGCATTTTTGTCTTTACTACTTTGACTGTCTCTAGGGAAGGGGGATGTCTCTATATTTACAAAATATTTACTTCTAGCTTTGTGCCAAAATAGTATATACAAAATAATACATTATCTGCAGTGCTTTCAAGATATAAAACAAGTTGTTGAATGTATTTTATTTGATATATTGGTAATGTCCTCCTTTAAAAAATAATCCTCTTTTCTTGCTCCAAAATCTTTATGAAGGAGCTGAATCTTTTTGATATTATTGGCTGAAAGACAACTTAAGATATTAACTTACTTTAATATCCAAAGAATAGGCTTTCTGGTTTTAGATGTGTAATAATAATACTATTCAAAGTTTAATAGCTAAATTACTGTATTTAATCCAGCTACTCAGTGGATTAAAAATTTCTTTCTTTTTTTCTTTTTTTAAAAAAGATTTTATTTATTAATTCATGACACAGAGAGAGAGGCAGAGACACAGGCAGATGGAGAAACAGGCTCCACACAAAGAGCCCGATGTGGTACTTGATCCCAGAGTTGGGATTACGCCCTGAGCCAAAGGCAGATGCTCAACTGCTGAGCCACCCAGGCATCCCTAAAAATTTCTTTAAAATTGAATATCATAGGAGCTATCCCAGTAATTCTGCTATAAGTTTACTGCAGACCAAAGTAATTTCTTCAGGGTTTTCATTGTGGAATTCAGGCTTTATGAAGCATTTGTTGAAATATAGTGTCAAGTTGCCTTCTGAAAAAGAAAATCCTCACCCCATTTTGTATGATAACCAAACAATTTCAATCTATTATATAGGTTTTTACATGAGGAGAATGTTTAACTCCATGAACTAGATTGATTGCTTAGATTCCTAAAATGGAAAGAGGTGAGAAGGAAACATTTCTTCGATGTGTTGCTGTTATTGATGAGGCCATATTTAAATCTTGAGCCTTCTGACATCTGTAAATGCTACACTGTTAAAAGAATAATGTGATTTCCTCATGTTTCTGAATATATATTATACATTTAATAAAAAGAACTGATATAACTGATATTGATTGTCAGAAATAATAAACTTCTGAATAAATAAAACACTTGTACAGTTATAGGTAGAGAGAATGAATTAGGCAATTTGGGTACTTGTTATTCACTTGATAGTGAAAGTGATTTATGGATATTACATCTTCCTGACTCATGAATGGTAACATTAATAGTTGGTCTAGAAGAAAGGGGATATATTTACTGCCATTTCTGTTGTGTTATACCGATGTTCCTACAGATGAAGATCTATTTCCTATTTAGATATGAGTGAAGCAATGTGACATAAGCTCTTTTTTCAAATGGGGGTAAATATTAAAGTGTTCTCTCTTTAAATTTTGACAAATAACTTCTGTATTAAGACATTATATATCCATACTCAATTTACCTTTGTGGGAATCTAGTTGGATTACATTTTTCACCAAATTGTGTAATTTTGAAAAATTGTTAGCCACTAAATCATTTAAATATTTACATAGGTGATGTTTGATTATATTATAATCTATCTATATATATATATATTAAAGATTTTATTTATTCATGAGAGACACAGAGAAAGAGGCAGAGACATAGGCAGAGGGAGAAGCATGCTCCGTGCAGGGAACCTGATGTGGGACTCAATCCCAGGACCCCAGGACCACGACTTGAGCTGAAAGCAGATGCTCAACCACTGAGTTACCCAGGCGTCTGACAATATATTTTTGATACATAAAGCAAACTTTATTTTGATAGATATATTCATTTTTTAAAAAGAGTTTGTTTATTCATGAGAGACAGAGAGAGAGAGAGAGAGAGAGAGGCAGAGACATAGGCAGAAGCAGAAGCAGGTTCCATGCAAGGAGCCCGACATGGGACTCGATCCCAGGACTCCAGGATCATGCCCTGAGCTGAACGCAGGCACCAAACCACTGAGCCACCTAGGGATCCCCTGATAGATATATTCAAATGCATATTGTTTTACTTCTAAGTAGCTGGAGATTCTGAGGCATCAAATTGTTGAGTTATGTTTTAGTTATAGCATAATCCAGTAGCAAGATGAAATAAAATGAGACATATCAACTTCTCTTTACTCACAAAATGTACTATAGTACAGTAGTTTACTAAACTGCAGATAGATATTCAAATGAAAGCATTGTTACATGTATTTGTAAATTCACTCATACTGATAAAGTTAAGCTATAAAAATGTACAACTTAAACTGTATGGTAGTATAAGTCAATGTCATAACTAACTTTTTTTTTCTGAGTGCATCTGTATGTATGTATGTATGTATGTATTTATTTATTTGAGTGCATCTTTATTTAAATTCCTTTGCCTTGCTGTGATTCAGTAACAGAAATAGCCTAGATATCGGGGGCAATTATTTAGGCAAAGTAACTCAGGGTCATCAAGATGAAAGATTGGTGATGAGGAAGTCTCAGTCTTATCTATATTGTTGGATGGAATTATTCAAATATATATTTGTTTACTTTGCATTCTCCTTATAGGTACATACTCTTTTTGGTAGGCATATAAGGTGACAGTGAACTGAACGCCATCTGTCTTAATTTAAATAGCAAGGGAATTTATTGGTACATTTTAGAGCAAGTCTGTCTTAGATACTGTTTTAGGCTCCCGGACCTAGTTTCTCTCTTTCACTTGTGAGAACTTCCTCTGTACTTGTTTTGTTCACAGATAAAACTTTTACTAATGATGGCAAGATAGCTATTGCACTAAATAGCTTCACAGTCTCTTGTTCAAGTATAGAGAGAAAAGAGTATCTGTGCTCCTGGATAATTCAAACAAAAGTCCATCTTGAATAATCTGTTGGTTTGCGATGTTTATTTATGATTTATTAAATTCTTATATACATTTATGATCAGCTTCTGAGCTATTTAGATTGTTCGTGAAGGTAATATAGGGCAGGCATATTGTGGAATAAATTTTTTTTCTGTTATTATTAGGGCTTCTTTGAGAAGAGTTGAATCAGAGAATGGATATGATAGCTCTTTTGTAATGTTATGAGGGGATTGTTTATAAGTTATACCTTCTTGGTACAAATAAAACAGTTTTTGGTTCTATTTTTTTTTTTTAAGAACTGACTATAACTGGTATATAGACAAAAGATTTTATTTAAAATAGCGATACAGGGGCATCTAGGTGGCTTCACTGGTTAAGTATGTGACTCTTGATCTCAGCTCAGGTCTTGGTCTCAGGGTGGTGAGTTCAAGCCCCACATTGGACTCCACGCTGGGCATAGAGTCTACTTAAAATAAAAAAATAAAATAAAATGTGATCCAGTAATTGAATTCCTTGCCATTTCCCCCCCTTAATTCTAAGAGATTTTTAAATAATTCTCTTAGCATATATATATATATATATGTATTTATATAAACACACATGTGTTTATGTTTATATGTGTGTATAATTTTATTTTATATATATAAACTTGTCATCAGATGGTAATTTGGCTCCCACCTTTGTCATCCTTATTTTTGGTTTGCTATTTTGGAAAGAAATTATAGGGCGACATTAAATGATAAGGATGATATCTGGCATCCTATTCTGTTTTCTTTTTTTTTTCTGTTCAGGAAGCATTTTATTGTCGGTCCAAATTTTAGGAATTTTCCCTGACAGAAAATCAACACTTTCAGAAAACCTCTTGCATGGCCCTGCTCAGCTCCTGAATCTTAGTTTTCACAGACATATCAGCATATTTCTCCCTAATACGGACAATCATTATGTGACGGATCAACCTTGACTTCCAATTTCAATACTTGGCCTTTGCTTAGGAAGCTCTTCAGGACCGTTTTTAGTTGAGTAAAAGTGACTTCATCCAAAGGAGACGTGGTGGTCACTGAGCACAGTACTTCTCCATGGTGGACACTCATCATGGTGGAAAAGGCAAAAATGACTCCAGGAGTATTGTTTAAGTGACAGTTCTCAACAAGCAAACTGATCAGGTTGGATATGACAGGAGAGAACTTCACTTTTGCTGTTACGTCATTTAGGCTTTTCACTTTCATGGAACAGTTTACGTAGGAGCTCATAGTGGAAGTAGCCGTTTTAGGTTCCTTCCAGATTTGTGCTACTCTCAATTCCTTTTCTACTTGTTTCAGTTTATTCTGTTTAGATGCAGCAGAATAAAGAGCAGTGGCATAGTGACCTTTGATACCATATATCTGAACAGGTGGTTTCATGAGCTTGGAAAACTGCCTGACCAAGACATACAAAACATTGCACCTGCTGGGACAGCCCGGGCACCACTGGGGTGGCCATCTTTTCTGCGTGGCTGTAGGTCAAACCCAAGTCAGAGAGAGAGAGAGAGAGAGAGACACGCAAGGGTGCCTCTATTCTGCTTTCAGTGGGAATGCCTTTAGTTTTCTCTTTTTGCATGGCACTAGCTTCTAGTTTAAAATGAATATTTTTTTTACCATTTAAAAAATATCTTTGTTCCTGGTTTTGTAATATTTTTCAATGTGGAAAATGTGTTTGGAGCTGTTTATGTGATCTAGTGAGGTGTGGTGGTTCTCCCTAAACCTACTGACATGATAAATCTGTTGAGAGATTCTTACATTAAGCCACTCTTAAATTTTGAGTAGACAATTCCCTTAATATATAGTTGAATCAATTTTGCAAGTATACGACTATCTCACAGAGTATCTTCCTGGTTAATGTTTTTCCCCGTAGAGACTGTCTCTTGTTTATGTATATGGTAATGTCATAGAATACATATCCTTTAAACCCAATCAAAAATAAAAAAAAAAGATGTTTAGGAAAAGTCTCTAGGCACATTAGCAATACAATCTTGGAAGAATATGAACTTAATCTGTAGATGTTTTGTAAGTGTACTGAATTATCAGTGAAGGCATATACATCTCCAATGTTGCTGAGCTGAGAAAGGCATCATAGTATTCAAATGTGCAAGGCAACTGTTTGTTAATAGCTACTTGAATTGTTTATCAGGAAGCTATGTTTTAACATTTTACATCTTAAACATCATATCTTACGTATGTAACCATTTTATAGGGTTTTAGTTACTACATAAAAAATGGTTAGAGGTTTTAGGTTTATGTATAATGCATTGTAATTGTTATTCTAGGACAGAATATTTTATTTTTAGGAAGAAGTGATATTATACAGTTGATGCCTGTGTTTTATTGGGATTTTGCACCTGTGAGGTTACTCTGTAGTTGTGACAACAGATACCTCAGGTTGTGATATAAGAATCATTTCTTTCATAAAATAAATTGGATGATTTAATCTTGACATTTTAAAGATCTTGGTAGCAAAATTTTCTAGTCTAGATCATTTTTAATTGTTAATTTTTATAATTAAACTTCTATAATTTTTCTTTTTGTTTAATCAGATTTTTTCTACTTAATTTTGGATCAGTCGGCTTGGGGTTTCTATTGTGGTTAGTGGGTGAGACTGGTTCCCACATGCAGATGTAGTTTGAAACTCCTGATGTCCCTAAAGGAGGGTTTCTTATCAGCTTGCCAGATGTGGGTGAGGTTTTATTTATTTATTTATTTATTTATTTATTTATTTATTTATTTATTTATTTATTTATTTTTAGGGGTGAGGTTTTAAAAGCTGTCAGCTGTCAAACGTCAAAAATGGAGTTAAACTTTTTATTTCAGTGGATGTCACAAGAAAGGGTACAATATTAATGATCAAATATTAATTTGTAACAGTTTTACACTTGAGGATTAAAGCAAGTGATTTTGGATGGTTTCCCTACTGAAGCCATAATGATCCCCTGGCTCTTTTTGATGTTTTGTCTGATTTGGAATATAACCGGAGTCATATTTAATAGGTGCTGGTTAGATCCTGACCGGATGATTCCAATATATAGGGAATTTAATTTTTATAATTTCTTCAGAGAATGAAAATTTGAAGCCTATCATTGGATGGAAACTTCTGCCACATTCAAAGTGAGGAAAAAGCCTTTTTTTTCTTTTTTCTTTTTTTCTTTTTTTTGGCTATGGTGCAAATTTGAATTGATTTCAAATGGGAAATAGATAACAATTTATTCTATTATGGAAATACATTTGTATGGTTTAAACCCCCATATGAAAGGCAAAAAGACTTTGGATTATAATGAAAAAATAAAATTCTATTCGTAAGAAGCACACAAATAACTAACTAAATAAATATAATGATTAAAAGTGAAAGGATGAAGAAGGATATGTCAGGCAAATGGAAGTAGAAAATACAATGTGAGTTTCCAGATTCATTTCCTACAAAGTAAAATTCAAGACAAAAGTATTCAGGGTGGTATTGAAGCAGACACCTTTCTCTCTGTGGCTGAATCAATTGTAGGGAGTGCTACCCATTACAGAGATTTGAGATTATATTTGCAGGAGAAGATAGAACTATCTCTCTGTAATAGCAGGATTCCATCCCCCCCAACATTAAAACATACCTCCTTTTGGTATTTGGCTTATAATCAGTTAAGTTGGTGGAAAGTTTGAAGGATACAATTAGGTGTATCCTATACATGAAGAGAAAGAATGAGCCTTTTTTTTCAGACAAATATATATATTTGTTATTTTTAATTCTATTCATAATTTCTTACAGGTTTTAAATAAATTTTGGAATCATTTTTCTGATTATCAAATTTAAGTTGTAAAATGGCATCTTTTTTTCTACCCATGAGTGAAGAAAATTTAGAATTTTACTGACAAACTAAATATATGGAGTACTTGTCAAATGGCAATTTCTAGCATCTATATTTGAGAGAGCTTTTAAAACATCTTTACTTGAGGGACCTTTACATCTCAGTATATAACATTCTTTATGCCTGTAACTTACATTTTTTGATATTTGTCTTCTCAGTGCACAGGGAAAGATATGTGTAATTGAGTGGAGACAGATGAGATGGAGTATTGCTCTAGGTTCCTCAAAAAGTAGCAGATTGGTAGGATTGTGACCCACACTTTTGGCTCATGATTTTTTTCCAAGGGAGGTATAATAGAGAAGTATTGAAGTTATTCTCTTACTTGTTTCAGGCTTGAGCTGCATCTTTGCATTGCAGCATGTGGAAATCTTTATAGATTCTAATTATATATTTTCTCTGAATCCCACTTTTAAAAAAGATTTGATTTAAATTCCAGTTAGTTAACATACAGTGTAATATTAATTGTACGTGTACAATATAATGTTTCAACACTTCGATACACCTGGTGCTCATCACAAGTGCACTCCTTAATCCTCATCACCTTTTACGCATCCTTCCACCCACCTTCACTCATGAGTTCTTGGATAGTTAAGAGTCTGTTTCTTGGTTCGCCTCTCCCTTTTTTCCCCTCATGATCATTTGTTTTGTTTCTTAAATTTCATATAAGAGTAAAATCATATGGTATTTGTCTTTGACTGATATATTTCACTTAGTATAATACACTCTAGCTCCATCCAGATCTTGCAAATAGCAAGATTTCATTCTTTTCATTCTTTTTATGGCAAACACACATGCACACACCATGTCTTCTTTATCCATTCAACAGTTAATGGACATTTGGACTGTTTCCATAATCTGGCTACTGTATATAATGATGCTAAAAACATCTGGGTGCATGTATCCCTTTAAATTAGTTTCTTTGTATTTTTACCTAGTAGTGCAATTACTAAATCATAGAGAGTGATTCTATTTTTAACTTTTTGAGGAATCTCTATACTGTTTTCCACAGTGGCTGTACCAGTTTGCATTCCCACCAACAGTTTAAGATAATTCCTCTTTCTCCCCATCCTCACTAATACCTGTTTTCTGTGTTGTTAATTTTAGCCATTCTGACAGTTGTGAGATGATGATCTCATTGTAATTTTGATTTGTATTTCCCTGATGATGAGTGATGTTGAGCATCTTTTCATGTGTCTATTGGCCACTTGTATCTCTTTGGAAAAATGCCTATTCATGTCTTCTGTCCATTTTTTAATTGGGTTGTTTTTTTGGGTGTTGAGTTTCATAAGTTCTTAATATATTTAGGATACTAACCCCTTTTTCAGTTTGTTATTTGTAAATATCTTCTCCCATTCTGTAGATTGCCTTTTAGTTTTGTTGAATTTTTCCTTTGCTGTACAGAAGCTTTTTATTTTGATGAAGTCCCAATAGTTTATTTTTGCTTTTGTATCCCTAGCCTCAGGAGACATATCTAGTAAGAAGTTGCTATGACTGGGGATCGCTGGGTGGCTCAGCGGTTTGGTGCCTGCCTTTGGCCCAGGGCGCGATCCTGGAGTCCCGGGATTGAGTCCCACTTCGGGCTCCCGGCATGGAGCCTGCTTCTCCCTCCTCCTGTGTCTCTGCCTCTCTCTCTCTCTGTCTATCATAAATGAATGAATGAATGAATGAATGAGTGAATGAATAAATACTTTAAAAAAGAAGTTGCTATGACTGATGACAAAGAGGTTACTGCCTGTGTTCTCCTTTAAGATTTTAATAGTTTCCTATCTTATATGAATCCTACTTCCTGATGATGATTTTGTTTTCCCTTTTTTTTTTAAATGTGACTTCAGAAGTATATTATTGTGATGTTATTGGTAACTTCGTTAGTACTAGTAGACAGATACAATGTTTTTCCCCTATAAAGTCTCTGTTTATCAAAATTAAATGGTTGTGGATACTTTTATAATGACTAATTCAGTTTTTAATGGAACGAGCAAGGTTGTACCTTAATTCTGGCTACTCAAGACATGAAAAAAGACCCTTTCATCTCTGCCCATTAGTTTTATTTCATTCACTCAAAACAGAAACATATATATTTAACTTTTTCTTTTAGGGGAGAGTTTTTCATACAGGATTGCTGAATGCTGGTTTTCCGTATATGAAATTTTCAGTCAACAGTTCCCTACTAAATGGAATATTCCATATGAGATTTAGGCTATGTGTTGTGAAAGTATCACTTGAAGTCTGAAGATGACTCTGAAGAATATACCTTGGAGCAATTGTGATAGAAAGTAAGCCTGTATTATATAAAACAGTTTGGTTTTTCCATCATTTGAGTATTGTATACATTTTAGTCATTTACATCTGGTGAGTTAAGGATCTTTATTGTATGTCCTCTGAAGCCATTTCCATTTGGGCTTTTTTCTCTATGGAGAAATTTGTGGCCCCACAGTCTATTATATTTCTTTAGCAAACAAAGAGGTGAAGGTAGAGTGAGACTGATGGTGGTGGCATACATTGTTTAACATAGCCACTTTTGGTCCTTAGCAGGTGAAATCAGAGCCAGTGTCTATTCACCTATACCATGGTACTGACAAAGTGGATCATCTGAACCCCTTGAAATACTTCTTGTGATAAGCTGAGACATTTAGTATGTCTGTATCTCTGCCATGTCCTGAAATATATAGGATGTGTTAGCAATAAAACAGACTTAGAAGTTACAGAATTAGAATTTTCTTAGATTTATTTTCCATCAGAGTTATGGTTCTATTCTTGTTCATTAGTATTGACCTAATAAAGATTATTTACTTACTTCTCTTTCTCAGGCAACTCTAGCCTTAGTCATTATTGCCCTATTATTTCCTTCCATAGCCTCTCCAAACATACTATATTAGTTCAAAGGCTTTTATGTTGTATCCTAGTTTTGGAGCATTCTCTTTTAGATTCTTCTAGTAGAAATCTGTCATTTGTATACCTCAAGAAGATTGAGGACCATTCAGGGTAGTATCTTGGGCTTTGATTCAACTTCTTGGTTCAACTAAACATTCGGACTCCCAGAATTATCATAAGCCATATTTAGAACAATCCTTTTAGAGGAATGTAAGATAGGAACCATAGCTTCCCTACCAAAAGTGTCAGGATTTTTTTCTTTAAGAGCCCTTTTAGTAATTAAATAGAATTATAGCTCATATGCAAGGAGATTTGATACATGACAGGAAAGCATTATATTTTCCCAGGAGTAAAAGTCTCATACCCCACAGGAACCAGTATCTCTGGTAGCTACTTCATAGCCATACTTCCAGGATCCTCACAAGGGACATGCCAGGTACAAATGATAAACAAAGCTATGGTGGCTCATCAGGTATTTATAGTTCTTGAGGTACAGATATATCTTACCAATCAGGGGGCATTTTACTTTAAGTAATGTTGCCTAGCAACCCAGTAGACATATTCTCTTTTCAGGTTGTCAGGGGAACACTGCTAGCAAAGGCAAAATACTTTTATTATTCCTTTACCCACGTCTACTCCCTGTCCTTTCCTTTGGTTAACTGCATTCACATAGAAAAAGACAATCAGCACATTTTATGACCACAGTATTTACATTATTCAATGAATAGGACATTACTGTTTACTTTCTACCCTAGTTGATTGGAATAGAATTTTGGCCAATTAGTTTTATAGGGTCCACCATATCTTTTAATACTGTAAATAACAGGTAAATTTATAAGGAAAAAATATGACAGTGTTTAGTAAACCAAACAGTGCAATGATTTTTTAAAATGTCTGTTTTATCAAATATGTCTTTTTCATTTTGAATGGTATGGTTCAAAAAATACCATTGGTAAATCTGGGGATCTGTGCAGTCTGAAATCATAGTCAAGATTTTAGTCTCTGGCCTTGGGCTTTTATTTTTTATTAAAAAATTTGTTCTAAGATTGTATTTATGTATTTGACAGAGAGAATGCCATGCAAAATTGAGGGAGGGGCAGAGGAGAGGAAGAAGCAGACACCCTGCTGAGCAGGGAGCTGGACTTGGGGCTTGATCCCAGGACCCTGGGATCATGACCTGAGCCAAAGGCAGATGCTTAACTGACTGAGCCACCCAGGTGCCCCTGGTCTCGGACTTTTAAAATACTCAGTTATTGTAGAAGTTGTTTTTATGGAGTTTATTTTTATTGGTAATCATAACAGGACAGCAGATGCTGGTCAAGTATTGACACCCTATAGTCCTATTTGTTTTTGCTGGCTAACACACACACAGACATTTCTTGAGTGTGACTCCACCCGTTCAACAGAGTGATCAGAAATATGGGTTTGGCAGGTTTGTATGCCCACCTTAACTCCCTAGCCAGAGTTTTTTTTTTTGTAATAATACATTTATTTTTTATTGGTGTTCAATTTGCCAACATACAGAATAACACCCAGGGCTCATCCCATCAAGTGCCCCCCCTCAGTGCCTGCCATCAAGTCACCCCCACCCCCGCCCTCCTCCCCTTCCACCACCCCTAGTTCATTTCCTAGAGTTAGGAGTCTTCCATGTTCTGTTTCCCTCTCTGATATTTCCTACCCATTTCTTCTCCCTTCTCCTCTATTCCCTTTCAGTATTATTTATAATCCCCAAATGAATGAGACCATATAATGTTTGTCCTTCTCCAATTGACTTACTTCACTCAGCATAATACCCTCCAGTTCCATCCACATCAAAGCAAATGGTGGGTATTTGTCATTTCTAATGGCTGAGTAATATTCCATTGTATACATAGACCACATCTTCTTTATCCATTCATCTTTCGATGGACACCGAGGCTCCTTCCACAGTTTGCCTAGCCAGAGTTAATTTGGTTAGTACCCCTCATTATTTCCTGCCCAACGGTGGCTGGGTTTCTGACTAGGTCCATTTCATAGACTGCTATGGGAGTGAGCAGTTTTTCCTCTTAGCACAAACCTGGATTCACTCTGAAATTTATTTGCTCCCACAAGAAGAAGACATCTATTATATATTTTAGAACTTTGCTATAAGACTAAAGGTAAATAAGATCCCCTATCCAGACATCTGCATCAGTATCTCATTAGCATCTCCTCCTCCATTTTTTTTTTCCTTTTTTAAAATCTCTTCTACCTCCCAATCCTTTTTCTCTCATAGTTCCTTAAACACTTGGGTGAAAGGTCTGAAAGTCTAGCCCGTACTGTCATGCTTTAAATGAGTCTACTCAGAGGAATATAAGACAGAAACCTTAGCTTAGCAGCAGAGCAGCATCAGTCATTTCTCTTTTGAAGAAGTTGTGGCAGTCTCCTAACAGTATAGCTCAGGTGCAAGAGAAGATTCACATCGTGTGGGTGTAGGATCCTCCCTGGCTTAAAAGCCTCATGTCTCCCCATTGAAGCTAATAGCTCTTGTAACAACTTCATAGCCATGGCTTTTAGAGTCTTCCCAAAAAATATACCAGTTACAAGAGTCATCATATTCTGGGGAAGCCTGAAGCAATGGTATGATCATTAGGTATTTATAGTTCTCTCATTCCTGATACAATATACATAAGGTGCAATAAGGGGTCTTTTTTAACCAAAGGAATGTGGCCTGCAACAAAGTTGATCTACCCTCACCATGTTACCATTGCAATAGAGATTGGCTTCTGCCATTTTTGCACCCACCAACATTCCTATGGTATAGTTCACTTATTCTTATATCCCAGAACCTGTTACACTACCAGTCATAAAGTAAGTACTTCTTTTTGGTATAGAATTAGAATAAATTTCACTTATTTAAAACAATTTTTATTGAAATATAGTTGACATAAAATATTAATTAGTTTCAGGTACAACACAGTGACTTGACATTTCAAAATGATCACTACAATGTCTAGTTACTATTTGTCACCATTCAAAGTCATTATAGTATTATTGACTTTTTGTCACCATTCAAAGTCATTATAGTATTATTGACTTTATTTCCTATGTTGTACTTTACATCCTTGTGACTTAAAAATATACTTTAAAGAGGATTTTCCTGGCTCATTCTGAATCACAGTAATGATTGTGTATCATATCACCATTTCTTTCAACTCTTTTATTTATTTATTTTTTTAATATTTTTTTAATTTTTATTTATTTATGATAGTCACAGAGAGAGAGAGAGAGAGAGAGAGAGAGGCAGAGACACAGGCAGAGGGAGAAGCAGGCTCCATGCACCGGGAGCCCGATGTGGGATTCGATCCCGGGTCTCCAGGATCACGCCCTGGGCCAAAGGCAGGCGCCAAACCGCTGCGCCACCCAGGGATCCCCTCTTTCAACTCTTTTATCCATCCCTAGCTACTGTTCCCTTCTATGCTTAGCTTGCTTAGATTGTGCCTTTCTTCTATACTTTTACATTTAGCAAGGATCTCATTTGGTTTCATGGCTTTTTTAATATGCTTATTATTTGCAAATTGCTATGTCAAGCCCCTCACTTATACTGTAGATGTTTTTATTTAACTGCGTATTCAACATCTCTACTTGGATAGTTGATAGGCATCTCAAATCACCCATGTGTAAAACAGGACTTTTGATTTTCCCCACTTGTCTTTCCCATTCAGCTAGCCAGTCACTAAATAATACCAATTTCTTTTTCCAAAAAACTTAAGACTTTTAATCTCTCTTCATAATCTACCTATAATCTATTCTATACATATCATTCAGAAATGTCTTTCTAAAAATAAAATCAGATTAGGTACTTCCCTTGTTCAAAACCTTCCATTGATTTCCACCACTTTAAGAATAAAATTTGTACATTTAATCATAATGTATAAGGTCTTTAATGATAGAGACCCAGCCTACTGCTTCAATTTTATTTTGTGCCACTTTTTTCCTTACTTACTCTTATATATTCTACTATTCTTTTTCAGTCTCTTAGAACATGCCAAAAATATTTCCTGTTTTCAACTATTTTGCATTTATTATTTCTTTTGCCTAGAATGCTTTTGCTGTTGAAGGCTTTTCCCTTCATTTCATTCACATTTTTGCTTCAATGTCACCTCTTCAATGAGGCCTTCTCTCGACTACTCAATCTAATCACTCATTCCCGTGTAGCAGTTTTCATTTTTCAGCATTGTATATTATATTTTGCATTATATATTTATATAGTTAAATTTTATTTATTTATTTATTGATTTATTTGGTTAAATTTTAAACTCCATGAGGGAAGACATTTTATTTTATTATGTTTATCTGCAGCACTTAGGAAGGTGCCTGGCATATAATAGATACTCAGGAAACATTTGTTAAAAGTTTTAAAGAATGATCAAGGATAGGGAGTTGAGACAATACTGCAAGATGCCCTGGATTCTTTATGCTATAGAGACTAATTTTACTGAATAATCTGGTGATAGTAGTATGGTTATAATGGCATTCATGTAAATTTATAACCCAGAGGAACATGTTTGGATTGTATTGGATATTCTAAAGGCAAAGCCATAGCAGATGACCCTTCGCTGCATTACCATTATCACATAAAAGCAGGCCTTCAGCTCTCACATGTCCTTCTCAGCACTTTCTTGTCCTTCATAGACTTAGTCTTATACTAATTAACCTAACTTGTTCATGTAATGAACTCTGAACTGGTGACTACTTTCAGATTATGATCTTGGCTCTAGAGTTCTCCCATTGGCTGTTGCAGGTTTCCATGATCCAGGCCCTTTGTGAACCAGACCAGTCCCAGCTTCCTCTACCCTGATATAGCTCCCAGGAACAACTCTCTACTTAGCTTTGTCCTAGCCCTAGATACCAGGATGTTTTTTTACTGTAAGAAATTTTGTGTGTAGTTATTATAGAATATATTTGTTAAATACTTACCGTGTGTCAGTTACTGTCATTAATTCCTTATGACTAAATTTATAACATTGAAGCATTGTGAAAATGCCACCAAAGGAAAATTGCAATAGAATCACCTAGTAGTATGCACAAAAGTGCCATTATTTTAATTATTTCTAGAGTTAATGGTTTTGGTAATATTTTCAATAATAGCATCTGGATAGGCTCCAAAATGGATCTTAGTTTTAAGAATTTCATCTTATAGTAATGTAAGATTTATTAAGATTAGTGAAAAGTTTTAGTAAAATTATTGTGCTAAAACTTTTAACAGAGAAAATAGATGATATACCAAAGAATTTTGAGCTGTAAGCATCTAAAGAGATCATATTTATTGATCTTTAATAAAATAAACCCTTATGGTGATTAATTTTGTTTGTAATTATAATCCAAAATGAAGTAATGCAAAGGTTATTTTTTTCATATTCATAGTTATTCAGGGTGTTCCTTTTGAAGAACGACTTCTCTCATTTGTATTTTGGTTCTTTAGAGTAAATTGTATAAAAATGTGAAGTACAGAATTCAATATTTTATGAGTAATACCTGTGTTTTTTAAGTAAATATTATTTATTAATTTTTTTAGAGAGAGATTGGGAGAGAGAGCACATGAGTGTGTAAGGAAAGGGGCAGAGGGAGAGGAGAGAGAATTTCAAGCAGACTCTGTGCTGAGTGCACAGTCAGACATGGGGTTGGATCTCATGACCCTGAGATCATGACCTGAGCTAAAATCAAGAGTGAGCTGCCTAACTGAACTACCAAGTGCCCCTGCCTATGCTTTTTATACCCTATCGAATGGGCATTTTGATTTGATTTCCTGCTAAATATCGGGTGTTTCACATGAAATTTATGAAAACATAATGATCATGAAGGAATGGTGAGAGATTAAAATAGGAGCATAACCTAAGCTATTTTCAGCTTAAAAAAACATATGTTCTGGAACTATGATATTTAGTATTTTAATAAGGAATACATTTATAAGGAACATATTTCAAAGAAATCAGAGAAGGTAATTAGTACAAGTTAAAGGGTTCAGGATAAACTAAGTGGGTAACACATTTTATCTGAAATTAACAATCTAAATAATGAGTGAAATTGTAAATCACAAAAATGAATGTGCAAAATCATGATCCAAGTTCAAAATAGAATTACGAAATTTAGGACTGATTAAGTAGTTTATATATTGAAAACATATCATTCAACAAATGAATTTTCGGATTGAAGAATATGAAAAATCAGATATATCACTATCCTTGCTCACTTTGTAAAATAAGATACATACCTAAGATTTATATATCTTTACTTTCATGGGAATGAACAATGTATTTATCACAAAATATAGCCAAAAGAAACCAATCAATACTTCTATGATTATATCTTAAGACAATCCATAAAATTCATATGAAGGACAAAAGATAAAATTATTGGTTGTCTAAACTGATGTGTAGAAGGAAATGAGAAGAGAGAGTACATTATGCCACAGGTATCTAATAAAAATCAAAAGTCGGAGGAGGGGCAAGATGGCAGAAGAGTTGAGTCCCCAAGTCACCTGTCCCCACCAAATTACCTAGATGACCTTCAAATCATCCTGAAAATCTACGAATTCAGCCTGAGATTTAAAGAGAGAACAGCTGGAATGCTACAGTGAGAAGAGTTCATGCTTCTATCAAGGTAGGAAGACAGGGAAAAAAGAAATAAAGAAACAAAAGGCTTCCAAGGGGGAGGGGCCCCGTGAGGAACCGGGCTAAGGCCGGGGCAAGTGTCCCCAGGACAGGAGAGCCCTGTCCCGGAGAAGCAGGAGCTGCACCAACCTTCCCGGGCGGAAAGGCGCTGGCAGGGAGTTGGAGCAGGACCCCAGGAGGGCGGAGATGCCCTCAGGCTCCCTGGGACACTAACAGACACCTGCGCCCCAGGGAGAGGTGTAAGGGCTGCAGCTCTGCACGGCTGGACCTGGGAGCAGCTCGGAGGAGCCTGGGCATTGGCTCCACGGAGAGGGGGCTGCGCGGACCCGAGCTCGAATCCAACAGCGCAGGCCCAGGAGCACAGGGCGCTGGGGACACAGCCTAGGATCCACCCCCCCACCTCCCCCCAGGCAGAGGCCAGAAGGGCACAGGACAGCAAGGACACTCCTGCCCCAAGCTGAGCAGATCAGTGGCCCCTCCCCGGAGCCTCCAGGCCCTGCAGACAGAGAGCTCTGGAGCTACTGCGGGAGCTGACTCCAGAGCTCCAGAGCTGGCCCCACCACTGGAGTTGTTCCTTCTGGGGCCTCACGGGGTAAACAACCCCCACTGAGCCCTGCACCAGGCAGAGGCAGAGCAGCTCCCCCAAGTGCTAACACCTGAAAATCACAACAGGCCCCTCCCCCAGAAGACCAGCTAGACGGACAAGTTCCAGGGGAAGTCAAGGGACTTACTGTATACAGAATCAGAAGATACTCCCCTGTGGTTTTTTGTTTTTTGTTTTGTTTTGTTTTGCTTTTTGATTTGTTTGCTTCCCCCACCCTTTTTTTCCCTTTCTTTTTCTTTTTCTTTCTCTTTTTCTTTTTTTCTTCCTTTTTTTTTTTCTCTTTCTCTTTTCTTTCCTTATTTCTCTCCTCTCTTTTTCTCCTTTTCCCAATACAACTTGCTTTTTGGCCACTCTGCACTGAGCAAAATGACTAGAAGGAAAACCTCACCTCAAAAGAAAGAATGAGAAACAGTCCTCTCTCCCACAGAGTTACAAAATCTGGATTACAATTCAATGCCACAAAGCCAATTCAGAAGCACTATTATACAGCTACTGGTGGCTCTAGAAAGAAGCATAAAGGACTCAACAGACTTCATGACTGCAGAATTTAGAGCTAATCAGGCAGAAATTAAAAATCAACTGAATGAGATGCAATCCAAACTAGAAGTCCTAACGACGAGGGTTAACGAGGTGGAAGAACGGGTGAGTGACATAGAAGACAAGTTGATGGCAAAGAGGGAAACTGAGGGAAAAAGAGACAAACAATTAAAAGACCATGAAGATAGATTAAGGGAAATAAACGACAGCCTGAGGAAGAAAAACCTACATTTAATTGGGGTTCCCGAGGCCGCCAAAAGGGACAGAGGGCCATAATATATATTTGAACAAATTCTAGCTGAAAACTTTCCTAATCTGGGAAGGGAAACAGGCATTCAGATCCAGGAAATAGAGAGATCCCCCCCTAAAATCAATAAAAACCGTTCAACACCTCGCCATTTAATAGTGAAGCTTGCAAATTCCAAAGATAAAGAGAAGATCCTTAAAGCAGCAAGAGACAAGAAATCCCTGACTTTTATGGGGAGGAGTATTAGGGTAACAGCAGACCTCTCCACAGAGACCTGGCAGGCCAGAAAGGGCTGGCAGGATATATTCAGGGTCCTAAATGAGAAGAACATGCAACCAAGAATACTTTATCCAGCAAGGCTCTCATTCAGAATGGAAGGAGAGATAAAGAGCTTCCAAGACAGGCAGGAACTGAAAGAATATGTGACCTCCAAACCAGCTCTGCAAGAAATTTTAAGGGGGACTCTCAAGATTCCCCTTTAAGAAGAAGTCCAGTGGAACAATCCACAAAAACAAGGATTGAATAGATATCATGATGACACTAAACTCATGTCTTTCAATAGTAACTCTGAACGTGAATGGGCTTAATGACCCCATCAAAAGGCGCAGGGTGTCAGACTGGATAAAAAAGCAGGACCCATCTATTTGCTGTCTACAAGAGACTCATTTTAGACAGAAGGACACCTACAGCCTGAAAATAAAAGGTTGGAGAACCATTTACCATTCGAATGGTCCTCAAAAGAAAGCAGGGGTAGCCATCCTTATATCAGATAAACTAAAATTTACCCCGAAGACTGTAGTGAGAGATGAAGAGGGACACTATATCATACTTAAAGGATCTATCCAACAAGAGGACTTAACAATCCTCAATATATATGCCCCGAATGTGGGAGCTGCCAAATATATCAATCAATCAATTAATAACCAAAGTGAAGACATACTTAGATAAT
The DNA here is from genome assembly GCF_003254725.2 of Canis lupus dingo. Taxonomy (NCBI): domain Eukaryota; kingdom Metazoa; phylum Chordata; class Mammalia; order Carnivora; family Canidae; genus Canis; species Canis lupus. The sequence continues at coordinate 20,368,197 of NC_064274.1, read as the reverse complement.
AATATACTTGGTGACTTCAATTTAGTGCTTTCTACACTCGATATGTCTTCTAAGCACAACATCTCCAAAGAAACGGGAGCTTTGAATGATACACTGGACCAGATGGATTTCACAGTTATCTACAGAACTTTACATCCAAACGCAACTGAATACACATTCTATCAAGTGCACATGGAACTTTCTCCAGAATAGACCACATACTGGGTCACAAATCAGGTCTGAACTGATACCAAAAATTAGTATCGTCCCCTGCATATTCTCAGATCATAATGCCTTGAAATTAGAACTAAATAACAACAAGAAGTTTGGAAGGACTTCAAACACATGGAGGTTAAGGACCATCTTGCTAAAAGATGAAAGGGTCAACCAGGAAATTAAGGAAGAATTAAAAAGATTAATGAAAATTAATGAGAATGAAGATACAACCATTCAAAATCTTTGGGATGCAGCAAGAGCAGTCCTGAGGGGGAAATACATCGAAATACAAGCATCCATCCAAAAACTGGAAAGAACTCAAATACAAAAGCTAACCTTACACCTAAAGGAGCTAGAGAAAAAACAGCAAATAGGTCCTACACCCAGCAGAAGAAGAGAGTTAATAAAGATTCAAGCAGAACTCAACAAAATCGAGCCCAGAAGAACTGTGGAACACATCAACAAAACCAGGAGTTGGTTCTTTGAAAGAATTAATAAGATAGATAAACCATTAGCCAGCCTTATTAAAAAGAAGAGAGAGAAGACTCAAATTAATAAAATCATGAATGAGAAAGGAGAGATCACTGCCAACACCAAGGGAATACAAACGATTTTAAAAACATATTATGAACAGCTATACGCCAATAAATTAGACAATCTGGAAGAAATGGACGCATTTCTGGAAAGCCACAAATTACCAAAACTGGATCAGGAAGAAATAGAAAACCTGAACAGGCCAATAACCAGGGAGGAAATTGAAGCAGTCATCAAAAACCTCCCAAGACACAAAAGTCCAGGGACAGATGGCTTCTCTGGGGAATTCTATCAATCTTTTATTTTTTTTTTTATTTTTTATTTTTTTGTCTATCAATCTTTTAAATAAGAAACCATACCTATTCTACTAAAGGTGTTTGGAAAGATAGAAAGAGATGGAGTACTTCCAAATTCATTCTATGAGGCCAGCATCACCTTAATTCCAAAATCAGACAAAGATCCCACCAAAAAGGAGAATTATAGACCAATATCCCTGATGAACACGGATGCAAAAATTCTCAACAAGATGCTAGCCAATAGGATCCAACAGTACATTAAGAAAATTATTCACTATGACCAAGTAGGATTTATTCCCGGGACACAAGGCTGGTTCAACACTCGTAAAACAATCAGTGTGATTCATCATATCAGCAAGAGAAAAACCAAGAACCATATGATCCTCTCAATAGATGCAGAGAAAGCATTTGACAAAATACAGCATCCATTCCTGATCAAAACTCTTCAGAGTGTAGGGATAGAGGGAACATTCCTCAACATCTTAAAAACCATCTACGAAAAGCCCACAGCAAATATCATTCTCAATGGGGAAGCACTGGGAGCCTTTTCCCTAAGATCAGGAACAAGACAGGGATGTCCACTCTCACCACTGCTATTCAACATAGTACTGGAAGTCCTAGCCTCAGCAATTAGACAACAAAAAGACATTAAAGGCATTCAAATTGCCAAAGAAGAAGTCAAACTCTCCCTCTTCGCCAATGACATGATACTCTACATAGAAAACCCAAAAGCCTCCACCCCAAGATTGCTAGAACTCATACAGCAATTTGGTAGCATGGCAAGATACAAAATCAATGCCCAGAAATCAGTGGCATTTCTATACACTAACAATGAGACTGAAGAAAGAGAAATTAAGGAGTCAATCCCATTTACAATTGCACCCCAAAGCATAAGATACCTAGGAATAAACCTAACCAAAGAGGTAAAGGATCTATACCCTAAAAACCATAGAACACTTCTGAAAGAAATTGAGGAAGACTCAAAGAGATGGAAAAATATTCCAAGCTTATGGTTGCAGAATTAATATTGTGAAAATGTCAATGTTACCCAGGACAATTTACACGTTTAATGCAATCCCTATCAAAATACCATGCACTTTCTTCAGAGAGTTAGAACAAATTATTTTAAGATTGTGTGGAATCAGAAAAGACCCCGAATAGCCAGGGGAATTTTAAAAAAGAAAACCATAGCTGGGGGCATCACAATGCCAGATTTCAGGTTGTACTACAAAGCTGTGGTCATCAAGACAGTGTGGTACTGGCACAAAAACAGACACATAGATCAATGATGGAACAGAATAGAGAACCCAGGAGTGGACCCTCAACTTTATGGTCAACTAATATTTGATAAAGGAGGAAAGACTATCTACTGGAAGAAAGACAGTCTCTTCAATAAATGGTGCTGGGAAAATTGGACATCCATGTGCAGAAGAATGAAACTAGACCACTCTCTTTCACCATACACAAAGATAAACTCAAAATGGATGAAAGATCTAAATGTGAGACAAGATTCCATTAAAATCCTAGAGAAGAACACAGGCAACACCCTTTCTGAACTCAGCCACAGCAACTTCTTGCAAGATACATCCACAAAGGCAAATGAAAGAAAACAAAAATGAACTATTGGAACTTTATCAAGATAAGAAGCTTCTGCACAGCAAAGGATACAGTCAACAAAACTAAAAGACAACCTACAGAATGGGAGAAGATATTTGCAAATGACGTATCAGATAAAGGGGTAGTTTCCAAGATCTATAAAGAACTTATTAAACTCAACAGCAAAGAAACAAACAATCCAATCATGAAATGGACAAAAGACATGAAGAGAAATCTCACAGAGGAAGACATAGACATGACCAACACGTACATGAGAAAATGCTCCGCATCACTTGCCATCAGGGAAATACAAATCATAACCACAATGAGATACCACCTCACACCAGTGAGAATGGGGAAAATTAACAAGGCAGGAAACCACAAATGTTGGAGAGGATGCAGAGAAAAGGGAACCCTCCTACACTGTTGGTGGGAATGTGAACTGGTGCAGCCACTCTGGAAAACTGTGTGGAGGTTCCTCAAAGAGTTAAAAATAGACCTGCCCTATGACCCAGCAATTGCACTGTTGGGGATTTACCCCAAAGATACAGATGCAATGAAACGCCGGGACACCTGCACCCCGATGTTTATGGCAGCAATGTCCACAATCGCCAAACTGTGGAAGCAGCCTTGGTGAATGGATGAATGGAAAGATGAATGGATAAAGAAGAAGTGGTTTATGTATACAATGGAATATTCCTCAGCCATTAGAAATACAAATACCCACCGCTTGCTTCAACGTGGATGGAACTGGAGGGTATTATGCTGAGTGAAATAAGTCAATCGGAGAAGGACAAACATTATATGGTATCATTTATTTGCGGAATATAAATAATAGTGAATGGGAATAGAAGGGAAGGGAGAAGAAATGGGTAGGAAATATCAGAAAGGGAGACAGAACATGAAGACTCCTAATTCTGGGAAATGATCTAGGGGTGGTGGAAGGGGAGTAGGGCGGGGGGTGGGGGGTGAATGGGTGGCGGGCACTGAGGGGGCACTGGACGGGATGAGCATTGGGTGTTATTCTGTATGTTGGCAAATTGAACACCAATAAAAATATATTTATTATTTAAAAAAAAAGTCAAAAGTCATTGAGGACTTGTTATATTCCAATTTAGGTTTTGTAGTATTTGCTTTTGTACATATCTTAGGGATTGATTTTTAAAAGTTTTATTTTTATTTTTTGTTTTAGATTTTATTTTCATGAAAGACCACACACACACACACACACACACACACACAGAGGCAGAGACACAGGCAGAGGGAGAAGCAGGCTCCATGCAGGGAGCCTTACATGGGACTTGGTCCTGGGTCTCCAGGATCACGCCCTCGGCTGAAGGTGGCGCTAAACTGCTGAGCCACCTGGGCTGCCCTTTTAGAGGTATTGTATAGCTTTAGTTAATGGCTCATGCAGAGTCAAGTCCCTGGTAGAAGGGTCTATGGAAACCAGAATACTAAAGGATATAGGATACTGTGTTCTGTACTCTTAAGCAGAGGATACGTGAAGTGTTATTATGGAGATGAATTCTCATGAAGGGTTAAGAGCTGATCTCCAGTTGAATGTTCTCATTTGTTTCTTGTCAAAATCATAGACATTTTTGGCAGCAATGCTGATGATATATCTTAAGTTAACAGGAATTTGTCCTTTAATTCTACTAATGTACCTTGATTTTCATACTACTTTAATTATTTTTACTCAATTCTTTGTTGTCAGTTTGTTATGAGAAATTGAGAATGGGGATCCCTGGGTGGTGTAGCGGTTTAGCGCCTGCCTTTGGCCCAGGGTGCGATCCTGGAGACCCGGGATCGAATCCCATGTCGGGCTCCTGGTGCATGGAGCCTGCTTCTCCCTCTGCCTGTGTCTCTACCTCTCTCTCTCTCTCTGTGTGACTATCATAAATAAATAAAAATAAAAAAAAAAGAAATTGAGAATGTATGGTGTAAGTGGGCTTTATCCTTTGTCAGGCAAACTCAGCAACCTACTAACTTTTGAGAACTTATGTTTCACTAGTTCTTGAAAGGTTAGGTATATGTTGTAATCTTTTTCTGAGAATAAGATTATGTTCCCTTCCTCACTGAGGTTAGAGAGGGAAAAGATTTGATTTAGTCAGTAAATTTACTACCTGTCTCTTAACAGATGATGTCTATTTATAAGTGTATCAATATAAAGATTCTTCTCCATAATGTGTCCATCAGTTCAGTGTCTGATAAGTGATAGTGACTGTGGTATATATTTTAAATATGTGGTTTTTATTTAGTTTTTTCTAGTTGCCAAATATTTGTCTCTATGAATTCTCCTAATAACTATATAAGTATATATTATTGGCCTATTTTATTTTATTGCACTATGTATATAGATCTATATTTATTAAAGTGGAATGTCTGATATCAAGAACATGTTATTGATGTTTAAAATGCATTAGCAAAACAGCAAAACTCCTTTAATTTAAAATTTTATTATAAATAGTATATGCTTGAGATCCTAAAGAATGATTATCAAAATGTTAACAGTGGTTAGTTATCATTGTGGCTAGAAAGAAGGAGTTGTGAGAATTCATGGATACATAATATTTAAAAAACAACAACAACAACAAAAAACAAGCACAAAAGACTAAGGCCAGTAGAACTATCTTTGACTTAACAGGTTCAGGAAACTCCTTTTCCATCAAGAGATTAAAAAATAGGAACACTGAGAAGGTTCTATTCAAAAAATACATCAGACAATAAATTACATGTCTATCCAAAAAGAAGAACTGCTGGAAAGATGGAGGATCTCAATCTCTATCAGATCCTCTTTTCCTATTTATAGAATTTTGGGAAAGAATAATTTTATAGATCATTTGGCTAGTTAAATGTGAATTTGTTTCCCATTTATATGTAACAGCTTGAATTTCTGTACCTCTATGATACTATCAATTCTCCTATCCTTTCTATCTTCTTTTCCTTGATACTCTGCATAACTCTCAAGACCTTTTATCTAGAGGTGGTTTTCTTCTGTACCAGAAATTTTTTTTTTCCCCCAAAGAATAAGGTAGCACCAACAGGTGTTCTGGTTTTGATACAATCAACTTCAACTTTGGCAGTTTAGGAAACTTCCTCCATGTGTCTAGCCAGGTACCTTTGGTGAGATATTTTGTTGATTAGGCAGAGACCTGAAAAAGATTTACCAGTTGTTTCAATCTTCTAGGTACTGCAAACCTTTATTGTCCTTTATGAATTGATAAAGACCTGCATTGGGCTTGCTTGCAAAAAGGAGGAAATGGGGCCAACACTTTACACAGACCAAGAGATACTTGGTCAGTAGTGACTCTTTACATGATTCTTTTTCTTTCTTTCTTTTTTTTTATTTTTTTAAGGATTTTAAATTTTATTTATTTTAGAGAGAGAGAGTGTGTGTGTGTGTGTGTGTGTGTGTGTGTGTGTGTGTGTGTGTGTGCAGTTAGGGGGAGAAAGTGAGATAGGAGGCCGACTTTCCACTGAGCATGGAGCCTGACGTGGGGCTTGATCTCACAACCCTGAGATCATGACCTGAGCCAAAACCAAGAGTGGGATGCTTAGCTGACTGAGCCACCTGGGCTCCCCTACCTGATTCTTTACACGATGCAGTATAGGTAATTGTACACTCAGCACTCACAAGGAAGTTTTGTTCCAGCCACTAGTGAGGCATGGCTATCCTATCTTCATCCTTAATGCACTTCTTCCCAATCAGTGCTTGTGTGGTCCATTCTGTGTGTTATTGCCTGCTTGAACTATGGGCTTTAAACTTACATACTTCACAAGACAGTCTGTAAGGGTTGGCAAATTATGTTCTGTGGAACTAACCATGGCCTATAGGATGGTTGTTCTTTTTGTATGGGCCCTTGCCCTAACAATGGGCTTCACTTTTTTTCATAGGGTTGTAAAATAAAACAAAGAATATGCAACAGAGACCATATATGGTCCACAAGGTCTAAAATAATCCCTTGGCCCTTTACAGAAAAATTTTGCCAGTTACTGCTCCATGTGATGTGATCCTGGGTTAAACCTCTTGACACAAATCACAGTACATTGGCCTGGTATGTGAACAAGATTACCAATTATATATCACTGAGAAATGGTACATGGTACTGTGTAGGCTCAAACTATTCCCCATTTTCAATGTTTTTTTGATCTTTCATTCTAGTCTCCCATTTCTTTTTTTCTGTTATTAGTACATAAGATGAGCTTTTTACATGGTGTTGGATTCAACCACATGAACATCTGTCAGATTCATCTCACCAGAAACTATTGCCTTTGCAGTTTTTGCATAGTACAGTACTAGTCTCCAAGGCTTAAAAGTATTTCTCACCCATTTTTAAAAATGTTGGTATGGATTTCTGTTTCATTAGCATCACTTTTTTGGTGATTTTCTTTTAGCAGATTTGGCCCAAGATGGAAAGCTTGTAAACAAGCTTCTGCAGGAACACAGGCTCTGCCTTGGACTCACTGTCCTTTAACTCCTCTGAAGGTTCTAGAGGCTACATTGAGCTCAGCAGAGGTATACTTCCCTACTGGCAAGCATCCTGGCCAGTGTGAATAAGGCTTGCCAGGGAGGGAAGAGGCATAAGTCTATTTTTTAACCTAAAAAGATTTAGGGGAATCCCTGGGTGGCTCAGCGGTTTAGCACCTGCTTTCGGCCCAGGGCGCAATCCTGGAGTCCCAGGATTGAGTCCCACGTCGGGCTCCCTGGATGGAGCCTGCATCTCCCTCTGCCTGTGTCTCTCATAGATAAATAAATAAATAAATTCTTAAAATAAAGATTTAATATGAACAATTTAAAACATACTCAAAAGTGGAGAGACTCTTATAATGAGTTACCATGTACTCATCACCCAGCTTCAATAATTTTCAGCTCACAGTCATATTTATCTCTTTATTCTCCCTCTTGAACTATTGTGTTGCAAATCCTAGGTACTACATATTTTAATCTGTAAACATTTCAATATGTTTATCTAAAACACAAGCATTATACTTACAAAATGAAAATAATTTAGTGTCCTCAACCTGCCGCTTGATGTTCAAATTTTCCCAGTTGTCTCATGTTTTTTTAAAATTTTGTTTCAATAAGAATCCAAATAATAGTCATATATTTGTAATTGGTTGATATGGCTCTTAGCTTTCTTTTAATATAGGCTTTCTATCTCTTTATATATTATGTTTATTGATATTAACAGGTTACTTTTCTCTTAAATTTCCCACAGTCTGGCTTTGCTGAGTACCTCCCAATGTCCTTTAATATGTTCCTTTGTCTCTTTTGCTTTCTGCAAATTAGTATTTAGATCTACAGTGTTAATCAGATTAATGTTACATCTGTTTAATAAGACTACTTTTTAGGTGGGATTGTGTACTTCCACCAGGAGGTACATGATGTCTGTACTCTGTCCTTTTGTGATCTTGGTGGCCATGATGATGGCCTCGGTGGCAGTGGTTGAGGGTCTGGTTTGGGCTCAGGTCGTGATGCCGGAGTTCTGAGGTCAAGTCCTGCATTGGGCTCCCTGCAGGGAGCTTGCTTCTCCCTCTATGTCTCTGCCTCCCTCTCATGAATAAAAAAAAACCCAACCGGGGGCAGCCCTGGTGGCTCAGAGGTTTAGCACCGCCTTCAGTCCACAGCTTGATCCTGGAGACCTGGGATGGAGTTCTGCATCGGGGTCCTGCATGGAGCCTACTCCTCCCTTTGCCTGGGTCTCTCATGAATAAATAAATGGAATCTTAAAAAAAAAAAAAACAAACTAGTTATTTATTAGGGGCTGCAAAATGATGATATTCTATAATTTTCCACCTCATTTTTAGTCAAAATACATACAACTATTTAGTTACACTATGGTACAGCTCATAGAGACAAGTCAAGATAAATGCTTGATTCATTCCTTTTATTTACTGCATTTCAAAATAATGCATTGTTGCTTAGCATTCTCCAGTAGTGGCCAATGATCTTTTAAAAATATAATTATGAATTCATGGAGTTAAACCTATTATTTGTGTTTCAGTCCATATTCTTATTACTGTCCTACATCTTCCATTTTCAGCAGTTGGGGGCCTAATATGTGTTAGCTCCTGAGTTCTTTTTATTCAAACCTGGCACGTTTTGATCCCTTTCTTGTTTTCTAGTGTAATAAAATGTTACTAGGTCATCTTTATAAGATATGTATTCAGTCATTTCCTAATGGAGTTCTGGTTCCTTTTAGTGTTATCCTTATTTTAAAGCTGGAGAAACTGAAGTTTGGCCAGAGTTTTACAGCTAGTAAATGAAGGCTCTCTTATTCTGACAGAGAACCATTTTATTCTAAAACTTTATTTATTTTAAAGATTTTATTTATTTATTCATGAGAGACACAGAGAGGCAGAGACATAGCAGGCTCCCCGCAGGAAGCCTGATGTGGAACTCGATCCCAAAACCCTGAGATCACATCCTGAGCTGAAGGCAGATGCTCAACTGCTGAGCCACCCAGGCATCACTATCCTGAAATTTTAAATCCAGTACCTATTGGAGATTCTTCTTCTATTCTATAACTCAATTATTGTTTAGTATTGTTTTACCAATTTAAGTTTCCAGAAATTCTGCTTTAAGAGAAAAAAGAACTCAAAACTTTTTGTGTTCTTTCCTGTGCTTTGTATATCAAAAAACCTACATGTATCTTTGCTCTTTTCAAGTTTAAGAGAAAATTTGTTCTTTAGCCAGGATTAATTGCTTTACTACTATCTCTAATTATATGAACTCCTATCCAAGATAGAGTCTTATTATTTTCAAGAATCTAGAGTTTCTCAGTACAACCTTATACCTATTTTATCTTCTTTTATCTTGTGAGTTAAAAGAGGAAAGAAACCAAGAGAAACCAGGCCAGACTATAATATATTGCTTCATCCTTTCCAATCTTGAGAGTTGCTTCTCCTGCCTGCTTGCTCTGTACATTTCCCAATGAAGTTCTTAATGTGGATTGTTTATTAGAATCCTGCATTAAGAAAAAAAAAAACCCAAACCCCACCAAAACTCTTTATCTGTAGCTTCTGAGTTAATACGATTAATAGAGGGCCTCACTTGTGTATTTTTGGAGAATTTTTCTGTTGATTCTGATACTGCATTTAATGGAGTACTGCTGTTTGAGGGGCTCCATAATCTCTGAGAATTTCCTTCTTGTCAGGAAAAACATTATCAGCCATATTTATGTATCATATATACACTTACCTTAAGTTCAGGCTTAATTTGCACTTCATTAACATTTTAAAGTCTCAGAATATATATTTGACAAGTTTGTGATGAATAAAATATAAACAATAATGTAACAAATATTTATGTATTTAAAATATAGAATTTGACTTTGGTTATTTTTTAAAAAATAAGTCAATCAGAGAAAGACAATTATATAGTTTCACTCATATGTCGAATTTAAGAAACCAAATGGAGAGTCATAGGAGATGGGAGGAAAAAATAAAATAAGATGAAATTAGAGGGGGAAATAAACCGTAAGAAACTCTTAACCATAGGAAACAAATTGAAGGTTGCTGGAGGGGAGGGAGATGAGGGGATGGGGTAACTGGATGATGGGCATTAAGGAGGACACGTGATGTAACGAGCCCTGGATGTTACATGCAACAGATAAATAACAACTCTGCATTAGAAACTAATGATACACTATATGTTAATTGAATTAAACAAAATCAGGTTAAAAAAATAGGACATAAAGCTGAAGTCTCCATTGTTTTTCATTTTGTGCCACTTTTTTTCTTTCTTTCACAAAGGCAGCTCTTTTTTTTTTTTATTGGAGTTCAATATGCCAACATATAGCATAACACTCAGTGCTCATCCTGCCAAGTGCCCCCCTCAGTGCCCATCACCCAGTCACCCCAATCCCCGCCCACCTCCCTTTCCACTACCCCTTGTTCGAATCCGAGTTAGGTGTCTCTCATGTTTTGTCACCCTCACTGATGTTTTCACTCATTTTCTCTCCTTTCCCTTTATTCCCTTTCATTAATTTTTATATTCCCCAAATGAATGAGACCATATAATGTTTGTCCTTCTCCGATTGACTTATTTCACTCAGCATAATACCCTCCAGTTCCATCCACGTTCCATCCCTTTATCTGATGCATCGTTTGCAAATATCTTCTCCCATTCTGTAGGTTGTCTTTTAGTTTTGTTGACTGTTTCTTTTGCTGTGCAGAAGCTTTTTATCTTGATGAAGTCCCAATAATTCATTTTTGCTTTTGTTTCTTTTGCCTTCATGGATGTATCTTGCAAGAAGTTGCTGTGGCCAAGTTCAGAAAGGGTGTTGCCTGTGTTCTCCTCTAGGATTTTGATGGAATCTTGTCTCACATTTAGATCTTTCATCCATTTTGAGTTTATCTTTGTGTATGGTGCAAGAGAGTGGTCTAGTTTCATTCTTCTGCATGTGGATGTCCAGTTTTCCCAGCACCATTTATTGAAGAGACTGTCTTTCTTACAGTGGATAGTCTTTCCTCCTTTGTCGAATATTAGTTGACCATAAAGTTGAGGGTCCACTTCTGGATTCTCTATTCTGTTCCATTGATCTATGTGTCTGTTTTTGTGCCAGTACCACACTGTCTTGATGACCACAGCTTTGTAGTACAACCTGAAATCTGGCATTGTGATGCTCCCCATAGTTTTTTTGTAGGCAGTTGTTATATATTCTGGACACCATTCCCAATGTCTTTTAGATGTGCTACAAATATCTTCTAGTCTTTAGTCCTGAGATCATGACCTGAGCCGAAGTCAGATGACTTACCTGACTGAACCACCCAGGTGCCCCCCAACAACAGACATTCATTAACGTATTTTTCACAATTTTAGATGCTACTTTTATCATATGTTAAATTATCTTGGCTTTTGTTCTATTTCTAGGATGATCACAAGTCCTATTTTGCATAATTCTACTTTGCATCTATAATAATCCAGTTTTTAAAGTCTATGCATTTTCTTCTAGTTTGGCTTAGCTGTGTACCATAGGTTCTGACAAGGGTGTTTCATCTCTCTTGAAAGGAGCGTGGTCAATCAAAATATTCTGCTGTGTTATGGTTTGTCTTTGTATCCCAGTGGTTTAGCTCCAAAATAAATAATATCCATCAGGCTCCCCATTTTGTCTCCATGTGCCAATTATTTATTATTCCACAGCTCCAAATTTATCTTTCTCTGCCCCACATTGTGATGCTGGAGTTGGACATGTAAATGTTTCCCCATTGCCAGCTAGTATAATGTTAGATTTTGTCAATAAAATCTAAGTGGAGGGACAGAGCTAGGAGTAGCAGAGAAACGGGTTTGTCTTCCTGGTTCTGGTATGCATTTTCGTCCTTCTATGGCCTGATTGCCAGCACTGTTCAGGACTAGTGCTCAATTTCAACTAGCTTCTCAGGCATCCAGCAGGCTGAGAGCCAGCCTCAGCATTTTACTGTCCCAGAAGACAGTTTCCCGTGGACCAACTTTAGCCTACCATGTCCTGGGGAGTGCTTTCTGAAGGACCAGTGCTGGCTCACCAATGCCCCAGTTAGTAACTTCTTATGAACTACTCAAGCCCTTTGGCACAGCAGTATACTTCTCCTACCCGCTGCACTTTGCTGTGGCTACATGCTCTCCAATTAGGTCAGAATCTCAGCCTTAGTTTGTGGGAGTTGCCTTCTTACAAATTCTTAGTATCTTTCATATTTGTCCTCCTTTAATTCTAAAGGTGGTAAATGCTTCTTCCATTAGCAGTTACTGTATTTCTTAGAGTATTCTTTTACTACATTTAGTGGATAACTACCTTTTACATGTTAATTCATTATACTACATATTCTCTGTTCAAATTACTAACTAGGCTTCTGTCTCTCAACTGGCCTCTGACCAATCCAGAACTGATATCAGGAGAGAGGTCCCGAAAGATGTACCATCAAAGATGAGATTTTGGGATTGCTCTGGCCATACTGTGAGGCTTGAGCACAATGTTGATTTCCTTGAAATGAGCAATGGTATACTATTAATTCATGACATAAAGTGGCATCACAATTAATTGAGCTATCATTTGTGGAGGTTTATGATACAGTGCAGAGCTCCCTTTGAGGACCCAGCAATACTGCCACATGTATATTCTATAAATCCTTCTTAGGCTTCTGCAATGGGACCTGGGTCCAATTACTTGAGTATTCTAGGGAAAAGGAGATTGTGGGGGAAGACTAGTTGCTAGGTTGAGTTGTAGTTAATTCTTGGGGGCTTAAAATGTCACTGTGGTCCAATAGTCATAGTGCGGGTTATGGTGGTCAGTTGATAGATGAAGTCTTTTTTTTTTTTTTTTAATGATTTTATTCATTTGTTCATGAGAGACATAGAGAGACAGAGACATAGGCAAAGGGAGAAGCAGGGTCCCTGCAGTAAGCCTGATGCGGGACTCAATCCCAGGACCCTGGGATCATAACCTGAGGGCAGACACTCAACTGCTGAGCCACCCAGGGATTCCAGATAGATGAAGTCTTAACTGAAGTTAGACTCATAGAGTGTAGTTTGTCCATAGATTTATTTTGTGTTTATAACTCCAGTTCCTGAAAGTATAATTGGAATAAATATACTTAGAAGCTAGCAATATCCCCATAGTGGCTCTCTGACATATGAGATGTGGGCCATTACAGTAGAAAGAGATAAGTGGAAGCCCTTGAAAATTCTATTCCCTTCTGAGGTATTAAGCCCGATGCAATTGAATTCCTAGGGAATTACAGGCATTAGGGCCGCCATCAAAGGACTTGAAAGATTGAGTAGTGGTGATGTCTATTACAGTTCTATTAACTATCCTATTTGATTTGTGGAGAAGTCAGATGAATTTTAGGGAATGATTATGTATCATCATAAACTTAATCAGGTTGTAATGTAGATTGCAGCTGCTGCCCCAGATATAGTATCTGTAGTGGAGTAAGACAACATGGCCCACTATATTGTTAGAATTAGCCTGACTAGATTTGATTACCAGGAATTAGCAAAAACTTGACATGCCTTAGGAAGACATATGCAAACCAGACAGTAGGAGATAAACCCTATAAAACTTCAAGGGCCTCTTTTCTCATTGAAGTTTCTGGGTGGTCTAGCGGTTTGGATTATGTCAAGAAATCCCCTCCAAGGTGAAAGGCAAGTTGCTATTCCTTTCATATCCTTACCATGAAAAAGAAGCACAACTCTTGGCACACCTTTATAATTTTTAGGGGGGAAAGGTATATCGCGTTTGAGTGTGTTACTTTGGTCCATCCACTGAGATATGGATAAGTTTGCCAGTTTTAACCAGAACTAGAGAGCGTTCTATAGCAAGTCCAGGCTGCATTGCAAGCCATTCTTTTCACTTGGGCCTTATGATTCAGAATATTTGATCATACTTGAAGTATCTGTTGCAAATTGGAATGCTGAGAAAACTTCTGGCAAGTACTAATATGAAAATAAGAGTATATACCTCGAGGGTTTTGCAGCACTTCTATGTCCTCTTCTGTGGATAACTATTTTCTTTATTAAAAATAGCTCTGGTTTGCTATTGGGCCTTAATAGAAACTGAATATCTAATCATGGTACATCAGATGACCATTAGCCTTAACTTGCCATCATGAACTGAGTGTTTTCGGGCAGCCCCGGTGGCCCAGCAGTTTGGCGCTGCCTTCAGCCTAGGGTGTGATCCTGGAGATCAGGTATTGAGTCCTGCGTCGGGCTCCCTGCATGGAGCCTGCTTCTCCCTCTGCCTGTGTCTCTGCCTCTCTCTCTCTCTCTCTCTCTCTCTGTGTCTGTCATAAATAAATACATAAAAAATCTTAAAAAAAAATGAACTGGGTGTTTTCTAACTCACTGGCCATAAGGTTGGGAGTGTACAGAAATAATGTATAATGAAGTGGAAATGGCATATAAAAGACCAGACTCAGGCATGTCCAGAAGATACAAGTTATACAAGTGCCCGAGCTCCTTTGACATTGACTCCTATTGGACCAGAAGTGGTAAATACGTATCAATATGAATGATGTTCTAAAATTCTCTTTAAAAGGTAATTGGTTGTCAAAAGCATAACTAATAATAATGTGTGTGGGTTTATGACATAGAAGCAAAATGTTAAGATAACAACTTTAAGGAAAGAAGAAAATTGAAGAATATTGATGGACAATTTTTACACTATACATGTGGTAGCATACTATTATTTGAAGCTAGATGATGATGTTAAAGACGTCTACAAGAGCCACTAAAAATATATTAAAGGGAAATTGCTAGTAAGATAGTAGTGGAGATAAAATAGAATCATTAAAAAATACTCAACTAATTCAAAAGAAGGCAAGAAATGAGAAAAAAATATCGAAGGACAGATGGTGCAAATGGAGAATATAGAAAAGCTATGCATCTACCAATAATATGTCAACATATTTCAATAATTATTTTAGATCCAAATTGTCTAAACACTTTAATTAAAATGCAGAGATTGTCATATGGGTTTTAAAACCAAGAAACAATTAACACTATCTCTAAGAAACACACTTGGAATATATAGATACACATTGGTTAAAAGTCAACGAATGGAAAATGACAAACCATGCAAACACCAATGGAAAATGGTTGTATCAGACAAAGTAGATTTGAGAACAAGGAATATTATCAGAGATAAAGAGGGACATTTCATAATAAAAAAGAAAGATCACCAAGGCGACATAGTATGCTAAATGTATATGCATGTATAAACAGAGATTCAGAATACATGGAGCAAACACTGACAGAATAGAATGGAGAAATAGTCTAACTCACAGCTAAAGCTAGGAATTCCACCAGTCTGGTCTCAATAATTGATAGAATAAGGGAACAAAACATTGAGTTTATAGAAGACTTGAATAACACTATCAGCTGTCTTGACCTCTTAGACACCACCTAAAAACAGTAGAAATACAATATTTTCAAGTGCACATAGGGCATTCACCAACATAGACCATATTCTGAGCTATAAAGCAAGTTTCAGTATATTTAAAATAATTGAAATCATAGAAAGTGTACCCTTTGATTGTAACAGGTTTAACCAAAAATGAGTCACATAAAGATACATGGAAAATTCATATATATTTGGAAATTAGTAACATACTTCTAAATAAATCTTTTTTTTTAAAGATTTTATTTATTCATGAGAGACATAGAGAGAGCAGAGACACAGGCTGAGGGAGAAGCAGGCTTCATGCAGGGAGCCTGATGTGGGACTCGATCCCGGGACCCTAGGATAACACCCTGGGCCGAAGGCAGGCGCTCAACCACTGAGCCACCCAGGGATCCCCACTTTTAAATAAATCTTAAGTAAAAGAAGAAATCATTTTGAGCTGACTGAAAGTGAAAACACAGCTTATCAATATTTGTAAGATGGAGCTAACTAACACAGTACTTAGTGTGTAATATATAGAATTAATGTTTATATCAGAAAATAGGAAATGTATAAAACCAATGAAATTAGCTTCTATTTTTAGGAAATAGGAAAAAGAGCAAATTAAACTCAAAACAAGGAGAGAAAATGAGAATGAATGGAAATTAAATTCTGGAACATCTATTTTCCAAAAGGAAATAAGGAATTTATAAGATTCAAAATATCTTGTAACAAAATAACTTTATTAATATCTTTGAAAAACTGAATACCCCCCCCCTTCTTATTAGCTCTGTCAGCAGGGGCAAATTATTCAACATATTTAATGCTTAGGTTTCTCATTTGTAGTATGGAGTATAATAAGTTTTAAGTCACAATGATTGAGAAGGAAATGAAATGAAAATATACAAAGATCATAATACCCTAGAATTAAACTTTAGAAGCACAAACTAAATTAATTTTACATTACAATAAAATTACAATTTATGATAACATTTAAAAGCTAAATCAGTAAAATGTTTTTAATCTTGAAGTATTACACTATTTGTACACGGCTCTGAAAATACACCTTACTAAGAAAATACTCTTAAAACTAGATAATCAGACGAAACCTGTAGTTAAAGACAACTAGAAAAGTGAATTTAAAAAAATCTGCTTGAATATATTGAAGTGTTAACAAGACAGTAAACATTTACTGAGCAAGATATAATTGAGAAAGAAAAGAGGCCCAAGATGGTGAGCTTTGTGTATGTAATAGGCACAAATTCCCCAAGGATGCCTAATCCCCAGGACCTGTGATTATATTAACTTACATGGTAAAAGATCTTTGCAGATATAATTGTTAAGTATTTTCAGATGAGGAGCTTATCTGAATTATCCAGATGGTCCAGATGTGATTATAATGGTCCTTATAAGAAGGAGGTAGGAGAGGAACACCTGAGTGGCTCAGTGGTTGAGTGTCTGCTTTTGGCTCAGGTCATGATCCTGTGGTCCTGGGATCGAGTCCCACATCAGCCTCTCTGTGGGGAGCCTGCTTCCTCTCTGCCTATGTCTCTGCCTCTCTCTGTGTGTCTCTTATGAATTAAAAAAAAAAAAAAAAAAAGGATGCAGGAGAGTCACAGAAGGCAATGTGATGAAGAAGCAGAGATTGGAGTAGTACAGGTCCATGAACCAACCTCTAAAAACTGGAAAAGCAAGTAAACAAATTCTTTCTTTAGAGTTTCCAGAAAAAAATGCAGCCCTGCCAGCATGTTGGATAGATATTTTGCTTCATACTTGTGTCAAACCACTGATATGCGGAATATGAATCAACCCTTGCTTATTTGTGTTACACACATATTTGGGGAAGGATTTGAGTTTCAGTTATATTTATTTTTGAATACTGAAGCAAAGGGAGAAGTGGTATTTCTGTGATTTAATTTTATGACACATGTGGACCTGAAAACTTGCATTGGAATCAGCAATGGAAAGCACCAACCATATTGGCAGCAAGGAAGAGTGTTATATGAATAAAAGACACCTGAATAGCAATCTGTACTGTTTTGTTTATAGAAAACAGTTGATAATCAACAGTATGCTTTCTGATTTTAAATTGGATTTGAAATAAATAGTGAAATGTATGAATATATTCATATTGTAGTCAGTGTATAATGTGTATTTTAAATATGGATAAAAAGAAATGAGTAATGGATACAACACAATGGTGTGTTGGATCACATCAAAATTAAGAATGTTAGTGAGGAGACACGATTATATGAGCTGTTGAAATAAAATATAAATTTAATGCTAGTAAAGACCATTATGATTTCATGTGGGTTTTTGAAGTGGCATATCTTAGTAACTTGAGTGATCTGAACTCTTCACTTCCAAACTGAAGTACTGCGCTTTTAGATGTTGAGGATATTTTCTAATTTTTAAAATCCAAAAAACTGCAATAGAAATCACTTGAGTATGACATTTGGACTTTTTCCCAGCTCAATGTTTTGTTCTTTTTTTTTTTTTTTTTTAGTTTTTGGAGAAAGAAACTGATGATATATTATTTAACATATAAACCACATCCAAATGCTACAAAGAGCATGAAGAAATAATTTCCATAACTGAAAACAAGAGTATATTAGAAATACATTTACTGTTGTCTTCCAAGTTGAAACATTCAACCTTCCAGCTTTTGGCTGTAAAATGTTAGAATTTATCATCTATTAGAGTGCTGAAAGTAGTCTGCAGTGAGCAGTCTCTCCATAATTTCTGGGCCATTTGTGTTTAATATGAATATCCAGACTTATCTGGCAGCCACTAAACACTGGGTGACATTTACAATGATCTATGATTGTGAATTTAAAATTTCTAATTTAGTAGAAGCTAGCATGAGAAATCAATTGCAAGTGTAACCTAAATTATAAATTAAGCTATCTGCCATTGAATCGTATAATGTTACCTTGGTAAAAACTGCAAACAATCTTATCCTTGTCATTGAATAAATTACTTATTGTTAATTTATTGTTAAGTTAAAATATTATGGTTATTTTTTTGTTACCAAGAAAAGTAAACATATTTTTAATAAAATTACTTAAAATTGACGATCTTTATGTACACCAGTTACCCATTAAGGGGTGTGTGGGTACCAAACTTTATAAACACTGTAATTGAAGATATAGGCAAAGAATGTCCTTTATCCTGGGTGTTAAAAGCCTGTTTCAGTGCTCTTAGGTAGTCATAGGTATCCTCAAGCTAGGGAATTAGAATTTCCCCCATCATCTTCTTGAGCTTCCCATCCTTCTGAAATCCATGTTGACATTCTGCCACACAGAATCAGAGAAAGTTCTTTTTCTGATACTTTCATTACTTGATGACTTGATCTATAGCCTTATCTGCTTAGGGGGTCTGTCCAGCTGAGCCTACTTTCATACTTCATTTTTTGGTTGCCCTCAAGTCCCCCATACACTTCTTAGAGGAGTATGGAAACTTCTAGTTTATTGTTTTCACAAACTTGTTAATGTAACAGGAAGTTAGGTCATGTCTTTCATAGCAATGAGAATTGTGACGACAAAACAGTCTCTTCATGGTATCAGGCAGTGCCTTTGATGTGATACAGTAGTTTGATCACAGCACAGTAATCTAGTGAAAGTAAGTATGAGTAATTGGGCCCTTTCCTACACAGCATTTCAGAGATTACTTCAGACCTAGGCAATCCTAGTTTCAGAACTATCAGTGTGTGTTAAAGATCAAGTCTCTGCTAATCACTT
The DNA here is from genome assembly GCF_003254725.2 of Canis lupus dingo. Lineage (NCBI taxonomy): Eukaryota > Metazoa > Chordata > Mammalia > Carnivora > Canidae > Canis > Canis lupus. Next base: position 20,348,982 of record NC_064274.1, on the reverse strand, counting down.
GTAACTATGAACATTATAATTTTATCCTGATACTGCCAACAAGGCATGGAAAACTCCAATTCATTTATCAAACCTTAGATTTTGTGAGATTTCAAGGTATATGCAGGAATTTATATAAGAAGGTATATTCTTCATATATTTAGACTAAGATAGACTAAGCTGAATGTGGAATCTAGTGGTCATTGGGTTGTATTTAATCCACAGGTGGATTATGGCCAATTTGTAGTTCTAAAAAGTGGAAATAACTCTCAGCATTTGTAACTTGTAGCAATTCAAATATAAATCTAGATTTTTAGCTTTTCTTAAAAAGAAAAGAAAAGAAAACCCAATAACCAATTGATTGTTGTTAGGATGGGAACTGATTAAATGCTGCGCCTGAGAGTGAGGCCTCCAGTGTACCATTTTTCATGGAACTCTTATTTGCCTGCGTGGCTCCAGTAGACATTTGAATTCTTCATCCATCAATGTAATATCAATCTTCTGTGGGTCCTTTAGCTTCATTTAAGATTCATATAATTTTTAACATTATTTCATTTGTATGTGTTCAATTGTGTATTATTCATTGTTACTGCTATTCTTTTTCCTTTAAAAAGAGGAATTTGGGTTTGCAAAGAGCAAGAGGAATATACTCATATTAAGTAACTATTCAGAAGTTCATGTTGCATTGCACAGTAATAAATGTTAATGAATTCTGAACATTTATTTGGCACTAATTTACCAAAATAGGTATTATAAATCTTGACTGCTACTAGATAACTACCTTGTAAGATACAGTAATTATGGGGAAACTATATAAACTATTTGTGTATGTTTTTTCTTGGTGAAAAATATTTGAGCACAAAACTCTTACATAATTCTTGATCATTGTAGTATGGATAGCCACATTTAGTCCTCATATTCTAGTTCAGAACTTTGCAGGGTAACTTCAGATTTACTGTATTTTGACTGAACTGAATTGCTAACACCAGTGTTGATATGAACAGTTATTTCAGCAGATATTAAGGAATCTAAGTAGCTTTTCATCAGCCTTACTCAATTTCATATTGGAATAGTTGGGATTGCATAAAATAACCCTATACTCCGAAGCAGCAATATACAGTCAAACCTAGCAGCTTATATTTGAATTCTGCCTCTCCCGTTATATTTGTTTAGATTTACATGGGGAAACTACTTTTGTTTTCCATTTCTGTTACTGAACATATGGTAAGATAACTAGTCTATGATTTATCCTATAAAGCATTTCCTGTCACTTAATTTTCTAATTTCAGTGTTGTATAACTGAATTTTGTCAGAGATCCAGTGATACTTGTAGTTCTCTTATTAATACAGAGTCACTTTCAGGATCTATTTTGATCACTTAGAGTTTTCCATGCCATGCTAATTTGATTTGGTTCTGTTTAAATATAATTAGTTCTTTTATGTATTTATTTATTTTGTATATTTTTCCTTGGAGTTCAATTTCCCAACATATAGTATAACACCTAGTGCTCATCCCGTCAAGTGCCCCCCCTCAGTGCCCATCACCCAATTACCCCAACCCCCCGCCGATCTCCCTTTCCACCACCCCTTTATCGTTTCCCAGAGTTAGGTGTCTCTCATGTTCTGTCACCCTCACTGATATTTCCCACTCATTTTCTCTCCTTCCTCTATAATTCCTTTCACTATTTTTTATATTTCCCGAATGAATGAGACTATATAATGTTTGTCCTTCTCCGATTGACTTACTTCACTCAGCATAATACCCTCCAGTTCCATCCACGTCAAAGCAAATGGTGGGTATTTGTCCTTTCTGATGGCTGAGTAATATTCCATTGTATACATAGACCACATCTTCTTTATCCATTCATCTTTAGATGGACACCGAGGCTCCTTCCACAGTTTGACTATTGTGGACATTGCTGCTATAAACATTGAGGTGCAGGTGTCCTGCCGTTTCACTGCATCTGTATCTTTGGGGTAAATCCCCAGCAATGCAATTGCTGGGTCATAGGGTAAGCTCTATTTTTAACTCTTTGAGGAACCTCCACACAGTTTTTCAGAGTGTCTGTACCAGTTCACATTCCTACCAACAGTGCAATTAGGGTTCCTAATTAGTTCTTTAAAAAAAAATTATATACCTAGTGTTTGTTTCCTGAGATCAGAAAGAATAAATTATACTTTCTAAATGAACCAAAGTTTATCTTGTAGTTATGAAAGTGAGCATAGGGGACACTCAAGTAAAAATTATCTATTCCTTTGGCCAGTCATTATGATGAGTCACTTAAAGAGTTAACTATATCTGGGACATACTTATTCAATATATTTAATTTTAAATGAAAAAGCTACTTTATTAAGAATATAGTGCTGAGTATAATCAAGTAGCAAAAATTATATGGGTAAAAGTATGCTGAAATTATTTTAAGTTGCAAACTTTCCTTTTAAGTTGCTTATAAATTTGTTTCTCATTATATTAAAAAAGATGCTGAATATCATCTTGTTTTTAGGAATTAGAATAGATGTGTTAATTCATTTCTGGAAAATGGAATAATCATCATCAGTCTTGCCAAATTATTCAGTCTAGCTGTTAACTGAAGAATATGATGAATGGTTAAAAGATTGTGAGAATAAAGTCTGAGGATTGGAATGATTCATTAGTTCATATAAGCCATTAAAAAAGACTAACATAAAATAAAAATATAAAAGAATATAATATAAAATTAAAATAGAGTATGATAAATTAAGAATATAGAATAAATTAATATAAAATATATAATATTATATAAAAGAATCACATAAATATTGCATGATATTCTTAGCCCTTTTTAAATACAATTTTCCAGAAACCATATTTAGTTTCATGTCTTAGGTACCACCTATATGTACTGATCATTTCTAAATATATAGATTGCTTCCAGTATGTATTTATGCCCTGACCTCTCCACTGAGCTCCAGTTTTCTATGAATTACTGCCCATATGACATCTCTACCTTGACATTTTATAGCAACTACAAAACTAACATTTCAAAATTGAACTTTTTTTTTTTAAGATTTTATTTACTTATTCATGAGAGACACAGAGAGAGAAGCAGAGACATAGACAGAGAGAGAAGCAGGCTCCATGCAGGGACCCGACGTGGGACTCGATTCCGGGTCTCCAGGATCACGCTCTGGGCCAAAGGCAGATGCTTAAGCGCTGAGCTACCCACGTGTCCCTGAACTTGTGTCTTTTGGTCCTACTCTAGTTTTTATCTGCTCTATCAGAGCAAATTCATTATCTAGGACTATGTCATATGGTCACCCCTTTCTGGCAGAAGGCTGTGGAAAGGGAAGTCGGAAATTGGCATTGTGGCAGCCATCATTAATATCTGTCTCATCTACTTACAGGCTCTGCTGCTTTTGGAAGTAATTTTTTTGTGGTACAGTTTTTTTGTCTGTGAATTGAAGTAATGCCTAACAAATAGTAGGTGCTTAGTAAATATTAGTTGCTGCTTCTATCCTCTTTTGCTGTGTAGCCAGTCACCCTAAAATGTAATCTTAAAGCAACAGCAATATAGCAACAATTTGTTATCTTTCATGATTGCACCAATAGCGGCACATAGCGCTTAATTGCCAAGGAAGGTGTCTCAGGGCCCCAAATGACAATGTTTAAATGTACAGTTTATTGCAGAAGAAAATCACAAACACAACTTTAAAGAATGTTCCTTTTTTTAAGATTTTATTTATTCATGATATATATATATATCATATATATATATCATATATATATATATATATATAGAGAGAGAGAGAGAGAGAGAGAGATGCAGAGACACAGGCAGAGGGAGAAGCAGGCTCCATGCAGGGAGCCCAATGTGGGACTCGATCCTGAGTCTCCAGGATCACGCCCTAGGCCCAAGGCAGGCAGTAAATCGCTGAGCCACCCAGGGATCCCTAAAGAATGTTCTTTGCAGTTAAAGTCTACAAGGGCTCCAGAGAGATCAGGAGTGAGCTCTAATTGTCTTCCTTCGCTAAGGCCATACTAGGGCACACATTATGCATTTTTCTTGATAAGGAACACTGACACATGCATGAACAGCTCAGAATCTAGGAGCACAAATGGAGTCTTTCTGCTTTCTTTTACTCTACTGGCCACCTAAGATATTTTGCTACATAATCAGTACCAACAGTAAAGCCCTCCAGGAGTCTCACTGACTGAGGCAAGGTGCAAATCATCAGTGTCCTTGTTATCAATGAACAATGCTAACAAACTGATATAGAGCACTCTGAAACTCATGGGAACCATAATTGCAAAATGAGACTATTAGTAGTTTCATACCTTGACCCAAGATTGTGCCTTGTAGATCCTTTGACAAAACAACTTACACTAATTCCAAGTCTATTGGAATTAACCTTCACAAATACAATTCTCCTCTGGTTTTGCTGGATTCAATTTCCTTTTTTTTCTAATCCATATGGTATCTGCTGGGGTCGCTAATCTGGCTGCTTTCCAGAATGTATAAAGTAGGGTATGTTCTTATAGTAGGTTAATACATATTTTTTTGATCACTCTTGTCATAGTATCTACAATATTGATCTTTTGTAATAGGTCTTGAAAAATACAAGAGGGGCTTTCTAGTTACTGAGATCTTAGTTTAGTTTGTACCCCAACTAGTTGTGCTTAAAGATAAGTCATTAAATCTCTGTGGGTCTTATTTTCTTTATTGAACAAACTTGAGTAATGTTGTCCAGCTTGTGGGGATTTTTAAGGATTAAAGATAACAAAAAAAGGATTAAAGATAACATAGGAATATATCAAGTATAGTGCCTGCCATACAGTGGTGCTCAGTAAATATAGATAATTAATGTTTCTTCATTTTTTTTGTAAGAGGGATCAAAGATAGGGAGAACTAAAAGTACTACTTAAGAAAGTATTGGTTGCAGAAGTGAGAGTTTTATAAACTAAGAAAAGCCTCTAAAATACAATTAAACCTTTTTGTGATACCTAGATGTATGCTAGTAAAAGACCTTAAGTCCTCCTCCCCCCACACACCCTTTGTGGAATGTCCTAGCATTATATAGCATGAATATATATAGATAAACTTTAGAACAGGGTGACTTCCAAAATTATATGGAAAGAGTAAGCAACAATGATTTATTTTTTTTAAGAAGATTTTATTTATTTATTCATGAGAGACACACAGAGAGAGGCAGAGACATAGAGGAAGAAGCAGGCTCCCTGTGGGGAGCCGGATGCTGGCCTTGATCCCTGGATCTGGGATCACACCCTGAGTTGAAGGCAGACACTCAACCACTGAGCTATTGAGGCATGCCAATAAACAATTAAATGGGATTAGAATAATCCCATCTATTCAGTTAGTATTATTGAACTATTATGTGTCAAAAGTGTGGTAAAGCTGGCTTTTTCCTCAAAATTACCATCAGCACAACTCTTAGACTTGGTGAGTACCATTGTTATATTTTCTGCTACATATCTACCTTTCTGAAATACTTTATATTTTTTAGTTTTGTAGATGGACTTCTGGTTGAACAAGGTAGATTTGAAACCATGCTTGTATCTTAGCTTCCTCCCTCCATTAGTTTGCTAGGACTGTCATAACTGAGTACCACAACAAGGAGGTGTAAACAGAAGAAATTTATCTTCTCACAGTTTTGGAGGCTAGAAGTCTGAGATGAAGGTGTTGGCAGTGATTTTCTTTTGAGACATCTGTCCTTGGCTTATAAATGGCTATCTTCTTTTTGTGTCTACACATGGCCTTTCCTCTGTGCACACTCATGTCTATGTTCAAAATTCCTTTTCTTATGAAGATACCAGGCATACAGGATTAGGGCCCTTCTTTTAACTGAATTATATCTTTAAAGACCTTATCACCAAATACAGTTATATTCTGAAGTACTGGGGCTTAAGATTTCAACATATGAATTTTGGAGGGACACAGTTTAGCCCATAACACTCCCAAAGCCCCACTAAATTACTAAGTAAAAGAATAAGGAAGGTGCAATCCTGCAAACACAAAAAAAATGGGAGAAGAGATGATAATAGATAAACGATGTCTTCCGTTTTCAAGGATGGAAAGCTGATGGGGAAATGGTAAGTGTAAAAGCTACTGGGGAAATGTGAATTGGTGGTATAGAGAAAGCTGCTATGTAAGTATCTTTAGAGAGGGATGCCAATAAGAAAGCTAGTTCATCTTATAGTACCTTTAAAATGCCCAGGAATATCAATTACTTTGGAAGGTGGCAGGTGGGACTGAAAACAGCAGGATTGATGATAATCTGGATAGGAAGCATAGTTTCTTACACCTAGGTGGCTTTCTCATTCCCACTCCAGGAGAAGATATGAAGTCTGTTGGTGGAGAAATCAAACAAGAGAGTCTCTGGACTTAGGAACACTGAGATAAGAGAGGGAAAGGGTGAGATGATGTAACAAAAATGGGAGGTATTCCTAGACTCCAGATAATAATTCTCAGATTCCAGAGCTGGTTCCAGGTCTGGAGCAGGAATTGTATCTGAAGAATCTGAAGCATCTTGGACCAGAAAGCAAGACAGCTATGAAACATTACTGGGGGTCATGTCAAAAGGATTCTGGTACTCATTTGAATAGGTTCCCACCAACTGAAGATGGGTTAATTTCAGTATTGGTGAATAGTACAACTCCAATTGTAAGGGGATAAAATAATTCAAATATATTTAAATCCATGAGATTAAAATTAGAATTTTAAAAATTCAGTCACTGGTGTTGGACAATGCAACAGTTTAACTTGGTATTTTGAAACTGGTAAATAAAAGAAAAAGAAAAAAACCAACACAAGCATTTATCTCTCTTTTCCTATATGAACTATACCTTAGGGTAACTAAACAATTGTTGAGAGAAGTCTCTCTGTAGAAGTATTTCGGTCAATAAATAAGTAATTATATAATTATATTATCATTTAAAAAAAAGATTTTATTTATTCATGAGAGACAGAGAAAGAGAGAGAGAGAGACTCAGGCAGAGGGAGAAGCAGGCTCCATGCAGGGAGCCCGACATGGGACTCCATCCCAGGTCTCCAGGATCAGACCCTGGGCTAAAGGTGGCGCTAAATCGCTGAGCCACCTGGGCTGCCCTATATTATAATTTTTTTAACCCCTTCTAAATTACTACATCTAGTCAATAATCATTAATGGCTGTTAACATTGTAGAATGGAAAGAACTAGCTATTATATATGCCTCCTGGTGGAAGTATACAGCACTACCTATGAAGTAATCTTGAAAAAAAATTGAATTAGAATCTGACCAAGCCCTTTTATCCAACTACTGCTTACAGGAAGTATGAAGGACAGGAGACAGACACATGGATACCAGTCAAGAAAATGCAATTGCAGGAAATGCTCAAAAATTGGACAAAAACTTAGCTTTTTCACCAAATAAGTTGAAAGAAACAGAGTAAAGTGAAGAAACCTATAGATTATAAGAGACTTTGATCCCTTCTAAGTATGAGCTTTAATTGGGTTTGGATTCAGACAAACATATAAATAAATGAGTATCATACACATAAATTTATTAGGCAGTCACAAAAATTTGAACTGAATAAATAAGGAAGCAAATCATTGTTGATTTTTTTAAGATGGAAAAATGGTTTTATGTTTATGTTAAAGTTCCTTATTTTTCAGAAATATGTGCTGAAGTATGTATTGATAAAATTACAATATTTTGTATTTGCCTTTACATCATTGGAATGGGAATTGGGGGAAGTTGGTAGGATTAGGAAACAAATTTGGACATGAGTTAAGAATTATTGAGCCTGGGTGATGGCGAAAGTTTATAAACAGAATAGGGAGAGTTCCAGAAACCTTTCCCACTTACCTAAACTGTCAGCTAGACTTGAGAAAAGACTGATATTTTGGGGCCCTCTAATGCAAAGGCTGAGTTGTGGTTCCATCACAGCTTAATGAAGTCCAACAGGTTTCAAGTCAAATCTATCCATGTATGAATTTTTCAATCATTTCTTTCAGTGGCTCACTCTTAAATCTGAATGGGGAGCAAGAGATCACCAGACTTTTGAAAAAAATCCTCCAATGGGAAAAATAAAGACAAAAAACCCAACATCAATAAAACTCCAAGGAAAAAGACAAAAACGACAGAATTATAAATAAAATTATAATTAATATCCTTGGAAAGATGGAGGATAATGTGAGTGTGAATAAAGATTTAGAGACTTATAAATGGATAATTATACCCCAGTTTTTATTTGAAGCAAGAGGCCCATTTTTATTAAGTTACACATGAAAAGATGCCAAAAATAACCCGCCCCAATAATTTTTAACCTCTATTCCCAAGGCAGGATACTCCTAAAATCTAGGCTTTCTTCCTTGGAATGTATGTGTTTAGCAGAAGGTGCTGTAATAATGACCTCTTTTGGACTGAGTTATGGTTCTTTATTATGCATGAGAATCATCTGTGAGGCTTGTTAAAATGTAGATTCCTGTACCCAATGAGGTTCTGATCCACTTAGATCAGATCTTAAATGAGACACTCATTTAAGTGGGATGGAGCTGTATATTTAATAGGCTGACTAAGGCAGATGGTCTGTTGAGAACAATTTAAAAAAGGGGGATAAATACAGCATTTTCAGCTTGTGCCTAGGGTTTGGTCTTCTCAAAGTCTTTCCACTTTTATATTGTCATAAATGGAGACTTGTCCTGAGTGGTCATAGTCTTCTATTAAAAAAAAAAAAATTGGCTTTTAAAATCTTAAGCCTAACTTTTTAGAAGCAAGGCCCTAATTGTACTGCTGTATCTTATTTTAGTGAAATAAAGTTCAGTAACATTAGGAACTTTATGAAAAAAAAAAACAGTAAAAAAGGAGTAAGAAGTACTCATTGAAAAGATGAGATTTCATTTCTGCTTTTATGTGAAATAGTTCCCAAGACTAAAGATATTCACTTATCTCATTATTCACACTTAGTCTTTTCCCTATGATCCATAGTAATGGCCACTTATACTACTATTTATAGCAGTAGAAGTGTAATCCCAGTTTGTCAGTAACTGAGTATTTTTTTTTTTTAGTAACTGAGTATTTTTTACCAATCTTGCCTCTGTGGAGAAGATGGATACAATATATCTGTAAAGTTCAAGAAATAGATTAATATTGTATATTTGAAGTTATGCTCTCTGTATTTCTATATTTGATTTATATCTCATAGGTTAATATAAACAGAGAATTATATAGAAGTTTCTTTAATTCTAAACCTAATTTACTAAAAGTTCATAGATTTAAAAACAATCTTACATGCCAAAGCAAAAGTGGGTCTTTTCTACCAGCCACTAAATAATGGCATAGATTTGTTCATGTGAGATAAGATAACATGGACCTTTGCATAAATTTTTAGGATCAAACCTATTAATATGAAAAAGTACTTATATAATAAGAATTTCCCTTAAATAAAAATTCACCCCCCCAAAATTTCCCAAGTATTACTATTATTATTAAATGCAAATTAAATATGTGAGCTTTTTTTTTTTTTTTAAAGGTTTTGTTTATTTATTCATGAGAGACACGGAGAGAGAGGCAGAGACACAGGCAGAGGGAGAAGCAGGCTCCACACAGGGAGCCCGATGTGGGACTTGATCCCAGAACCCCGGGATCATGCCCTGAGCCAAAGGCAGATAGATGCTCAACCGCTGAGCCACTCAGGCATCCCTAAATATGTGAGCTTTAAGATATTTTACTATTAGAAATGGCTAATGCTCTTATTTGGTGCCACATTATTTCCCAGAGTAATATATCCAAATCCACTATATGATCAGTGAAAATGTAGAATTCAGTGCATGCATTCATCCATTCATCCATTCTTCTGGCAAATAATTACCGAGCACCTACCATGCTCCACATACTCATCTGTATTCCAACGATACAGTAGCAAACAAAACAGTTACTGCCCTGTTGGAGCTTATAACATAGTAGAAAATTGTATTTTGGATAGTAGAAATTGGTAAGATTAAAAAATAGGAAAAGGAGGAGGAATTATTTAGATTAGGTGGACTGGAAATAACTCATTAAGAAGGCAACATTGAATAAATACATGACTGAAATTAGTGAGCCATGGAGCTATTTAGGAGAATATCCTGAACAAAGAGTGCATGCAAAGGTCCTCAGGTTGGTATATGCCTGATCTTTGTGATAAACAGAATGAATGGAAATGTGAGAGTGATAGGAGATTAGGTTGGAGTGGTGATAGTGTATGTGAAGGTGAAATTCATGTCATATTAAGGACCTTGATTTTTGTTAAAAGTGAGATTGCAAGCCATTGGATGGATTTGAGAAGTCAAGTGGTGCAATCTGACTCAGACAGCCATTTTGAAAATAGACTGAAGGGAGACAAGAGCAGAAGCAGGGGGGCAGTCAGGATTTCACAGTAATCCCGGTAAGAGTTTCGAGGCTTGGATCAGAACGGTGTCTGTGGAGGTGGAGAGAAATGGGATTGAACATATAATAAGATAGAGATGATGGGAGTTGCTGGGGAATTTTATTATACACCAAAGTATATAATTCATAAATTAAGGAATAATTCTTGTAACTGTAGAAAAGTAGAGGAGGAATGTATGTAACAGAAGATTTGAAACTTTTTTATACTATGAAAGGTACCCTCAAGGTAATTAAAGTATTTGATGATTAATATACAGCACTTCATATATATATTTGATATATATAATACATGTGTTTAAATTCTTGATATATATCTATATATATAAAGTTAAGTATGTTTAGCTAAGATAATAAAAAATCCCAGTATTTACTGAATTAATTTTTATCTATTATAAAGTATCTGTTTAAATTTAATGTCTTACTTTTTTAACATTTGTATTTGAAATGAAATATATCCTGAGGCTTATTTGTGGGGGAAAAAGTAGTCTATTGATTAATAGAAATTTGGAAAAAACAGTGAAATATTTTCTCAGAGAAGATTTGATTATATACATTTAAATAGAAGAAATATAGAAACCATCTTTATTCATTGTAATGTTTAATTATGTGAAGTAGATAATTTTTTTCTGAGCTCTATCAGTAGAGGGCAGCAAAGTTTCAAGTAGTGTGTGTTCAGGTTCCTAGGAAGCTTTGCTAAGGGCAATTTTTTTTTTCTTGTTTCTCTTAAGAATTTGTTCTGGTTTGCCTTTTAATGAAGTGCTTTGGTAATACCATATAGGAATTTGCTTAAAAACCTGTAGCTTTCGTTCATATATTTAGCCAACTCTTCCCTTAGGTACTATATAGATGCTTTCTTAATGAGAACATGTATTTTTCCTTCCTGTAATTTAGGGAGTACCAGGGCCTGGAAAATATGACATTAAAAGCCAATTTCGGAAGGCTGAAAGTATACCAAGTGTAAATGATGCATCACCTGCTTTCCTTTCTCAATCCCAGGTAATGTTCTATAATCATTTTCATACATAGAACATAATAGATACAATGTGAAGCCAGCAACAAATCTGATGGTGTTTAGGAAGATCATAAAAAGAAAAGTGATAGTTAAACAAATTGGAAACAGACATGGATGGGGCAAATCATATTGCCAAAAAATATGGATAAGATGAAAGGAAATAAGATTGTAATATTAACAATAACATGCAAAGGTGAATATATGAATTGAAAACATCTATTAAACATTTTAAATTTGTATATATGAATGTTCAGTTTAGCTTATAAGAGATTCAGTCTGAGTTTTAAAATATACTCTGCCCATGAATATGTGGAGTATTAACATGCAATCTTTGAGGATATGCATATTTTTCAGAGAGGGTTTTGAAGGCTCTCTGTGGAGGGTGGGGATAGATCATATCTATAACTGCAACTAGGGTCTTTATTTGTGATGCAAGAGTCTATTTCACAGTAATTGTATCACATTCTCCAGGGTATACACTAAGGCTACTTGACGGTATCCAAGATATTTCCATGGCAATTTAATACCAGTAAACTTTGAGAATATGGCAGCCCCAGAGCAAAGTGTTGCAGTATTTATCCAACTGTACTATGTACAGCTCTGGTTATTTTAATTTATCCTAACTCAGGAAGATTATTAACCTTCAGATGACTACAGGTTACTGCTTTGGTTTCGTTGTACTTAAGAGGCACCCCCTTGGAAACAAGGAGATGGATTGCAAGTATAGTTTGGAGACATAATCAACATGATTTTTTAATGGGTTAGATGTGGTGGGGAACTAGGAAGAATCAAGAGTGAGTACCGGGTTTCTGCCTTGAGCAACTTGGTAGTACTTAAGGTGATACACAAAACGGGTGTGTAAGAACAGGATATCATGTGTGTGCGTCCTTGATTTTAAAAAAAATATCATTTTTACAACTAGAACCCTCAGTTCTTATGTTGTTTCTATTCCTCTAATATGTAGTCCTGATCTGATACCACTTGACACCAATTATGATATCTTAAATGTATTTTCAGAAATGGAAAAAAAACATGGTATCAATTTTGTTTAAGGGGATGATGAAGAAAACAATAATGGTTCTGGAGTGAGAGATATGGGGGATTTAAAACCAACAGGACTGCCTGCTAGGGGTGCTGTTAGTGGTTAGTTGAATATGAACATATATTTGTGATTGATAGAAAAAGCAATAATGCAATTAGCAAGGTAGACTTAGAACATAAAATTTTTGTTGATAGAACACATAAAGACATGTTTCTGGGATACTATTTAGTCATAGATTTAAAGAGTTGTTTGGTGTTTGATCTAAATGTATTGAATTTCCTTATGTCTTCAACTATTAGTTTTTAAAACATAAGGCTTCTTTTATAACAATGGTTCTCATCCTTGTTGCGTATTAGAAATGCTTGGGGAATTGTAACACATTTTGATCCCTAGGTGAGTTCTTTGCATTTTTCCAGAGACTGATTCAATTCATCTAGAATAGGGCCCAGGCATCAGTATTCCTTCTGTATAAGAAAGAAAGTAAGAAACATACATGTAATGCTGCAATAAATATAAGGGTCTTTTCAAGGTAGTGTTTTTGTTTTCCCTGGTAAATACCCAGTAGTGGAATTACTGGATCATATGGTTAATTTTATTTTTAATTTTTTGAGGCATCTCCACACTGTTTTCCACAGTGGCTGCACCAGTTTATGTTCCCACCAATAGCGCTTGAGGATTCCTTTCTCCCCACATCCTCACCAACATGTTATTTCTTGTCTTTTTGATTCCAGCCATTGTGTTGGGTGTAAGTTTGTGATTTTGATTTGCATTTTTTTAAAGATTTTTTTAAAAATTTATTTTTTCATGAGAGAGAGAGGGGGAGAGAGAGAGAGAGAGAAAGAGAGAGAGAGAGAGGGAGGCAGAGACACAGGCAGAGGGAGAAGCAGGCTACATGCAGGAAGCTTGATGTGGGACTTGATCCTGGGTCTCCAGGATCAGACCTTGGGCTGAAAATGGCGCTAAACCACTGAGCCACCTGGGCTGTGCATTGATTTGCATCTTTCTGATGATTAGTGATGTTTAACATCTTTTCATGTTCTGTTAGACATTGGTATGATTTTAGAAAAATATCTATTTGGGGATTTTTATTGTAGCATTATTTACAATTGTCAAGATATGGAAGTAACCTAAGTGTCCAGCAATAGATGAATTGGTGATATGTGTACACCCCCCGCACACACACCCCTGGAGTATTACTCAACCATAGAAAAGAATGAGATGTTGCCATTTGCAATGACATGAATGCATGAATGGGCCTAGAGGATATAATGCTAAATAAGTCAGACAGAGAAGGACAAATATCATATGATTTCATTCATATGTAGAAGGTAAGAAGCAAAACAAATGAACTAACAAGGAAAAAGATACCAAAAATCCCCCAGACTCTGAAATACAGAGAATCAACTTGTGGTTGCCAGAGGGGAGATGGGCAGGGCTGGGGTGGGGGGAGTTGGTAAAATAAAGGAGATTAAGAATATACCATGATGAACACTGAGTAATATATATAATTATATAATTATATTGTACACTTGAAAGTAATATAACATCATATATTAATTATATTTAATAACAATGGAAAAGAAAAAAACATACACGTAACTACGTATTTTTATATAAACACATAAAGGATAAATCAGAAAACAATGAAGTTGGTTACCACAAGGGATAGTAAAGAGATGGAGTGGAAGTGCTGGTATGCTGCAGTTAATTCATTTCTATTGGCTTGCAGAAATCAATTGTTAATTTTTCCAGTTTTGCATGTTGATTGATGTTATTTATGATGGCAGTATGAGATTATCCACGTGGTACTATGACTAATAATTTCTAGATTATGGTAGTATGGTTAATAATTTCTTTACCATGGTAGTATGGATAATAATTTCTATACAATGAAAATCAGCAAATGTTACACTTTTTAAAAATTGATGTCCAATTTGCCAACATATAGTATAACACCCAGTGCTCATCCCATCAAGTGCCCTTCTCAGTGCCTGTCACCCAGTTACTCCATCCCCCTCACCGACCTCCCCTTTTGCTATTCTTTGTTCATTTCCCAGAGTTAGGAGTCTCTCATGTTTTGTTACCCTCTCTAATTTGTTACCCACTCATTTTCCCCCTTTTCCTATATAATCCCTTTCACTATTTCTTATATTCCCCATATAAGTGAAACCATATTATGAATGTCCTTCTCCAGTTGACTTACTTCACTCAGCATAATACCTTCCAGTTCCATCCATGTTGAAGCAAATGGTGGGTATTTGTCATTTCTAATGGCTGAGTAATATCCCATTGTATATATAGACCACATTTTTATCCATTCATCTGTCGATAGACACTGAGGCTCCTTCCACAGTTTGGTTATTGTGTACATTGTTGCTATGAACATTGGAGTGCAGGTGTCTTGGCATTTCACTACATTCATATCTTTGGGATACCCAGTAGTGCAATTGCTAGGTTGTAGGGTAGCTCTACTTTTAACTCTTTGAGGAATGTCCACACGGTTTTCCAGAGTGGCTGTACCAGTTCACATTCCCACCAACAGTGCAAGGGGGTTCCCCTTTCTCTACATCCTCTCCAACATTTGTGGTTTCCTGTCTTGTTAATCTTCCCCATTCTCACTGGTGTGAGGTGGTATCTCATTGTGGTTTTGATTTGTATTTCCCTGATGGCAAGTGATGCAGAGCATTTTCTTATGTGCTTGTTGGCCATGTGTATGTCTTCTTTGGTCAAATTTCTGTTCATGTCGTCTGCCGATTTCTGATTGGATTTTTTGTTTCTTGGATGTTGAGTTTAATAAGTTCTTTATAGATCTTGGATACTAGCCCTTCATCTGATATGTCATTTGCAAATATCTTCTCCCATTCTGTAGGTTGTCGTTTAGTTTTGTGGACTGTTTCTTTTGATGTGCAGAAGCTTTTTATCCTGATTAAGTCCCAGTAGTTCATTTTTGCTTTTGTTTCCTTTGCCTTCATAGATTAATCTTGCAAGAAGTTGCTGTGGCCAAGTTCAAAAAGGGAGTTGCCTGTGTTCTCCTCTAGGATTTTGATGGATTCTTGTCTCATGTTTAGATCTTTCATCCTTTTTGAGTTTATCTTTGTGTTTGGTGTAAGAGAATGATCTAGTTTCATTCTTCTGCATGTGGCTGTCCAATTTTCCCAGCACCATTTATTGAAGAGACTGTCCTCTTTCCAGTGGATATTCTTTCTTACTTTGTCAAATATTAGTTGACCATAGAGTTGAGTGCCCATGTCTGGGTTCTATTCTGTTATATTGCTCTATGTGTCTGATTTTGTGCAGGACCATACTGTCTTGATGATCACAGCTTTGTAATACAGCTTGAAATCCAGCATTGTGAAGCCACCAGCATTGCTTTTCTTTTGTCCATAGTCCCCTGGCTATTCAGGGTCTTTTCTGATAACACACAAATCTTAAGATGATTTTTCCAACTCTGTGAAGAAAGTCCGTGGTATTTTGATAGGGATTGCATTAAATGTGTAAATTTCCCTGGGTAACATAGACATTTTCACAAGATTAATTCTTCCATCCATGAGCATGGGATTGTTTTCCATCTCTTTGGGTCTCCCTCAATTTCTTTCAGAAGTGTTCTACAGTTTTTAGGGTATATATCCTTTACCTTTTTGGTTAGGTTTATCCCTAGGTATCTTATGCTTTTGGGTGCAATTCTAAATGGGATTGTTTCCTTAATTTCTCTTTCTTCAGTCTTATTGTTAGTGTATAGAAATGCCTCTGATTTCTGGGCATTGATTTTGTATCCTGCTGCATCGCTGAATTGCTGTATGAGTTCTAGCAATCTTGGGGTGGAGTCTTTTGGGTTTTCTATGTACAGTATCTTGTCATCTGCAAAGAGGGAGAGTTTGATTTCTTCTTTGCCAATTTGAATGCCTTTTAATTCTTTTTGTTGTCTGATTGCTGAGGCCAGGATTTCTAGTACTATGTTGAACAATAGTGGTGAGAGTGGACATCTCTGTCGTGTTCCTGATCTTAGGGGAAAGGTTCTCAGTTTATCCCCATTGAAAATGATATTTGCTGTGGGCTTTTCGTATATGGCTTTTAAGATACTGAGGAATGTTGAACTAGCCTTGCATCCTGGGGATAAATCCCACTTGGTCATTGTGAATAATCTTCTTAATGTACTGTTGGATCCTATTGGCTAGTATCTTGTTGAGAATTTTTGCGTCCGTGTTCATCAGGAATATTGATCTATAATTCTCCTTTTTGGTGGGGTCTTTGGTTTTGAAATCAAGGTAATGCTGGACTCATAAAACTAGTTTGGAAGCATTCTCTCCCTTACTATCCTTTGAAACAGCTTTAGTAGCATAGGTATTATTTCTTCTTTAAATGTCAGAATTCCCCTGGGAAACCATTTGGCCCTTGACTTTAGTGTCTTGGGAAGTTTTTGATAACTGCTTCAATTTCCTCACTGGTTGTAGGCCTGTTCAGGTTTTCTATTTCTTCCTGTTCCAGTTTTGGTAATTTGTGGTTTTCCAGAAATGCATCCATTTCTTCTAGATTCCTAATTTGTTGGCATATAGCTGCTCATAATACGTTTTTAAAATCATTTGCATTTCCTTGTTATTGGTTGTGATCTCTCCTCTTGCATTTGTGGTTTTATTAATTTGAGTCTCTTTTCTTTCTAATAAGACTGGGTAGTGGTTTATCGATCTTATTAATTCTTTTAAAGAATCAGCTCCTGGTTTTGTTGATCTGTTCTCAGTTCTTCTGG
Source organism: Canis lupus dingo (assembly GCF_003254725.2). Lineage (NCBI taxonomy): Eukaryota > Metazoa > Chordata > Mammalia > Carnivora > Canidae > Canis > Canis lupus. The sequence goes on along the minus strand of NC_064274.1, from coordinate 20,331,800 downwards.
TATCTATTTCATTGAGTTCTGCTCGAATCTTAATTTCTCTTCTTCTGCCTGGTGTAGGTTTTACTTGCTGTTCTTTTTCCAATTCCATTAGGTGCAAAGTTAGCTTGTGTATTTGAGTTTTTTTCAGTTTTTTGAGGTAGGCTTATACTGCAATGTATTTCTGTTTTAGGACTGCTTTTGCTGTATCTCAATGATGTTAAACAGTTGTATCTTCATTTTCATTAATTTCTCTGAATCTTTTTAATTCTTCCCTAATTTCCTGGTCGACCCATTCATCTTTTAGTAGGATGCTCTTTAATCTCCATGTGTTTGAGTTTCTTCCAAATTTCTTCTTGTAATTGAATTCCAGTTTCAAAGTATTGTGGTTTGAAAATATGCAGGGGAGAATCCCAATATTTTGGTATTGGTTGAAACCTGATTTGTGACCCAGCATGTGGTCTGTTCTGGAGAAAGTTCCATGTGCACTTGAGAAGAATGTATATTCAGTTGTGTTTGGATGGAAAGTTCTGTATATATCTTTGAAATCCATTTGATCCAGTGTATCAATTAAAGCCCTTGTTTCTTTGGTGATGCTCTCCTTAGAAGATCTGTCATTTGCAGAAAGTGCCATGTTGAAGTCTCCTACTATTAGTGTATTATTATTATCTAACATTTCTTTACTTTGGTTATTAAATTGATTGATATACTTGGCAGCTCCTGCATTAGCGGAATAAATATCCATGATTGTTAGGTCTTCTTGTTGGATAGACCTTTTAAGTATGATATAGTGTCTCTCTTCATCTCTTACTACAGTCTTTGAGATATATTTTAATTTATCTGATATGAGGATTGCTACCCTAGCTCCCTTTTGAGGACCATTAAATGGTAAATGGTTCTCTACTCCTTTATTTTCAGGCTGGAGGTGTCCTTAGGTCTAAAATGAGTCTTTTGTAGACAGCAAATAGAGGGGTCTTGCTTTTTTATCCAGTCTGATATTCTGCATATGTTGATGGGATCATTCAGCCCATTCATGTTCAGAGTAACTATTGAAAGATGAATTTAGTGTCATTGTATTACCTATTCAGTTCCTGTTTTTGTGGATTATTTCTTTGGTCTACCTCTTTCTTTGCAGGGTTCCCCTTAATATTTCTTGCAGAGCTGATGTGGTGCTCACATATTCTTTCAGTTTCTGCCTAACTTGGAAGCTCTTTATCTCTCCTATTCTGAGTGACAGCCTTCCTGGATAAAGTATTCTTGGCTGCATGTTCTTCTCATTTAGTACCTTGTATATATCATGCCAGCCCTTTCTGGCCTGCCAGGTCTCTGCGGAGAAGTCTGCTTTTGATCTGATATTTCTCCCATATAAGTTAAGAATCTCTTGTCTCTTGCTCTTTTAAGAATTTTCTGTTCATCTTTGGAAGTTTCAAGTTTCGCTATTAAATGTCAACGTGTTGAACAGTTTTTATTGATTTTTTTTTTAGGCGGGGGCCTTCTCCATCTCTTGGATCTGAATGCCTGTTTCCCTCCCCATAGGGAAGTTCTCAGCTATGACTTTTCAAATATACTTTGTGATCATCTCTCCCTCTTGGCTTCTTCTGGAACCCCAATTATACGTAAATTCGTCCTTCTTAGGATATCATGTATTTTCCTAAGCTTTTCCTCATGGTCTCTTAATTGTTTTTCTCTTTTTTCCTCAGCTTCCTTTCTTACAATCAACTTGTTCTTCTATGTCACCCACTCTCTCTTCCACCGCATTAACCTTAGGAGTTAGGATATCCAGTTTGGACTGAGTCTCATTTAGTTTATTTTTAATTTTGGCCTGATTAGATCTCAGTTCTTCAGTAGCAAAGTCTCTAGAGTCCTTTATGCTTTTTTTCCAGAGCCACCAGTAGCTTTATAATTGTGCTTCTGAATTGGCTTTTGACATTGAATTGAAATCCATATTCTATAACTCTGTGGCAGAGAGTACTGTTTCTGGTTCTTTCTTTTCTGGTGCATTCTTCCTTCTAGTCATTTTGTTCAGTACAGAGTGGTTGTGTTATTGGGCTGAGTCAAAAATATCAACCACGACCTAATAAAATCCACCCTAGATTATTCCAAAAATGTCAGAGACCAGAAAATGATAAAGAAGAGCAGAACAAAATAAAACAAAAGGACCACTAAAGTGAAAAACGAATTTAAAACAAAGTGGTAAAAAATAAAAGGCCAAAAACCCCAAAGAAGAAGAAACAAGTAAAAGAAAAAAAAAAGTAAAGAGGAAAAACAGAAAAAGGAAAAAAAGGGGGGGGAGGGCGCTGAGGGATAGTGGTGGTGAAGATGTGGTAGTGGAGAGAGAATGTTTTCTATCTGAGGGATCCTAGAGCGTGATCCTTTTGGTTTTGAGTGTATTTTGTTCTGTATGTTAGAAGATGCTCAATCCCAAATTTATATAAACCAGCAATACTTATAGAAGGCCCCAACATTGATCACCACAACATAAACAAGACATAAGAGGGGGGCAGAATGGGAAGGAAGAGAGTATATAATTTCATAGAATAAACCAGCATGGTATTCCACTTGGTGTATGATGGTCATGTTTTAGAAGGCATTAGCTTCTGTCATTGTAGTCAGAACTAGACAAAGAAAACAAAAAACACAAAACAAAACCTATATCTCATATATCTCCCCAAATTAAATTGAGTACATTGAAGGGAATCCAGGACTCAAAAATATATCTAAGACATGTAATTGTAGAAATATGAAAGTCAAAAAGGAAAAAACTTAAAAATGAAGAGCTGGTAAAATATTGTAGTTAAGGTGGGGAAAGAAAAAAAATGCTGGAAATTTTTAGTCTTATATAAAAATGAGTTGTAATGGAAAAAGGAAAAAAAATGGGGGATTCTCTAGTTCTCTGTATTATTTTCCCTTGGTCCTGGAGCTTTTCAGTGCTGCTTGGTCAAGAACTTGCTCTTCCCTTGTACTTCCAGCTGTCTTCTCAGGGAAAGGTCTGCTGTGCTGATTCTTAGATGTCTGTGTCTGGGCTGAGATGACCCTCCCATCACCAGGTGCGGGGCTCAGTATGAGCTGTTTCTTTTGGGAGGCCTTTGTTCCCTAGTGGCCCCACCTCTCCCAGGCACAGGATGAAACTAGGAGGAAAAACAACAATGGTGGTGCCAAATTTCCAGCTCTGGAGTTGAGCTCCCTGTGAGTAACTGATGCAGTCTCCCAGTCTGCACTGGCCTAGATGCTCCTGGGTCTGACACAGGTGCACTGATCTGCACTGCTTAGGGGTGCCCAGTGGCAGGAGAGTTTTCACTGTTCTATGCCCTACTCACTTCTGCCTGTTCCAGAGGAATGCAGGATTGCAGCTTTGTCCATTTGGAAACCCTGGGATCTGGGGCCCTGTGCCACTGGACCCGCTCCTGGAGGCTGCCTCTCCCGCAGGGAATGGGGCATGGCCACCCCCATCTGGAGCTGGCCCAACTAACTGATTGGCTTCTCCCAAATATCCTGGAGGGCTGCAGCCCTTTGCTGTTATCAGACAGGAGTTTGTGGTGAGCTTTCCTCCCAGATGCCCCTCCTCTTATAGTGACTCTGGGAATCCTGAGGCCTCACTGCCCCTCCTTGGATTTTGTCTGATTTCTCTGCTATTGTTCCAAAGCCCTTTTCCATCAGGGAAAACTCTGGCACGGATTTTTAAAGTTCCCACTTCTCCAGGGCTGGGCTATCCTGTCCCAGAGTTTTATACTGCTCTGCTTTAGCATGGTGCTCCTCCCTCACTTTATTCTTTTTTATTTATTTATTTTTTTCCGCCTTCTACCTGGTTAGAAGCAAAAACTTTTCTCTCTGTAGCATTCCAGGTGTTCTCACTTTAAATCTCAGGTCAAATTTATAGGTGTTCAGGATGTTTTGAAAGTTATCTAGGTAAAGTTGTGGGATCAGGTGTGTTGAGGACCCCTACTCTTCTGCCACCTTGCCCCTCCTCCCAAATGTTATAAACTTGGACTATTTTCCTCCAGTGGTGTAGAATCCATGGGGTAGAAGGGAAATGAAGGCAGAGGCACGTCTTCAAGTATACTTTTTAAAATACATATTTGTCTTTTTGAAGCATGTCAATGTCCTACATATTCAAATAAAAATAAGTGGATAAGAATGAGAAGGCTTAAAATAAAAGCCCTAAACCTGAAAGCGAATGGAAACAAATATGCCATTATATTGTAAGTGAATACTTTTAACCATATTGAAGACATGGGACAGAAACATCCATGTAACGTCAGTATTTTACTACATCAGTCTTGGATAGGATAGAGTTGGAAGGGATAGTGAGTGCAAGAATTACAAATGAATTCTGAATTATTTTTAGGAAGTTGGTTTATTATAATAGTATGGGTGAAGCAGTAAGAAACTATTTTAGGTGTATTATCCTAAGCAAAAACGTCAATATTGTGAACCAGAGTTTTCACTTGGAAGAAGGTACATACAAATTTGGATTAGGAGAGATAAAAATGAACCTTGTATGATAGATTTGAATTGAAGGTTTGATATGAACTCTTGACTTCCTAAAGTATATATGTATAGGTATCTCCATGAGTATGTGTGTGTGTATAGATATGGGTATAGGTATGGATAGTTAGATATACAGATATATATCCTAGCTTAGTAAATAAGCCAAGAAATAGGGACTGGACAAAGTAGGTGGAAGATGAACCTGTAACATCTTGTTATGTCACAAAATAAGAAAAGTCTCAAAAAATAAGAAAAAGATGACGACACATCATAGGGACATATGAACCAACTTGAAGGGATCCCTACTGGTAAAAAAAAATAGTGATCAATTATAAATATCAAAACTGGCATTCATATTTTCTTTTTTTTATTTAAAAATATTTTATTTATTCATGAGGGACAGAGAGAGAGAGAGAGAGAGAGAGGGGCAGAGAGGCAGAGACACAGGCAGAGGGAGAAGCAGTCTCCATGCAGGGAGCCTGACATGGGACTCAATCCCGGGTCTCCAGGATCATGCCTTGGGCCGAAGTCGGCACTAAACTCCTGAGCCACCTGGGCTGCCTGCATTCATATTTTCATATGGATTATAAATACAAAAGTAGATAAATAATGAAATGAATAATTGGGAGAGAAGAGAGGGCTCTTGCTTACTGATAAATGTAGAGGGAGTATTCAATTTTATAAAATTAAAATGACAATTGAGGTTCAAGAACATGTATCTCTACATATGATACTCTGAGAAAGCTACATCACCTATTTAGTATGTTGTCCAGAAATGCATAATGTGAATATAATCATGAGGAAGCATCAGAGAAGTCCTAACTAATGAAAGTTTTATTATACAAAGGTGGGGTGCTATATTCTTCCAAAGTTACAGAATACAAAGGAAGGTTTAAGAAATGTTCTAATATTAAAGGAGGCTAAAAGCAATATCTGAACCTAGACTAGATTATATACTAAAGGGAGAAAATGCAACAAGGTGTTATTAGATCAGCTGATAGATTTGGAATGTGAATAGTTGATTAGGTAAAAATATATCATTGGTACGTTTACTAAAGTTGGTAACTGTGCTTCAGATATGTAAAAAAAAATCCATACTTTTAGTAAATATACACCAAAGTATTTGAGGGTAAAAGGCCATAATATATATAACTTCCTATTAAATGGTTGTATATACATGCTGCATGTCTGTGTGTGTGTGCATATGTGTGCACATAGACACACTCAGGGAGATAGAGAGGAAGGAATGGACGTAAAGAAAGAGACAGAAACAGTGTGGACAAATTAAAAAAACAAATGATATGTTAGCAATGGGTGACTCTGGGTAAACATTATACATGTATTTTATGAATTATTTTTATTCATGCAATTTTTTTTTGTAAATTTGAAATTGTTTTATTTTTACTTTTTTAAAGATTTTATTTATTTATTCATGAGAGACACAGAGAGAAAGAGAGAGGCAGAGACACAGGCAGATGGAGAAGCAGGCTCCATGCAGGGAGTCCAATGTGGGACTCAATCCCAGGACTCCAGGATCACGCCCTGGGTCAAAGGCAGGCACTAAACCACTGAGCCACCCAGGGATCCCCATAAATTTGAAATTAATACCAAATAAAAAGTTTCAAAATATACAATACTATATTTTATGAGTTCAGTTATACCTATAGATACATATATATTATATATTAAGCTAAATATAAATTTATAATAAACTTTTTGTGTTCATAATATAATAAGTTTAATATTATAAGCTAAACCAGATTTATATATCACTTAAATCTAAGATTTTTAAAGCTATTTAATGATATTGTTGAGTTAATTGAATATATATGTCATGGAACTTTGTCAATTTGTGAATTTTATTACATAGAAGAAACCATGTTAGACCATATAGTTTTTTATTTGTTATTTTAACTTGCAGAATAATTTAAATGTGAAGATTATACATATGTTATTATCTAGAATCTCATCTTGAGATGATTTCCTCCAAAATGTCTATTTGGCTTAGTAAAGTACGTAATGCATTACTGTATTTATATATATATATATATATTAATATATATATATAGCTGATTTTACGCAATGCATTACTGTATTAATATATATATTAATATATATATAGCTGATTTTACTAAAAGCTATATATTTTATGTTTTGATAGGTACAATATCTTAATTCATCTCTATTTTTTTACTCCATGAAGAAATAAACTCCAAATATTATATTGACTAAGAAGGCAGCTTTTAACTCATGAAATATCAAAATGTACTATGGTACATTTCTTATTGGCTTATTTTCCTGTTCTTTACCAGAGATTTGTACCTATGAAATCAATCACTCCAGCTCCTGGCACATATAATGAATCTCGAACTGCTTTTAATTCCTTGAAGAAAGCACCAGGACTGAAAAGTACCCCATTTGGTCAAAGTGCTGCTCGATTCACACAAGACTGTAGGACAGAGGAAATGCCAGGTTAGTAATTAATCCATATATTTATATAGCTTAATATTCTTAACAAGATGGATGTACCAGAAAGCACAATTTTTTTTTGTTCTATGATTTGTGTTGTTATTTTGAGTCACATTTTTAAAGTATTGACTATACACTAAACACAGATTAAAAATAATGTGCAATTTTAATAAGATTTCAATTTAACATGTCACATATCTTTAATGGTAATTTTCTGTTGTTTTCCTTTATTCAGTAAATTTCCTAATTGCTCTTTATGGATGAACATATATATCAACTACATGGTTATTGCCAGTAATTTAACTTATGACATACACTTTTGTTAAAATTTTATTTTGGGGATATCCTAGCACATATTCTAGTATTCTCATGGGATATTCTAGTATACAGAATTAAGAGTCTAGCACAAAAATAACTTCTATAAATGTTAACATATAGTTATGTGTTGCTGCATACCAAATTTAGTGGCTTAAAAACAGAGTTTTCTATTGTATCTTATTATTTTGTGGGATAGCTAGAAGGCAGAGCTCAGATGAGACTGTCATTCAGAGTGCATTGCTCCCCCCAGGTAGCTGGTCTTTTAATTTGGTAGCTCAGGGCTCTATAGGATGTGGCAAGTTGGTACAAGGCTTCTTATTTCCTAATGTCAGAAGTTCCACATTCTGTTAATCAGGTCACTCAGGGCAGCACATTTTGAACAGAAGAACTTGACACTTCATCTGTCAATGACATGGGTAGTAAAGAATTTGTGGCCATCTTTAATTTACTATAGACTACACTTTTCCCACAAAATATTTACAGTTGTCCTATATGCCTTCTCAAGGCCTTCAAGTTTCATGTAATATGGTATAATCTTGAAGTCCAGGATCTTGTCATCTAAGTCCTATATCTCTATAGGTGAGAATTCTTGGGTGTGATACTTTATTTATTTATTTTAAAAATATTTTATTTATTTATTCATGAGAGACACAAGGAGAGAGGCAGAGACATAGGCAGAGGGATAAGCAGGTTCCCTGCAGGGAGCCCCATGTGGGACTTGATCCTGGGATTCCAGTATCACACCCTGAGCCGAAGGCAGATGTTCAACCCCTGAGCCACCCAGGCATCTTGGGTGTGGTACTTCAGATTAGCTTCTTGAGTATGACTTCCCTCTGTCAGAAGAGCTCTGAACTAAAGACACATTATCTGCCTTTCACATCTCAAAACACAGCAATAGGAGAAAGATAGAATAATCATACTAGATGCTTTTATTCAGAAAAGAGAAAACTGGAGGCCTGTAACAGTTATAGGCCCATAGCAATTATGAAATCCAACCAGGGAGTTTTTGTAATTTCCCCATTAGGACCCAGTTGGGCTCCCTGGGAATGACTTTCCAAGTTTTTGTTTTGTTTTGTTTTACCTTTTGGGCTTTTGTTTCCATCTTTTGAATCATCCTTCCTTTTCTATAAGAAATAGGCTGTGTTTCTGGCTAACTTGCTTACACCAAGCCCCACTCCACATGCTCTGGCAGGACTGCCCTTCTCAGTCAAGCTTGCCTCAGTCCCAGCATGGCAGGCCCTTCCCCCAGAAGACCAGCACAAACCCCTGCCTACACCATATCTCTTACCCAGAGAGTTTTACAGGGCTTCAGTTCTGGCAGAATTGGTGTCAGGTCTCATTTCATAAGCAGACTAGAGTGCACCTAGTTAAAACTCACTACATTCAGTCGAGGGACCAAACACTGTCCATAGCAGACAAGGAGAGCCTCTACAGACAACTGACCTGAAGAATAGAGCAACCAAAACACAACAGCAGACAGAGCACATGCAGCACACACCAGAGATATTCCTTGAAGCACCAGGCCCTGGGCATTAAATGACTTCTTCATAAGGCTGTTACTTTCAGGAGCAGGAGACATAACTGGCTTTTCTAAGAAGACAGAGACTTAGACAAAATGCCAAGACAGAGGAATTTATTCCAAATGAAAGAACAAGATAAGGCTATGGCCAGGGATCTAAGCAAAACAGATACAAGTAACGTGCCTAATGGAGAATTTAAAGCAGCAATAATACTGATACTCACTGGATTTGAGAAAAGAATGGAAGACATTAGGGGGACCTTTACCACTGAGATAAAAGAGTTAAAAAAGACTGAATCAGAAATGAGGAATATAATAAATGAGATTGAAAATGGGCTTGATGCAGTTAATGGCAGGCCAGAAGAAGCAGAGGAATTAATTAGTGACCTAGAAGACAAAATAATGGAAAATAATGAAGCTGAACCAAAAGAGAGAAAGAATAATTATGGGACATGAAAGTAGACTTTGGGAATTCAGTGACTCCAATAGATATAATAAAATTCACATTATAGAAGTCCCAGAAGAAGAAGAGAGAGAAAAGGGAACAGGAAATTTATTTCAGGAAATAATAGCAGAAAACTTTCCTAATCAGGGAAAGGAAACAGACATCCAGATCCATTAGGCACAGAGAACTCCCATCAAAATCAACAAAAGTAGGCCCACACCAAGACATATTGTAGTTAAATTTACAAAATATAGCGATAAAGAAACAATCTTAAAAGCAGCAAGACAAAAGGAAGTCCTTAACTTACCAGGGAAGACCCATAAGGCTAGCTGGACATTTCTCAAACAGAACCTTATCAAGCCAGAAGGAAGTGGCATGATATATTCAAAGTGCTAAATGGAAAAAATCTCAGAGTACTCTATCCAGTAAGACTGTCATTCAGAATAGGAGAGATAAAGAGCTTCCCAGAGAAACAAAAACTAAAAGAGTTCATGACCACTACACCAAGAAATATTAAAGGGAACTTTTGAGTGCTAAAGAGAGACCAAAAGTGAGGAAGACAGTTAAGTATGACAGTGACAAAAAAAACAATGACAAAACAAGTAATAAATGGCAATAAATACATATCTATCAATAATTACTTTGTGAATATAAGTGGACTAAATGCTCCAATCTAAGCTGTAGGGTGTCAGAATGGCTAAACAAACAAGAGCTATCTATATGCTGCCTACAAGAAGCTCCTTTTAGATCAATGACAGCTGCAGATTGAAAGTGAGGAGGTGGAGAAACATTTATCATGCAAATGGACGTCAAAAGAAAGCCAGAGTAGCAATACTTATGTGGATGAACTTTATTTATTTATTTATTTATTTATTTATTTATTTATTTATTTATTTATGTGAGAAGGAGAGAGCAAGAGTCAGCATGGGAGGAAGGGGGAGGGAGGGAGTGAGGGAGGGAGAGAGAGAGAGAGAGAGAGAGAGAAACTCAAACAGATTCCAAGCTGATTACAGAGCTAGACTTTAGGCTTGATCTCACGACCCTGAAATCATGACCTGAGCCGAAGCCGGGAGTTGGATACTTGACTGACTGCACCACCTAGGTGCCCCCAAACTATATTTATTTTTATTTTTTAAAGATTTTTTATTTATTCATGAGAGACACACAGAGGCAGAGACGTAGACAGAGGGAGAAGCAGGCTCCCCATGGGCAGCCCTATGTGGAACTTGATCCCAGGACCCCAGGATCATGCCCTGAGCTGGAGGCAGATGCTCAACCACTGAGCCACCCAGGTGCCTCCCAAACTAGACTTTAAAGTAAGGACTCGAAAAAGAAACAGAAAAGAGCATTATATAACCATAAAAGGGACAATCAAACAAGATATAGCAATTGTAAATATTTATGTACCCAACGTGAGAGTACAATGACAATGACAATATATAAAACAATGACAAATATAAAGAACTAATTGATAATAACATAATGGTAGTGGGGGATTTTAATACCCTGTTGACATTAATGGGTAGATCATCTAAATAGAAAATAAATGAGGAAACAATGGTTTTGAATGACACAATGGTCCTGATGGACTTAACAGATATATACAGAACGTTCCATCCTAGGACAGCAGAACATATATTCTTTTTTAGTGTACATGGAAGATTCTCCAGAATAGGTCACAAAACAGGTTCAACAAATACAAAACAATTAAAATTATACCATGCACCTTTTCTTACCACAATACTATGAAACTAGAAGTCAACCAGAAGAACAAATTTGGAAAGACCACAAATAAATGGAAGTTAAGCAACATGCTACTGTAGGTTGAGCGAATCAACCAGGAAATCAAAGAAGAAATTAAAAAATACATAGAAACAAATGAAAATAAAAACACAATGGTGCAAAACCTTTGGGATGCATCAAAGGTGGTCCTAAGAGGGAAGTATGTAGCAATACAGATCTACCTCAAGAAGCAAGAAAAAAAAATCTCAAAGAAAAAAGCTGTGTTTGCAGTTGGAGCTTTCTCAGCCTGCTTCTTGCCTATGGAAGATTAGGGCTCTATAGCCACTTTTCATTTTGCACTGTTGATGCCTATGGAAGATTAGGCTCTATAGCCACTTTTCATTTGCACTGTTGATGTCTCTTTCTTTCAAAGTTTGTACAATTCCATATGAAAACTTTGTAGGTATCTTATTGTATTAGAATCAAATACCCTGGATAAAAGCCACACTCAAATGTACTTCTTAGGAAAACCCTTGTCTACTTTGGGTCATCTTTGGTAGTGCTGGTAGTTTCAATACTCCTAGATTCTTTTTTTTTTTTTTTTTTAAGATTTTATTTATTTATTTATGAGACACACACAGAGAGAGAGAGAGAGAGGCAGAGACATAGGCAGAGGGAGAAGCAAGCTCCTCGCCGGGAGCCTGATGTGGGACTGGATCCAGAACCCTGGTATCACACCCTGAGCCGAAGGCAGATGCTCAGCCACTGAGCCACCCAGGTGCCCCTCAATGCTCCTAGATTCTAAGGTCATTGACATATGGTCTTAAAATTCTTAGAAGCCTTTCCTTTAACTGAGAGATTCTTCTGAGTTCTTAACAAAGGTTCTTACAGCGAAACCCTGGATTTGGTCTTTGATCTCTCAAGGCCATTTCTTGCTTTGAGAGTTTTTTGCTATATGGAGAGATGCGATGAAAAAGAGTTTTACTTTCAGACCAGAAAATTTTGATTTCTTTTCATTTCTTATAAATTCCCCTTGAAAACAACAGTTTTAACTCATCTCTTTCTTTCCATACCTTTTTATACATGGATAAAAACAACTGGTTGGCACTTTTGATATTCAGACTGGAAACTTTCTTAGCTAAAAACTACTTATTTAAGTATTTTCTTCATTATCTCAAGCATTAGTTTTGTTAAAATCTCTGCCATTCTATTATACAAGTTATCTTTTCTCCAACCTCTGGTAACATTTCCTCCTGTCCTTTAAGCCATCATCTGTCCTCTTATGGCCCTTTTTCTGAGTCTTGAGGTATTCTAGCTTCTGAGCCATTGCTTAATCTCAAACCATTGCTGTAAGTTTTGTTATGGTAATTTGTTATGGTAAGTCTATTCTGGTACAAAATTATTTACTACTCATGCCATTGAGAAGTTGAGTCTTTTATTTTCCTTTCCAATCTTGGCTCCTCTGGTGTCTTTTTTGACCAGTAGCATGCAGTGGAAGTGATATTTTAGCCCTTCTTAGACAAAGTCATTCCAGGCCCAAATTGATTTCTAATGTTACTACATCAACTCTTCAATACTTTTTAGCATCGAGAATTAATTTTTCTTTTCTTTTCTTTTCTTTTCTTTTCTTTTCTTTTCTTTTCTTTTCTTTTCTTTTCTTTTCTTTCTTTCTTTCTTTCTTTCTTTCTTTCTTTCTTTCTTTCTTTCAGTATAATTTACACAGAAAATAATAATTTACACAGTAAAATAATTAATTTTAAGTGTGTAGTTTGATGAGTTTTGACAAATGTATGTAAGTCAGGTAACCACCACTACAATTAAATTTTGGAACATTTCCATCATTTTAAAAATGCTCTCTCATTCCCCTCTGCAGTTAATCTCCACCCATTCCAGGCTACTGTTTCTGCCACTATGATATTGCATTTTCTGGAACTTCATATAAATAGAATCATACATTAGTCTGGATTTTATCTATTTTCTTTCACTTGGCATCATGTTTTTGAGGATCATTCATGTTGTTGCATTTATATTTCCTTTTTATTGCTGAATAGTATTCTGTTGCATGGGTTTGGCACTTCTTTTTTTTTTTTTTTTTGGTTTGGCGCATTTTTAAAAATTCACCAGCTGATGGATGTTGGGTTGTTTTCATTTTTCTTGAGAAAATACCCAGGAGTAGAATTTTGGGCCATATACTAAGTATTTGTTTAACTTTATAAAAATTTGACAAATTATTTCTCTAAATGTCGTATCATTTTACATTCCTGCTAGCAGTATATGAGAGTTCTTTCTAAAAACAATTATTTAATTTAAGGTTACTTAGTTTTAAAAAATTAAAAGCATGTTTAATATGATATTCCTCATGATTTTAGGTCCTGGGTTTTATAATATCCTAAACAATACTATAATTGACAAGGTTAGCAATACCTGCTTGAAGAAACAAAAGAAAAGTGCATTTGGTTCTTCTGTTCCTCGGACTCTCTTCCTGGTTCAGAAAGAAGCTTGTAGTTCTCCTGGTCCTGCTGATTATCAGGTAATTTGTGAATACCAAAATAATGTTCTTTAAATCTAATACCAAGACTTAGGACTTAAAAAATTTGCTTGTGACATATATGCCTCATTATTATAAGCCATACTACTATTATTATTTTTAAAGATTTTACTTATTTATGAAAGAGCGAGTGAGCACAGGGAGGAGCAGAGGGAGAGGGATAAGCAGACTCTGCATTGAGCGTGGAGCCCAATGTGCATCTCAGTGTCACAACCCTGCAGTCAACATGAGCTGAAACTAAGAATCAGATGCTTAAATGACTGAGCCACCCAGGTGCCTCAAGCCATACATTATTATTGAAATTATTTGTATGTGGTAATTTATGGCATAAGAATAAACATTAATTTGGTTTGCAACTATGTTTATAATTTCTTTTTAATGGTGGATCTTATTCTCTATCTCTTTGAGGATCTTATGTGTATTTCTTTAACTTCATTCTAAATTTGTTCTATTAAAATAAATAAATAAATAAATAAATAAATAAATAAATAAATAAATAGAATTCCTCCACTTTTTCTGAGAGTAATTTAGATCTCCTTAAAATGCTCTTTGTGGTTTTATAATTTTGTGTAGAAGTCTTACCCATTTTTATTAGATTTATTCCTTTTTTTTTTTTTTTAAAAAAAAGAAATTCTATTAGTTTATTCATGAAAGACCCACAGAGAAAGCAGAGACATAGGCAGAGGGAGAAGCAGGCTCCCTATGGAGAGCCTGATGTGAAATTTGATCTCAGAACCTCAGGATCACAACCTGAGCCAAAGGCAGAAGTTAAACTGCTGAGCCACCCAAGCATCCCAGATTTATTCCTTTGTGTTTAGTATTTTGTGTTTTTTATTCTAATGGTATCTTTCAAATATTTTCATTGTTTAGCTTTCTGCTATTGGTATAAAGAAATATCATAGTCTTTAGTAAAGATTTGCTTTACCAGTTATCTATACTTCTTGATAAATTAAGTGATTAATTCTACTAATTTATTAATAGTTCTAAAAAAATTTTCTCAAGTACAGTTGTGCCACCTGTGAATGACAGTTTATATTTTTTCTCCAAGTAGTTCATCTTTATATATATTTTTGCTTTACTGGACTTCTTCATCCCAAAACAAATCTCAGTAATTCATAGAAATTAAAAAATATCCAGTACCTGAGGATAAAAGTCACAGTATATGGCATCCATTAAAAAAATTAGTAGATATGCAAAGAAGCAGGAAAATATAACCTAGAATTGGGGGTTGGGGGTGGGAAACAATCAATAGAAAAAGACCAGAAATTATACAGATGCTAGAATTAGTAAAGGCATTCAACAGTTATTATAACTAGATTCCACATGTTCAAGAAGGTAGAAGAAAGATTGGACATATTGAGTTGAGAAATGGCACAAATAGAAGGGACAAACTGAAGTTCTAGAGAGATGGCAAGTATAACATTTTTTAAGAGGTGCACTATCACTAACAGATTAGAAAGTTCAGAAGAAAAGATTAGTGAACCTGAAGACACTGATAGAAACTATCTGAAATGAATCACTGAAAAAAAGGACAAAAATAATGAATAAAGTATCAGTGAACTATGAGACAATTTGAAGTGGCCTACGATATGTGTAAATAGTGTCCTTGAAGGAAAAAAAAATATTTTAAGAAACAATGGCTGAAAATTTCCTAACTTTGATAAGAGCTAAAACCCTACATATCTATGAAGCTCAACATGCCTGCAGCACAGAAGACGTTAAGGAAATTATGCCAAGGCATATTGTAACCAAACTGACTAGAATGGTTAAAAAAAATTCTTAAAAGCAACCAGAGAACAAGGATACATAGCATTGAGGAACAAAGTTAAAAATGACAGCATATTGCTTGTTGGAAGTCAAAAGACAGCAGTGCACCTTTTGTAAGTATTGAAAGAAAATACTTGTCAAGCTATAATTCTATGGCAGGCTAAAATATCTTGAAAAATGAGAACAAAACTGAAGACTTTTATATATATATAAAATTTATATATATATATATATATATATATATATATATATATATATATATGCTGAAATATTCATCGTTCAAAGATCTGAAGTATAAGAAATGTTAAAGGAAGTCTTCCAAGCAGAGGAAAATGTTACCAGGTGGAATCTGGATATATATAAATTTATACAGAATATCAAAGATGATAACTATGTGAGTAAATGTTAAATCTTATGTTGGATTTTTCATTTTATTGAAAGAGAATGTCTTACATGTTTTTAATTTCCTGATAATTTACTTTCACAAAAGTAGAGGATGCTAAGGGAGGAACTCATATCTTAGCTTAATTTTGACTAAATAAGGAGAACTAATGAAATAGAATGGAAGAATCTTGTGCAAACAGTGGTCATGTTATTTTACAGTTTAAAATTATCAAGAAGAGATTCTGGACATTGTTAGATATGTACCAGGAATTTAGATATTCCCTATTTCAAAATGATCAGCAGAAACAAGAAATGTTTTTAAGATCAGAGACTCTAAGAGTTCACTAACCTAGAAGAGTTGACAGGAAGATAATCTCATGAAGAAATTCTGACAATGCAGTTTTGGCTACACATGAAACTTTGTAGAGAACATTTTAAAAAGAACATTGTAATATATGTATGTAAATTTATTATTTATTCTTTCTCCTAAAGAATTTGAGAAAGTTGAATGTACATATGGAAAAATAAAAGTAGCTAACAATAAGGGTAGAATAGAAGTTAAATGTTGGGGAAGTTTGAATATAGTTGCCAAATTATGAAAGGACATGTACAAAACAGTGAAAACATGGTATTTATTCTATAGTAGTAACTCAGGAAATTATAACTGAATAAATGAATATGAGAGAGAGGCATAGAACTATACTCCAGGAAGTTTAAAGAGAAGGACAATTTAGTGTAAAAATACTACAGAAAATTAAAACTAGCTTGTAGAAATTTGGCTTGGCAAAACAAAATGTAGCAAAAAGGAACTCTGTACCAGTGGAGTAGATGATATGGGGAATAATAGAGTCACTGAAATGCTGAATTGGATTGGACAATTGGATTTGTCCTTCCTAACAGAGAAAATTATTTTCAACCCAGAAAGGAGAATATGTAGAATACATATGGTTTATAGGAAATTGAATCCTAAGATTTTTATGGTGGTAATGTAAGAATATTCTGGTGCTTTAAAACAGTTTTTTTAATAAATGAAATGAAGTTAAATTTAGATGTCATTTTTGCACAGGGTGCTAATCTTCTCTGTGTTCTCCAAGTTTTAGTATATGTGCTGCCAAAGTTATCACTCCTAGTTCTTTAAATTAGTTAAAAACTTAAGATATAGCTGAAATAGATCTCATTGTAATGAAAGAACAGCTGTAAATAATCTGTAATCTCAAGAGTTGCTTAAGATTTGTAGGCATAAAAGAAAAATTGAATAAAGGTTTTCTTATTTAAGCAAAATTAAAATTTTACAAAGTGAGATTTTTATGAATTCTTACAAAATTTTATTTACATATATGTTCTAATATGGTAAAAAATGTATAACATTAAATTTACCATCTTAACCATGTTTCAGTGCTGATATATTTGAAATGCATCATGAACAAAAGTAATTTTTACAATATTTTTGTTGTATTTTGTTTCTTTTTTTTTTTTTTTTTTTAAACATTTTTATTTATTTATGACAGTCACAGAGAGAGAGAGAGGCAGGGACATAGGCAGAGGGAGAAGCAGGCTCCATGCACCGAGAGCCCGACGTGGGATTCGATCCCGGGTCTCCAGGACCGCGCCCTGGGCCAAAGGCAGGCGCCAAACCGCTGTGCCACCCAGGGATCCCTGTATTTTGTTTCAAATGTACTAGAAGTTCATTATTCTAAGTAACCTGACATTTAGATTCAAGAGAATTATTAGAATTATAACTTGCAAGCAATTTTTACAAAACCCTCATTATAATCTTTATTCTCTACTGAAGATAATGAGGCAGTATAGCTTAGTGATTATAAGCATGATCTCTGGTGTCAGAGTATTTGAGTATATTTTCTTGCTCTGTCACTGAACTTCTGTAAGTTATTTAAACTCTATGCTTTGGTAAGATGGAGGTCATCATAGGTTATACCTCAAAGCATTATTGTGAATGCTAAATGAATCAATACATTTAAATACTTTAAATAGCTTCTGGCACATAGTACAAACTTAGTAACTTTTGTTATTATTATTGACAATTGAAAACTACCATAGGTTTAATCCAGACTCTTAGTTTATGTAAAATTTAACAAACTGTAATCAAGAGTGAAAGATATACCCTAAGCACATCTTAGTTTTAAAAATCCAGTCATAAACTGTGTTGAACTGCAGTATTAACCCATTAATATTTAATGTGATTACTGATACATTTGTGTGTGTAGAAACCAGATTGTTTCATATATTCTTTTGGCTTGCTTGTTTTAGCATTTTTTTCTTACCTCACCTTCTTTTATGAATTAGTCAAATATTTTATATTACTCTATTTCATCTATTTCTATAACATTTTTAGTTGTATATTGTTTTATAGCCTTTTAGTGGTGGTCACCAAATTTACAATTTGTATCCTTTTTGCAGTTTAATAAAAGGATTACTTTTACCACTTTCTTGATAATGCTAACTTAAAACATTTTAGCTCCATTTTGCTACCTCCTATTTTATTCATTATTGTCATACATTTTAAGTTTATGTATACTTTAAACCCTTTGGGGATCCCTGGGTGGCGCAGCGGTTTGGCGCCTGCCTTTGGCCCAGGGCGCGATCCTGGAGACCCGGGATCGAATCCCACGTCAGGCTCCCGGTGCATGGAGCCTGCTTCTCCCTCTGCCTATGTCTCTGCCTCTCTCTCTCTCTGTGACTATCATAAATAAATAAAAATTAAAAAAAAAAACTTTAAACCCTTTGAATATTATTGTTTTGTACAGTCAATATTTATTTATATTTACCAAAACATTTACCTTCTCTTTTATGCTTTGTTTCTTTCTGCATTTCTGTGTTTCTGTATCAATCATCTTTCTTCTGCCTGAAAAAACCCCTCTAGTGCTTCTTTTGGTTAAGGCCTGTTAATGATGAATTATTGTAGTTTTGTCTGAAAATGTCTTTATTTTGTCATTTTTAATTTGGGGGGTTGGGTTTTTATGTTGGTAGTTATTTTCTTTCAGTACTTTAAAGATGTTATTCTATTGTTTTAAGCCTTCTGTTATTTATACTGAGAAGTACATTGTCAAGTTTGTTTCTTCTTTGAAAGCAAATGTCTTTTTTTTTGGGGGGGGGTCTATTCAATGTGTCAGAAGTGTGGTTCTCTTTATACTTATTTGTCTGAGGTTTGCAGTTGGGTCTTTCATAATTTTAAATAATTTTTACTATTATATCTTCATAAATTTCTTCTGTCACATTCTTTCTGCATATCTTTTGGAGACTCTAAGAAATAGATATGGTACACCTATTTACTGTGACTCAACCATCTCTTATAGTACCTAAGTATCGTGTTTTCTTTTTTATTTTATTTTATTTTATTTTTTTAATTGTGCTTCAGTTTAGATATCTTCTTCGGGCATATCTTTCAATTAACTAATCTTTTAATCTTTTTTTAAAAACTGTGTTTCAAATCCTATTACACTGATCTATTTTTAAATTTCAGATATTCTATTTTTCAGTTCTAGAATGAATTCTATTTAAATACTTACAGCGATTTTACTTCTCAGGAGAAATTCTCCATGTTTTTAGCTCTTCTTTTTCATTATTTTCTTGTTTTCTTGAACACATTAATTATACTAATTTTAAAGTTCTGTGTATTAATTCCAGTACCTACATCACCTATTAGTCTGTTGTTATTTTCTGTTATGTTTTTTCTCTTGAGTTTTGATCATGCATGTCTATCTTTTGGCATGCCCTCTAATTTTTAATGAAATGCCATATGTTGCATGTAACCTAGAGACTTTAAATGGTGTTATGTTCGACTAGAGAGATTTTATACTTTCCTTTGCATGGCAGATGGAAATCTGAGGTTATCTTAATCCAGTCATTATTATAGTGATTATATTTTTTCTAGGGCTTAGTTTACCTCTGGTTTGTTAATTTTCTTAAGTAGTTCTCTAGAGATTTTAGCTGTAAGCCTGATGTGGTCAAGACCTCTGTCAAGTTCTGAACTTCAGTCTTTAATACATTTGTGTTTTGGCTTAGATTTTTAGCATCACCCCATCACTTATCCAATGGCAAAAAGGTTCCTAGGGAAAATTATGTGTTTTTGAGGCTCCTCAAACCTGAAATTTTGCCATTCTGGCTTAATAAGACCACAGTAAGCTTTTTCTCAGCTCTTTAACAGCAGCCTCACCAGGTCAAAACTGAAATTCTTTCTTTGTTGCCTGTTATGAGTAAATGC
Source organism: Canis lupus dingo (assembly GCF_003254725.2). Classification (NCBI taxonomy): domain Eukaryota; kingdom Metazoa; phylum Chordata; class Mammalia; order Carnivora; family Canidae; genus Canis; species Canis lupus. The sequence continues at coordinate 20,311,942 of NC_064274.1, read as the reverse complement.
CACCAGGGAGAAAGCACCTACAAAATGATAGCTTATCTTTCAGAAGTTCTACCCTATTTAGAATCTTAGCCTCTTTTGTCTATGCTGACAACTCAAAGTTAGAGGCATCCACAACTCTATGAGGCCTTTAAAAATAGGATTTTCTTATATTTTATCTGTATTTAAATTATTTTTGGTAAAAATGTGGTTTTCTGCAAACTTACTGCCTCTAAAATCCATGTCATCCAATGACTGATTTGTTTTCTGAACTTCTACCCATAGACAGTAAAAATTATAAAATGTGGGTGCCTGGGTGGCTCAGTTAAGTGTCTGCCTTCAGCACAGATCATGATTCAGTGTCCTGCGTTTGAGTCCTTTATGAAGCTCTACATCAGGCATCTGGCTCCCTGCTCAGCGGGGAGTCTGTTTCTTCCTCTCTTCCTGTCCCTTCCTCTCACTTGTGCTTTCACTCTCTCTCACTGTCTCTCTCTCAAATAAAATCTTTTAAAAAATTTTAAGATGCTTTCAAGAACTTCTTTATTCTATAATTTCTAGTACCACATACCTGATAATAAAATTATAAAAGTGAATTATTTTTTCATCATCAACAAATATAAAATCACACAAAATAATAATGTTCAGATACTCTGTATTTGAAGGTTTTCACAAGATGTGACTGGATTTCTGTTTTTTAAAGTGGTAAAATCAGTTTTCCTTTGGGTGACTAGATAGAATTAGTATTAGGAAAAGTGTGGAGAAGCACTAGTTCAGCATTTAGGGTAGAGAGGCATATAGTTTCAAAGATACAGCATGTGAGGGATGGAGTTTTTAGTAGATTACTATTCCTCATAAAGTGAACAAAGAGGTATCTAATTATTCTACTTGGTATCAAATTCTAAATTACTAAATATGCATACCAAATTCTGGAATAGAAACAGTGAAGTGTGTAAAAATGGGAAAATAAATTCTCTTCTCTTTTGTATACACAAAGAATGTTACTACTGTTTATACAGTTTAAAATATTAAGTGAATGCAAATGACTAAATTGTATGATGAATCAGAAGCATAATATCACAAGGATTAATTAATTGCTAATTAAATTTTTAGATTACCAGCTTCATGTAGCCTATTAATTTACATTCTCAATGCACGTAATGATTTACAATATTCAAGAGAGTGTGGATCATTTTGTTTAGAAAATTTATTAATGTAGGATTTCTACATAATAAATTTAAGTAGTTACTGTTAATATATTTTTAAGTTATGTATTAATAATTTAATACTAACAAATAATACTATGATTGGCTAAATATCATATATATTATTTATATATGTGTTACGAAGCAACACAAATTGATGTCTAAATTTGACATTACAGTATGGTAACTCACTCTTAATGTGTTTATTTTTTTATTTTTAAGATATTTATTTATTTATTTATTTATTTATTTATTTATTTATTCATGAGAGACAAAGAGAGAGAGAGGCAGAGACACAGGCAGAGGGAGAAACAGGCTCCATGCAGGGAACCCGATGCGGGACTTGATCCCAGGACCCCAGGATCACGCCCTGGGCCAAAGGCAGGTGCTAAACCGCTGAGCCACCCAGGGATCCCCTCTTAATGTGTTTAAATAATGTATGTAGATCCATCCTACTTTTCTAGAGTTCTTATAATCAACTCTTTTTAAATTTTAGTATCTCATTGACTTAAAGTCTTTTACTTTTATATCCCACTTAAAATTTATAATAAATACGTCTATCTCCAATGATAGAACAACCTTGATATATTTTCTTGCAAATTTATTATTTTTTGTGCCACTTGAATTGATAATTAGGAATGATACATACTTTTTATCCCTTCTTTCAACATGCTTTTTGGAATTCACAGGTTAGAATTTCTGATGAACTGCCTGACTTGACTAACTACTATACTGCTTTCTTGTCAAGAACACAAAAATCTACTAAACTGTCAGATATGGTAAGAAGACTCCTCTATAACCAAACTTATTTGTAATCTAGGAATCATGGAAAAGACTGTATAATCTGAACAGTATATTAGGATCTGAGAGAGGTACCTGGTAGGCTGTTGTAACATCTTTGGCTAGCATGTACTTCCTTATTTTTAAAGTTGAACAAAATTCTTGAAGGCTAAGCAGAAAAGTCTAGCATTGCTCTGGGAGAGACTATTACATGGAACATCTCCTGTTGGGCCAGAGAACATCTGTTTTTAGGATATATAGGAAAATATAATCATGTTGTGTATGAAGTAGAAGGTTTACTTTAGGTTCAGCTCAGTTTATTTATCAGTGTAAATTTTTTCTTTTCAGTTTAAATCCATCTTGTACCTAAGACTCTTCAGTGCCCTGTTTTAATCCATGCTAAATTTGTATTTTAAACTGTTGATAAGAATTTTTCTAACTAAATTTCCATTTTATAAATACCTACTATTGAATAAGTTGAAATAAGTAAAGGAGATGAAATTTAAAAATGAATACTTGACTGTTTCATTCAGAATAAATTTACTAAAAGATCAATTTGAATTTTGCAGTTAAAAAGTTAGCTTTCCATGTGTAGGTATTGTTAAAATGAATTTTTATAGAAATTGGGCTGTCATTATATTATTAATAACAAATTATCAAAACAAGCTCATCAACCAGGTTTTAAAGTTTAGCCATCAACTTGAGAAGTAGCATTGCTTGCTGAAATAAAATTTTAGTAGGTGCACAATGCCAAGAGTTGAATTATAATGTTTTTAGTGGTGAGGTAACTGATAGAAAATTAGGAAGAACTAATTTAAAGAAAGGACAAATGCAAGCTAGTTAAATTGATATCTGGGAATGTCTAAGATGTCAAAGAAACTAATTTGATGAGAGCTATCAGAAATGCTATCAGACATTAGCATCAGGTTCTATGATTTTTTTTTGTCGCTGTAAGTTCAAAGAGAGTTTAAAATCATCCAGCAGTGTTCTTGACACCGGAGAGTCTCATACTTGTTAAATAAATGTGGTTTTTAAAAATGTTTTAATAGATCATTTCTTTATCTTGAGAAATTTTATGGTTGTGTTGTGTTTCTCAAGTGAGTCATTGTACACATTAGGATCCACTGTGGAGAATGTCCACATTTATTACTAGTACAGAGTTTTTAAGCATAAGAATATTTAGTGAGGGATCCCTCACTGGGTGGCGCAGAGGTTTGGCGCCTGTCTTTGGCCCAGGGCGCGATCCTGGAGACCCGGGATCGAATCCCACGTCAGGCTCCCGGTGCATGGAGCCTGCTTCTCCCTCTGCCTATGTCTCTGCCTCTCTCTCTCTCTCTCTCTCTCTGTGACTATCATAAATAAATAAAAATTAAAAAAAAAGAATATTTAGTGAATTCATAGTTATTTCTATTATAATATTATAGCTACTAGGAAAAAATGCAAATCTATGAAGGTACCCATAAAGAATGCATATGTATTTGCTAAATGTGTTTGTAGTGAAACAAGTTGGTGATGAGTCCTAAAGAAGATGAGTTATTCTACCAGTTGCTTTTACTTAATTTAAATTTTTCTCTTTTAACTTGGATATGGAAACTCCTTTTTTAAGTATTGCTGTTTTATGACATGAAATACTTGCAATTGAAAGTATTGGGCAGTACCTTGCTTACCCAAGAAGCAAAATAGTTTAATCACACAGAACACTTTGATTTTGGAAACTCTTCTGCAAATAACATGCCCTTAAAACATATGAGTATATATCTCATAAAAAATCCAAATTATTGATCTCAGGTCAAAATTGTTCTCAAACTTATGAAATAATGGAATTAATTTTATAATTTTTACTTAAAAATATTAGAAAATTTACTTTCTACATATTTAAAATTTACATGTATAGATATGCTGTAATTTTAAAGGGTATATAGTTTGATTTTCAACATTTTTATAAGCTTTATATAAAAATATTTAAAAACTCAGGCTTCTGGTTTCATATGAAAGACATATACATATATCTCTCTTTTACATGGTCCCAATGAAATAGGTATTTTTTAAAAAACTACAACATAGCATTATTTTAATATAAAAAGACAAACCGATTGAAAATATGATAAATGGAGGCTAGAAACAAGCCAGACATCTGTTTATTAGGCATTCCAGAAACAGAATGGTAAGATAGTAGTTAGGAGTATTTGATATAAAAAACAGTAAGTTATCCTGAACTGAATTAAAACAGAAATCTTCAATTAGAAGAACTCAACAAAATACCAAGGAACTTAAATTTTAAAAGACATACATCCCTTTTATATTGTTTTGCATTTTCAGAAAACTAGAATTAAAATACCCTTGAAGCTTCCACAGAGAAAAGTAACTAGGTCACCTACAGAGGGATGAGAAACATATTGATATCAAACACTTTCCCATCAGCATTAGTAACATTTCAGAGCTAGGAGATAATGAAATAATACTTTCTTGAATTTCCAAGAGGAAATAAATTCGAATATAAAATTCTGCCTTTATTCAATGTAAATGAATCAAGAAAATAATTTTCTGGCATGGGAGAGCTCAGAAAGTTAGTACTTTTACATTTCCATGTATAAAGATGCTCCAGCAAAATATAAAAAGGGAAATGAGAGAATGGTGATATACCCCTAGAATAAACATTTCCTCGGTAAAGTAAAATGAAAACAAATGAATAAAAAAGGCATTTTTAGCTCGTTTGTGGGTCATTCTTGAAGAATCATGAATTTGGTGACAGAATTTCATTTACTTCTCTATGTGTTTGGCCATACTAGTTGGTTTGATAGGAAATAACTATGATATTCAAATTTTTGTTTTAATACTGAGTGGTTTTAGATCAATCTATACGAAGTATGGAGGACCTAGTTATAATATAGAAATATAAATATTAGAAAACTTAGTATCAGTAGGACAATAAAAACAAGAAGTGAAAGATTGGGAAACTGTAAAATGTGCCAGATTTCTTATAGTACTCAGAGTCAAGAGTTGCCAAAAATTGACAAATTGCAGTATAAGTCCATATATTAAACTTGTAATGGTAAATACAAAAAAAATAAATAAATAAAAAGAAAAAAGAAAAGAAAAAACCCAAAAAACCTCTAAGTAATAACTCAGTTACTGTTAAAATAAATTATTTCTGGGAATGGAACTAGAGAGAGGTCAAGGAAGACAATTTTACTGTTCATTTTAGAATCATAATTTGATATCTATTTATGCTGTGAATATATTATTTTAAAATAAAAATAGTACTCATGAGTTAATGATGAATATATATGTGGAATGGCATGATCTACTGGCAACTGAACTGACCCATTCTCTGCAAACATCAAAATTATAGATAAATTAGAAATAAATATATTCATGAGTGCTTCCAGAATTAGGAAGAAATAAGGAGTACACAGGCTAAAAGCTAAATTAAGGGGTTGGGCAGAGAGTGACAAGTAGATCACTGAAGTTCACTTTTACCATGAGAACCTTTGCCAAACCAGATGACACTGAATTTTAATTTTTAAAGCTTCCAAGGCCTCTAGGGAATGAAATAAAGCTTAAAACTCTCTCACAGTGGGTAGTCTCAAAGAAAATTCATTAATACAGTTAAAACTCCAGAGGGCAAGCTGTGCAGGTTAACAGTGGTATAAATCTTCTTTTCCTACCCATTAGAGGATTGGAGAGAAGTTAGTGGTATTGGACGTTTTGATTTTGAATGAATATAGGGGAATCACCCCTGAGAATCTGTTACATTTTATATTCATGTAATGATGTGAATTGTTAAAAAACATCTCTCAGAGATATTAATGAAATTAATTTTATTAATAAAAATAAGAGCTAGTGCTTATATAGTGTTTATTCTGTACCAGGCATCATGCCAAATGTTATAGTATTTGAGTACTATAATTATGGAGATTTTTAAAAATGAGGGAACTAGGGAATGCCTGGTGTCTCAATCAGTTAAGCTGCTAACTCTTGCTTTTGGCTGGGGTTATGATCTCAGGGTCCTAGGATGAGGCCCAAGACAGGCTCTGCACTCAGTGGGAAGTCTGCTTGAGGATTATCCCTCCCCCTTTCTCTCTGCCCTTTCCGCCACTTGTGCACATGCTCTATCTCTCTCTCTCTCAAATAAATAAATAAATAAATCTTAAAAAAATGAGGAAACTGAGGCTCAGAATTTAAAGTTTAAATGACAGAGTCAGAATTCAAACTGAAGCAATCTAGTAATAGAGTTCACTTTCTTGTTTTGTGCTCTTTTCTTTTGGCTTGAAGAATTAGGCTTACGAAAAATAAATATGACAGTATAATTGATTTTTATGACTTAAAACAAGAGATAAATAACTGTGAGGATCTCAGACATTGTAAAGAATAGAACTTTTCTTAAAATGCAATTTCTGTTTAGCAGAGACTGATAGAAGATTCAGTATTACAAGCAATATTGAAGTTAATAACTTTCCTCTAGTTATTGAGAGACTCAAAATTAATGACTATCAATTTAGTGGGAGAGTTGGAAGAATTTAATATACTTAGGTCACTTCATGGCTCAGAAAGGGGCGTGATTTGCCTAATGACAGTTGGCATCAAAAAAAATCACAAAAAATTTGAACAACATTTTCTAAAAATTAAAAAATGACTTGAATTTATTAGGCTTATTTGGTGAATAGTTTGCACTACAACATTTATTACTTGATAAACAGGCTTATAATACAGAGAGTTGAGAATGAAGGGAATTTAAAAATAAATTTTGATTTATATATTTATATTTTAATTTATATTAATTTGAGTTGTTAAATATTTTGAATATCATCCCTGAATAGGTTAAAGTTTAAGAACAAAAGCTTTGTAATCAGAGAAATATTGATTTTTTTCATCAAGTTTTTATTTAAATTCCAGCTAGTTAACATACAATAATAGTAAAATAGTTTTCATACAGTAGTACAATATTAGTTTCAGGTGTAGAATTTAGTGATTCAGTACTTACCTACAATCTGCATCACCTGTTTAACCTGTTTCCTCACTCCCACCTCCCCTCCAGTAAGCATCAGTTTGTTCTCTAGAATTAAGAGTCTATTTCTTGGTTTGCCTCTCTTTCTTTTCCTATGTTCATTTGATTTGTTTCTTAAATTCCATATATAAGCAAGATCATAGGGTATTTGTCTTTCCCTGACTGACATATTTCACTTAACATAATACTCTCTAGCTCCATCCATGTTGTTGAAAATGGCAAGATTTCATTCTTTTCGATGACTGAGTAATATTCTATAGTGTGTGTGTGTGTGTGTGTGTGTGTGTGTATTTCGTATCTTCTTTATCCATTCATCAGTTGATGTACATTTGGGCCCTTTCCATATTTTAGCTATTGTTGATAATTGCTGCTATAAACAATGGGTGCCTGTATCCCTTGGAACTAGTATTTTTGTAACCTTTGGGTAAATGCCTAGTAGTGCGATTGCTAGATAATAGGGTAGTTCTAATTTTAACTTTTTGAGGAAACTCCATACTGTTTTCCAGAGTTCACCAGTTTGCCCTCCCCTAACAGTGTAAGAGGGTTCCCCTTTATCTACATCCTCACCAACACCTGTTTCTTGTATTGTTGATTTTAGCCATTCTCATTGTAGTTTTGATTTGTAGAGAAAGGGTGTTTTTGATTTCTACTCCACCTCCTAGATGCCTGAGCTTAGGCAACTTCTTTAAATCTGTTACTTTTTTCTTTTTCTTTTTCTTTCTTTCTTTTCTTTTCTTTTCTTTTCTTTTCTTTTCTTTTCTTTTCTTTTCTTTCTTTTCTTTTCTTTTCTTTTCTTTTCTTTTTTCTTTTTCTTTTCTTTTCTTCTTTCCTTTTCTTTTAAAAAAGATTTTATTCATTTATTAGAGAGAGAGAGAAAGAGTGTACACAAGTGGAGAATTAGCAGGCAGAGGCAGAGGGAGAAGCAGGCTCCCCACTGAGCAGGGAACCTGATTGGGACTTGATCCCAGCCCAAGAGATGATAATTGTGGAGTCCATAGCTTTATAATAGAGCTTTTAAAGAGTGAAAGTGTCTTCTAATTTCCACTTTCCTTTAATATTCTAGAAGTAGAGGTTGGCTAAGAATCCAACTTCTCTATTAATTAGCTATTTCTGATTGATAAACTCAAAAATCTCAGTAGCATCAAACAAAAACCATTTATTAAACTGCAGGATTGCAGTTTAGCTAGAGAAATTTACCCCAGGGTGCAGGTTTCCTTGGGAAAATCCGCCTTATGCTGCCATTTGACTGAGGTGGCTCTTGGGACCAGCAGGATAACTGGGGCATATTCTCCTCATGGCGATAGCTGAAATACAAGAATCTTACTAGAGGAAAGAGAATAGGAAAATTACAGAACAAGGGAATTTTCCTGCTACACTGAAAGAAAGAGCCTCTCCTGTACTGGAAGGTTATATAAGGATAAAGAAAGGTGGCAGTAAGGGAGTTGATATTTGAGTGTGAAACTTGCATCATGCTCTCCCACATTGTGGGTGAACTCTGGTAAGATTGGGGGTTGGGTAGTAGTGGTGGATAAATGGAGACTGAAGTTAAGAAATCCCAGAAGTGATAAAGTATGAATTCCACTTAATACTTGAGAGCCTGGATGAGTGCTAGAGTAATACTATCCTTTCCCCATACTGGTGGCTACTGCAAATATAAAGTTAAAATGGTTGGGGTACCTGGGTGGCTCAGTTGGTTAAGCATCTGCCTTCACCAGGTCATGATCTTGGGATCCTGGAGTGGAGTCTATATCAGGCTCCTTGCTCAGCAGGGAAAAAAAAAAAAAAAAAAAAAAGAAAGTCCTCAGTCAGGGTCTAGTCAGAAATAGATAATACAAGTAATTGTATATATTGGAGAACTGAAAAAGCAAAAAAGAAACACTAAAATATCTTAGAAATAGTAACAGAGGCAATCAGTGCCACCATTTTTAGGCCTTGGGGAGCAAGAGGAATAGGTGAAATTATTATAACTTGAAAACTTGGAGAGACCTGTTGTTGCTGGGATTCAGCCTTCTGAAGAGGCGGTATAGCTCAGCTGGTGCTAGTGTCTCAGGAGCTCAAAAGTGAGGTCAGATCCTTGGGACTTTGAAGATAGTAAAAATGTATTAGAAATGGATTTCATCTGAACTATTTCACAAGAATCAAAGTTATTCTGACTAAAAACTATATTACCCTCAATCTTTTTTAGAATTTCTCACTGGGATTTATATAGAAAGTACTTTGATTTTTGCATAGTATTTAGAGTTTATTTTGTTGGTTGATTAGTTTGCTTATTGGTATCGTATCATTCATCTAACCATTGGTGAGGGAAGGTACATTAAAATGATTTTCTGGACATAAGCTTATTAATGCAAGTAAAGGAATTTATGCAAATGATTTCTGACACACAGGAAAGTGAGTTGGTCTCAGTGCACTTAGATACTGCCTGTATTTCCATTACATTTTGAAGCCTCTCTAAATTTTCATGTAATCGTCTAACTTCATTAGTTCAGAAAATGTGTTTGATATGCAAGTAGCAAGAATAAGTGCTGCTGGATGCTATCTTCATCAAAGCAGAGAAAGAATAGTGAAGGCAACTCCTGATCCAGATGTTTTGGGATAAGCCAGATTCTAGTAGCCTATATTTTGATTGGGTGCAATTGCCTGTCAGTACCTATACAGATTGTGAGAAGAATGCTGTTCTATAGTTTTAGGTATTTTTGGTTGCCCTACATTAGTCTCAGAAGTAAGTAATAACTTCATGAAGAAATGATTTTATCTTTACTCTTTGGTTGTACTTTCATGTGTTTTGAAAATGAAATCTGTCCCAACTATGAAGGTGTCATGTTTATTTGAACAACAGCAAAATGACTCATATTCTGTATAATCTCTGAGGTTTAAATTTTGCTAAATTTGTGGCATCCATCCCAATCTAATTCCTATATTTTATATCAACCTGTCATTATTTTGTAGCTTATGTGGTATAATTTTGAAGGGATACAGAGTGACATAAGGAAAACTAAAGCAGGAGCATGTTGGAAAAATTGTAGCTACACAGATTCATTTGCTACTATGGGAAAGAATTACTGCTTTCAAATTAAGAAGCAGATACATAGGAAGAAACACCTTCATTCACCAGTCTTTCTAATACCTTCTATTATATCCTGTTGGCTGAATCCAACAGAGAGCCATCTAACAAAGCACAAATATGGTTTGAAGATTCCCACGCATGGCCCTGGAACAATAAAAAGCTACAAATCTGGTACATTTCACTCCCTTGACCACTTAGCACCCATATGCATCTTTTTACTCATATGTGAATTTCCACATGATATTCCAAACAACTCTTAAGTTTCTGCCTAATATGATACAACTATATTTTGTATAACAAAAGTTTTCTCACTCTTCAAAATGAGGAGATAAAAGTTTCCAACAGTGATTGTCTTTATATCTGGCCAGTTCATTTGTTCAACAATTAAAATCCTATGTGATCTGAGTTCAGACTGGAATAAAAATTTGGTCATAGCCTATCTAAATATTTTGTTATCTAAATACTGTTATAATTTTTTTCTTTTCCCTTTTTTAAAAAAAAGATTTATTTGAGAGAGAGAGAGTATGTGTATGCACATATGTGAGTGAGTGGAGATGAAGAGGGTCAGAGAGGGAGAGAGAATCTACAGCAGACGCCCCACTGAGTGCAGAACCTGATACAGGCTTGCTCTCACAACGGTGAGGCCATGACCTGAGCTGAAATCAATAGTCTGTCTCTTAACTGACTGAGCCACCCAGGCACCCCACTTTGTTAACTTCTTATAAAACTTTTAGAAAATAAAAAGAAGGAAGATGAAAATAGTTAACACACACACACACACACACACACACACACACACACAGGAAGAGAGAAGGAAATTTATAGCTAACTAGTCCAAGGCTGTAGATGATATTTCTGACTTCCTTTTTCTGCACCCCGCCCCACCCCCCATGTTTCCTTTGCCCTCAATCAGGGTATCAGTTGTTCAGGGTTCTTTATGTAATGGAAGACTAAACCTGTGCCCTGATAAAGTGTTTCCTGCCTTCACTGTGTATCAGCAATTTAGATTTCACATGTTAATTGTGACAAATCACTGCAGTCAGTAGAGTAACCTCTACTTTGTTTCAGTAGCATCAGTCACCCAAAATGCTAGTTAAACACTCAAATTTCAAGTCTGTAGAATCAGAGCTGTATCTCTAAGTGGAAGCATTTCTCTCTTGGGAATCAAGATTTATAAATAAATAGAGCTCAAAGTTATGGAGACAGGAGGCAAACACTTTGTGTGTTATTGGTAAAATAATGAGAAGAGGTACTTGATATATATTGCATATGAAGCACCATGTGTGCTTAAACTCTGTCCTCTCAAGGTCTGATCTTGCAACTGGCACCTTAATTGAGTTTTCAGCAAGCCCTTCTATTGTTCTTGTAGATTGACTGCTTTTAAGTGATGAGGGTATGTTAGACCTAGTGAATTTTGTGAGCACAAGCCTGATGCTACATTTCTTTTACTGTGAAATAAGTTCCTTGATCAGAATTAATGTCTAGAATATCGTAACAGTAAATAAGCCAAAGGAGGGCAGTACTGGTGATAGAATTATTGACAAGGAAGACAGATGAGGTCCTTTATTGTAATGACTTTTTTAAGGTTTTGAAGTCAAGGTTATGCTGTGTTCTTAAAAAAGAGTAAGTGTTCTTTTTCCTCCTGTTCTCTCGAAGAGTTTATTTTTTGCAAGATTGATTTATTCTTCCTTAAATTTTATAAGGATTCACTCTTAAAGAATTCTAGACATGTGATTTTACTTGTGGGAAGGATTTAAAGAAAGAATTTGATTCCCTTATCTATTAAATGTGTATTTCTGATGATTTGGTGTCTGGGTCTTGTTGACCTTGAAGAGACTGCACCTTCTAGGATTAACCAATTACTGGAGATAGTAAATGACTCTCCTATAAATGTTCCTTTCTTAGGCAAACTAACCAATCCAGGGCTCACCATCAACCAACTCCTCTATGGGGTTCTCATACTAGGGGCCATTGTTTTCTGGCTTTAATCACCCCAAGAATAGGTACCAGACAAGGAACAGCCCACTGTGCTGCAAAGCCTGCTGAAATTATTCAAATCAGCCAATCCTAAACCTACATACCCTGTCTCGATGTTACTTCCTGTGGAAATCACAGTAAAGGCTCTCATCCATATTTTCATCTTCCTGCCTCCCCACCAATCGTGATGTTTCTCTGTGTGACCCTCTATGACATTGAGATCTGTGAGTATAACAAGCTTTTAGCAAACTTTGTCTTCTCATCTCTCAATCTGTCATATCACCTTGATGTACTAAAATAATAATAAAACCAATTTTTATACACCTTAATAGATACTGGACTATTTATATTTTGTTTTTCTTCTTTTGTCTACTTCTATTAATTTACCTTTTAGAGAAATATACCCATTTCTTCCAAACTGGCAAATATATTTGCTTAATCATAGTATTTCCATCTTTTTTTGTCTATAAGATTTATAGTGATGCCCCTTCCTTTCCTCCTGATATTGGTAATTTGTGTTTTCCTACATCCCTCCCTCCCTCCCCTTCCTTTTTTTCTGTAATCAATCTTGCTAGAAGTTTACCATTATTTATAATCTGTTTTTAAAGAAAACTTTGACTTTGTTTTTATCTGTTCTATATTTTCTATTTCATTGATTATAATTTTTCTTTGTACTTTCTTTAGGTTTGACTTGTTCTTTTTCTAGTGTCTTGAAATGGAAGCTTAATCAATTATTTTTCAGTCTCTTTTTGATTATATGTATTTTTAAGACAATTTCCTTCATATACTGCTTAGCTGTATTCTGCACATTTTATATTATTTTTAATTTTGACTTAAAGTATTAATTCATATTTTAAAAATTTGATGTATTTAGAAGAGTACTATTTAATTTTTATAAAATTGGCTTTCTAATTGTTATTCTTTCAAACTTGCTTCCATTATGAAACATAGAATATATTCAATTATTTCAATGTGTTAAAAATGTAAAGGCTTTCTTTATTAATCAGCATATGATCAACTCTGTGTGTGTGTGTGTGAGGAATGACCCATCATACTTTGTGATATCTGTAGAGTTCTCCTGAATGCATTAAAATATTCTTAATAGTACATAATAGTACATACTATTTTATCTGCAGGCTATCTCAATATCAGGAGATAGAATTTATTAGGAATTGCAGATTTAGCTTTATTTGGAACATCCTGATTATCCCCAACAATTACTGTTAAGTGTCTTAAAATCTATTCATATTAACCAATATTTGAATTTTTGGTTTCAGTGGGAAACTTTTGACAGAAAAGATGGAGAGTAGTAATATTTTTCTCAATTTCTTTTTTTTAAAAAGGTTTTATTTATTTATTCATGAGAGACACACACACAGAGGCAGAGACATAGGCAGAGGAAGAAGCAGGCTCCACGCAAGGGAGCCCAATGTGGGACTCTATCCTGGGACTCCAGGACCATGCCCTGGGCTGAAGACAGATGCTTAAGTGTTGAGCCACCCAGGCATCCCTTTTTCTCAATCTTCTAATGAGCCTTCTATGACTTTAAGTATTCAAGAATATCTTTTAAAAATCTTAATTTTACTTTGGGCCATTGTCACTCACACTTAAGACCATTTCTTTGAAGTTGGTTTTAATTTGTCTTAACTTAAAACAGATTGTCTATTTTTTTAAAGGCAGATATTCTGTTTTCATTGTTGTCCTTCCTGGTTTTGTATCATACTAGGTACATACATACTAGGTTCTTAGCATATAGTTTGACATTAAAGGAAGAATATAAACCAGAAGATTCTCTTTTTTTCTTATAAGCAGTACTTACCTCAAAGGAAGAATAATATAATTATAAACTATTGAATGAGCCTAAAAGGAGATGAAATCCTTGTCAAATTGATATATTGTCTAAAAGAAATACTTGGCATTGCCTTCATAAAAGTTGAAAAAAAAGTTGAGAAAATGGATTTCTTTTATTTTGTACCTTGCGGGTAGCCTCGTTGTGGTTTTTTTGTGCCTACATTTTCTGAAATTCAAGACTATGTGAGGTTATTTTTATTCTTTATTTCAATATAGCTTGTGGATATGTCTTTACCTAAATATGGATATAATTTTTACTTTATTTTTTAAGTTTAATTATTTAAAAAAAATTTTATTTTTTAGTAGACTTCATATGCAACATGGGGCTTGACTCACAACCCTTAGACCGAGAGTTTCACACATTAATGATTGAGCCAGACAACTGCCCCTGAATATACTTTTTAAATATTAAATTTATTTTACTTATTTTCAAATGCTGTCATGTATCTAAACTTTTCATCGTTATGTTTTGATCTTTTCTTAGCTGGGTGAGATTGATGTGGAGAAACAAAGGCAAAAGAAAAGAAAATTAAATTTCCCTACAATTTACAGCCCATTGACAAGACGTTGAGACAGGCAGAGTGAATTTCCTGGAGAAACTTAACTAACTTGATGTTAATACTTTTGTTAAGGACAAAAGGCAATCTTAGCTTAACATTATCCCAACCTTCAGGATCCTATAAGTCTCCTTTAACATATAAAAATTTCTTTGGGAACTTGTCTACTCCCCAAGATACATGTTGGCAGTCATCCCCCTAGCATATGGCCCACTGATATACATCTGAAGGGTCTCATGACTAAGGTTTTATTAGATAGTAATAAATGACCTTTTCTTAACTATAGCTAGCTCCCTCAAGGTCATGGAAACTTTGCTTCCAAATTCCTTAGACTTAAGCTCCCTAACCCTAACCCCCTCCCAACTTGAAAGTATATCATCAGTCTTCCCTCACAACCCCAGTGCAGCTCTTTCTGCCCATGCTCCTGTCCTCATTTTAATAAAAATGCTTTAATAAAAACACCTTTTGGTACTGAGGCTGTCTCAAGAATCTTTTTTTTTATTACCTTTTTAAAAAATATTTTGTTAAAGTATTCACAAGAGACATGCATACACAGAGAAGCAGAGACATAGGCAGAGGGAGAAGCAGGCTCCCTGCAAGGAACCCCATGTGGCACTCAATCCCGGACCCTGGGATCGTGCCCTGAGCCGAAGGCAGACATTCAAACTCTGAGCTACCCAGGCATCCTCAAGAATCCTTTTTGACTGTTCACTTGGAACCCCAGTATTTCCACATGAAGATAAGTCAAGCTTACATAAAAATAGAAAAATATGAAAGTCATTTATTATTTGTCAGTGTTCAGATTTTCTCAATTTGTTCTATTTTTCTCAATTCTGTTTTCTTTTCTTTTTTTTTTAATTTATTTTTTATTGGTGTTCAATTTACTAACATACAGAATAACCCCCAGTGCCCGTCACCCATTCACTCCCACCCCCCGCCCTCCTCCCCTTCTACCACCCCTAGTTCGTTTCCCAGAGTTAGCAGTCTTTACGTTCTGTCTCCCTTTCTGATATTTCCCACACATTTCTTCTCCCTTCCCTTATATTCCCTTTCACTATTATTTATATTCCCCAAATGAATGAGAACATATAATGTTTGTCCTTCTCCGACTGACTGACTTCACTCAGCTCTGTTTTATTTTCTTGGTAACCTATCTCATTTATAGGTTCTTTAAGTTAGTTCAGTGTGGTGATTCTTTTTCATAGTCGTGGTGAGCCGCTATTACAGTAGTTCTAATTGGGCTCAGAAAATCATCAATTTAGTTGTGTTTGCCCTAAACATAATTTATAGGAATATATGATGAACATCAATTTAACTTGAGATAAGAATGTGGTCTCAGATAGAGATTACTGTGAAAATAACTCTGTAGAGAGAGGTTTTCTTGCTTGTTGGTATCAAGTATTACATATATCCAGTTTAGATACATCATTTCAAAGAACTGATTATCTTTCACATGTAGAACTTATACTGTTCTAAATTTTGGAGATTTTATTTTTAATACCTGTTCTAAAAAATAATTGATTTGAGCTTTGATATTCTCAGGATTTGCAATGATAATTTTTTTCATTAAAATAAACACAAATCAGGAAGTAAACCTAAATGTTATATTATTGTAAATGTTAAAATTTGTATTCAAGTTGTCCATTTAAGTTTGCCCATGAAATCAAAAGTTGGATGCTAAACCGACTGAGCCCTCCAGGCACCCCATCTGGATTTTCTTTGACACTTAAATTGCTCAAATTCCCTTTAGGATGGAGGTTATTTTTAATATCATTGTAAAATATTTGTTGTGCTGTCAATATTCCTAGAATGTACATACTAATGTGAATTTATTTTGCTGAGAGATTTTGCTTCAAGCTTCATGATAAAGATATCCCTTTCTTCTTTAGAATTATATTTATTGGATCATTATTATAGCTAGATTTCTCCATTTATTTGCTAATGGAACCAGAATTATATGCCAACTGGTAAGGTCAGTGTTTCTTAGCCTTGGTGTAGAAAGCTTCTTAGAATCAGTTAGAGAACTGTAAAAAATGCCAGTGTCAAGTCCCTAGCCCTAGATAGTGTGAATTGTGTGGAGTGGGTCCCAACTATCTATATTTTTTAAAGCTCTAGACAATGTTAAGACAAGTGCATGTTGAAAACTGAGTTATAATTTATACTAAATTTTACTCAGTGTTAGTTCTCCCTTACTTTCTAATTAGTTTAATTTTAAACATTTACCCAGTTGTTCATTCATTTGTTCAGCATATATTCATTGAGGGTTTAGCATGAGCAGTTCTAGATGTTAGGAACGTAGAGGTGGACAAGACAAACAAGATCTTTGCCTTCATGGAAATAATATTTTAATGTACAGGGGGAAAGGAGGCCATAAGTAAAATAATTAAATAATTGTGACTTTTTTTTCTGTTGGTGTTATGCGTCAGGATGAAAATATACAGGGTTATGTGAAAGAGCAATGATGGAAATATGGGGTGGGTTGATACTCCCAGAAGTTTTCTCTGATAACAGCATTGAGTTAAGATCTAAATGAGAAGCTAGTGGTGAGAAGGGGCTAAGGAAGATTGTTCCAGACAGAAGGAGCTTCTAGCATCAGAGCCCCAGGGAGAAAAAAATAACTTGACATATTTGAGGAACAGAAAGAAAATTAGATGGATGGTTTTCAGATTAGAAAAATCATTTATTTGAATTGATATTCCTCCAAAGGTAATGTATCATTTGTGTCTGATTGATTTCAAGATTTTTTTTTGTCTTTAGTTTTCAGCAATTAGATTATGATGTGTCTGGTTATAGATTTACTTAGGTTTATCTTGTCTGAGGTTCTTGAATTTGTGGGTTTATATTTTTCGTCAAATTTGAGAATTTTTAGCCATTCCATATATATTATATATATATATAATATATATATATTATATATATATAATTCTTGCACTCTTCTCTCCTGAGTCTCTGACACAAATGTTAGACCTTTTGGTATTTTCACACAGATATGTGGCTCTGTTAATTCTTTAAAATCTATTTAAAAATCTACTTTCTCTTTGTTATTTTGATTTGGATAATTTCTGTTGATCTCTCTTTAAGTTGATTCTTTTCTTATCATCTCCATTTGGCCACTTAGCTCACCCAGTGAGATTTTAAAAATGTGTTAATTGTATTTTCCACTCTAAAATTGTCATTTAGTTTTTCTTTGTATACTCTATATTCTTACTAAGAGTTTTTAATTTTTTCATTTGTTTTAAGAATGTTATAATTGCTTCTTGGTACTTTTGTATGATATCTTTTTTTAAGATACTTGTCAGATAATTCCAGCATCATCTGTCTCATTTTGGGGATGTCATCTCTTGATTATTTTTTCTTATTTGAGTTGAGATTTTCCTTTTCCTTCATATGATGAGTGATGTTGGATTGTGTCCTGGACGGTTTCAGTACTATCTATGTTAAGCAATTCTGGTTCCTACTGAAATCGATTTTAGCAGATAGTCAATTTATTTGGGTTTAGGGCACACATCCTGGACCATTTTTGTGGGCTGTAGTTCAGATGTCAATTTAGTATTTAAAATCTTTGTAGTGTTATTTTGTTCTATCCTGTTTGTATGCTACCAGTGGCCAATTTGAGACTTGGACAGTATTTCACATGATATTTAAGTTCTCAGAGCTTTTACTTTGTTGATTTGATTCTGGTTTTACCCATGAGCCACTTGGGGGTATACCAAAGACTTCATATACAGATTTAAATGATTCTTTTCTTCAGCTCTCTCTCTTCTGTAATCTTCTCCTGCCACTCTAGCTTGAAGGAGGCAAGGTGCTGCCTTTTTGTTGTCATACTTAATATAGAGTGGAATTGTGTGATAAGACTCTGCCCTGTATTTTCTGCATCATCAAATGGGGAGCAGGAGAGTGCACTTCATTAGTGCAGCATGTAACTGGCTAGGGCTCTGCTCCACATTCTCCACAGCACCTGGTGGTGGAGGGGCAGCATGCAGACATTTTAGCAGTGTTTCTGTGGAGTAAAATGAGTGTAGTCAAAAGTCCTACAGGAATTTCTTCTAACTGGTTCTTTGGCTAGACAGAACAGGCTTTTCTTGAAGCTGTTTCTTTTTCTTTTTCTTTTTTTTTTTCCTGTGTCAGTTGGCATTTCCAGGGTATGGGCTATTCTTGTGTCTAATCTAGAATGTATATGGGGCGGGGGGGGGGGGGGTAGGGAATTAACTGAATTAACTATTAGGTCTTCCCTTGAATCCTGAGCATTTTAGTCACTTTATTATATTCTCTGTTCTTCTGGGAGTTCTGATAGCTGTATTTGATCTAAGATTTTAGTTGTAATTTACAGGATTAAGGTGGGAAGTGCTTATTCCATTTTGTCTGGAATGGAAAGCCCCCTGTTTAATTTTCAAAGCTTTTAGTTAGTTGCTTTTTTGTATTCCGTCTAAGGTTTTTAGATGGATTCAGTGAGAGAGGTAAGATGGATTATATTTATTCCATTTTAACTAGAGCTAAAACTCCTGTATTTGATTTTTTTTAGTGCTAAAATATAAGTATTTTTAAAAATTATTTTCCAATTATTTATTCTAACATTTAGAAATACATAATACATACTGACCTTTGTCCAGTGATCTTGAGAAATTTACTTATTTATTCTAATAGTTTATATGCAGTATATACTTCAGGTTATTTATATACAAAGCCATATAATCTATGGAAAATGACTGCAATCCCTATGCATATGATGATTACAATGATGATGATGAAGATGACTATCACGTTTTAGTGTCTGGCACCAGCAAAATGTTGAATAAAACTGAGGTTGAACATCTTTATTTAGTTTCTTGGAGAACATTTCAATATTTCACAATATTGTATAATAAGAACAGTAAGTAAAAAATCTTTATTATTAAAAGAAGTCCTTTTCTATTTCTACTTTGCTAAGAGTTTATATTGGGAATACATATTAAACATTAATTTTTTTAACATCTATTTGGGATACTTATGATTTTTCTTTATTCTCTTATTTAGTAAATTATATTGATTGCTTTTTGAATATGAATTAATCTGTTCATGATGTCATATCCTTTTTATATGTTATAGCATATAACTTTATATAGCATATAACTTTACTTGCTAATATTTTATTTAGGACTTATGTTTCTGTTTCCAAGGGACAGGTTGTTATTTAATTTTTCTTTTTAGTGAGTTCATTGTCAGGCTTTGATATCATGGTTATGGTTACCTCATAAATTAAGTTGATAACTATTGCTTCTTTTCTTATTTCCTGGAAGAATTTGTGTGGGATTGGTATTTTTCCATAAATATCTCTTAGAATTCACTGGTGAAACCAATTGAGACTAGAATTTTTTGAGATAGTTTTTAATAACAGATTAAATTCCTGTAGTAGGTTAAGGGACTGTTTTTCAGTTTATTTCTTGTGCTAGTTTTCTTCTCATTATATTTGTTGGTCAATTTTGCTGGACTTAAAAAAAAAAGATTTTATTTATTCATGAGAGAGAGAGAAAGAGAGAGAGAGAGGCAGAGACATAGGCAGAGGGAGAAACAGGATCCATGCAGGGAGCCTGATGTGTGGGACTCGATTCCGGAATTCTGGGATTATGCCCTGAGCTGAAGGCAGACGCTCAACTGCTGAGCCATCCAGGCATCCCTTGCTAGATTTTGAAGATCAATGTTATTGCTCTTTTCAAATAACCATGTTGTGGTTTTGTTGATTTTCTATTTTCTATTTATTGCTCTTGCTGTCTTTTTAAAAAAACTTTTCACTTTATTTAGGTTTAATTAGCTGTTTCTCCAAATTTTTAATTGGATGCTTAGATATTTGATTTTGGTTATTCTTCTCTATAGATTTCTCTCTAAGCCATATTAGCTGCATTCCATACATATTGATACATCATATTTTCATTATAATTTATTTTATTGTTTTTATTTTATAAAAGATTTTATTTATTTATTCATAAGAGATAGAGAGAGAGTCAGAGACACAGGGAGAAAGAAGTAAGCTGCCTACGGGGAACCTAATGTGAGACTTGGTCCCTGGACTCCAGGATCACATCCTGAGCCGAAGGCAGACAAGCAACCACTGAGTCACTCAGGCGTCCCCTTATAATTTACTTTAAAATATTTTATTACTTCCATTATAATTTGTTCTTTGACTTGTCAACTTGAAAATAATGAGCCAGAAAGAGAGGCAAATGAATGTTTATCAGTATTAAAGAATTGGAATTTGAGGAAAACAGACTCAGTAAGAAACCCAAATAGTATTCCTACTTGTAGGGTAAAAGCGAGAGTTTTTTTTTTAAATAAGATTTTATTTATTTATTCATGAGACGCAGAAAAAGGGGGAGGCAGAGGCAGAGAGTGAAGGAGAAGCAGGCTCTCCGCAGAGTAGAGAAGCCAACATGGGACTTGATCCTAGGATCCTGGGATCATGACCTGAGCCTAAGGCAGATGCTTAACCAACTGAGCCACCCAGGCACCCGAGCAGGAGGTTTTTATGAGAAAAAGGAAGGAGGTAATTACATGATTTAAAGAAATGAAAAAAAGTTTTTCCAAGGGTATCGAGAATTTAAACTACTCTGGATTATACCTTGGTTGACTATTGGCTCTATCTTCACATAGACTATAACTATTAGTTCTGTGATTAGGATGTCCATTCTCCTGCTGACTTCTCAGGCAATTACTTCTAACAAGTGATGTTTTGCTAGGTTGATTTGACCCAATTCAAACAGAGATGGTTAAGGCAATTTCTCTGCAGTAGGTGCTCTACTCCATTTTACAATGGCTCCAGTCATGTCAATTTTTCACATATCCAGTGGAGTATTAGTATTGTACTGTTTAATTTCCAAACACTTATGAATTTACTATGTATTGTCATTTTTCTAGATTCCTGTCTTATTTCACTGTAGTTAGAAATATAATCTAATTGATTTAAATCCTGCAAAAATTTATTAAGACTTGTTTTATAGTTTATAATATGGCATACTTTGGTAACTGTTCCATCTATACTTGAAAAGACAGTATATTCTGCAGTTATTAGGTACAGTGATCTAAATATGTCAATCATCTCAAATTTGTAATAGTACTATTCGGCTCTTCCATGTTCTTAATTTTTATCTGTTTGTTCTATATCTGCTTGTTTAAAACAAAGACAATTGTTTTGAAATCTTGAACTTGCAATGTGGACTTATTTTTTCTTTTAATATTGCCTGTTTTTGCAGAATCAAAATAAAATGAGGAAGTTTGATGAAGATTATTTTTAACTTTTATCTTTTTAAAAATATTCTCTCCTTTTCTCTGGTTTCCCATTAGACAAATAATGTGTAAAAATGTAATTCAATTATAAAAATGCCAGCTTTTGATCACCATTTCTCTCTTCCCTCATAACTTTCCTGAACTTTAAAATTTCCATTCATTTGCATTTTGGAAAGTAAATGATTTTATCGTTGCATTCAAGTTATTTGCAACTTAATAATTGAAGAATTTAAATAACAGAGTAAGTAATTTCATGAAAAACTAAATGCCTTGCTATGGAAATTATTTTAAGCAAGGGATAAATGATGGTTCCCATGATCCCTACCTAGTTATGTAATTCTTTTTGCAAATCATACATATGTGTTAGTGTTACCTTATCTGAAAGCACTTCAGTTATTGGTATTTTGCATGTATTGCAAACTTTAGAATACCGTACCATTGACATTTCTCCAAGAAAACATTCATAATGATTTAGTGATTGAACATCCAATATTTGGAAAGGAAAAATCTAGAAGTTTAAGTTTTAGAATGAAGTGAAGGATTTTTAAAGACTGTATTATAAATATTTTATGATTCAAAGCATTTTGACTACTGTTATTTCATGAATATAAAATACAGAATCTTTCACTTGTGAGGAATGCATTACTAATGATATCGTATAATTCAAGTCTCAAATGAGTTTCACATAGGAATAAATATAAAGTTATGGGTATATATTCAGTGGCCATCCATTGTAATTTACAAACAAATTAGGAGTCCTGGTTTTGTAGCCATATCACACACAGGCGATTGTTTTGTTTTTTAAATTTTTCATTATTCCTACCTAGTTATGTAATTCTTTTGGCAAATCAAACGTCTACAGCATTTGTCTTTGTTCACTTTTGACAGTATTTACTTGTTATTTTTCTTGTTTTCCATGTATATTCTGAATTATATAGGCATTGACTTCAGTTAGAAGAATGAACAGTTAGAATGTTATAGGTTTTGGGACGCCTGGGTGGCTCAGCAGTTGAACGTGTGCCTTTGGCTCAGGGCGTGATCCCAGAGTTCCGGGATTGAGTCCCACATTGGGCTTCCTGCGTGGAGCCTGCTTCTCCCTCTGCCTGTGTCTCTGCCCCCCTCTCTGTCTCTCTCATGAATAAATAAATAAAATCTTAAAAAAAAGAATGTTATAGGTTTCATTAGTTCCAGGCATAATTTTTTATATTAATTTTATGTTGCTTGATTTAAGTTAACTATGATAATTTGTGTAATTTCTTACCACAGTGATTATTTCAGATGGGAATAGGTACTAATATGGACAAGAGAATAGCCTAGAATTATGCTCTTTGGTTGAAGAAAAAAGAAATATTCTCTTCTGGATTGTATAACAGATGGGACATAAGGCTGTTGTGAAGAAAGCCTGCCTACAGAAGGAAATGACACGTGATAGAGAATAAGGCTTAGAGAATCAAAGAGAAATAGAATTGAAATCCTGTTTAAGTGACATCTAAAACCCACCCTTCTAAAACAGTGATAGTTAACCCAGTGCATACATTGGAAGTTATCTGAGAACCTGTTAAAACATGTATATGTACTCATGGAGTACCCAAGACCACTTGAAGCATGATCTCTGGAGAGGGAAGCATTGGGATGTGGGCAAGAATAATTTTTAAAAACCTCACTAGGTGATTCTGAAGTATAGACATGGTTGAGAACCTTTGCTCTAGAGTTTTCAGTTTATGGGCCCATGATTTGCTTTATTGTTTAAGTTCATTTGTGTTTCTTTTTCTAGTTTATGCAACTAAAAACAACCTCACTAATATACAAGGAAAGAAGATCTAATTAGAAAAATTTAGGAAGGAAACTTAGCATGATAAACATCAGTACAGAACTTCTATACCAGCATCTCAGAGTCTAGGCCTAGCACTTGCTAAAACAGTCTAACAACTATTAAGTTCCGTTTGTTAGGAAAATTGGGAAAAAAAGGGAATGGTGCAAACCATTGCTATAAGATAAGAACTTTTTTTTTTAAGATTTATTTATTTATTTATTCATGATAGACATAGAGAGAGAGAGGGGCAGAGACACAGGCAGTGGGAGAAGCAGGCTCCATGCCAGGAGCCTGACACGGGACTCGATCCCGGGACTCCAGGATCGTGCCCTGGGCCAAAGGCAGGTGCCAAACTGCTGAGCCACCCAGGGATCCCCAAGATAAGAACATGTTAAGCCATCCTAAGATATATAATTATGGCTTTATAAAAACACTCTTTCATATTGGATAGTTAATATAGTTAACAGAACCAGACATATCTGCTCCAAGATCTTTTCATTTGGATAGGAAGGGACACTGTGTCATAAATTTGACTATACCTCTTGAAAGATTATGTAATCTTAGGCTTGATTTGTAATGTTTTCTCTCTATGTTACAGGTAAATATGGCCTTTTTATTTTCTTTGGAGTATTTTAAGTGTAAACTAGGCACTTTAAAGGAGATATTTTAGTAACAAACCCTCATTCACAATACACTGGCAGAATGGTACAGCATCTTGTTACCGCGTCATAATCATCAGACTTACTTCAGTTGCTTGACCACATATTGTACTGCATTTTCTTTTGGGGTTATACTTTGAGCCCAATATTAATCTGATTTTGAAATAAATAATATATTCTTATTTTCTGTTTGAGTTGTAGGATTTCCTTATTTAGCATTTGGTCACATTTATTTAAAAAATTCACAAGATGGCCGAAAAATATAGAATTGAGAAACACGATTGGGAGTGAAAATGACATCAAATATTCTATTACTTTTTGGAATTTTTTCTTGGTCACTGAACTGCAATGACTTTTTAAAATTATTTTTTTTCTTTTTAACCTTTTAGAAATCAATTTCTTACTCTTTCTCTGAGCTGCTTTTGTTCACTAGCCCCAGGCTGATGGTTACTGTTGAGATGCAGGTCTCTAAACAGGCATACCAGTATTGGAAAATCTGTGCAAGTTTCCTGAACTGGTTTACTGAATCAAGGAAGACTTCAATTCAGAAATGTAAAGAAATAGGCATATCAATGACCAAAGATCATACTGAGCATTACTTAATGTACACTGGCAGCTGAAAAGTATGGTTAATACTTTGAGTTGAGCAGTTAACTGGCAATCCTGTGATAAATGAACTCAGGAGAGAAATGCTGAACCCTTTGAGATGATCATAAGAAATGAGGTTCTGGAATGCAAAGTTATAGCCAAAGTAGACAAGAGGTAATTCTTAGGAAGTAAATTATTTTAGAAAATAAATTTTATTCTATTTTTGAAACTAGGAACCAGAAGAAATTGCTTTGATTTGAATGGCCTGTTTCCTGAATAGTACAATGAGCAATTGTACTACATTTTATTAACTCTCCATGAATGAGTGTTCTGAGAGAAAATGGTAATATTTTTATGAAGGAATTTGCCATCTTAATTCCTTTTTGAAACAAGGTGACATAAATATTACAGCAAGTAATTTGTGAATCATATATATTACAGAAAAGATGTATGAAAAGGAAATATATAAATCACAGATTTACACCTGGATTTATTCATAAAATAAACCTTCTAGTATGTGCTTCATCTTTAAAAATTACATAGGCAGAACTTTTAGGAATTCTCAGTTGTCTACACTTATTTTACTCATGTTTATTCAGATTACCCACACATTTTATCAAATGCTATAAATCATTTCTACTTTATTTCTGTGCTATCCATAGTCTTGCTGCTATGGCCTTACACAGGGTCTTGTTTGGTTATGTCTTCAAACATTTCTGTTTTGTTGGAGATAAACTTAAAATCCTTGCCTTCTCATAACCCTCCCTCTTCAGCTTTTCAGAGATGACATATTTCCCAATAAAATTTTCATTGATTATCCCGCTTTTCCTGATCTTTCCGTTCATAGTCCTAATATTCCTGGCGATTACTTTTATTTCCAGATCTTTGCTTCTTCACTCTCCTTTTACATTAGGAAAGAAACTATTGTCTTCTTGAAATCATTGTTACTCCAATCTTTAACTTCTTAACCTTACCCTCCAAACAAATGCTTTTGATATCCAAGATGTATTGTATAGACTTCAGTTGCTGACAGTAAGAAACTACTTTAACTATTTTAAGCACAAATGGATTTCTTATCAGGTAGATTAAGTGTATGAAAAAAACACTGGAGAACTGGAGAAATCACAGTAGGATACGACTACCTATTAAGTTGGCTAAGATGGAAAATATTGACTATGTCAACTGGTGAGGGCACAAAGGAACTGGCAATCCCATATGCTGTTGGTCAGAATGTAAAACTGTACAAACACTTTGGAAAATAGTTTTGGAGTTTATTAAAAATTTTAACATTTAGCCACCATATTTCCCAGCCGTTCCACTTCTGAATATTTACCTAAGAGAAAAGAAAGCATATATCCATACAAAGACTTGTTCGTGAATGTTTATATCAATGTTACTTAAAATAGTCAAAACTTGTAAGTGAACTAAATGTGTATCAATTGGCAAGTGGATAAAAGCATTGTGGTATATTTATGTAATGGAAACAGAATATACAGATCTAATTTTCCTCAGCAATAGAAAGGAATAAATTGATACATAGAACAATATGAATGAATAAATCTTTATGCTGAGTGAAATAATAAACTGAGTGAAAGAATACAGACAAAAATTAATATGTATTGTACTGTTTATACTGTTTGATTCCATTATATAAAATTTTAGAAAATGCAAATTAATCTATAATGACAGAAAGTAGGTTAGTGATTCCTCAGAGATGAAGACAGTGAGGATAGATAGGAGGCAGGGATTACAAAGGACATAACACAACTTGTGCGAGTGGTGGTGATATTTGTTTTCTTGATTATTACAATGGTTTCATGAGAATATACATATCCCAAGATTATCAAATTTAATTTTTAAATACATGCATTATTGTATGTCAATTACACTTCAGTACAATTGAGAAAGCAGAAAATGTAACCTGAAACCTGTAAATGAGATTTCTTTTTTTTTTTTAATTTTCTTTTTTAAATTTATTTATGATAGTCACAGAGAGAGAGAGAGGCAGAGACACAGGCAGAGGGAGAAGCAGGCTCCATGCACCGGGAGCCCGACGTGGGATTCGATCCCGGGTCTCCAGGATTGCGCCCTGGGCCAAAGGCAGGCGCCAAACCGCTGCGCCACCCAGGGATCCCGAGATTTCTTTACTTATTCTAAAACCATCCCTGAAGTCATGTCTGTTTTATCACCTTGTTTTACTCTATCTGCTTACCTATGGGAGACCTATTTTTCTTAAAATCTTTCAGATATTTTCTTCCATGGGGACTCCATCCTCTTCCAAAAGGAAAAAGAGATTATGCTATCTCAGTCAGTTAAACTCGCTCTAGGTTATATATATGTGTTTAAGGTTAATATTTTTTACTTACCCTAATCTTTTTATCTTCTTTTATAATTTTATGTCGATTCCATCATTTTTTCCTTACTTGTACTATACAGAGACAAACTACTTAAAAAATTACTGATGTCTAACAGTTATTTTATGTTTTTTTATTATGCTATTTTTAAAAAAATCAGGCTACTCTAAAAACTAGGCTGTTTATTTTATTTATTTTAAAAATTTTATTCATGAGAGAGACAGAGAGAGAGAGACAGAGATAGAGACACAGGCAGAGGGAGAAGCAGGCTTCCTGCAAGGAGCCTGATGTGGGACTCAATCCTGGATCCTGGTATCACACCCTGAGCGAAAGGCAGACAGACGCTCAACCGCTCAGCCACCCAGGTGTCCTAAACTACTCTCTTTAAAGTGAGAAATTTATATTCCTTCAATATTGCTTAGTTTTACAGGAGAAAATACATATTATTCACCGTCTACTGTTTTTTGAATATAGTTGAGTTGCATGAGACAATTTTAAAAGAAATTGAAGAAAATGAAACACAAAATTATCTTATTTTAGCTTATTACTTTTTATTTTATTTTTTTAGAGAGAGTGCACATGCATGGGGGAGAGGCAGAGGGAGGAAGAGAATTATTTTAGCTTTCTAAAACATTACTTAAGTTTTAAATAATTTTAAAGGTGTTCTTTAGAAGTAAGAATTACTTTTGGGGCAGCCTGGGGGGCTCAGTGGTTTAGCGCCACCTTCAGCCCAGGGCCTGATCCTTGGGTCCCGGGATCGAGTCCTATGTCAGGCTCCCTGCATGGAGCCTGCTTCTCCCTCTGCCTGTGTCTTTGCCTCTCTCTTTCTCTGTGTCTCTCATGAATAAGTAAATAAAATCTTTAAACAAAATAACAAGAATTATTTTTGCTTTAGGGTAAAGTTCCTCCAGCGGGATCCATCTTTTATTTTATTCTTCTGTGCTTTTCCTTTATTTATTTTAAATAATATTTTATATATTTATTTAATAGAGAGTGTGTGCACAAGTAAGGAGGAGGGGCAGCGGGAGAGGGAGGACAGATTCCCCTTAGAGCAAGGAGCCCCAGGAGGGCTCCCAGGACCCTGGGATCCTGACCTGAGCTGAAGGTAGATGCTTAACTAAGTCACCTAGGCACCCCTGTTCTGTGATTTTTGTATAATATGTTTGGTAAAAGGATATACTGGGCTTAAAAGTGATCATCAAATTATTATTTAATTTAAGCAGCTAAAGCTTTTAATCAGAATTTTTATAGATTTGACCTAGTTTCCTTAAAATGCAGATTAATAACATGCCCATTCATTCATTCATTCATTCATTGTAGCAAAACTTGTGATGGTAGCAGTTCTATTACATTAAATCAATTTCCCAAACAGAAACTATTTGTATAATAGTGTGAAGTATTAATTTGTTAAAATTCATGATATTTGGATATTCCTTTCATTTTGGAAAGAAAGACAAATGTACAAAATGCTGCAATTTTATAGCTGAAAAAAGTTGCAGTGAGTTGTATGAAATATAAATCAACTGAAATAAAAGATATTGTGAAAATTGTAGTTTGAGATCTAATTGTACTGCACAATTTTCTGTACAGTGTAAAACTATTTTTCATAGATTGTTGCATCATTTTATATACTTATAATAGTATACATATTTTGATTCTGCATACATTCATGAGATAGTTAACTTAGATTTTTTTTTTTTACTTTTACTAATGCTGTTTTCATTTGAAGTGTGAAAGCATTCTGACTGAGCTCTTGTTATCCTGACTAGTTTAATTTCTCTTTTTTAGGCTGGAAGTCTAAAATGCAGCAGAAACCTTTTATGTTAACAACAAGTTAGCATAAAATTACTGCTTCCAAAGAAATTATCTTTTCAGATAGTTATAATGTTAGACAATTCCCTTTTTAACAGCTTTAGTTACTTTATATTAGGATCCAGAGGAGCCATGAGGACTCACATATTTTATCAGTCCAAAGAAGCAGATAAGAAAATAGTATAACACAATGACAAATCTTGGGATTTTTGGATATTGAACTTTGTGATCCTTCTTCATTTAGCCTCCTATTTTATAATCTTAGAATGTTCAAATCGTGGTCAGCAAAATATGTGTTTTTGCTAGTCAAGTTTTGTTTCTAAAACAAAATTACAGGCATGCCACAAGAAGAGAGACACAGTATATACAGTCTAAGTTTTTGAAATGAGAAATTTGGAAACTGGATTTTTCTTACTTTTATTTTATATTCTGTCATGTTATTTAAATATGATGCCATCCCCAAAACAACAACAATAATAAATATTGTGAAATCCTGAACATTTATACTATGGGAAAAGTAATGTAGCACACAAAAGAGGTATTGTGTTTTATTATTATTACTGTTACTTGCAGCAACTTATATAGAACCTTTTTGAGGTAATGTGTTGCTTTCAATAACACATGCTCATAATTGCTACCATTCCTTTCATTGGCTGCCTCCAGTGGCCTTAGGTCTTTGGAAGTGTTGTTGTGTTGTTGATTATATCAGTTAAATGTATCAGTATAAGTGAAAAACTCTGAGTTCTAATTATTTCCCGAGAATGACCCACTATCATCACCTGGTTTTATAGCTTTATCTGCCTTTGTTGAAACTAAGCTTCTGAGTCTGTCTCATATTACTACAGGGTACTGAGTAGATGCCAACTTCCCTCAAAGTAATGTCACAAAGGTTGTAAGGACTCAATGTCATATAATTATGATTTCCAAGTGGAACATTTGGTCTCCTTTGAGTTGTATTTCCAGAAGTAGGATATTTGCAGAGATCAAAACAGCTGGCATTGTATGGGGAGGGATGTCTTTCTCCATAAAGCTAGGGATTGGCTTTGACAATATTTTAGGGCCAATCTATGTTGAAGTAGGCAATGATTAGCCAAAACCAGTTGAAATAACTTTGAAATTCATTGATTGACCTGGAAGACCTTTCACATACAAACCATAAACATCTTGTCTAGTATCTAGGCTCTCTTGTTCAGAGAAAATATAGCCCAGGAATTCCAAACAGAATCTCAAAATACATTTGCCATCATTTCCTTGGGCTCAGAGCTAGTGAGGCATCTGGAAATTGAGGACTAATGAGTTAGGATTGTGTAAAGTCAGATTGGGGCAGTAGATTATTAATTTACCCATGAAACCACAACCTCTCAGGCTAGAAAAATTGCTGTCATGTGCACTTGATGGAAATTAAAATGTTTCCCAGGCCAAAGGGCATTATTTTGTAACTTAAATTGGTCAAGTCTTTGTTTAGGTGACTGTCTTCCATTCATTACCTTCTTGGGATAGACTAAGTTTGCAAATCCTACAGATATAATTTTGTCATATCAACTAAAAATTTAGATTATAAAATATAGTTTTCTCCTTTTGAACTTGTGTGTCAGTTTTTTGTTTTATCAGAACCAGTGTGGATATAAGGTAATTATACTCCAATTAACTTAGAGAATCTTTTAGGGCTATTCCTTAGAAATTGAAATGTATTACAATTTGAAAGATGGATAATAGTTTTAACAGATGTCAACTTGTATCTGAATTAAGTTTAGCAGCATTAATAGAGACTTTGTCCAAGTAGTTCTTAAGTTTTGCTGCCTTGTTTCAGTCTCCTGAGTCCTCTCAACCATTTCAACATCTGTAAACTTAGTAAAGGTGAAACAGTATTCTTTATAAATTAGAAAATCATGGGAATTTGGGAATTTGGGAGATGTTGGGATCCATTGTATAATACGGATCAAGAAATTTGACTATTACTATTTTTGAGTTATCAAATAATATAATATTTTGTTTATGTGATTAAGGTACCTTAAAAATTGCTTATTTGTAATACTTGTAAAATTATAATTTTCTGTTTTATGTAATACCTCAAAGTTCAAGTATTTTTAATGAAAGGATCTTTTTACCATTTAGGCATGAACATTTGAAAAGAAATATCATTGGCTGACTTTAATTATCTAGACTTTGCTTAGTGCCAGTATCAATAAAAATTAAACATAGTGGCTATAAATAGAAGAATCTTTTCAGTCCTATGGTTTGAAAGTAGTTGAATATTTCCATGCTGGGCACCCTTTTGCCAAATTTAATGAAAATCAGCATGATAATTAGCAGTTGGTGCTTGAATTCTGCTATTATCTTCATGAGTACTGAAATGACAGAGATTCAAATAGCAACTAACAAGCTAGTCTTATCTATATCACATTCCTCCTGTGAATCAGAAACTGGAATTGGCCTTCAGTAAAAGTTGTCTCTCCTTTGAAGGTGACTTTGTTTTCTCTGTTTCTATGAGAGTGCATTGGATTAGAATTTGCTAACAGTTTAGTAGCCTTCTTCCCAACTCAGTGAATATTCAGTTTAGTGAATATTAGTGTGTGGTATTGTTTGTTCTGAGAGATTCAAGGAAGAACTCCTTGATTTGAGTTGCAGCTGTCTGTGATGAATCCATGAAGGAGATATGCTTATATCAATGTTTTTATTCTTTGATCTCCATGAAAACAATGAAGACAGAGCAATATTAATTTGTTTTCTTATTTATATATTATTTACCTTTTTAAAAAGATTTTTTGTTTTGTTTTTAAAGATCTTATTTATTTATTCATGAGAAACACACAGAGAGAGGCAGAGACACAGGCAGAATGAAAAGAATCTTCCCAAGGGGAGCCTGATGTGGGACTCGATTCCAGGACCCTCGGATCACATCCTGAGCCAAAGTCAGATGCTCAACCACTGAGCCACCCAGGTGTCCATATTATTTCCCTTTTAAGCTAATTTTTATAATTCTTGTTTTATATCTCTTTGTAATATTTAGAGTCAAATATTTTTACTAGCATGGTGTTTCACAAGTCTTGTCTTTCACGAGAATCATAAGAACCTGATCTTTTGATAACATACTTTTTCCTTTCTTAAGTAACATTTTTAAAATTTAGTGCTGACTAATCTTGTGAATGGTAATACTCTCTATTATTCTCTAGTTTTCAGATATGACAGCATTTTTATAGACCCTTTTGCATTGCCTTCATCCATTAATCACTCTCTCAGTGGTCTTGTCATGGCAATTATGATGGACCTTATCTCTGTCATAGTGGAAAACATTTGGAGTAACCATTGTGACCCACAGGGAGCACTGTGACAGGTTCTTGGGTTGAGAGGCTTTTGGAAAAAAGCTAGAAACAGGCTACTCTTTTGAGACAATTGAAGTGAGATAAAAAATTTGGTATTTTTGTACTTAGAAAATAATGCCTGACCAAAAAATGATACAGAGATACTCCTAAGGGAAAGCATTTTGAAGTAAATTCAAATTTAAAGTAAATTCAAAGTATTTTCAAATGACTAAAAATATGGCATTCTTAAATATTATAAAAGCAGAGGAAATTATACCACCAACCTAGAAAAATTAATATTCCATTTAGTAGTTGCTTATTACATTAACTTTCCTTTTTTAATCTATTTCAAATCAGTAGATTCTTTAAAATTCTACCTTCCTTTTTTTTTTTTTTCATGACAAGCATTAATTGAGTTACTTTGAGGTTTAAATAAAGCACCAAATCTCCTATTCCATATCTTGAAGGTTAGTTGGGGAAACTGAAAAATATAGTCAATTTTGTGATAAATAATGATAGGCACTCTGATAGGAGTAAATAGGCAGACAATTTAACCCAGCCTGAGGGGCTGGATATTACTGAGGAGGTTTAGTAATATTAATCTAAGTCCTGCAGCCTAAGGGAGCTGAATGAAAGGAGGGTCTTCTACGTAGCGTTCAGCGTGTACAAAGGCTCTTTTGCTTTGCAATTTTTAGGAACAAAAATAACTTAGACTATTTAGAGCATAGTATGAGGGGATTTTGGTGAGTGAATAGGCAAACAGATACTATATCAAAGTTCTTGTATGGCCATGCACAGGAGTTAGAACTGTATTTAGAAGGCAGTGAAGTTTAGATGGTGGTTTTAAGCAGAAGCAAGATAAAAATAGATTCAAATTTTTGAAAGATTGCATTGGCAGTCACTAGAGAATGAATTGGAGTGGGAGACACAGGAATCAACATGACCAGTAAATAAATGTATTAGCTTTCTATAACTGCTATAACAAACTATCTCAAATTTTGCTGCTTAATACATCCATTTATGATCTCACAGTTTCTGTGGGTTACAAG
This sequence comes from Canis lupus dingo, assembly GCF_003254725.2. Taxonomy (NCBI): domain Eukaryota; kingdom Metazoa; phylum Chordata; class Mammalia; order Carnivora; family Canidae; genus Canis; species Canis lupus. The sequence goes on along the minus strand of NC_064274.1, from coordinate 20,278,690 downwards.
TCCAGCAGCAGTTTATCTTAGCTGGTTCTTTGTTTAGGGTCTAAGATCAAAATCAGGATGTTGGCAGTCATATTCCTTTAGAAGGTTTTGGGGAAGAATCTGTTTCAAGCTCATTCAAGTTGTTCTTTGCAGTTGAGGGTGAAGTCCCTGTTTCCTTGCTGTCAGCCAGGAGAGGCTCTAGCTACATTCCTTCTCATGTGACCTGCTCCATCTTTAAATCAGCAATAGCATGTTGAATCCTTCTCATGTTTCAAATCTCTTTGACTTCTGACACCACCCAGAGAATGTTCTCTGCTTCTAACAGTTCAGGTTATTAGATGAGGCCATTCAGTAATTCAGGATAATCTCCTTATTTTAAGGTACATAACTTTAATTAAATCTAGAAAGTCTCTTTTGCTATGTAACGTGACATATTCACAAATTCCAAGATGTCTTTCACAAACACAAATTATCTTTGGGAAACAATTCTGCCTACAGTGAGAGGTCATTGTTCTAATCCAAGAGAACGATGACCGTGACCTAAACCAAATTGTTGGTAGTGAAAGAGGACAAAAGTAATTAGACTCAAGAATCAGATCAATAAGATATATTAAGTAGTTGGATGTAGAGAATAAAGAAGGAAATATAATCTCTCCACTAAAGTTATCTTTTAGTCTTACTTCTTCCAAGAGTATACATTTACAAGTTCCCACCTGTTTATATGTCAATGTCTCTACAATCATTTTGGCTTTTGAAGCTCATTTTTCCATAGATTCATCAGGAAGTGCTCATGGGAACATTATGTGCTCAATTTTTGTATGTTGATAACAAATTTTATGTTATGTTTACACTTGACAATTGCTTTGGCTGCATTTAAAATCTTTGACTCACAGGTTATTTCCTTGATTATCTTAAAGATGTTATTGTTTTCTGTTGGTATAAAGCACTACTGTTGAAAAATCTGATAAAAGTCTTATTTCATTCCCTTTTAAGTGCTTTGGTTTTTTGCCTGGGTGCCTAAGATATAAGTGTCTCTATGTGAGTGATTATGTGTGTGTGTTTTTAAATAAAATAGTAATTTTGCTTGAATATACTATGATTTTGTCCACTCTGGGAAATGTTTTCCCGGGTAAATACTGTGCTTTTCATGTATGTAGTTTTAATTTTTTTCCCCTAAGAAGGTTTTCTTGAATTATAATCACTAGTGTATATTCTCATTCACTTCTTTGGTTGTTTTCTTCATATAAGCACATTGATCTTTGACTATTCTATATTTTTGTCATTTTGCCTTGAATGCTTTTCTTTCTTCATTATTTTTTAGTTTTTAAAAATTAACCTTATTTTCATCTTAGGATAATATATATTGTGTTTATTTTCCTGTTCCTCCAAATTTATTCTTCATTTATGAAATAGTTTTTGATTCATTTTTATGCTTTCCTGAGCTATCTCACTTCATTTATGAGTTTTTCTAGTTGTAATTGGTATCGTTATTTAACATTTTCTTAATTTTTAGCTTGTGTTGAAAAACTAAGTGTTCTGGATTGTGTGTGGTCAACTGAATGCCACCAATACTTTCTACTAAAGCTGAAAAATATATTTTCCAGAATTCTATTCTCTATATGGCTCCAGGATAGAATTTGACAATACGAGAATCTCACATGATATTTGGAATGTGGAATAAAATAGAAGACATTCTGGGTGATGACATGATGTCCAGTTGCACTAGCTTTGGAGATATTCCCATTTTATAGTTGTGGTCACTGGATCCAACAGGTTCTTAGACTTTTCTGTGAATTCTGACTTCTATGCCAACTCCAGTGTTCTGGGCTACCATTGTGACTATATCTTCAATTCTCTGGCTAGAACCTTCCAGGTATTCACTCTCTAGGTTCTCCCACATTGATGTAAACCCTAATTTCCTCATTAAACTTTGTATTTCTGTAATAGTTTTCATAGCTCTGTTTTCTTGACCAACCTAGATAGACATATACTAGGTTGCAGTTTTTAATGATCTTGTACACATCTTTCTAAGAGGGACAGTTTTCTCTTGCAGGGATGGTTTTCTGCATCTTGTTTTATAATATTTTGTGTAGGTTTCTGTGTGTGTGTGTGTGTGCAGTTTGTATCACAGTGTTTTTTTGTTGGTCATTTATTAGTATCAATATCAATTTTTTTTCTTGAACTTTTAAAAGGGAGAGATGGATCAGGAGAACTTTGATTTGGGGCTTCCCTAATGTTGTAGTTATATTGCGATAGACCCTGAACTAGAAATCAGGAATTCTGATTCTTTTTTCAAGGCTTTATTTCCTATACTGAGCCTCTTACAGATGAAATAGATCTTGCCATTTTTGCTGATATATCAAGAAAATCTTCTTTCATTTGTGCTATTTCCTATTTGGGCATACTTTCACTGTCTTTATTAGTTTCTCATTTACCATCTCTTCTTTTTTTCCTTCTCTTTTTAACTATAGCTACAAAATAGAAGCTTTCAATGAATCCAATGCCATTGCTACAAAATGTAGATCTTTTATGGAAACATTTTATTCAAATTCTGCTGTGTTGTACTCCATCGTTTTTCTGTTCCCTCTTGCTTATTTCCAGACCAAGAGAGCATAGGAATCTCTTTGCAGAAAGCAAATACATTTGTAATTCTCATCTACGTAAAATGAAAACTTTTATGAAATAATATTTAATTAGTAATAATTGAAAGGAAAGATGAGATTTTATGCATTTTATTGTTTTCTCTTAAAAATCTTGCAAAACTTAAAAATACTTTCATACAGTAAAGTATCATTAATTTTTCAATATATGTAATGATTAGTATGGAAAAGATGTTCAAAGAAAAGTAAAACAGTTCCTTGAACAGTAGAAAACAAAGGAAGCAGCATGTAATTTAGTGATAAATATCTCTGAGGACTCCGTAATTACTTTCTAATATGGCACTTATATTTAGAAAATTAATTTACCTATTTTTATGGTCCCATATCCAATTCTAGAAATCTGCTTTTAAGGCACTATTGCTTAATTATAAAAGAAGCATTAACAGAGTAGATTTTTAAAATCAGAATTTGCACATTTGAGCATTTCACTAGAATTTAAAACCATTTCTAGACCTGTGATTTGCTGCATATAAAGACAAAAATTACATAGTAAACATTTGCCAACAATTTCCTAATGTGCATTATAAATATGTGATTACATCTGTTTCTTCATATGAGTCTCATAGTACACACTTAGGGGGCTTTTTTTCTACTGGAATTCAATTGATTTAATTAGGCAAGTCTGACTAATGTGCTAATTGGAAGACAGACTTTTTAGCATTCGCCTGAGATTAGATTGCTTTCACAGAATAATAATTATTTTGATGGCATGCCACAGTGAAATAGATGAACTGTGTACCAGCTAAATTTTCAATTAAGTTAACTTTTCTTTTGCTCTTATGTAATTTCTCTCCTTATCTTGTATACAAGATAATTTTTCTGTCTTTTTTCAGTTGCCACTGTTTTTCCAATATCAAGTATTTTAATAATTTTTTTTTGTATATTTACAAGACTGAAATGAAAGAGGCAAAACAATGTTGATTTGAAAACCTAATGCAGAGGAAGAGCAGTATGAAAGATTATATATTGGAGCCCATTTGTGGCTTGAAATATTTTACCTTAAGTTCTTAATATTTTATATACTATTATAATTTCTGCTAATTTTTCTCCTATATTAACTCATCTAAATTCAAGAATCTGATTCTAATAAGCCACTATTATGACCTTGCTGTGTTCCAACCACTGTGTTAACATGTGGGATACAAAGAGAACTGTGACTTTCCTCTGGAAGAACTTTATCCAAAAGTAGACTTAATGACTTATAGAAAAGTTCTGAGGCACATAAGGTTTTTAATATACTATTTGGGATGATTCCTTTTTCCACTTATATGTACATTCAACTTAGAATTTAATGTCATGATGAATTCTAAACATTTTTTCTTTCTTTTTTCTTAGAAGTCATTAGGTTCTGATCTTTTTTTTTTTCTCAGTCTGGTATTTTAGAGATTTTTGGCATTTAGAGAAAAGTATAAAAAGATTGATATAGGGGCAGGGTTAAGATGGCCAAATAGTAGGGGGACTCTGAACTTGCCTCATCCTTCAAATACAGCAAGTCAACATCTAACTATTTTGAACAACTAGTGATCTGAGGATTAAGAAAACAGTCTATACACTTGGAGAGAGAGAATATGGCAGATGCGAGGTTTGGAGCTATGATTTAGGGGAGAGGAAAGCTGTGTGGAGGCAAGAGGAGGGAACTCTTTACTGTGCAAAGTCAGGGAGAGGGAGAGAGTGTGAGAGAGCGAGCATTGTGGGTAGGGATCACACAATAAGCCCCAGTGAGGAGCTCCTGAGTCTCACAGGGAGAGATGACTTCCCTTCCCAGAGTGTGTTTGGAAGAGTGTATTTTGCCTCTCCAAGGACAAAAAGCCAGCTGGGAGCCACTGAATGGTACTCAACATAGGGGTAGAGGTGTGTGTAGAGGGCAGAAAACCTCTTAACAATGTTTAGTTATAAGCACAATAGGCTTAAACTTAACTCTGAGTGCATGCCTAGTAGCTGCTTTTCTGGAACAGAACTGAGCAAAGACTAGAGACATGGGTAGACTGTGGATAGCCTGACTGCTGCTTTTCTCTGTCTGCTGCAGTAGATTCAGTAGACAGCTTGTCTAGAACAGAACAGAGTAGAAAACTGAGTCTTGCACAGATGGGGTAACCTGGTTCCAGCTTTTTACTGAGCATTACAATAAACTCTTGACTCTGTGCATACCGTGAGACTGCTTTTCAGGAATCCATCTGTGGTGTCTGTGCCCTGATCCTCCTCCAGGGATGGGAGTAGGCCCATATATTCCCAGACCCTTTAAAACTTGGAGTGTTGAATCTCAGTCAGTAGCCAGAGATAAAATACAAGGAGATATGTGGCTCTGGTAGTGGGGATGGCCCAGGCACAGACAGTGTAGGACAGGGAACTGACGAAAGCTAGGGACACAGGAGATTTTTCATTTTTCTGAGAGGGCCTCCTGAACAGTGGTGACCAGGAGTTCCCCTCCACAAGGATAAGAGATTGGGGTGAATCCATATTCTTCCCCATCCCCCCGCCCCGCCTAACACAGTTGGACTTCAGAAAGAAACACAATACCTCCAGTGGAAGCTGGAGTCCCCTGTTCTAATCCTCACCTCCCTGTACCTGGCAGGGGCATCTTTACATGGACAACTTGGCTTGTGAGCCAAACCAGAAGGATTCTCCCTCAAAAGACCAGCAGAGGTCCCACTGTCTACCAAGTCTACTGATTAAAGAATGCTCCAAGAGGCACCTGGGTGGCTCAGTTGGTTAAGTGTCTGCCTTTGGCTTGGGTCATGATCTCAGGGTTCTGGGATCTAGCCTTGGGCATCCATGCTCAGTGGGGAGTCCTCCCGCTTTCTACCCCTCCCCTCTGCTTTTTCTCTCTCTCAAATAAATCAATAGAATCTTAAAAAAAAAAAAAAAAAAAAAAAAAAAAAGAGAATGTTCCAAAACCTCAGGTTCTGGTGGAAATAGGACCAGGCTTGCTTCTTCTTTTCTTTTTTCTCTTTTTCTCCACTTCTTAATTTTTAAAAATTTAAAATTTTTCTATTTCTTATTTTTTTATTCTTTAGCTTGTAATATATATATATATATATATATATATATATATATATATATATATTTCTTTTTTTTTCCCCCCTCTTTATCCTTTTTTTGGTATCAGGCTTATAATTTTTTGTTCATTTGTTGGTTTGTTTCCTTCTCTTATTTATTAGATCAGGCTTCTTATTTATTTATTTTTTATATTTTCTTCTTTCCCTGTCTTTTTTCCTCCTTTCTTATTTTTAGAATCAGGCTTACAGTTTTTTATTTGTTTGTTTGCAATTTTGATTCTTTTCCTTTTTTCTTGTCCTGGATCAGTCTTTTTTTTTTTCTTCTTTCTTTTGTAGGTTTATCTTGACAAGCAAATCAAAGCACACTTACTTAAACATACAAACACTCCTCACTACAGGCAAGGAGGAACTCTGTTGAGGATAGGCCAGTGTGAAAGAGCAGCCAAAACTCAACAGCAGAGTGGACATAGTTTAGATCAGAAACTCTTCCTGAAGTTTTTGTTGTTGTTATTGTTGTTTTTCTTTTTATTTCTTCCTTCCTTTTCTGAAAAAAATTCATCTCAGAAAAAGAACAGGAGGCAGTACCAACTGCTGGAGATTTAATAAATAGGGATATTAGTAAAATGTCAGAGCTAGAATTCGTAGTAACAATTATAAAGATAGACACTGGGTTTGAAAAAATCATAGAAGACACTAGAAAATCCCTTTCTGGAGAAATAAAAGAACTAAAATTTAATCAGGCCAAAATTAAAAATGCAATTTACTGAGATGTAATCCCAAATGGAGGCTATAAAAATGAGGATGAATGAGGCAGAAGAATCAGTGACCTATAAAATAAAATGAAGGAAAATAAGGAAGCTGAAGAGAAGCACGAAAATAGCTGGAATTTCCCTATTTTGGGGAAAAAAACAGGCATTCAAGTCTAGGAGGCACAGAGAACCCCCTCAAAATCACTAAAAATAGGTCAACATCTCGACATATAATAGTGAAGCTCACAAATTCTAAAGATAAAGAGAAAATCCTGAAAGCAGGTTGAGACTAGAGGTCCTTAACCTACAAGTGTAGAAATGTAAGGCTGGCAGCAGACCTGTCCACAAAGGTTCAGCAGGCTAGAAAGGACTGTCATGATATATTCAACATGTTAAATGGGAAAAATATGCAGCCAAGAATATTTTATCCAGAAAGGCTATCATTCAGAATAGAAGGAGAGATAAAAAATTTCCAGAACAAACAACAACTAAAGGAATTTGTAGACACTAAACTAGCCCTGCAAGAAATATTAAAGGGCATCCTTTGTATGGAGAGAGAGCCCAAAAGTAACAAAGACCAGAAAGGAACAGATATAGGAACAGCAACTTTACAAGTAATACAATGGCACTAAATTCCTATCTTTCAATAATTATTCTGAATGTAAATGGACTAAATGCTCTAGTCAAAAGACATAAGGTATCAGAATGGATTAAAAAAAAAACAAGATCCATCATTACATGTTTGTAAAAGATTCATTTTAGACCCAAAGACACCTCCCGATTGAAAGTGAGGGAGAGCAGAACCATTTATTATGCCAGTGGATATCAAAAGAAAGCTGGAGTAGCCATCCTCATCTCATACCAGACAAACTAGATTTTATTTTATTTTTTTTAATTTTTTTTTCAAGCTAGATTTTAAACCAAAGACTGTAATAAGAGATTAAGAAGAACACTATATCATAATAAAAGGGACTATCCAACTAGAAGATCTAACAATTATAAATATTTATGCCCCTAACTTGGGAGCAGCCAAATCTATAGGCCAATTAATATAATTAATAAAACTCATTGATAATAATACAATAATAGTAGGAGACTTTAACACCACACTCACAGCAATGGACAAAGTAGAAGATCAAGAAGAAAACAAGGGCTTTGAATGATACATTGGACCAAATGGACTTAACAGATATATTCAGAGCATTTTATCCTAAAGCAGCAAAATACACATTCTTTTTGAATGCATGGGGCATTCTCCAAATAGATCACATAGTGGGTCACAAACCGGGTCTCAACCAGTACAAAAAGATTGAAATTGTATCATCCATATTTTCAGACTGCAATGCTTTAAAAATTAAGGTCAGCCACAAGAAAAAATTTGGAAGGACCACAAATACATGGAAGTTAAAGCGCATCCTACTGAAGAATGAATGGGTCAACCAGGAAATTAAAGAATTAAATAAATAGATGAAAGCAAATGAAAATGAAAACATGACAGTTCAGAACCTTTTGGATGCAGCAAAGGTAGTCCCAAGAGGGAAGTATATAGCAATAGAAGCTTTCCTCAAGAAACAAGAAAGGTCTCAAATACACAAACTAACCTTATACCTAAGGGAGCTTGAAACAGAATAGCAAATAATGCCTAAATCCAGCAGGAGAAGAGAAACAATAAAGATTAGACCAGAAATCAATGATACAAAAATAGAAAAAACAAAACAGTGGAACAGATTAATGAAACTAGGGGCTGGTTCTTTGAAAGGATTAATAAGATTGATAAGCCCCCAGCCAGATTTATCAAAAATAAAAGAGAAAGGACCCAAATAAAATTGTAAATGAAAGAGGAGAGACCACAACCAACACCAAGAAATACAAATAATTATAACAACATTATGAGCAATTATATGCCAACAAATTAGGCAACCTGGAAGAAATGGATGTATTCCTAAAAATGTATAAACTAGCAAAACTGAAATAGGAAGAAATGGAAAACCTGAACATATCCTAACCAGCTAAGAAATTGAATCAGTAATCAAAAGTCTCCTAACAAACAAGAGTCCAAGGCTAGATGGTTTCCCAGTGGAATTCTACCAAACATTTAAAGGAGAACTAATATTTATGCTTATGAAACTGTTTCAAAAAATAGAAATAGAAATAGAAAAAAAAAAAACTTCCAAACTCATTTTATGAAGCCAGCATTACCTTGATCCCAATACCAGACAAAAGACCCCACTAAAAAGGAGAATTACAGACCAATATCTCTGGTGAACATTGCAAAATTTCTCAACAAGATACTAACCACTAGGATCCAACAGTACATTAAAAGGATTGTTCGCCATGACCAAATGGGATTTGTTCCTGGGCTGTGAGGGTGGTTCAACATGTGCAAATGAGTATATTATACCACACTAATAAAAGAAGGGACAAGAACCATATGATCCTTTCAATAGATGCAAAAAAAAAAATTGGACAAAATACAGCATCCTGTCTTGATAAAAACTCTCTGCCAAGTAGGGATGGGGGGAACATACCTCAATATCATAAAATCCATATGCAAAAAACCCACAGCAAATATCATCCTCATTGGGGAAAAACTAAGAGCTTTCCCCTAAAGTCAGGAACATGCCAGGGATGTTCACTCTTACCACTGTTGCTCAACATAGTACCGGAAGTCCTAGCCTCAGCAATTAGACAAAAGAAATAAAAGGCTTTCAAATTGGCAAACAATTCAAACTTTCATCCTTTGCAAACGATGTGATAATCTATGTAGGAAACCCAAAATACTCCACCCCAAAATTGCTAGAACTGATACAGGAATTCAGCAAGGTGACAGGATAGAAAATCAATAAACAGAAGTCAGTTGCATTTCTATACACTAACAATGAAGCAGAAGAAAGGGAAATCAAGGAGTCAATCCCATCTACAGTTGCACCCAAAACCATAATACCTAGGAATAAACCTAACAAGACAGGTAAAGATCTGCTCTCTATAAACTACAGAATACTTATGAAAGAAATTGAGGAAGACACAGAGAAATGGGCAACCATTCCATGCTCAAGGATTGCAAGAATAAATATTGTTAAAATGTCTGTGCTATCCCAAAGCCATCCACATATTCAATGTAATCTCTATCAAAATACCATCAGCGTTTTTCACAGAGCTGGAACAAAGAATCTCGAATTTGTATGGAACCAAAAAGACCCTGAATAGCCAAAGTCATGTTGAAAAAGCTGAGTAGGGATCCCTGGGTGGCGCAGCGGTTTGGCGCCTGCCTTTGGCCCAGGGCGCGATCCTGGAGACCCGGGATTGAATCCCACATCGGGCTCCTGGTGCATGGAGCCTGCTTCTTCCTCTGCCTATGTCTCTGCCTCTCTCTCTCTCTCTCTCTGTGACTATCATAAATAAATAAAAAAATAAAAAAAAAACAATTAAAAAAATAAAAAGCTGAGTAGCCAAAGTCATGTTGAAAAACCAAAGCTGGTGGCCTCATAATTCTGGACTTCAAGCTGTATTACAAAGTTGTAATCATCAAGACAGTATGGTACTGGCACAGAAACATATATAGATCAATGGAACAGAATAGAGAACCAGGAATGGACCCTCAAGTCTACAGTCACCTAATCTTTAACATAGCAGGAGAGAATATCCAATGGGAAAACACACACACACACACACACACACACACACACACACACACACAAAAACAGTCTCTTCAACAAATGGTGTTGGGAAAATTGGACAGCTAAATATAGAAGAACGAAACTTGACTATTTTCTTATACCACAGACAAAGATAAACTCAAAATCGATGAAAGACCTAAATATGAGACAAGAATCCATCAAAATCCTAGAGAACAATGCAGGCAGCATCCTCTTTGACTTTGGCCACAGCAATTTCTTATTAGATACTTCTCCAAAAGCAAGATAAACAAAAGCAAAAATGAACTACTTCATTGGGATAAAAAGCTTTGGCAGAGCAAATGAAACAGTTAAAAAACTAAAAGGCAACCCATGGAATGCAAATGTCTTCTCAGATAAAAGACTAGTATCCAAAGTCTATAAAGAACCTATCAGACTTAATACCCCAAACCCCAAAAACTCCTATCAAGAAATGGGCAAGAGACATGAACACAAATTTCTACACAGAAAATACACAAATGGCTAACAGACACATGAAACAATGCTGAACGTCACTCGGAATTAGTAAAATACAAATAAAAACCACAATGAGATACCATCTCACACCAGTGAGAATGGTTAAAATTAACCACTTAGGATACAATAGATGTTGGCAAGGATGTGGAGAAAGGGGAACTCTCTTACACTGTTGGTGGGAATGTAAACTGGTACAGCCACTCTGGAAAATAGTATAGAGTTTCCTCAAAAGTTAAAAATAGAGTTAAGCTATGACCTAGCAATTCCACTACTGGGTATTACCCAAAGTATACAAACAGTTATTCAAAGTGGCACATGTACTCCAATGTTAATAGCAATGTCCACAATAGCCAAACTATGGAAAGAGGCCATATGTCTATAGATAGATGAATGGATAAAGAAGATGTGGTACATATATCTATCTGTATCTATATATCTATATCTCTATATCTATATCTATATCTATATCTAATCTCTATCTCTTTGTCTATATCTATATCTATAGGAATATAACTCAGCCATCAAAAAGAATAAAATGTTGCTATTTGCAAGGACACGGATGGAACTATAGTGTATTACGCTATGTGAAATAAGTCAGAGAAAGACAAATACCATGTAATCTTACTCATATGTGAAATTTAGGAAATCTGATATTTTGTTAGAGGAAAGGAAGGAAAAACGAAATAAGATGAAACAGAGGAGGCAAACTGTAAGAGTTGCTGAACCCTAGGAAACAATCAGAGTGTTGCTAGAGGGGAGGAGAGTGGCAAGATGTGGTACTTGAGTGATGGGCATTAAGGAGGGCACTTGAGGTAATGAGCACTGAGTGTTATATACAACTGATGAATCACCAAATTCTATCCCTGCAACTAATAATACAGTATATGTTGACTACATTGAATTTTAATAAAGTATTTTTAAAAAGATTGATATAGTTGCAATATCAATAAGTATGTAAAGAAAGAATCATATACAACTGCTTTGGAATGTGGTTTGGCAGTTTTCTCAAAAGTTTAAAATTCACCTACCATTGGCCCAGCACTCCTATGTATTTATTCAAGAGAAATGAAGGTAGATATATGAATGTTTATGATAGTATTATTTACCAAAACCATTAGTATTAACCCCAAGCTGGAAGCAACTCAAATGTTAATCAGCTAGTGAGTAATCAACAGACTAGTATATCCATACAATAGAACATTACTCCGCAATTAAGATAAATGAAATACAGGTATACCCAAATGGTGAATCTCAAAATCATTGTGTTGAGTGAAGGAAGCTAGAAACAACATATTGCATAATACATGATTTCATTTATGTAAAACTTTAGAAAGTGGCCATGCCACTATTGTGCAGTTGCAGAAAGATGATTATTGTTTACATGTGTAAGGAATGTGGGTTGGCTTAAAAAGAACACAAAAAATTTGGGGGAATGAAAAAATGTTTATCACCTTCATTGTTAACGATTGTTTCATGCAGGTGACATACCAAACTTTATCAAATTTAATACTTTAAATATGTGAAGTTTACTGTATGTCAAATATGCATTAACAAAGTCATAAAAAAGTTACTTGGAATAAGATGAATTTATATATGTCATAAAAATACAGAGAATAGCACATTAATGACAAACAAAGTAAGTCATTAAGATGATCATTGCATGAATTGGTAACCCCAGGGAATAATGGGTTTCATAAAACGTTTCCCATGGAGTTTTAGATAACTAATTTTCATTTTAATGGTCAAAGTTTTAAAATGATCCCTTTATTTTGATTGATGAGAGAATAGAGTTTACCTTTACTATCTGCTTTTACTGTTTATGAGGTAAATTTCCTGGCTACAAAAGAGGTTGACTTTTAATATTTAAACCTTTCTTTTATTATCTACATTTCTGATCATCCATTATTTCATTTTAATAATATAATTAGAGAAAAATAATTTAGGAAAAATATTATTATGACTACTTTGATTTTCTTGGCATGTAGCAGTGGTAGAAACTTTCAGAGGCACTGTGAACTATGTAGAGCCCAAGGCTATTTCTAGACTCAGAGGCCTAATGTGTGTGATAAAATTAAGGTGTTAAGTTAGTAACTGGAAGTTACTTTACCGAGCACTGGAGAAGTGGGCACTTTAAAAATCACTTAGCAGGGAAATAGGGCATAATTGCAGGATGGGCAGTGAAGCCTCAACATTCCCGGAGTCACTGTAAGAGGAGGGCACCTGGGGGAAAGCTCACAGCAAACCATGGTCCAATTTCAGTAAAGGGCAGGAGTGGCGCAGCCCTCGGGGGCATTTGGGAGAAGCCGGTTGGTTAGGCAGGCCGGCTCTGGAGCTGCCTTTATCCTAGAGCCTGACAACGGAAGGAGATGGCTATATTTCATTCCCTTTGGGAGAGGTGGTACCTGGGAGTGCAGGTCCAGTGTCACAGGGCTCCAGATCCCAGGGTGCCCAAGCAGACAAAGCCCAAGATCCTTCGTTCTCCCTGGGACAGGTGGAAGTGGAGAAGGCACAGGAAAAGCAAGAACTCTCCTGCTGCTTGGCTTCCCACAAGCTGTGCAGAGTAGTGCACCCATGCCTGCCCCCAGGAGTATCTATGCCAGAGTGGACTGGGAGACTGCAGTTAGTTATTTGTGGGGAGCTGGACTCCAGAGCTTGAAATCTGGCCACCACCTTTTTTTTCCTTTTTGTTTCACCTTGTGCCTGGGAGAGACGGGGCCACTAGAGAACAAAGGCCTCACAGGATACACAGCTCATACTGAGCCCAGCACCTGGCAGGGGGTGGGGCATTTCCACCCAGGCACAGATACCTGAGAATCAGCACAGCAGACTCCTTCCCCAGAAGAACTCCTGGAAGTACAAAGGGAAAGCAAGTTTACTGAACAAGCAGCACTGGAAAGCTCCAGGACTGAGGGAAAATAGTACATAGCACTAGAGGGTACTTTTTTTTTTCTTTTCTTTTTCCATAATGACTTTTTTTTTTTTTAAGATTTTATTTATTTATTCATGAGACCGAGAGAGAGAGAGAGAGGCACAGACACAGGCAGAAGGAGAAGCAGGCTCCATGAAGGGAGCCTGACATGGGACTTGATCCGGGGTCTCCAGGATCAGGCCTGGGCTGAAGGCGGCGCTAAACCACTGAGCCACCCGGGATGCCCTCGTTTTTATATTAGACTAAAAATTTCCAGTATTTTTTTTCTCTTTTCCCACTTTAAAATTGATATTTTACCAGCTCTTCATTTTTAAGTTTTTTCCTTTTTGACTTTCATATTTCTACAATTACATGTCTTAGATATATTTTTCACTTCTGGGTTCCCTTCAACTTATTAAATTTTGGGAGATATACAAGATATGAGTTTTGTTGTTGTTGTTACTCCTCATTTTGTTTTACAGTGGTGGAAGTTAGTACCTTCTAACACATGGCCAAAATACACCCAGAATCAAGTGCAACATGGTGTTGGTTCATTCTTTGAAATTATATACTCTCTTCATTCCCATTCTGCCCCCTTCTTTTGTCTTGTGTATGGTTTGATGGTCAATGTTGGGGCCTCCTATAAGTATTACTGGTTTATATAAATTTTGGATTGAGCATCTTCTAACAGACAGAACGAAATATACTCAGAACCAAGAGGATCACCCTCTAGGACCCCTTAGGGAGACTACATTCTCTCTCCACTACCACTTCCTCACCACCACCATTCCCCCTTTTTTCTCTTTTCTTTTCTTTTTTCCTCTTCTTTGTTTTTGGTTTTTGGCTTTTTATTTTTACTACTTTGTTTTAAAATTTGTTTTTTACTTTAGTGGTCTTTTTGTTTTATTTTGTTCTGTTCTTCTTTTTCTTTTATATTCTGGTCTCTGACCTCTTGGAATCATCTAGGGTATATTTTACTTAGGTTGTGGTTGATATTTTTGACTCAGACCTCTCACAGCCACTCTGCACTAGACAAACAAAATGACTAGAAGGAAGAATTTGCTACAAAAGAAAAAAACCGGAAACGATACTCTCTGCTACAGAGTTAATGAATATGGATTTAAATATGATGTCAGAAATTCAACTCAGAAGTACAATTATAAAGCTACTGGTGGCTCCGGAAAAAAGCATAAAGGATTCTAGAGACTTCTTTATTACAAAATTGAGATCTAATCAGGCTGATATTAAAAATAGATTAAATGAGATGCAATCCAAACTGGATGCTCTAACTGCTAGAGTTAATGAGGTGGAAGAGAGAGTGACATAGAAGACAGGTTGATGGTTAGAAAGGAAGCTGAGGAAAAAAGAGAAAAACAAGAGCTCATGAGGACAGGCTTAGGGAAATAAATGATAGCTTGAGAAGGAAGAATATACATCTAATTGGGATTCCAGAAGAGGCTGAGAGAGAGAGAGAGAGGACCACAAAGGATATTTGAACAAATCATAGCTGAGAACTTCCCAAATCTGCGGAAGGAAACAGGCATCAGATCCAAGAGATAGAGAGGATCCTCCAAAAATCCATAAAAACCGCTCAACACCTTGACATTTAATAGTGAAACTTGCAAATTTCAAAGATAAAGAGAAAAAAAATAGAAAAATGAAAAAAAGGGAAAGAAAAGAAAAAAAGATAAAGAGAAAATTCTTAAAGCTGCTCGAGATGAGATTCTTAACGTATGGGAGGAGAAATATTAGATTAACAGGAGAACTCTCCACAGAGACCTGGCAGGCCAGAAGAGGCTGGCATTATATATACAGGGTACTAAATAAAGAACATGCAGCCAAGAATACTTTATCCAGGAAGGCTGTCACTCAGGATAGAAGGAGAGATAAAGAGCTTCCAGTATAGGCAGAAACTGAAAGAATATCTGACCACCAAACCAGCTCTGCAAGAAATATTAAGGGGGGACTTTGTAAAAGAAAGAGGAAGCTCAAAGAAATAATCCACAAAACAGGGACTTAATAGTAATACAATGACAATAAATTCATATCCTTCAATAGTTACTCTGAACGTGAGTGGGCTAAATGATCCAGTCAAAAGATACAGGGTATCAGACTGGATAAAAAAGCAAAACTTATCTATTTTCTGTCTACAAGAGACTCATTTTGGACCTAAGGACAACTTCAGCCTGAAAATGAAGAGGTGGAGAACTATTTACCATTCAGGTGGTCCTCAAAAGAGAGCTAGGTTAGCAATCCTCATATCAGATAAATTGAAGTTTATCCCAAAGACTGTAGTAAGAGATGAAGATGTACACTACATCATACTTAAAGGGTCTATCCAATGAAAGAAGACTTAACAATCATGAATATTTATGCCCCTAATGTGGAAGCTGCCAAATATATCAATCATTTAATAACAAAGTAAATAGACACTTAGATAATAGTACACTAATAGTAGGAGACTTCAACAGGACACTTTCAGCAAATGACAGATATTCTAAGAAAGCATCACCAAAGAAATAAGGGCCTTAAATGATACAACTGGACCAAATAGATTTCACAGATATATACAGAAGTTTCCATACAAACACAACTGAATACACATTCTTCTTCAGTGCACATGGAATTTTCTCCAGAATAGACCACATGCTGGGTCACAAGTCAGGTCTCAACCGATACCAAAGGATTGGGATTGTCCCCTGCATATTTTCAAACCACAATGCTTTGAAACTGGAACTTGATCACAAGAAGAAATTTGGAAGAAATTCAAACACTTGGAGGTTGAAGAACATCCTACTAAAAGATGAATTGGTCAACCAGGAAATTAGAGAATTAAAAAGATTTATGGAAACTAATGAAAATGAAGATACAACCGTTCAACATCTTTGAGATATAGCAAAAGCAGTCCTAAGAGGGAAATATATTGCAATATTGCAGTACAAGCCTCTTTCAAAAAATTGGAAAAAAATCAAATACACAAGCTAACCTCACACCTAAAGGAATTGGAGAAAGAACAGCAAGTAAAGCCTACACCAGGCAGAAGAGATATAACAAAGATTCGAGCAGAAATCAATGAAATAGAGACCAAAAGAATTGAGAACAGATCAACAAAATCAGGAGCGGGTTCCTTTTTTTTTTTTTTTTTTAAAGATTTTATTTATTCATAGAGACAGAGAGAGAGAGGCAGAGACACAGGCAGAGGGAGAAGCAGGCATCATACAGAGAGCCTGACGCGGGACTCTATCCAGGGTCTCCAGGATCACACCCTGGGCTGCAGGCGGCACTAAACCACTGCGCCACCAGGGCTGCCCAGGAGCGGGTTCTTTAAAAGAATTAATAAGATAGATAAACTACTAGCCAGCCTTATTAAAAGAAAAAAGACTCAAATTAATAAAACCATGAATGAAAGAGGAGAGATCACAACCAATACCAAGGAAATACAAACGATTTTAAAAACATATTATGAGGAGCTAAATGCCAACAAATTAGACAATCTAGAAGAAATGGATGAATTTCTGGAAAACCACAAATTACCAAAACTGGAACAGGAAGAGATAGAAAACCTGAACAGGCCAACAACCAGTGAGGAAATTGAAGCAGTCATAAAATCCCTCCCAATACATTAAAGTCCAGGGCTAGATGGTTTCTCAGGGGAATTCTATCTGACATTTAAAGAAGAAATAATACCTATGCTACTAAAGCTGTTTCAAAGGATAGAAAGGGAGAGAATGCTTCCAAACTAGTTTTATGAGGCCAGCATTACCTTGATTTCAAAACCAGACAAAGACCCCACCAAAAAGGAGAATTATAGACCAATATTCCTGATGAACACAGATGCAGAAATTCCCAACAAGATGCTAGCCAGTAGGATCCAACAGTACATTGAGAGGATTATTCACCATGACCAAATGGAATATATCCCTGGGATGCAAGATTGGTTCAACACTTGTAAAACAATTAGCGTGATACATCACATCAACAAGAGAAAAAAGAACCATATGGTTCTCTCAATAGATGCAGAGAAAGCACTCTGGAATACAGTGTGGAGGTTCCTCAAAGAGTTAAAAATAGAGCTACCCTACGACCCAGCAATTGCAGTACTGGGTATTTACCCCAAAGATACAGATGTAGTGAAACACCGGGACACCTGCACCCCAATGTTCATAGCAGCAATGTCCACAATAGCCAAACTGTGGAAGGAACCACAATGTCCTTTGACAGATGAATGGATAAAGAAGATGTGGTCTATATATACAATGGAATATTACTCAGCCATCAGAAAGGACAAATACCCACCATTTGCTTTGACATGGATTGGCTGGAGGGTATTATGTTGAGTGAAATACGTTAATTGGAGAAGGACAATCATAATATGGTTTCACTCATACATGGAATATAAGAAATAGTGAAAGGGATTATAAGGGAGAGGAGGAGAACTGAGTGGGAAAAATTAGAGAGGGAGACAAACCATGAGAAACTCCTAACTCTGGGAAATGAACAAAGGGTTGTGGAAGGGAAGGTGGGTGGGGGGATGGGGTAACTGTGTGATGGGCACTGAGGAGGGCATTTGATGGGTGAGCACTGTGTGTTTCACTATATGTTGGCAAATCAAACTTAACTGACTGAGCCACCCAGGTGCCCTACACAAGTTGTTTCTAGGTATGTCTCCTGAGTTAAGGAAAACAAAAGCAAGAATAAACTATTGAGACTACACCAAAATAAAAAGCTTCTGCGTAGAAACAGAAACAAACAACAAAACAAAAAGAAAACCTAATGAATGGGAGAAGATATTTGCAAATGATATATCTGATAAAGGGTTTAGTATCCAAAATATATAAAGAACTTATACAACTCAACACCAAAAAGCCCCAAGTAACCTAATTAAAAATGAGCAGAAGACATGAATAGACATTTCTCCAAAGAAGATATTCAGATGGCCAACAGACATACAAAAAGATACTCAATATCACTCATCATCAGGGAAATGCAAATCAAAACTACAATGACATATCACCTCACAACATTCAGAACGACTGAAATAAAAAACATAAAAAACAAGTGTTGGCAAGGAAGTGGAGAAAAAGGAACACTTCTACACTGTTAGTGGAAATGCAAACTGGTATAGTCACTGTGGAAAACAGTATAGAAGTTTCCCAAAAAATTAAAAAGAGCATTACTAAACAGTTCCACTACTGGGTATTTACCCAAAGGATATGAAAACACTAATTCAAAAGGACAAGAGCACCCCTATGTGTATTGCAGCACTATTTACAATAACCATATTATGCAATGGATAAAGAAAGATGTGTGATATATATATATATATATATATATATATATATATATATATATATATCTCAAATGATATATATAGATCTCAAATAAAAATGGCATAAAATGAATGAAATCTTTCCATTTGCAACAACATGGATGGAACTGGAGAGTATAATGGTAAATGAAATAAGTCAGTTAGAGAAAGATAAATACTGTATGGTTCACTCATATATGGAATTAAGAAATAAAGAGACAAAAAAATCTCTTAAATATAAATATAAAACTCTTAAATATAGAGAACTGCAGGTTACCAGAGAGGAGGTAGGTGGGAATGAGAAAAATAGGTGATGGGGATTAAGAGTATCCTTATTGTGATGAGCACCAGCTGTTGCATGAAGTATTGAATCACTATATTGTACACCTGAAACTCATACAACACTGCATGTTAATTATACTGGAATCAAAATTTAAAAAAAGTCAGCTAGATGCTGTTTACAATGACATCTAACATGTCATGTTACAAAAGTGAGCCTGTTGTAAGCAACATATAGATGGGTCTTGCTTTACTATCCATTATGTCATCCTATGTCTTTTGATTGGAGCATTTAGTCCATTTACATTCAAAGTAATTATTAATAAGTACGTATTGCCCTTTTTTTTTTTTTACCTTTTTGTGGTTGTTTTGTAACTTTCCTCTGTTTCTTTCTTCTCTTATTCTCTTCTCTCACAGTCTCCTGGCTTTCTATACTTGGATTCCTTTTTATTTATTTTCTGCATATCTATTACCAGTTTTTGGGTTTTGGTTACCAGAAGGTTTGTATATAACATCTTATACATATAGCAGTCTATATGAAGTTAATGGTCACTTAAGTTTTTGAACTCATTCTAAAAGCACTAAATTTTTAACCCTTCTCCCCTCATGTTTTAGGTATTGGTGTCATACTTTACATCTTTTTTATTTTGTGAATCCCTTGACTGAGTTTTATTTTTATAGATATACTTAATTTTACTGCTTTTGTGCTTCCTACTTTTCTTAATCCTGCCTATGGTCTTTCCTTTCCACTCAGAGAGTCTCCTTTAACATTTCTTTTCAGGCCGATTTAATGATCACAAATTCCTTTAACACATTTTTCTGGGAAATTCTTTATTTCTCATTCTATTCTGAATGATAGCCTTGCTGGATAGAGTATTCTTGGCTGCAGATTTTTTCTTTCAGCCTTTTTAATATATCATACCACTCTTTTCTGGCCTGCAAAGTTTCTGCTGAAGAATCAGCTTATAGCCTTATGGGGTTTCCCTTATATGTAAGTGTTTTCTTTTCCCTTACTGCTTTTTAAATTCTCTCTTTAAAAAAAAAAAAAGATTTTGTTTCTTAACATTGTTTTTTCCTTTGGTCTTCCATGATATCAGTTTATTTATTTAGGAATATTTGTACTTTTGCTATAGTTGTTACTTTTGTACTAGGACTTTTTGAAAATTCCCTTACTCCCATTTCCTTGTTTTGTCCTTTTACTTTCTGGTTTGTCAGTTGTTAATCATATCCTTTGATTACAATATATAACTTATATAGCGTTCAAGAGCTTTTAAATTTTTTCTCATTCCTTTATCTTTTCCTGCCATTATTCAATTGTGTTACTTCTTTGTTTTAGTCTTAGATCTATTATTATATATACTATATATGCTTGTAAGTCATTTTGTTAAAGTTTTACCTGTCATGTCTTAGTTAGGTGACATCTTTCTTTGTGTTGATTTCTCAGAAGCATGTTACCTGAATTCCTGTGCATTTGAATTCCTTTTTTCCTAAAGTCTTGATAATTTTAAGGGTGTTTGGTTCGATTTATTATCCTTAGTTGACATTTCCTTTTTGTGTGTGTTTCTTAAAAATAATAGACATAAATGAAAAAGTGTTCAATATCAATCATCATCAGGGAAATACAAATCAAACCACAGGATACTACCTTACACTGGTCAGAATGGCTAAAATGAATAACTTAGGAAACAAAGATGGTAAGGATGTGGAGAAAGGGGAACCCTCTTACACTGTTGAATGTAAACTGTTACAGCCACTGAAAAACAGTATGGAGATTCCTCAAAAGTTAAAAATAGAACTACTCTATGACCTAGCAATTGCACTACTAGGTAATACCCAAAGGATACAAACATAGCTATTTGAAGGGGCACATGCGTTGCCCTCGAAAAAAAAAAAAAAATGAAGGGGCACATGCACCCCAGTGTTTATAGCAGCAGTGTCCACAATTGCCAAACTATGGAAAGAGCCCAGATGTCTATAGACAAATGAATGGATAAAGAAGATGTGGGATGTGTGTGTATATACACACATGCGCACAGTATAACATTATTAAACCATCAAAAAGAATGAAATCTTGCCATTTACACATAATATGGATAGAACTAGAGTGTATTATGCAAGTGAAATAAGTCAGAGAAAGATAACCAATTACAGAGAGATAAGTACCATATGATTTTACTCATATGTGGAATTTAGGAAACAAAACTGATGGACATGAGGAAAAAGTAGGAAAAATAAAATAAGATGAAAATACAGAGAGGCAAACCGTAAGAAACTCTTGAAAATGGGGAACAAGCAGAGGGTTGCTGTAGGGGAGATGAGTCAAAGATGGGGTAAATGGGTAATGGGCATTAAGGAGGGCACTTGATGTAAGGAGTATGGGGTGTTACATGCAACTGAGGAATCACTAAATTCTATGCCTGAAACTAGTAATACACTACATGTTAACTAACTTGAATTTAAATGAACAAAAATAATAGTCTTGTTACACAGCTTGGTATCTTATTTTTGAGAATTTTGTAGCCTGCCTAATTTTATTGCCTTTGTAAGTTTTTGGTCTTTTGCTTAGAAGTCTTGAGGGTTAAAAAAATTAAATTCTAATAGGTTTACTGGCATATTTCCAGAATTGAACATTTTATTTTCAGTTTGTTTTCCTACATATAAATTGGTACCTTTCAATATGTATATTTAAATAGTTTTTTTAACTTACAAAAGTTTGGCCTTCATTATTGCTTTAAATATTAGTTCATTCTGTTAAAATTAAATACAAAGTAGAGTGTATTTAAGAATTCCCTGAGTAGAAAAAATATACTTAAGCCATGTAAATAAATTAACCTATCTCATTTCATGAATGTAGGTGAAATTGAACCTAGATTATTTCTTGTAAATGCTTCTGAAAATCATAAAAAAAACTAAAGTCATATTCCTAAAAATGGTACGAGATACCACTTTTACCAATTCCCTGCCTTCAAGAAATCCATATTATAATAACCAACAATAGTAAAGGTTAACAGCTTGCTTATTTTCATTTTATAAGCTTCCTGTAATATCATGCCCCTCAGATTTGTATCAGTTTTTATTGTTGAAAGTACCCAGTTTGTAACTGGTTTTATAAATTTTAAACTCTTACTAATCGTATTCCTTGATTTAGTGGTTTTAATTTTGCTATTTCTGGATTTTTTATAGTTCCATTTTTTTTCAACTTCAAGGATACCATTAATACATATTTTGGATCTCCTCTGCATGTCTTCCATTTCAAACCACCTTTTCTCTGACTCTTCACTTCTTTATCTTATATTCTTATTCTTTATTTTTCTTGATTTTTGTCAATACTTCTTATGAAATTTTTATGTGAACTTTTTTATTCCCTGTTTACCTTGTAGCTTAGTCTTATATGTTAGATGGTTGTGTGTGTGTGTGTGTTTACTACCAGCCAAATCAACTTTTATTTCTTTTATTTTTTGTTCATTTCTGTTATTTTTAAATTATATTCAAAAAGTTTTTTTAATCTCCAAAAGCTTTATTGAGGAAATTTAATTTGGTTTGTAGTTTTATGTTACAGTTTTCTTCTGGGGCATGTATATATATGTGTGTGTGGCTGGTGGGAGCATTTATTAGCTAGTGCTTTGATGTTTTTCTCTTCTTTTTGTAGAGATGTAGACTGAACACACACACACACACACACAGATATATGTACTACACACACATATATATACATATATGTAGTGGTTTAGTATATCTCATAATAAGTAAAAATGCTTTAAATGGAACACATTTTTCTTTATCACCTTTTGTACATAAAAGTCCCATTTAACTTGCAAATGAATAGAAAGGCATTTTCTTTGTTTCCATCCATACCTTTCAATTTAGGTATCCTTTAAGCTATGAACATTTACTCAAAAACATACATGGTAGTTAGTTTTCTGGGGAAGGTCATTTTGATCCTCTAGGATATGAAGATTCATAAGAGAATATGTAACAGAAGATTAGAAGATTTTATATTCGATGATACAATAAATCTGATTACTGTGTTAGTGTAAGTTAGCACAATGAAAATAAATTATTTTATTCTGGTTAGTTGAGAGAACTTTTACATGAGTGAGGAAGGCTTTTAAATTATTGAGGAAGTTGTAGTTTATATAGCAGTGAACTATAAGTGAAAGGTCTAGGTTTTTGTCCTGACTTATAGGCAGTAATGTGAAATAAAAGCATCTTGTTTGTGGTCAGGATGACCTACAGCTTAGAGATAAATATTCCAGGCCTTTGAACTATTATTAGATATGAAAAGGAAAAAAAAACTATATTTATCTGAAATCCTCTGAGGAAATTATTGAATGCTGGTTGATTAGCTTTTTTGGTGTTGGAGAGAGCAGGTCAATGCTTTTAATGATAGGTGACGACAATTGCTTTCTAATATGCAAAGAGCTGATTAACTATAAGAATTTGGCCTCTAGGTGGAGTTTTGTAAATTTAGAGCCATAGATAAGACATTCTGTATGAAAAAGAAAGGCTGAACTGTTATCAAGAGTTGCCTATTCCATTAATCTCACATACTGTGTTCAAACCCTGATCTAAATAAATTTTTTAATAATATCTAAATGCTTTAGAAATATCAATCTAAATGGCTTAAAATATCTAAATATTATTGGTTTAAAAATGCATCAAAGTGTTTGTCTTCCTGGATCACTAAATAATTAATTTACCTGGGCTCCATATACAACTCCCCAGAATTTGTGAATATGATGAATTATCAGTCCTTTGATTAAATTATCTTATATGACATAGCTGACCTTAAAATAGGGAGATTCTTCTGAATTATCTAGGTGGACCCAGTGTAATCACATGAACCTTTAAGTGTGAAGAATTTTGTCCACCTGGGAGCAAGAGAAGCCAGAGAAACTAGAATTGGAGAGAGACTGAATAGGTGGTTGCTACTTTGAAGAGCAAAGGCCACATGAAAAAGAATGTGGACAGTCTTTCGGAACAGAGAGAAGCCCCCCAGTTAGTAAACTGCATGGAAATAGGGACTTCAGACCTACAGTTGCAGGGTCCTGGATTTTGCTAATGACCTGCATTAGCTTGGTACTAGATTCTTTCCCTGACTGTCTGGGTTAAGAGCTCAGCTTGGCTGACACTTTGATTTTAGACATGAAATACCTTGAGAATAGAATCTAGCCATATCCACTCCAGACTTCTGACCTAGAACTGTAAGCTAATAAATAGATATTGTTTTAAGCCACTAGGCTTGTGACAATTTGTTATACAGCATTAGAAAGCTAATACATTAGCCCACAAAGTGAGACCCTTACCTTTTTCATACTAAATTTACTTGATGTTCCTAAGAATTTGCTTATTCTGTTCAAATTAATAAATGTTTTAAATTTAAAAGAGAATAAGGAGCCTGTATTTTGATTCCAATTCATACTTAATACTTCTCTGATTATCTAAAATATAATTTAATTTTCTTCTGCATTTCATATATGAATAGAAATACTGTACATTTATATTATGCATATTTTTAGTGCTTAGGAACATTAAATGATGATGTAATCACTGATTAATGTGACAACACCATTTGCACTAGATGAGTGCTGAAAATGCAGAAATGATAATGAAATGCAGATACTGAGAAGTAAATGTATTAATTTTATTGATTTAAAAAAATCAAATCAGGGACAGTTTTTCATGCTTAATTAAATAGAATAAAGCACATTCATAATCAAGAGTAGGAAATATGTATTAATAGGTTTTTAAAGCAACATTGTAGGTACTATTTAAGAATGTCACATTGTGCTATTGTTTGATTAGAGCTCTCTTACATTTTTAAGTGGCACTGTACATCAACTTTAATTTGTATTATCTACATTTTGTGGTATACATTAAAAATGATTAGTATGAAAACATTATCTAATTTGCCTCCAATAATCAAATTTCCAGAGATCTTAGGTAATATTATATTGTTTGGCCTAAAAGCATTTTAGAGCACAATATATTTTGTAATATTAGATTAAATATGTTTCTTGGCAAAAGGGAAAGACAAAGACAATTTTTAATGACTTTTGGAAGAAAAGGGGAAGAGTAAAGGAGTAATGTAGATATTAAGAATATTGAAAATTGAGCACCTTCCTTTCATTCTGAAAAAAAAATGCTTTAGAAATGTCTTGAAAACGTATTTTCTAAATCCAATATATGGTTTATAAATATATTTGTTTTAATTAAACACTGGTTGGAATTAGACTTACACTCAAAGATTTTTAAAATTTATATTTTATTCTTAATAATGAAATTTGCTAATAGAATGGCCATGGTTTCAGAATACATAATTTCTATTTTCAGGTGATATTAAACAGTAATTAAAAAAAACAAAACAACAGGGTACCTGGGTGGCTCAGTGGTTGAGCATCTGCCTTTGGCTCAGGACGTGATCCCAGTTTCCTGTGATCGAGTCCCGAGTTGGGCTCCCCGCAGGGAGCCTGCTTCTCCCTCTGCCTATGTCTCTGCCTCTCTGTGTCTCTCATGAATAAATAAAATCTTTTTAAAAATTAAAAAAAAATCACCTGAGTTTTTTGGGTTATGTAACCAAATAACAAATGCAAAATGTTTTGTACCCTCACATCCATAGGAGTATATTTATACTAGCAATTTGGAGTGGGCTGGAGGGAGAAGACAGGAGTGGTACCCACTGGCTTCTCTGGTTTTGGGGGAAGAATCAGCTAGCCCCTAATACCTGCTAAATTAGAAGTTTGGTCCAATAAACCTCTTTCGTGAAAAGATTTGGGAGATGGGCAGTTTTTCCACGTCCCCCTGTGCTAAGCCCTTGGCAGTTAGCTGTGGTGAGTTCTGGACAGCTGTTAAGAATTGCTTCTTTGGCATAGTTTTGTGGCCTTGTGGGCACAAGTCTTTTGGTTTTTAGAGCTAGGTATTTTGGGAGCTCTTTCCCCTGGTGAGAGTCTTTAACATTTGGGGTGCTACGTGTAGAATTCCAAACCTTTCAATCCTGGAGTGACTGGGAGTTGGGGGTTTCCTCCTGTTTGGCACTGTGTCAAGAGTGGGGTTTATGGTGAGAGTGTATTTCAGCCTTTCCTAATATTTTGATGTGGGTATTTTCTGATTCATCAAATGTGTAGGAGTCACTCAGCTAGTTTCTGGACCTCGTTAAAGGATCAGAGGAGGGTAGCCCCGATGGCTCATGGTTTAGCGCTGCTTTCAGTCCGGGCCTGATCCTGGAGACTCGGGATTGAGTCCCATGTCGGGCTCCCTGCATGGAGCCTGCTTCTCCCTCTGCCTGTGTCTCTGCCTCTCTCTCTCTCTCTCTCTCTCTCTCTCTCTGTGTCCCTCATGAATAAATAAATAAAATCTTAAAAAGAAAAAAAAGGATCAGAGGAAATTGTTCCATATGTAGCTGTTTGGTACATTTGTGGGTAGAAGAAAGCTCAGGATCCTTCTATGTTGCCCTGTTGGCCGATTCCAAGTAAATATTCAGTTTTTATTATTTTGATTATTAATTATTGATTTTTATTAATTGGAAAATTTTATTCATTTGAAAATCAACCAATCATGTCTTTTTTCCATTTTGTATTGTAAAATATATATTTTTCTTATTACTTTCTAAGATATTGATGTATTACAGAGAAAGATCCATTTGCAATAAGAACTATACTAATTAATTACTAATTAGAATTTATTGTTTTCTTTAAATTTTTTTGCAATAATCTTTACATGAAAAAGTCTTAATTTTTGTTTACACTTTTACTGATCTTTTCCTTTGGGTTTATCTGTTGTTTTGTTTTTGCTTTGCAATTGTATCTTGAAATTAGCTAAATAAATATATATCAATTCTTGTTATGTTCTTTTTTTTCATATGCCATTTTAAATCCTTGGTTTAGAAAATATTTCAAAAATATAGAGAAGAATAGAAAATAACACAACAAAGATTTTCACATTCATCATCCTGCTCTATCAAACTCACATGTTGCTATACCTTTTAAACATGCTCAAATCACAATAAAACTATCTAAACCCAGTATATGTCAACATTTAGTATTTGTGGCTTTCTTTTTTAACCCTACTCAGTTTTGAGTTGAGTGATTGTTGATCATCTGATCTACAGCTACTGTTCAAGTTGATTTGTATTTATCTTTGATCAGTTTTCATCATCTAGTAGGCCTTCACCTAGAGCAACTCTGCTGGATTAAATCCTGTCATCTTCCTTCACCCCCTAAGTTAATTTTTCAGCACTTCGAACCTATGGAGCAAATGGAGAAGTGCAGTGCTAAGTACTACTAGCAGAGTATTAGAGTATTTTCTTTCTATCCCTGACTTGTTTTACTTTTATGATGGGTCTTCCCACAATGCTATGTTCTGTGGCTAGTTCTTCAATTCTCTACTGGTAACCTTTGTATTCTGAGAGTGACAAGTCTCAAGTAGTTACAAAAATGTAAGTTGATTATTTTTTCTATAAAACAAAATTTAAATTATTTAAATACTGAAGAAAATATTTGGATTGAAAAAAATCTTTGATTCCAAAGGACTTTTTGAACAAAGTATAAAACAGGGGAACCGTAAAGGAAACATCAGAAAAATGTGACTTCAAAAAGTTTAACACTTTTATATAGGAAAACTAAATAAAAATTACTATAAAACACTGTAAATAAACTGAACATTTCCAAACCATGAGACAAATGCCATATGTAAAAACAAAGGACTTTTAATGCATATAAAGGCCAAGACTATTATCTTAATATACATGAGTGTTTACAAAACAAGAGAGAAAAAAGATAAGAACTCAATGAGCCATAAAAATGGAATTAACACATGAAAAAATGCTTAAATTCACTTGAAATTAAAGAAATATAGATTTTTAAATAAAATGTTTTCTCCTTCAGGAGATTTTAAAAAGGTAATATTCAATGTTGGCAAAGGTAGGGAAAATAGACGTACAATTGACTCTTGAATGATGCAAAGGTCGGGGACATCAATACTGCACAGCTGAAAATCTATAGCTTTTGACTCCCCAAAAGTTTAATAGCTTACTATTGACCGGAAGCCTTACTGATAACATAAACAGTTAATTAACACATATTTTGTGTGTTACATGTATTCTATACTGTATTTCTATACCTAGAGGAAATGAAATGTTAGGAAACTCATAAGGAAGAAAAAATACATATACAGCACTGTACTGTATTTATCGATACTATAAGTTTATGTTTGTTTATAAAAATGAATTGTCAGTGCCTACATCAATATTGTTTTATATGACACAAAATGCTGTAGATGTTACATGTATTACTAGCACTAGATATCAAAAATGAAAATATAATATGAAAAAGAAATTTATATTTATTTACAGGTATGATTATTTGTGCATTAATAATAAAGAAGCAGAAATATGATTGCTTTATAATAGCCTAGCCCCTAATGGATGGTTATAATATTTTTATGGTATACAGTATTACAATAATATTCATAATACAGTATTGGCCACATAGTTACTTTAAAAAAAAGCCACTTACCTGTGATGATAGGCTGATACAGTTTTTCCAAGGATGAGAGAGAGGCATACTGTACAGTAATATAATTCTTTGAAAGCAAAGTTATAAGGCAATAAGGAAACTAAAATATTACTAATTTTAAATATCACCTTATGCCTATAGAAGGATAGACTCTCCACTTCCATACAGGTTTTTTTTTTTTTTTTTTTTTTTTTTTTAGATGCAAGGAGTTTTAATTAAATTGGCATAGTTAAGACCAAAAAGATAAGGTGGACACTGCCAGCTTATTTTCAGCCATTGCCTTTAACAACAGGCTAAGGGACAGAACTTGAAACACAGCTGAGTCCTGGTGTTCTGAGACAGTGAAGGGATTTCCTCAGAATTTAAATATATTAATATAACCAGTTATATAAATCTAAATGTAAAACTAATCTCCTATAAGTTTAGAGGTGGCATTTATCATCTCGGTGAAAAGCTGAACATCCCTAATCAATTCCAATCATATTAAAAAGGGAAAACAGTGACAGCACTTGCTGAACCAGAATTACTATCAAAGTTCAAAAAGCTGATTGTATCCATTTAACCACAAGCCAATCTTATTTAAATCAGGACTGTCCCGGGAGGCCTGGGTGGCTCAACCGTGGAGTGTCTGCCCTTGGCCCAGGGGGTGGAGTTCACTGATGGAGTCCCACATCTGGCATCCTGCATGGGGCCTGCTTCTCCCTCTGCCTATATCTCCACTTCTCTCTTTCTTTCTCGGTCTCTCATGAATAATAAATAAATAAATAAATAAATAAATAAATAAATAAATAAGGACTGTCCAAGAAAAACATTCTGTCAGCCACTCATGATCTGAATTCTGGTCACTGAGATCAATTTAAATATGGTACACAGGGATCCCTGGATGGCGCAGCGGTTTGGCGCCTGCCTTTGGCCCAGGGCGCGATCCTGGAGACCCGGGATCGAATCCCATGTCGGGCTCCCGGTGCATGGAGCCTGCTTCTCCCTCTGCCTGTGTCTCTGCCTCTCTCTCTCTCTCTGTGTGACTTTCATAAATAAATAAAAATTAAAAAAAATAAATATGGTACACATAAAAAAGTCATTAGACATTTTTGTTTTGTAATAAATAAGGCAATAGCTAACTATTACTCCTTAGTGGCTTTTTTGAGAGAGGTTATTAAGTCTGTTCTTTCCCCTGTCTTCTTAATGCCAGCAAAGATCACTTTGTTCCAGGGATGCACTTCTTGGGATTCTCCAAATACTCCAGGTCTCCTCTCCCTGGGTGATGCCTTTGTTCTTGTTGGCATCTGTGTAAGAAAATCCAGGGGCCTGACCTGTCTTTCGCCCAGATAAACCATGGAGATTTGCCCCAGTCTTGTGCTTGCTTCCCTTTGCCACGATATGGCACTGGGCACACTTCTGAACAAAAATCTTCTTGCCCTTCTCAACATCACCCATTTTTGAATCGCTTTTCTGTCACTTGCGAAACGAAGATGCCAGTTCGCAAGCTGGACGTCCTGCTCTCTCCATACAGGTCTTGTATATGATGTTTTACGCCATGTAAGTGATGTTTTAGCCACAGATGATAATGATACAAAAACATCTCATACAATTCTTGTACAGTTACTAGATTTTCATATGAGGACACACACATGCAGAACAAATAAGTTTGTTGACTATACAGCATAATGATTATTTACTATTTGTTAAGTGCAAGTGGATCATCGTAAAGGTCTTCATCCTCATCATTTTCATGTTGAGTAGGCTGAGGAGGAGTAGAAAGGAGGGGTTGGTCTTGCTGTCAGGGGTGGCAGAGGTAGAAGAAGTGGAGGAGGTAGAATGAGAAGCAGGCACTCTTGCTGTAACTTTATGGAAAAACACATAATTTCTGTCTGACTTTCTTTTGCTTTTTTTCTTTTTTCTAAAAATTTGTTATACCAATCAGTCCTTATTCCACCATTTGCTTTAGTTTCAGTGCTGGTATTATAGAAGTGTCCCTGTCACAAGTGAATTCAAAAGCAGTCTTCAATAATCAGAACCCTTCTGCCACATTGTCTGATGTCAGTTTGTTTTCTGGCACTACTTCTTCTGTGTCTTCTTCTTACTATCTGGCACTGGTTCAGAAACATTAATCTCCATAAGGTTGTCTTCTGTTCATTCCTCTGATGGGGTGACTATTAGATCTTGAGTTTTCCCAAAACCCATATCTTGAAACTCTCTCCCCTCACCTCTTTCACCATATCTACAATCTTTTTCATGATTTTTTATTGCATCTGTTGTAAATCATATGAAACAATGCAAAACATTTAGACACATGAATAGATATTTTTCCCAAAGAAGGCATACAGATAGATGGCCAACAGATTCATGAAAAGATGCTTAATGTTACTCATCTTCAGGAAAATACAAATCAAAACTACAATAAGAGATCACCTTACACTTGTCAGAATCGCTAAAACCAACAATGTAAGAAACAACAGGTGTTGGCAATGATGTGGAGGAAGGGTAACCCTCTTACATTATTGGTGGAAATGCAAACTGGTGCAGTTACTCTGGAAAACAGTATGGAGATTCCTCAAAAGTTAAAAATAGAACTACCTTACAATCCAGCAATTGCACTACTAGGTATTAACCCAAAGAATACAAAAATACTAATTCAAAGGGATACATATACCTTTATGTACAATAACCAAATTACAGAAAGAGCCCAAGTGTCCATCAACTGATGAATGGATGAAGAAAATATAATATATATATATATATATATATATATATATATATATATCCATGAAAAAAGAATGAAATCTTGCTGTTTGCAATGATGTGGATGGAACTAGAGAGTATAGCACTAAGTGAAATAAGTCAGAGAAAGACAATATCATATGATTTCATTCACATGTGGAATTTAAGAAACAAAACAAACAAACCTGGGGGTAAAAAAGAGAGGCAAACTAAGAAATAGACTCCTAATTATAGAGAACAAACTGATGGTTATCAGAGGGTGGATGAGTTGGGGGAATGGGTTAAATAGGAGAAGGGAATGAAGGTGTGACTTGTGATGAGCCAGTGTTGAATGGAAGTGTTGAATCACTGAATTGTACACCTGAAACTAATATTACACTATATGTTAACTAGAATTTATTTATTTTTATGGATTTTATTTCTTTATTTGCGAGAAAGAGAGTGCACAAGTGGTGGGGATGGGCGCAGGGGAGAGGGAGAAGCAGGCTCCCTGCTCAGCAGGGAGCCTGATTTGAAGCTCCATCCTGGGACCCTGAGATCATCTTAGCCAAAGGCAAATACTTAACTGATGGAGCCACTCAGGTGCCCCAGTTATCTAGAATTTAAATAAAAACGTAAAAAAAAAAAAAAACAAAAAAACTATCTGGATACAGTTTTCTCCAGCAGGAATTCAGGCTTGATGGCTTACATGGCTTTTTCTGTAACAATGATGGCATCTTCAATGGTGTAATCCTTCTAGACTTTCATGATATTCTCTCTATTGGGGTTTTCTTCCATAGGGTTGACAGTCTTTTCCATAGAGTACCATATATAAAGAGTCTTAAAGATGTTTATGACCCCCTGATCTAGAGGCTGAATTAGAGATATATTTGGAGGCAAGTAGACACCATAGGGCAGATGGGGACATTGTCTAATATCAAAAGATAGATGTGTTTGTTTTCCCCTTGATGTACTGAAATAGAGCTGAAAAAAGGGCTCATTGAATGTAGTTTTAATTGTTTTGTACAGTTTTTAAAATTTGGTTTATGGGCTGTCAGAATTGTAATTTTTAATTGCCTTCGAAGAATGAAGATTTAAAATAATGTCTCACTGAACAGGTGAGATATCTCAGTTGCTCTTGGGTCACTGGTTTATAGACTTTCATACACACACACACATACACACAGAGACAAATATCTTATTAGACTTTGGACTTCCTGATTCAGCTGATTATGCTCAATGCCCAAGATGCATACTATACTGCACTACAGATTTATTTTCACAACAATACATCTTCAAGTCATTATGATTCCACTCAACAAAAGGCCTGCAGGAATGATTTATTATTTGGGTATTTGGAGATGATACATTTGATGGTTTTTTTTAGAAAACTTTTTTTTACTCCATATTCAGATGTGCTTTACTGTCAAATGCATATTTAGATTAGATTCTTGAATTTTAATGGTAATCTGCTTTTTAAAAAAAATTTTGACTGAAAATGTTTGTCATTTTTCTAACGAGTTAGCCAAAGAAATGTAGCTAGTATTGCATATAAGGCCTGCATTTCTTCCCTAAATTCCATTTAGGTTAGATCATTTTTCTTTTTTCTATGATTTTTAATACCACAAAATAATTTTAGAATCGATTACAAGTTAAATGTAACAATTAATGCTTTAATTTCATAGATCTCACTGTGATATTTTTCCTGTTAAATAAAGCAGTTTATTGGCAAAAGTGCGTGTATTTTTCTTTCCTTATTTGTAAGGTTCTATTTAGTGATATTCTTGTCTTTGATTATCAAAGACTCTCACTGCAGGCAGTGCTAATGCTTGTGCCAGAATATTTCTGCAAGTTGCATCACTAATGCTACTTGCCAAGTAGAGTGTACAGAAAGTTTGTCATCTCCTATTCATGTTAATCAATATCAAGCACCTGTGAATGCTTTAGGATGAGACTATAATGCAGAATGCATGAATTTTGTCCTCAGGAAATTTGCAGTGAAGCAGGTGCTGGATGAATTTTTCCCCCCTAGTCCATGAGCTCTGTTAATTCTATCTTCAGTAGGCCTAATGTTTGAATAAACCAGATGTCTAATAAATTATTTTCATGCCCAGAATTTGAGATTTTTGTACTCTAGTATAGTATGATCTTACTCCTTACTGTAAGAAAGCTTAATTGCAATGCAATTCAAGGTTTTGTTTTGCTTTCTAAGGGGGGAAGTGAGTGATTTAATTCATGGGTAGGTTTAGAACCCATAGATAATCCTATTGCCTTTATTTTTCTAATGAAAGAATTTCTAATACTTTGGGGAAAAACAAGGGCAGTGTCTTACCAGCAAGGTACTTCATGACTTTAGGGATGAAGCGCCAATAGAACCAATCCAGAAAAAACGATTCTTGTCCAAGCCTTCTTGTTGTATAACCACAAGACTAGCAGCTGGTATTTATTTTTTCCCTTCAAGGTTTGGGGGTTAGCAGCTTTATGGATAAGGGCAATCCTGATTATAAACCTGATTGCATTGACAAAATAGTAGAGTTAGCTTATCTCTTCCTCCCTTAAATCTTGGCGCTTCCTTCTCTTCTTTATTAGTACTATCCTTTAGCATTTTTGTTTTCAGAATAGGAAGCTTCCATCTGCATTAAAAACCTATCCAGGCATATTTCCTTCCCTTCAATGATTTTAATGGTGTCTGGGAACTCATCCTCTGACTCTTGGTTGGCAGAAGCTGGTTCTGTTATCACAACATTTTTTTTAAGCTAAACCTCTTTCTAAAATTGTCGAATCATCCTTTGCTGGCATTAAGTGCTCCAGCTTTAATTCGTCTACCTTTCTTTTGGTTAAGTTGTCATGTAATGACTTTACTTTTCCTTGAATCATATTAGAGTTTTAGGTATACCTTTCTTACAGCAATCTTGCACCCACATAAAAGCTGCATTTTTAAAACAAGATAAAAAAAGAACTATTTTACAAAAAGTACAAAGTTTTTGCATCTGCTGGTGTAGCTGCAGCGGTCACTTCACAAACTGTCTTTTCCTTGTTTACATTGGCCCTTAACTCTGGATGCCTTTTTTTAAAAAAGATTATTTATTTATTCATTCATTCATTCAATCATTCATGAGAGACAGAGACAGAGAGAGAGAGAGGCAGAGACACAGGCAGAGGGAGAAGCAGGCTCCATGCAGGGAGCCAAACGTGGGACTCGATCCCAGGTCTCCAGGATCAGGCCCTGGGCTGAAGGCGGCGCTAAACTGCTGAGCCACCGGGGGTGCCCTCTGGATGCATTTATCTTAAAATGGTGGGCTGCAGACCTCTGTCTGTGGTACGTGTCAAGCAATTCACCTTTTCTTTGTAATGCTGTACTTCTCTCTGCTTCTTAAGAGCGCTTCCAACATCACTAGAAGCACTTTGCATGGGTCCTATGTTGTTATTCAGGTTTTAGAGTATTCCATTAAACATGGTGAAAAATATGTGAGAACCACAAGAGATCACATTTGCTGTGATATGCAATTTACTGGAGAGAGAAGCTGTTCACGTGGAGGAATTAGTGTCTCACAATGTTTTAGGTGGATATTTGCAACACTTGAACTCACTGCAATAGCAACAGAAGGTGGCTATGAAATTATCACAGTAGTACAGTATATGCTACAGTTAATTTTATGCAGTTATGATATAATACTGCATCTTTACATTTGCTTTCATTTATCTGTAAATGGTGCTATGTACTATATGTTTTAATAAATTTTAACTTTTCATAATAGATTTGTATATGTTTTATTATAGTAAATGATAAAATAGCATCTATATATATTTTAGGCAATTGTGACATACCTAACTTTTTCTTAAAATTTTCCATATTTCTAGTCTGTACTGTTTATCTGTTTTTTCAAATTGTTGCAAATGGCCAAAAATTTTTCCAATATACTTATTAAAAAAAAATTGTGTCTAAGTGGACCCACATAGTTCAACTCATATTGTTCAAGAGCCAGTGTACTACTCTTGGGGGAGTTTATATTGTTAAAACCTTTCTGAAGTTACTTGATAATTTCAACCAAAATTAATTTGCGCATATCCTTGCCTTAACAATTCAGTTTTTAGGGAATTTATCTTGGCATTTGCCAAGAAGTGCATAAACATATATGCATATGTTTTCATTTATTATGTCATTGTTTATAACACTGCAAAAATGGAAATGAGTTAAATGTTCACTGGTGAAGGCTGATTAAAGTAACAGAGTAATAGAATTCCTTTTTTACTTTGTATTTCACATTTTACAATGAGACTGTAATATAGTGATGGGAAGGGACAGTAGAACAATAACTGATTACATCAAAGATGATCTATAGTGGCCCTTCAGTTTTGTTAACTTTTTTTGTTCATTTCATTTTGCTGTGTGTTTGTGTGTTTCTTTTTAATTTTTCCAATGAATTCTCTGGCAAATTTGGAATGGCTTCAAGAGAGATATGAATTAGATGCTTTTCTAAACTGAAACCATGAACTTTTTTTTTTCCTTCTCTTATCCTTGTCTTTTTTTTTCGTATGCTTTTGTGCATGTTTAATTGACTTCCCCTTTTATACTACAGGCATGAATATGGACTATATAAATCAGAAATTCACTTTTTCAAGGTAGTTGTATCTTTAAGCTATTGAAAGTAACTGTGTTCTGGAAAAGCATAACCAGGACTAGAAAATTTACATTTTCTTTAATATGTTGGAATGGTAGAATTCCAATAACTCTAACAAAAACATTTAAAATTGTTTAATAAAGAATACTTTTTAAAAAGAATTCTTCTCCTTGATACATGTGGGGAAAAGAGTTGCTTTTTTTTAAGCATGACATTTTGTTAAAAATGTGAATAAATGATAGAGGACTCTTCTGAGTTTTATTTTTTCATGTCTAATAAAGATACTTGTTAAATTATATTTCATTCATAATCAAGTTACAATTTTATGTCAGTCTTTGTGCTTTTTTGTCATTTGAAACAGATTCACTGATTTTTTTTTTTTAAACTGCATGTTCTAAGATTAATTTAACTCCGACATTGAAGAATATATTACTTTCAGATAATCCTTGAGTAGTTATTTGGGGAGAAATCCAGAATCCTCCAAATACCTGATATATTAGGAAGTCATTATTTATAATGAGGTGTAATAAATAAGTAAAATTTATCTAGTGCTCACCTGACTCTCTCTGTTCCACATATTTTAACTCATTAATCCTAACAACAAGCCTTCGAGGTAGGAACTAATATTTTTCCCATTTTACAGATAAGGAAATTGAGACATAAGATTTATCCATGGCCATATGATTAGCAAAAATGATGAGTCAGGGCTTGAACCCAGACAACATAGCTTCAGAGTCTATCATCTTCAATAGGAATGGACACTCGTGCCAGTGCTTAGTAAAGACTCAGTATATAAAAAAAAAAAAAAGACTCAGTACATTTTTGTTAGACAAAAACTACAATAGTGTAGCATTTAAAAACAGTATCACTTAAGTAGCTTTTTGTTTATGGTACAGGAGAACAATATTCTAAAATTTTTAAAAGAAAGGAAGAAGTAAGGATATTAGCATTATTTCAGATGATCATTTTCTTGATTCCCCATGAAGTTAAGATATTTTGGATGTTTTTAGATGGCTATAACCTTTATATGTATGACTCTTGGAAACAGAGATTGGATCCTCAAAGTTTTTCCATCCAATGTTTTATTCTGCTTGTTTTGTTTCTTTATTCAATCAAGAAACGTTTAGTGTCACTAAAATTGTGCTATTAAATTTGATACCAAGTATAAACTAACTTGAACAATTCTTTAGTACTCTATAAGCACTACAAATATGGAAGGAGATGTTATATTTAAAGTATGTTTCATTCATTAGAAAAGGTATTTATAGGAACATCAAGGGAGGATAATTTGGTTTCCTTTGTTTCAGTGCAAAATATGCCTTT
Source organism: Canis lupus dingo (assembly GCF_003254725.2). Lineage (NCBI taxonomy): Eukaryota > Metazoa > Chordata > Mammalia > Carnivora > Canidae > Canis > Canis lupus. Next base: position 20,241,503 of record NC_064274.1, on the reverse strand, counting down.
TGCTATTGAGACCTATAAACTATGCACTGTAACATGGAAAACAGTTATTTTTGTGTATGGATAAATAGCTAGAGCTCTTTATCTCTCTGTGTAGACAATGTTCAGTTCCTGTCATTGCAACTCCTTTCTCATAATTACCTTGCTTTCTCTCCTCTCTTTTTCATAGTTTATTCCTGTCATCACCTCTACTCTTCTTTGCATATAATCATATTATATTTTAGATATAGATAATAGATGCTAAGATATTTTTAGCTTACAGAAAGAAAGCCTGGATCATCTATCTTCTCTTAGCTTACTGTGGGAGAGGCAACTTCCAAATATGAATAGTTCTATGACTCATTTTACTGCCAATGTCATAGGAAGAAGAGAAAGGAGAAGCACATCTCTTGCAAGAGACTCACTAGATATTTCTGAACATGACCTTCAGCTTACCTCTTGGTGAGAGGGAGTTGGATGAGTAAGTGAGGTTTTTGAAGGCCTCCTTGCAGCTAAAAACAAGGCTATGAACATAACCCAGCAATTCTGACTTCAAGTTTTGTGATATTTCAGGAGTACTACCTTAAAATGATCCTTCTTTTTGTCTAAGGGGTAATTCTTGCCATACTGAGCATAATAGATAATAGGGGTCATTTGATTTCAAAAAGTTTGAACATAATAAAATGATTAGAATTTTACTTGTAGACATTTCTCTAGAGTTAATGGAAATTTTCACAACTCTGCTATTCACATTCACACATCCCTCACAAATCCCACAAATTCATCAAAATTACCTCTTAAATATTCTAAGTTTTCAAGATAATTTTTAGTGCCTTATCCAAATCTGTCTGGCTGGCTCTAGAGACAATTGTGTTCTTTTTTAAAACAACACTTACATTAACTTTCTTTCTTTTCCCATTCAACTTACAAAAGAATTAACTTCCGGAATTGTATTGAGTTGATAAAACTCTGAAGAAATGATATTATGTCAATTAGAGCTATTATGACTGGCAATAATTTTTTCCCCCTGCCTCAGTACCATTAGCATTTACAGGAAAAGAAAGGTTACCTAGGCCATTTCTGTTCATGTATTTTACTCTGATATGCTAAGATATACATTTTTTTCAACAAAACCAATGTCAAAGGTGGGCATGTAAAGCTCAAGCATCAAAAGTAAAAGTCTACTTTTTTGATAGCAAATAGAAGTAAATGCATCTTACGTAAAATATTAACCAAATTCAAATACTTAATGATTTTATGAAAGTTAGTCCTTGATCAGTATGAATGAGCATATCCGTACTTCTGCATCATTGCTGATATAAGTTACACCTATTTTTAGAAACAAGAACATCTTTAGGGAAGGCAATACTTGAACAATCTTTACCCAGCACACATTTAATATAGAACTGCTTAGATGTGAGACAAATTTAAGCAGTATAGGGGTTGAAAATACTTTTTTTTTTTTTTTAAATACTTTTAAGACATTATGTCAGCCCTACTGTTTTAGGGCAGTTCAGTGATAAGGCCAAAGGTGGGAGGGGAGGCTTCAAGATACTGATAGATTCATTCACTCTTTCTTTAGCTCATATGTTTACTCATTGATTAAAAAATATTCATCAATCATTTACGGTGTGCAAGGCACTTGCCATCACTGAAGATACATTGATCAACGAAACAATACTTTCTCAATCTTCAAGAACTCTACATAGCTATGGGGGTGATGATATTAAACAAATAACTGAAACCTTTGATTGCAAATGTAACAACCACTGCAAAGCTAAGAGTGGTGTATTCTGGAAGTGTATCACTGGAGACCTTTACTCTTTAGCTTCCTACCCCATTCAAGTTCAAAATTTGTGAAGTATCTTGTATTTGGGCATGGGAAATTTTTCAGGGGCTTCAACTGGCTTGACAGAATTGAATAAAATTATAAAGTGTGTGAAATAGTTTTTCCAAAACATAAATGGAATGACATGCTTTACTTTGAGGCTGGTTGAAACTAGTGATTTTTTTTTTTTTTTTTTTTTTTTTTTAATTATTGAACTGCCTGGGATACTGTCTTCATGTGATTCTTAACAACTTAACTACTTTTCATTGTTGTTGTTTGGGGCTTAAAATACCAAAAGCTTTCCTTTTAAATATCCAGTTGACATCTCCCTGGGGAAGGAAGATACGTATCACTGAGGGTTACATGTAGTTTCACATCTAATAGAAATAATAATGCTAATGCTAATGATGGCAATAGAAAGGGGACACTAGTGCCTGTTATGTATCAGATACATTCTAAGAATTTCACATACATCAATTGTTTTAATTCTTTGATTATATCATTTTTAGACAGAGCCTAGATTTCCCAGATGAAATCAGGACACCTTAGATTTACCTTTAATTTGCATTGAGGCATAGCTTTTATTTCATCAGACATTTTATGTTTTCCCTCAATCTCTATTTGTTCTTGTTGCCTCTGGGAGCTGGATGTAGCTTCTAGCACTGTCAGCCCCACACTAGAATGGAATTTTTAATGCACTGTGTTTCTTTAAGTAACTGGCTGCCAGTTCAAAGGTTGTCATTTAAGCCGATGACCTAGATTCATGTTCTAGCTAAAAAATTAGACCAGGAAGATAGGAATCAGGCATTTTTACTTTTTGTGCCAGGACTCAGATCTTGCTGTGAAGTATGTGGAATTTTCCAAACACAGGAAAAGGATAGAAATTCTAGGTTAAAAAAAAAGGCATAAGAAATCTCTATCATATCTATTCATCATATGCCTTTCCTATTTCTATAAAGGATCAGCCAAAGATTTGATGATCTTACCTATACATACCATTTTTTCCCTGAAATGATATGCAGGGTACCACCTATAGGTATTGTTTAAATAATTGCTATTAAGCAGTGTTTCAGATTTGTCTTATTAACTATTTCCTGCCTAGGAAATTGACTTGAAATATCAATCTCTTGGTCAGAGAAAATAAGAATGGAAGATGAATAAGAAGAGCTTAGAAGCATTGATAAAGGACAAAAGCATGGGATATGTTTTCAGAAAAGTGTAAATACGCTGATCATGAACAAGGGTAGTATATTTTCACTTGGTGGAGGACATAGTGAATCTACTGAAATTTAGGGTCACTAGTTTGATGAATTTTCCTTGATGGGAACACGATTTTTTAAGAAAACTGATCACTGATGAAGTTTATTATCTTTGCTTCAAGGCATTTAAAAAAAAAAAGTTTTCTGTATGGCAGCAGTCAACGCCATGAATCATATATAAGCTGGGCACTGGAAAAAGGAATAGTCATGATGCCAGGCAGGGTGTTAAGGAAGCAGTAACCATAATAGCTTTAGATATGAAAATTAAAATGTATAGGTAGGGTAATCAAGATCTTTGCAAAAAAAGCTTTCCTAAACACTCTAAGTATATTGTGTGTGCTCACGATTTCTTTGTGCTTTGGCACTGTCTTCCACTTTACTTTCACATACCACGGAAGCAGCCCCAAAAGATCCAGAAGTCATCTTTGGAGCTGCTACTGTCATTGCATATCTTCAGCCTACCCTTACTAAATACTCCGTTGATTCAGGCAAGAAGAAAACAACTGCTGACATTTTTTAGTTGACTTACCGATTGTGGCATTTGGCGCTTGACACAGGACTTAAACCAGAAAATGCGTAAGAATCTTCTCCCCTTGTACCCTTACCGTTTTTAGTGATTCTTTGGAAGTAGAAGATAATGTTGGCGTATGCTTGAGGGTGGTAATAAGAGTATGAAAAACAAGAGAAAGTATGTTTTATAAAGTATGGCTCCTAGATGGACTTTAAAAGTATGATTTTTCAGTACCCAAACATGTTTGACTTATTTGAAACATTAAAATACTTCCCTATCAGCCCAGACCCTGATAGTTCAGTCTTGTTTTCTAAAATTCACTTTTGTAGAATAGTAAGAATAGGGAACAGATATTTGAAACCTAAGAAGTCTAGTGTTTGAGTCTACACAATCAGCCACAAGAGTCTCCTGCCTACCAGAAAAATCACTAAAACTTGAAAACTTTGGTTTTTACACGTAATAGAAATGAACAGATATGTTACATACAATATATTTTAAAAATGTTTTAAAATAATATGAGGAAAATGATTAAAATTTTTTTCATTGAAATAATTAGCTAATAGTTTACAGGTATTAATTGTATAACAAATATATGATATTTTATATTTAATTGAGTTTAGAAATATTATTAAAGTTATTAATTTCCATGTGGTTTATGTTGATTAAAAATGTTAATGTAACTGTAGAGCACATAAACAGCCATAAATGATGAATGGAGAAGCCTTTTAACTTAATTGGAATCTATTAAAAATGAAATAAGCAGTCTCATTTGTAGAATAAGTAAAGTGCACTCACAAAGAACCATATAGCAGGGATAGTTTTGGTGCTTATGAAAACAAATAATTATTCTCACTTGTGTATGAAATTTTTTTAAATACTTTATTTATTTATTTGAGATAAAGAGAGAGTGAGAGAGAGACAGAGACCAGGAGCCGGGGGCAGAGGGAGAGGGAGAAGCAGGGTACCCACTGAGCAAGGAGCCTGACATGGGGCTCAATCCTATGACCTCGGGGTCATGATCTGAGCTGAAGGTAGATGCTTAACTGACTGTGCCACCCAGGTGCCCCTCATTTCTGTATGAAATTTGATTTTCATTGTGAAATTTGAAAGTGAGAACTTGATGTATTTCATCAAACCTATTTTTTTGAGAATATGGACCTAAGTTTTATAATTCTATTTATTTTACCTTAAATTATGATAAGCAAATTTACGGACTTCACAGTCTTATTAGAAGGGCATAAATTTAGGGACACTCTTTTAAATTTCTTATTTTTAATGATTAAGAGAATATTAATATTTTTTCCATTTATGCCATTGCTTAGTGTGATCATCTATGCTACATAGTCTTAGGTATTTTCCATGTAAGACATGTTTATGCTCATCCATTGAAATCCTTTTCAGGATAATCCAGCACCTGGCAGCTATAATGTTCAGAAATCATATGAGATGTCCCAAGTTCAACATAAATACATGGCACCTCGTAGTTTTGTGGCTAAACTGAAACATGCCTCCTTTCTTAGCACAACTCCTCGGTGCCTGGAGAAAATGACTGATGGGCCAGGTAAGTACAAACATTTTTTATTTTTTGAAAGCTATGGAAAGGTTTCCATTATAAAAATAGACAACTATAAACATACCTTTATATTTACCATCCCTCTTTTAAATGTACAGGATGAAAAAAAGTCTGCTTATTCAGTGAAAGATTTTAGATTTTTTTTTCAACTGTAAGATGTGTTTGGGGTTTTATGTCTCTTAACTTCACCAAAGACAACCTTACCAGTTTTAACTTAAAACTAATACATTCATGTTCCATTAGAGAAAAACCCAAAATTCTTAGTAATGCTACATTGTTAGAGGAGAAAGGCACTTTATTGTGTTTTGTAAGATCAGTCTTGTACAAGATACACATCATGTTAGTTTTACGGACTTATTTTAGTTTTTCTCAAGTATCAAGAAAACATCCATATAAAAGATAAACATTTATTTTGGGGGGGGGGTAAAAATTCCAAAAGCAATTTTGAGTTTTAAAATTGGAATTAGTTTGGGGACCCTTGGGTGGCTCAGCAGTTCATAGACTGCTCCAGGGCATGATCCTGGAGTCCCGGGATCGAGTCCCATGTCAGGCTTCCTGCATGGAGCCTGCTTATCCCTCTGCCTGTGTCTCTGCCTCTCTCTGTGTCTCTTGTAAATAAATGAATAAAATCTTAAAAAAAAAATTAGAATTAGTTTAGCTACTAGTAATAGTGTTCTTAGACTTAAAATGAATGCAATAACTTCCTTGGTAATGAGGATAAATCAGGTAAGTGTGTTATTTCACACAGGAAAACCAGATAGGAAATAGGAACAATAGTTTTCAACAATAATTTTGAAATGTATTGCCACTAAACAACCAAACTGTTGTAAAGACTCTTTATGAGAATATGAAGAGAAAAAATGAAACAGAATGGAGAAACTCATCGATGGGTTTTTGATGAAAAACCAAATTAAGAGAATACAACTTATCAGCAAATGAGAATACTCAGAGAGCCTGTGATCCACGGAAGCTTGCTTTGTTTTTCATTGTCTTTTAAAAATCAAGTATATTGCCAACTTAAAGGTCTGTTTTAAGTCAAAATTTAATTTTTCTTATTTTCTTTTTTTTTCTCTTGAGTTACTGTACCATTGCTGATTTTGTCAAGTTTTAGCTTTGTTATGAAGTATAATTTAAACACCTTTAGTGTGTCCCTGACCACACTCAGTATGTAGTCACCCAGAATGGTGCAAGGAAATTAGTTCTTTGAAGTTCTGGTACTATCACGGTAACTATCACTAAGCACAAGCAAATAATAAATAAATGTCCATTTCAGGGTCTCTTGAAGTAAATTATGTTGAACTTAATATTCTCTGAAGATTATTTTTTGTCTTTCCCTTTACTGTTCTCTCCGTAAAAATTATTGTAGATGAAATGTATAGGAATTTCAGTTAGGTGCCAGGATTGGCACTGTGACTTTTCATCATTTCAGTATTTAGCCTAGGGCAAGTAAACACACTAATTGTTTTATTAGTTTCTATTTTATAAAATTCAGAAAATATTTGCCACCTACTTGGCTCTCATGAGAATACTAAAGATTAATAAGACTGTGTTTCTTTTTTTTTCTTTCTTCTTTTTATTTATTTATTTTAAAAATTAATTAATTTTTTATTGCTGTTGAATTTGCCGACATTCAGAATAACACCCAGTGCTCATCCTGTCAAGTGCCCCCCTCAGTGCCCGTCACCCATTCCCTCCCACCCCCTGCCCTCCTACCCTTCCACCACTCCTAGTTGATTTCCCAGAGTTAGGAGTCTCTCATGTTCTGTCTCCCTTTCTGATATTTCCTACCCATTTCTTCTCCCTTCCCTTCTATTCCCCTTCACTATTATTTATATTCCCCAAATGAATGAGAACATATAATGTTTGTCCTTCTCCGACTGACTTACTTCACTCAGCATAATACCCTCCAGTTCCATCCACGTTGAAGCAAATGGTGGGTATTTGTCCTTTCTAATGGCTGAGTAATATTCCATTGTATACATAAACCACATCTTCTTTATCCATTCATCTTTCCACAGACACCGAGGCTCCTTCCACAGTTTGGCTATTGTGGCCATTGCTGCTATAAACATCGGGGTGCAGGTGTCCCGGCATTTCATTGCATCTGTATCTTTGGGTAAATCTCCAGCAGTGCAATTGCTGGGTTGTAGGGCAGGTCTATTTTTAACTCTTTGATGAACCTCCACACAGTTTTCCAGAGTGGCTGCACCAGTTCACATTCCCACCAACAGTGTATGAGGGTTCCCTTTTCTCCGCATCCTCTCCAACATTTGTGGTTTCCTGCCTTGTTAATTTTCCCCATTCTCACTGGTGTGAGGTGGTATCTCATTGTGGTTTTGATCTGTATTTCCCTGATGGCAAATGATGCAGAGCATTTCCTCATGTGCATGTTGGCCATGTGTATATCTTCCTCTGTGAGATTTCTCTTCATGTCTTTTGCCCATTTCATGATTGGATTGTTTGTTTCTTTGCTGTTGAGTTTAATAAGTTCTTTATAGATCTTGGAAACTAGCCCTTTATCTGATACGTCATTTGCAAATATCTTCTCCCATTCTGTAGGTTGTCTTTTAGTTTTGTTGACTGTATCCTTTGCTGTGCAAAAGCTTCTTATCTTGATGAAGTCCCAATAGTTCATTTTTGCTTTTGTTTCTTTTGCCATCGTGGATGTATCTTGCAAGAAGTTACTGTGGCCGAGTTCAAAAAGGGTGTTGCCTGTGTTCTCCTCTAGGATTTTGATGGAATCTTGTCTCACATTTAGATCTTTCATCCATTTTGAGTTTATCTTTGTGTATGGTGCAAGAGAGTGGTCTAGTTTCATTCTTCTGCATGTGGATGTCCAATTTTCCCAGCACCATTTATTGAAGAGACTGTCTTTCTTCCAATGGATAGTCTTTCCTCCTTTGTCGAATATTAGTTGACCATAAAGTTGAGGGTCCATTTCTGGATTCTCTATTCTGCTCCATTGATCTATGTGTCTGTTTTTGTGCCAGTACCACACTGTCTTGATGACCACAGCTTTGTAGTACAACCTGAAATCTGGCATTGTGATGCCCCCAGCTATGGTGTTCTTTTTTAAAATTCCACTGGCTATTCGGGATCTTTTCTGATTCCACACAAATCTTAAAATAATTTGTTCTAACTCTCTGAAGAAAGTCCGTGGTATTTTGATAGGGATTGCATTAAATGTGTAAGTTGCCCTGGGTAACATTGACATTTTCACAATATTAATTCTGCCAATCCATGAGCATGGAATATTTTTCCATCCCTTTGAGTCTTCCTCAATTTCTTTCAGAAGTGTTCTATGGTTTTTAGGGTATAGATCCTTTACCTCTTGGTTAGGTTTATTCCTAGGTATCTTATGCTTTTGGGTGCAATTGTAAATGGGATTGACTCCTTAATTTCTCTTTCTTCAGTCTCATTGTTAGTGTATAGAAATGCCAATGACTTCTGGGCATTGATTTTGTATCCTGCCACACTGCCGAATTGCTGTATGAATTCTAGCAATCTTGGGGTGGAGTCTTTTGGGTTTTCTACGTAGAGTATCATGTCATCTGCGAAGAGGGAGAGTTTGACTACTTCTTTGCCAATTTGAATGTCTTTTATGTCTCTTTGTTGTCTGATTGCTGAGGCTAGGACTTCCAGTACTATGTTGAATAGCAGTGGTGAGAGTGGACATCTCTGTCTTGTTCCTGATCTTAGGGGAAAGGCTACCAATGCTTCCCCGTTGAGAATGATATTTGCTGTGGGCTTTTCGTAGATGGCTTTTAAGATGCTGAGGAATGTTCCCTCTATCCCTACACTCTGAAGAGTTTTGATCAGGAATGGATGCTGTATTTTGTCAAATGCTTTCTCTGCATCTAATGAGAGGATCTATGGTTCTTGGTTCTTGCTGATATGATGAATCACATTGATTGTTTTACGAGTGTTGAACCAGCCTGTGTCCCGGGAATAAATCCAACTTGGTCTTGGTGAATAATTTTCTTACTCTACTGTTGGATCCTATTGGCTAGTATCTTGTTGAGAATTTTTGCATCCATGTTTATCAAGGATATTGGTCTGTAATTCTCCTTTTTGGTGGGGTCTTTGTCTGGTTTTGGAATTAAGGTGATGCTGGCCTCATAGAACGAATTTGGAAGTACTCCATCTCTTTCTATCTTTCCAAATAGCTTTAGGAGAATAGGTATGGTTTCTTCTTTAAACGTTTGATAGAATTCCCCTGGGAAGCCATCTGTCCCTGGACTTTTGTGTCTTGGGAGGTTTTTGATGATTGCTTCAATTTCCTCCCTGGTTATTGGCCTATTCAGGTTTTCTATTTCTTCCTGTTCCAGTTTTGGTAGTTTGTGGCTTTCCAGAAATTCATCCATTTCTCCTAGATTGCCTAATTTATTGGCGTATAGCTCTTCATAATATGTTTTTAAAATCGTTTGTATTTCCTTGGTGTTGGTAGTGATCTCTCCTTTCTCATTCATGATTTTATTAATTTGAGTCTTCTCTCTCTTCTTTTTAATAAGGCTGGCTAATGGTTTATCTATCTTATTAATTATTTCAAAGAACCAACTCCTGGTTCTGTTGATCTGTTCCACAGTTCTTCTGGTCTCGATTTTGTTGAGTTCTGCTCGAATCTTTAATAATTATCTTCTTCTGCTGGATGTAGGATCTATTTGCTGTTTTTTCTCTAGCTCCTTTAGGTGTAAGGTTAGCTTTTGTATTTTAGTTCTTTCCAATTTTTGAATGGATGCTTGTATTGTGATGTATTTCCCCCTCAGGACTGCTCTTGCTGCATCCCAAAGATTTTGAATGGTTGCATCTTCATTCTCATTAGTTTCCATGAATCTTTTTAATTCTTCCTTAATTTCTTGGTTGACCCTTTCATCTTTTAGCAGGATGGTCCTTAACTTCCACGTGTTTGAAGTCCTTCCAAACTTCTTGTTGTTATTTAGTTCTAATTTCAAGGCATTATGGTCTGAGAATATGCAGGGGACGATCCCAATCTTTTGGTATCGGTTCAGACCCGATTTGTGACCCAATATGTGGTCTATTCTGGAGAAAGTTCCATGTGCACTTGAGAAGAATGTGTATTCAGTTGTGTTTGGATGTAAAGTTCTGTAGATATCTGTGAAATCCATCTGGTCCAGTGTATCTTTTAAAGCTCTTTTTTCTTTGGAGATGTTGTGTTTAGAAGACATATCGAGTATAGAAAGCGCTAAATTGAAGTCACCAAGTATAAGTGTATTATTATCTAAGTATGTCTTCACTTTGGTTATTAATTGATTGATATATTTGGCAGCTCCCACATTCGGGGCATATATATTGAGATTGTTAAGTCCTCTTGTTGGATAGATCCTTTAAGTATGATATTTTGTCCCTCTTCATCTCTCACTACAGTCTTCGGGGTGAATTTTAGTTTATCTGATATAAGGATGGGTACCCCTGCTTTCTTTTGAGGACCATTTGAATGGTAAATGGTTCTCCAACCTTTTATTTTCAGGCTGTAGGTGTTCTTCAGTCTAAAATGAGTCTCTTGTAGGCAGCAAATAGATGGGTCCTGCTTTTTTATCCAGTCTGACACCCTGCGCCTTTTGATGGGGTTATTAAACCCATTTACGTTCAGAGTTACTATTGAAAGATATGAGTTTAGTGTCATGAAGATATGAGTTTAGTGTCATCAAGACTGTGTTTCAAAGTCATTTTCAGAAGCTCTGAAGCTCCTTAGATGTATAAAATCTTATTATAATATGAAACATATTTCTTCTTGTTGTCAAGCCAACACTAGCTTCTGAAAGAATTTATGTTAGGGGAATATCTTCATTATGAAGACTGTTAATATTTGGAAGTCAAAGACATAGTGACTGTCCAAGTCACTACACAATTGTAGAGTAGCCAGACAGCTTCTAAGGGAAAAGAGTTTATCACACTGGTTAAAGTAATAATCCATCAAGGTTGGTATCCCGAATCTAAAGGGTAACCTATAATTCAAAGAAATGATAGCAGAAATCCCTCATGTCTCTATAATAAATATATTAGGAAAAAAATGGATTTCTGAAGGTACTACCTGATACTGTGATGTGTAAATTTCATTTCCTCTGACATGTGCAGATATTGTAATAATTCAAATTGTTCATTCTTTTAGATTTTAATCTGCTAAGGTATATCATCCAAAACATGTCTTGAATATAGAGTCAATAAGGTGACTGAGGCCAATTCAATTAATATCCATCTTTCATTTTGGTAATTGAAAATTAACTTTCATTTGTCCTAATTCTTACACTGATCCAATCAAGGAAAAGATATTCAGGTGTGATATAATCAACTCTCTAAATAGATTCCTCATTTTTTATTGATTTTTACTTAGGCTAGGTTTTTTTTATTGATGAATATGACAAAGAATTCTTGATTATTTTTAATATAGACATAGTAATATGATTTTTCTGCTCTAAAATGAGAATAACTCATTTCTTTTTATAATTCTTAATTACATCTAACATTTGCTGAAAATACCATCTAACTTACTGTGTAAAGTCTTGTGATTTTTTAAGAAAATTATTGTCATATAATCAAAAGATACAGTGATAATAGTTATGTTGGTTATATTTCAATTTTTATACTATGTATAATACCATATCATATCTTAGAATTAAATTAAGAGAAAAGTATTTTTTCAAGAAGCAACAAGTGTTGGTGAGGGTGTAGACAAAGGGAATCTCTCTACTGTTGGTGGGAATGCAAACTGGTACAGCCACTCTGGAAAACAATAGGTGATTCCTCAAAAAGTATAAAAATAGAACTATGCTCTACCCTAGCAATTGCACTACTAGGTATTTACCGAAAGAATACAAACACTAATTCAAAGGGGTACATGCACCCTGATATTTATAGCAGCATTATTTGGCAATAGCCAAATTGTGGAAAGAGCCCAAATATCTATTGACTGATAAATGGACAAAGAATGAAATATCACTCAGCTGTAAAAAAGAAATGAAATCTTGCTGTTTGCAATGATGTGGATGGAACTAGAGATGATAATGATAAATGAGTTAGAGAAAGATAAATACCATATGATTTCACTCATTTGTGGAATTTAAGAAACAAAACAATCATAGGAGAAAAAAGAAAGATTCAACCTAAGAAACAGACCCATAATTATAGAGAACAAATTTATGGTTACCAGAGAGGAGGTGGGTGGGGAATGAGTTAAGTAGATGATAGGGAATAAGGATGGCACTTGTTGTGATGAGCAGTGGATGTTGTATGGAAGTGTTGAGGCACTAAGTTGTACACCTGAAACTAATATTATACTGTATGTTAACTAACTTGTTAACAAGTTATGTTAATATAAATAAAAACTCAAAAAAAGAAGTATTTTAATCCTATTGTCATTTAAGCATTGGTAATTTTATTTTATTTTTATACTAATGCAAAGGACCTTTTGGGGTTATGTTTAATTCTTTACAAGTCAGATAAAATTATTTTCTGTTGTTATGTGTTTATATACATATACACATAAGTGAAACTATAAAATTGAATCAATTTATAGAGTATGATAGGCAAATTCATTTCTTGAGTCATGACATTACTAACAATTCAGTGATTTCCCTTACAGAACTTAAAGAACATGTATATTGTTATCTTTCTACCTATAAATAGAATAATTGGCAAATTAAAATTGATTAACAGATATTTTACATTTGTAGTTAAAGTGTTAAGAACTGAGGTTGATAAATGATATATTATGAATTGTGAGTTTGGTTGATAAATGAATAATAGTCTTATGGGATTTATTAATTTATAGGGCATTCATTCAATCACTCAACATTTAATGGTGATTTATTTATTTAAAATTGTTTAGAACTTTTAATAGCATGAAAGTGGTTGTGTTTTACTCATAAATGAAGTCTTGTCTTTGCATATATTTAAGAGAGATAAAATGTATTTTCATTATCTAAATTAAAGAGGGAAATAGTATATTTGCATTAAGTATAATTTAGACCATTAAATGTTGTGTAACCAATGAAGACACTTTAGAAAAATTTAATGAAGAGATTATTAAATGAGGTGCATCACATTATAAAGCAATCTACTCTTATTGCACCAAATTTTAATTCATAGATATGTAAATGAGTTTGTGATTGATCCAGGTCAGGTAAAGTAAAATTTTTGTTAAGTGGAAAAATGCTTAAACATTACTTTATTATTCATAATGACCTGGTTTTGGACATTTAGAGAAGGGAAATACTCAGCAAATTTATAAAGAAAATGAATGAAAATATCAAGTGTGGAAAACTGGAGACTCTTATACAGTGTGGTGGAAATATAAGTTGGTATCAGTGATTCTCAAGCAGGCTGACATAATGTTTCAAATATATATGCCATTTAACCACCAAATCCTACTTCTGGGATTATCCTACAGAAATAATTAATGATATACCCCAAATTTAAGCTTTAAGGAAATTAATCAAAGAACACTAGTAATGAAAAGTTTACAATGTCTTAAATGAAAGGAAAATGGGGTTTAGTTAATTCTCATACATCAAGTGGATAGAGTTCTTTGAAAAAATATTAAGTGGTATATATATTTAAAACTGGCAAGAAGATTCATTTGATTTGATTAGTCATTTAACAAACATGCACTGAGGGTCTTTTTATGTATTCACCACTATTCCAGGGCCTTGAACTAAATATAAGCATTGTTGTTTCATAGAGCTTAATATGAGGTCTAATGGGCATTTAATGGATCAGATATTTAATTGAATAGAAAAAATAGATCAATAGATTGATAGATGAAAGTGAACAAGGAAAAAAAGCAAAGAAAGAAAAAAAAAGAATAAATGCCAGGTAGTTATAAATGCTATGAAGAGGAATAAGAGAGAGAAGGACGATTGGGAGTTCCGAGTGGGTTGAACATAGTTTCAAAGAATGTTATCAGAGAAGGCCTCATTGAAAAAATAATATGTAAGTAACCTACTTCGACTTGTTAAAGATTTTGTTTTACTTTCAGTTGTTTTAATTGGCTCCACTAGATGAATGTACATTGGTTTATAATAAGTAAAAATTAATTTAAGATTTTTAAATGAAGAAAAACAATTGAAGCTTAAAGCACAATTTTTATTAAAATCAAGTATTTAAATGAATGTAAGATTCCACAACATATGTGGTGTATAAGACAATATTTGAAGACTGAATGCAACAGGTACCGAGATTTACTTTATTTAGAAAATATAGATAATTTCTCATGAAAATAGCATTGTGATTTCTGCATCACATTCCCACAGCAATTTATTTCAGGAAACAAATGTAATCTATCTTAGAGTTTAATTGAACATATACCATGTAGGTAGTTTTGTTTACTTTTTCAATAAACATAAGTAATACCCTTGATATAAAAATCAGTGTAGTGTGAAAACTAATTATTTATTTTCTCAGTGGCTTGTAAAATTATGGCTTCAGAAATGCTATAGAGTTCATCAAAATGCAGTCTATCCCTCTTGCTAAGGACTGTTAACTTATTGCAATAAATACATAATTTTTGTTGTTTTTCTATAGCTAATGGAAGTGCTTTTGGGATGATAAAATGTAAGGTAATTCTGAGTATAGGCAAAAATAGATCAGATCAATTTTGAGGATTTGTTGATTCTGTGTTTATTAAAAATGATGGATGAGTGTCTCAGTTGGTTAGGTCTCCAACTCTTTATTTTGTCTGAGGTCATGATCTCAGGGTCATGAGATTAGGGTCCATGCTGGGTGTGGAGGCTACTTGAGCTTCTCTCTCTCTGTCTCCCTCTGCTCCTCCCCTTATTTCTCTCTGTCTAAAAACCAATGATGGAAATGTTATTTTTGAAAATGAACTAATTTTATTGGATTCACCTCAAATTTTGTTTCACTTGGCACTTAATCTGTATTTCAAGTAAATTCTCCTTACTTATGCATAATTTGAGAATGATCATATTTATCTTAAAGATTTTATTTATTTATTTATTTATTTATTTATTTATTTATTTATTTATTTGAAAGAGAGAGAGTGCACACAGGATTGGAGGGAGGGGCATTGAGAGAGAGGGAGAGAGAGAGAGGCAGACTCCCTGGTGAGCAGGGATCCTGATGGGGAACTGGATCCCAGGACCCTGAGATCTTGACCTGAGGCAAAGGCAGATGCTTAACCAACTGAGCTACCCAGGCATCCCTCATATTTATTAATAAGCATATATTACAGGCAAAATTATCCTATGCATAGTATATTGAGTTTGGGGTTATTTACTTTTTGGATACTAAGGAATTTTGAAAAGTATGGAAAAGGCTTTATTTGAAGAGAGAATAAGTATGCAGGGAGTAGGGGTAGGACAGGACTGGTACACAATATTTTACAACATAAATGATAAAAGTATCAAATTCTGATGTAGAGTTATAGCCTTAAAGTAGAAAATGGTGTGAAACTGTAAAGAATAATTGACAATATGTGTATTTTATTTTTTTTTTTTTTTTTTTTTTTTTTTTTTTTTTTTTAAATTTTTTTTTTTTTTTTTTTTTTATTTATGATAGTCACACAGGGAGAGAGAGAGAGAGGCAGAGACATAGGCAGAGGGAGAAGCAGGCTCCATGCACCGGGAGCCCGACGTGGGATTCGATCCCGGGTCTCCAGGATCGCGCCCTGGGCCAAAGGCAGGCGCCAAACCGCTGCGCCACCCAGGGATCCCGACAATATGTGTATTTTATATAAACAATATATAGAGGTGAGTTTATCTCAAACATTTTATGGGTATAGCTTTATATATTAGAGTGAATTATAAATTGATAAAACAAAGAGGCCACATATTTAAAAAATAATTATATTAGCTTGGAACTAAGAGGGATAGACACAGTATATAAAATAAAAAGAGGCCTTTGGACACTGAAATTTCTGTAGGTAGGAAGTTGGCTGAAAAACCACCTAGTTGCAAACATGCCTACTTTTGTGGAAAAAGAAGGATGACTTAAAAGAACAGAACCAGAAACCCACAGAATAGAGTCATGAATCAAATTGAACAACTCTTAGGAATTAGAACTGGGCCCTAATATAGGAACTGGCAGCATGTACTCTGCTGGATTTGAAATGCCATGAGCCTATGACTGCTATGTCCCTCCTGTTTTTCTCCCTTTGAATGTTGATAGCCTTTATCTTATTCTGTTCTATCATTAGTATAAGGATATCTGTGCGGAAGTAAGTTAAGGCCTTTAGATGGAGAGGAATGATATTCAAAGAGTTGTACAGAGGAACTAATACAGAGAAGTCTCATCCACATCTGAAGCAGAATTTATTGAGATTCTGACTTCAAGTTATGCCACAATAGGATGAAATTTGGGAGTTTTCAAAGTATTTTACGTATGGGATGTGAAATGTAGCCAGAGAATGGACTGTGGAAGATTGTGTTTCCAAAGTTTTTGCCACAATATATTTCATCCTACATGTTCTTCACATAGTGCAGAGTTGACAGTGCTCTCATTGAGTACTGGAGTTTATTTCCAGATCCCTGGTGGACCTTTGATATTGCTCCTATAGAGTGTAGCAAAGGGTTGCTATGTGACTGCTGAGGCTAAATCATAAAAACTTCATGCACTTCTGGATGGTCCCCTCAGAATAACTACTCTTGAAACTAGCCATCCTGCCAGTATAAAACCAAGCGGCCAGGGAAAGGTTCATGAAAAGGAAATGAGGCCCCCAGGCCTAGCTTACAGCCAACAGTCAGCATGGACTAGCCAGCGTTATGAGTGTAAGTGGAAGCAGAACCTCCAGTCCCCAGTCAGGCTGCCCCAGCTGACACGCTGTGCTGCTGAGATGAACTTTTTCCTCTACGTCATGACTAACGATAATTTTGAAATTTTTTATTCATGAGAGACAGAGAGAGGCAGAGACATAGGCAGAGGGAGAAGCAGGTTCCCTGCGGGGAGCCCAATGCAGGAGTTGATCCTGGGACCCCATGATCATACCCTCAGCCAAAGGCAGACACTCAGCCCTGAGCCCCCCAAAGTTCAGATTTTTAAGCAAAATAAATGATTATGTTGTTTTAAGCCACTAGTTTTGAGGGGTAGATTTTTATGCAGCAATAGATAATCAGAACAATTTCTAAGCAGAGAAGGGAGACAAAAGAAGGCAGATAAAGTTAGTACTAAGTAAAAGTCTCAAAGGTGATGTAGTCCAAAGAATAGGAAGTTGAAATTCTATGTAATTACTAAAGTGAAGATGTATTCATGCCTACAATTGAAGTTGAATTAAGAGTGAGGTTAACTCCAGGATTAGAAAGGGTATTAACAATAATATTAAACTATCTTAGAAATATTTGATAGGGTAACTAATAAGATGATCCATGTTCTGAAATCCTCTAAGAAGGTGGGAGAGAACATTAGAGTTGGGTATATAATAGCCACACAGAGGAAAATAGCTCAATTTAGATTATTAATGATGAAAATAGATGTATTTGAGTGAAAGTTTCAGGTTTTCAAAGCATTTCACATATATTACTGGATTATTACAACTAGCTTAGGGTTAATGATCACTGTCCTTATTTATATGGGAGAAAACTGAAAGGTAATTAAAAGAAAAGAAAATTTGCTTATACTAACACAAAAAATAGTATAAACAAGAATAAGATCAAGATGGTTCACTTTTCTGTTAATTCTTTATAAAAAATACATTTTGAGCACATACTATTTTTCAGACTGTGCTATAAAAAATGGAGTAATACTCAATCCTTGTCCTCAAATCTCGAATATCTAGCAAGGGAGAAAAATATCCACAGATAATTATAATAAAATTCCACTATTAGTGGTCCCTATATTACAGTTGTTTCCAAAATCATATATAAATTTATTGGCAAATGGATGAGCAGGTCTTTTAAAAAAATTTTACTGAAATATATTTGACATATGTTAGTTTAAGGTTACAACATAAGGTTGATTTGATACTTTTATATATGCTTTATAATAGCTATTGTAGCATTAGGTCCCACCTTTATCAGGTCATATAATCACTTCTTTTTTTGTGATGGGAATTAGTTAAGATCTAGTCACTAAGCAAGCTTGATGCTTATAATACAATATTGTTGCCTATAATAATTATGCTGTGCATTATATCTCCAGGACTTATTCATCTACTGGTTGTAAGTTTGGACTCATAAACAACACCACTCCTGTCCCCCAGTCTCCAGCCCCTGGCAATCATCATTTTATTCTCAGTTTTTATAAGTTCAGCTTTTTTTTTTTTTTTTAGATTCCACATACAAGTGATATCATAAGGTATTTATCTTTCTCTTTTTCACTTACCTCAGTATAATGTCTTTATGGTCCAATCCTGCAAATGGCAGGATTTCCTTCTTTCTCATGGCTAAAAAATATTCCATGTCTATATCTACCACATCTTCTTTATGCATTCATCTGTTGATGGGCACTTAGGTTTCCATATCTTTGTTCTTTTGAATAATGCTACAATAAACATGGGAATGCAGATATCTCCTTGATAGAGGAACAGTTGTTAATATAAATTTTTTAAACTCAGAAAGTAAGGTTACAAAGCATAGTTTATAGTATATTGGTAAGCTAAGAAGGTATACATTTATCTATCCATTCACTGGTTGAAGGACATTTAGGTTGTTTCCAAATTTTGACTATTATAAATAATGCTGCTATGAACATCCATGTGCAAGTCTTCCTGTAGATATATTTTAATCTCTCTTGGGCAATTACACAGGAGTAGAATTGCTAGTTAGGCTAGTAGTTTTATCTTTAATTTTTTGAGGAACTTTTAAATTGTTTTTCAAAGTGGTTTTACCTTTTTTTTTTTTTTTTTTTTAACTTCCAAGGTTCCTTTATTTGTTTTGAAAACAACCTCCATTCTTTACTTCTCAATTTAGTCTTGGCTTAGTGACAAAAAAGGCTTTTCTCTCTGTCCTCTTTTGTAAGAAAGGGAACAACATAAACACTCCCCATGAGATCTCTCTCCCCAGATTCCACTGAAGGGCAGATGGGGCCAGGACTGAAACTGGAACAGCACGGAGAACATGTAGGATCTGTCTCTGATCCCCACTTGGCTTACAATCCCTTCCTCCATCCTTCCTGAGACATCTGCTCCTGTCCGGAGGGCTCTGGCTTCAACTTCCGGTTCAGAGCATCTATAGTAGCTACAATATTAACTACAACAATTATGACAAATCATGTGAATTTATAATTACATATAAATTTGTAGTAGTTCAAAGCACAATATCTTTTAAAATCTTTATATTTCATCTGTCAAAAGAATATTAAAAATAACATTTTGTTTATTAAATTTTATGGTAAAACTTGAAAGAGAAAATAACTGTTTTATAAATATATACATTTATACAATTGACCCTTGCACAATGCAGGGATTAGGGGCACCCACCCTATTTGCGGTTAAAAGTACATAAATTTGATTCCCTCCCCACCAACTGAACTACTGATAGTTTACTGTTGACAGAAAGCCATACTGATAAGACTGTTAACACATATTTTGTATATTGTATGTATCATATACTACATTCTTACAATAAAGTAAGCTAGAGAAAGATGTTATTAAATAGAGAAAATACCTTTATAGTCCTGTATTGCAAGATTTCCACGTATAAGTGAACCCACACAATTCAAACATGCATTGTTCAAAGGTCAACTATATAATTCTTGGTAGATATAATTCATTAGGAAGACTTTTTTGTTTTTTGTTTTTTGTTTTGGTACTGACCTTCAAATCTGAATGAAGCTTATCAAATTAAGTTTTAGCAGGATTCCTGGCTGGCTCAGTGAGTAGAGTATGTGATTCTTGATCTTGGAGTCGTAAGTTCAAGTCCCACATTGGGAGTGGAGCCTACAAAACATACACACACATAAACACACACACACACACACACACACACACACATTAAGTCTTAGCTAAAACATTGGAAAGTTTTGGGAAGTATAAGAAAAATTCAAATAGACTTGACTTTTAATAGAGGAAGTTGGTTCAACAGGAGGCTACTTATTGCTGGAGTTATGCAAGCATAAGCTGGATGATTTCTCTACTCAGAATGCTTTGGGATAGATTTCTGTGGAGAATGGGAAGCTGGGCTTGAAAACCTTAAAGCCTTCTACTCATTCTCACCCTGGTAGTCTAATAATTCTCTAGGTAATAAGGAGGCAGCCAATATAGAAATGCAATAATGTAAATTGTAATATGACTATAATGAGATAATTTATTCTATTTATGAAGGGAATTTTGATTTATAGAGAATAATATAAGGACAAATGATACTGTATCTGCTCATTATTCCAAATTTCAGGAATGTTTTCCTGAAGAAATCATCACTAACTTTTTTGTTTTTTTGTTTTTTTAGATTCTCCATGTAAATGATAACACACAGTATTTGTTTTTCTCTGTCTGACTTGTTTCACTTAGCATAATGCCTTCAATGTTGTTGCAGATGATAGGATTTTCTGTTTTTTTAAAATAGCTGAATAATATTCCATTGCACTTTTACCTTCTTTATCTATTCATCCATTCATGGCTACCTACTTAGGTTGTATCTAGGTATGCTTTTCTGTATATTTATCCTGAGAGATTTATATAGTGCTTCTTGAGTTTGTGCCTTGATGTCTTTTTTTTTCGTTTAGTTTAGAAAGTTCTTTCATTAAATATTCAAATATTACATTTTTTAAAACTCTTCTTTCTTTCTTTCCTTCTCTTTTATCTCATTCCTCCTCCTCTTCTTGGTCCTTCTTTTCAGCTCCAACTAAACATACCTTTTTTTGTTTTCTTTTATAATCTCTTCTTCATTTCCCATCCTTCCCGCCCCCCCCCCCATGAATCATGTAGGTATTTTATTTAATCTTCTCTTCCAGTTCATTGATTCTTTCTTCTGTGTATAATCTGCTTTTGTAAACAATCTCATAAATTCTTTTTTTTAAAGATTTTATTTATTTATGATAGACATAGAGACAGAGAGAGAGAGAGAGAGAGAGAGAGAGGCAGAGACACAGGCAGAGGGAGAAGCAGGCTCCATGCTAGGAGCCCGACGTGGGACTTGATCCCAGGTCTCCAGGATCGCTCCCTGGGCCAAAGGCAGGCGCTAAACCGCTGAGCCACCCAGGGATCCCCCAACAATCTCATAAATTCTTAATTTTAGTTATTATATTTTTACTTACACAGTTTGCAGTATGGCTCTGAATGATCAGTATTTTGAGGCAGTCTATTGGGATTCTATGGGCTGCTCATAACGCTTTTCATGCACAAAGCATTTAAAAATTGTTTTTCAGATTGGTACATAAAGGAAGTAGAACAAACATATTCTTTGCTCCCAGGAATTTAAAAGCAAAAATGGAAAATACTTAGGCAGAAGGAAATATAAAAAATGTATCAAAAATTTACATATTATTTTTAAAAATAAGCCAATAAATATATTAAATGAGTTAATATATGAGCGTGAAAGTCCAGGATTCATAAATGTTTGAGTTATATTATTTTCTTCAAATAAGGAAGGTTATAAAAGCTAAATACAGTATTATCTATATTATAGAAAGACATCGGAAACAAACGGTTGGCTAATGATAGACTATTTGACATAATACACAAGTCCATGGAATATTATTTGATGATGAAAAATCATAGCATATTCTACTACAGTGAATGTTTCTTTAGTGTGATTTAGCTCATATCATATGTTATTTAAGAATAGGGCAAGAAATCAGTAAAAGTCATAAATTGTCTTGATTCATATGCAGTTATATCTTAAGGCAACAAGTATATCAAAATTTCTTATGATTAGAGAGAAAGACTTAACAATATATGAAGAATTTAAGGAAAATAAGCCAAAATTTACGCAGTTGTGCCTTCTTAGTGCTCACTGTCACTGATGTTACACTTTTCACCATGTTAAGATTTTGAGAAAGCTAAAAGAACAGGTAAAGAGGTTACAAAGACATTTTTCTTTGTATTAAAAAACCAAACCACATATCCCTTCACAAAACAAATCTCCTCCCTGCCCCGGAAAACAAAATGAAACTTCAAAACAAAAATTCCTGATTCATGAATTCTTTACCTCAGGTCAGATTTTTATTCTTATTTTTGTTGTTGTTGTTGTTGTTGTTATTTCAGATTTGTTATTGATGGAACTTGTTTTTATCAAGAGTGAATGCCCTCAAGAACCTAATACTTGAGAAAGAAAGAAGCATGATCTCTAGAGTTAGTTAAAGGCTATGAAGGATAGGATGACACTGTCCTCTTTTTAATGGTTTGGAACACTATCGGTTAGTACACAGGTCTCTAAGTGCTTTGTATATGGTAAAATACACATAACAAAATTGATCATCTTAACCATTTTTAAAATTTTATTTATTTTTCAAATTTTATTCATTTTAGAGGGAGTGAGAGAGAACATGTCAGCAGGGGGAGGATTGGGAGGGGGAGAGAGAAAGAGAGAGAGAGAGAGAGAGAGAGAGAGAGAGAGAGAGAGAGAGAGAGAGAAGTAGACTCTGTACGTGTACTTGTGCTACAGTATGGAGCCTGACTCAGGGCTTGATCTCAGGACCCTGAGATCATGACCTGAACTCAAAACAAGAGTTAGATGCTTAACCAACTAAACTTACCCAGGTGCCTCATTAACCATTTTTTAAAAAATTTATTTATTTGAGAGAGAGAAAGAGAGCATGAGTGGGAAAGGGAGAGGGAGAGGGAATTTCAAGCCGACTCTACATGGGGCATGGAGCTGGATGTGGGGTTTCATCCCACAACCCTGAAATCATGACCTGAGGTGAAACCAAAAGTCTGAGCCTTAACTGACTGTGCCACCCAGGCACCCTGATCATCTTAACCATTTTTAAATGTGCAGTTTAGTGGTATTAAGTACATTCATGTGTTCTGCAACCATTACCACCATCCATACTCAGAACTCTTTTTATCTTGTAAACTGAAACTCTTTACTCATTAAACAGTAACTCCTGGGTAGCCTGGGTGGCTCAGCGGTTTAGCACTGCCTTCGGTCCAGGGTGTGATCCAAGTCCCGCGTCAGGCTCCCTGCATGGAGACTGCTTCTCCCTCTGCCTGTGTCTCTGCTTCTCTCTCTCTCTCTCTCTCTCTCTCTCTCTCTCTCTCTCTCTGTCTTAAATAAATAAATAAATAAATAATCTTTAAAACACAACAACAACAAAAAAGAAACACACCCCAAAACAGTAACTCCTTATTACCTCTCCTTACCGCCAGCCCCTACAAGCCTCGGAATAGATGAAGTGCCCACCATGCTGTGGGGAATGTAAAAAAGAATGAGACAGTTTTCACACTGCCTTCCTTAGTATATACTATGAGGAAGTGACTCTTAAGAGAGAAAGAAAAAGAAATTGGGATGGTGGTTAATATGAGCTTTCTTGTGTTACAATTTTAATTCTGAGTAACACTCAGCTCTGTCACTGGCCAACCTACTACTCTAGATTCATGGTTGGTTACATATTCACTATAGTTTCTATATTTGTTGTTTGAGAGAAATCTAAATAAGAGGCACAGGTTGTGCTAGTCTTTGAAATACCACTTCAATATGATAGGGTTTTATTGACAACAATGTGTTATTAACAGTAGGATAGGGCGAGAATTATAGGAAGAAAGGATGGAAAGATGGGAAGGGAAGGAGGAAGATAGATTTTCTTGACCTAGTTGATGGTAGTAAAGGGTAGAAATATGTGTGTTGGAGAGGGGAGGTTTCTTATAAGCCCAGGGAATATAATCACAGAAATTAGGAGAGTTAAAGGATAAAATATTATTAACTAAATAATGAGAAGGCAAGATTAAGGGAATAAAGGGAGATAGGAAAACTGAAGATTATGATATTCTTGAAGTGGTTCTACTTTTTATATATAATTATAATCTTTGTGGTCAGAAATTATGATTTTGTAACTGTTAATTTTATACACAATGAATTAGAAAACGTAGTATCTACTTTAAATGTAATCATTTCCATGTAGGATAATGTTGCCATTGAATAAATGAAAAATATGTTTCAGTCAGATATAATATTCTTTTCAAGCAAGCCATGTCTACTTTTGTAGAGTCATTCCTCTTTGGAAATGCTATACAACTGTTCTAAATTAAATTAGAATTCAGGTACTTGGAACACAGAAAGACAACTCTTTTTATAATAGAAAATATAATAAAAATTTTTAAATAGTTCAATATAGGATAATTATATAAAGTTATATAAAGTGTGTCTAGATAATGCTGTAAATTTATTAAAATTCAACACTATGTTATGATAGTTTTATATGGTAGCTTTACAGAAAGATTATATTATCCAATTTGTTATACTTCTTATAACTGCATTTCAATTAAAACACTTAGCAATTTCCTTGTTCTTTTTGAAATATTTTGAAACCCATTAGTGTGTCAGTGACTTGGCACTGCTCTCTAATTGCAATAGATATCAAGTGATAAAAATTGATTTTTTTGTACCTTACTTTGAAGAGTCAGCATTGGTTACCTGAATATATTATAATTCCTTTAAAATATTAATCCATGTTGCTTAAAGTTTTCATTTCTGAGTTTGGGATTAGATGTGCAGTTTTTTTTCACTAAAGAATGATTTGTATTGTATTGAAATATGGAATTCTAAGAAATGTTATAATATTAAAAATCTGTTTTAAAAATCTACCTTTTATACATAAAGCTAAATTATACCAACATAGGTTCAGTGTATCCACATTTACCCATTTTGAGTATCATATAATTTTTATTTTAAATATATTAAAGTAATAATGAAAATAACAAATTTATATTTCCAGGAAACAATGAAACCTTAAATCTTGTGGCTTTACCTACTAATAAAAAATTACTACATTAAAAATATTATAGAAAAGTACACAGATTATTAGTTTATATCTCAGTGCATTTTTATAAATTGAACTGGCCATGTAACCATTATCAAATGAAGAAACAGAACATTAAAAACATCCTTAACCCCTCCCCTAACTCTCTCCTAGTCATTAATCATTATTCTGGCTTCTGTCACCATTGCTTTATTTTCACTATTTTCAACTTGTGTAAATTGAGTAATAAGGTTATTTTGTGTATACCTTCTTTCATTCAACCTTATGATTTATGGCCTATAAACTATATTGTCTCAGGTGACAATCATTAGTTCATTCTCAACATAGGAATGTGTCATAAGGGCTCCTGGGTGGCTCAGTCAGTTATGCATCTGACTCTTGGTTTCAGCTTAGGTCATGGTCTCATGGGTTAAGGGAATGAGCCCTGGATAAGGCACCACACTCAAAGGGGAGTCTTTTTTTTTTTTTTTTTTCTTTAAGATTTTATTTATTCCTGAGAGACACAGAGAGAGACACAGAGACATAGGCAGACAGAGAGATGCAGGCTCCATGCAGGAAGCCCGATGTGGGACTCAATTCCAGGAATCCGAGATCATGCCGCAGATGCTCAACCACTGAGCCACCCGAGCTTCCTGTCAATGGGGGGGTCTTCTTGGTATTATCTCCCTCTTCCTCTGTTTCTCCCTGCTGTCTTCTGTGCTCTTTCTTTCTCTCTCTCTCTCACTCTTTCTAAAATAAAATAAATATTTTTAAAAAGAACATATTACAATTTCTTTATCCATCTTAACTCATCTTACTACTGATGGAAATTTGGGTTGTTTCCAATTTAGTGCTTTTATGAGTACTGTTAATAGTGAATATTGTACATATATTTTTGGTGCATATAAATATACATTTCTCTTCATTTATATACCTAGGAGTGGAGTTTATGGGTCATAGTATCTGATGGATGTTCAGTTTTAATAGGTCTTGCCCAACAGTCTTTCCAAGTGGATATAATGACTTACAGTCCCACCAGTAATGTATGAGAGTTGCAATTGTTTCCCTATCTCACCAACCTGTGGTGTTGTCAGTCTTTTTCATTTTACCCTTTCTGGTTTTGGAGTATTTCATTGATGCTTTATTATTTATTTTTATGATGACTAATGAAATTTAATACTTTTCATATGTTCTTTGGTCATTTGGATTTTTTTTTTGAGCATGCCTTCCCATGTCTCTTTTCTATTTATCTATTAGATTATTTTTATTATTGATTAGTAGTTCTTAATATATTATGGTTATATTTGGTAGTTATACACAGTGTAAATACTCTCACTTTATCTCATCACTTAGGCATTTTATTATCTTATCACAATAAGAATTAGGATGATTACAGTACAATTTTATATATATGTATATTACATATGCACATATATACATACATATATATATATATGTTTTTATTTAAATTCCAGTTAGTTAACATACAGTGTAATGTTAGTTTCAGGTGTACAATTTAGCAGTTCAACACTTACATGGCACACCTGGTGCTCATCATGACAAGTGCCCTCCTTAATCCCCATCATCTAACTAACCCATTCCCCCTACACATCTCACCTTTGGTAACCATCAGTTTGTTCTCTATAGTTTACAGTCTGCCTTTTGGTTTTCCTCTCTCTTCCTCTTTGGAAGTTACTCATTATTGCTGTAATGCCTTTAGACTAGTTGAATTTTATGATATATACATTTCACACAATTAGCAAAGTAATCTTTCTATAAATGTAGCAGTATGAATTTATGAATTTAGTTTTAGTTCTAAAGGTTACTATCGATAAACAAACTTGTAGATTTGATACACATGTCTATATTTTTTTAAAGGTTTTTAAAAAATTTTTATTTATTTATGATAGTCACAGAGAGAGAGAGAGAGGGGCAGAGACATAGGCAGAGGGAGAAGCAGGCTCCATGCACCGGTAGCCCGATGTGGGATTCGATCCTGGGTCTCCAGGATCGCGCCCTGGGCCAAAGGCAGGTGCTAAACCGCTGCGCCACCCAGGGATCCCCCACATGTCTATATTTTAAGAAGGAATTCACACAAGTATTTTAAGGTGCAAAATAAGTGTATTTGCCCATAAAAGAGAATAGGTTGCTGTTTATTGAGAACTTCTTGCAGAAATACTTTTTTGTATGATTACTATCTTGATAATGTCACAGCAGTTCTTTTTATGTGATTCATAATCATGATAGTAGTAGAGGCATTGAAGTTTGACTAATCTTTCTTAATTGACTATAGTAAGAAAAAATAAGATTGCATATTAGTAAAAAAAATTAGAAAGAAAACTATCAACTTGAGATTCAATGTGATATAAACTATATTTCATAGAGATTATATGTATTCTAAAGTGTCTTTGACTTTGACAACTTTAAAATTGCATTCAGTACTGGGCAGAAAAATGGAGGTACATAAAATCATAACATCAGTGTAGTGTATGAAGTAGAGATAATAGTTGTACTCTTAGCCATTTTATTTTGCTATAAATGAAATTCATTGTTCAGCATGACCTTCTGAACTGTGTTTTCCAGTCAAGTTATTTTGTAAAGATTAAATTAAATTCATTGCAGGGTACATGCTTTCAGAGATTGTAACAATTCCTCTCTGTTTGAACTATACTGTGAATTTTTTTAGTGTAGGAAAAAGTTCAGAGAGACAGTTTTCCATCTCACTGCACTTTTTAGAATGGTTCTCATATCTCAACCACAAGGTTTTATTAAATACAAATTGAAGTGAACTTATGTCAGTAAGAAATAATGAAAACACACCTTCAGTGGTCTGCTTTGCCTTTTCAGAGTACAAGCATAAATTGTACTTCAGGTTACTTAGAGATTATGCAAAAGCGTGGTTGAATTTTAGTAACTGTTCTATTTAGAATATTATGAATGCTAAACAACTAATTGTTATAAATTATAGGTTCAGTAGACAGAATAATGCTTTCTCACCTCGCCCTCCTTCAGGATGCCTATGCCTTAATCTCCAGAACCTGTGAATATATGTTAATGTTATGTGGCAAATGGATTTTACAGATGGAATTAAAGGATGTTCATCAGGTTACCTTAAATTAGGGAGAGTATCTTGTATTAATTCTGGTGAGCTGGATCTAATCACATTGGCCCTTAAAATCGGAAAAAGAAAGCAGAAGTGTCAGTGAGAGATGCAACAGAGAAAGAGGAAGAGGAGTGAGTTAAAATGTGAGAAGGTTTCTACTTTTCCCTGCTGGCACTGAGATGGAAGATGGAGGATTTGATGGCTCAGGAAACTGAGAATACATGCAGGCTCAGGAAGCTGAGAATGACCTGTAGATACCAGCCAGCAAGGAAATGGGGGCTCTTACATCTGTATGGAACTGATTTCTGGCAAAAATCTGAATGTTTTTTGAAACACATTCTCCTCTAGAGACTTCATAAAGGAATGCATGTCTGCAGACACTTTCATCTTGGCCTTGTGAGAGAGAAGCAAGAAATAATCCAAGCTCACCAGACTTCTGATCTAAAGAACTGTGAGATAATATTTTTGTATTATTTTAAGCCACCAAATCTGTGGTAACTTCTTCAACAATAGAAAACTAATAAAATTGGCAATATTTTTATTCTAAAATAAGAGACCTCTTCTAGAAATCTCATCATATAAAATAAATTGAAGTGATAAAGAAAATATCGTATACTCTTTCTGAATTTTATCCCTGCATCCCTTTCTATTTCTTTACATTCATTATGTTTGTAACTTTTCCTTTCTTTTTTAAAACAATGACTGGTGGAAAAAAAGTGAATAATCTAGGATGTGTGGTGAATTTGTAAATACTGAAAACTCTATTTAAAAAATCAAACAAAGAATTATCCAAAAAAGAAATCAAGAAAACAATCTCATTTACAATAGCATAGAAAATGATAAAATACTTAGGAATTAACTTAACCAAAAATGTGTACACTGAAAACTATGAGACACTGATGAAAGAATTGAAGAAAACAAAAATAAGTGGAACGAGATGATGTTTTCCTGGATTCAAAGTATTAATATTGTACAAATGTCCATACTACCCAAAGGTAATATATAGATAGTATAATTATAGTATTATCTATAATTCATTGCAACCTCTATCAAAATTTCAATGACATTTTCACAGAAATAGAGAAAAACAATTTTAAAATTCATATGAACCTCCCTCTCCCCAAAAAAGATCCTGAATAGCCAAAGTATTTGTGAGAAAGAACAAAACTGGAGTTTTTCAGGTCTCTTAACTATTACAAAGCTATAGTAATTAAAAGAGTATGGTACTGGCATGAAAACAGACAACATGACATTTTCACAGAAATAGAGAAAAACAATTTTAAAATTCATATGAACCCCCCTCTCCCCAAAAAAGATCCTGAATAGCCAAAGTATTTGTAAGAAAGAACAAAACTGGAGGTTTCCTGGTCTCTTAACTATTACAAAGCTATAGTAATTAAAAGAGTATGGTACTGGCATGAAAACAGACAATATAGCCTAATGGAACAGAATAGAGGGCCCAGAAATAAGCCCACACATAAATAGTTACCTCATCTATGGCAAGGGTACCAAGAATATACAATGGAGAAAACAGTCTCTTCAGTAGATGGCACTCAGAAAACTGGACATCCACATGCAAAAGAATGAAGCTGGACTACTATCTTATACCATACACACAAGTTAACTCAGAATGGATCAAAGACTTTATTGCAAAACCTAAAACTATAAAATCCTAGAAGAAAACATAGGTAAAAATCTCCCTAATGTTCATCTCGGCAATGAGTTTTTCGATTTACACTGAAAAGCACAGGCAACAAAAACAAAAACAAGTTAGGACGACATCACTAAAATGCTTCAGCACAGCAAAAAACAATCCACAAAGTGAAAAGGCAGGCTATGGAAGGGGAGAAAATATTTGTGAACAATTATCTGATAAGGGGTTAATATTTAAAGCACATAAGGAACATTTTTTCTACAATTCAACAGCAAAAAACTAATGACCCAATTTAAAAATGGGCAAAGAACCTGAATAGACATTTTTACAAAGAAAATATACAGATGGATAACAGGCACATGAAAACATGCTCAATGTCACAAATCACCAGGAAAATGCAAATCAAATTCACGAGATACTACCTCACACTGGTAGGGTGGTTTTTATCAAAAAGACAAGAGATAACAAATGTCAGCAAGAGTATAGAGAGAAGAGAACCCTGTTCACTGTTGGTGAGACTGTAAATTTAGCCATTATGGGAAAATAGTATAGAGGTTTCTAAAAAAAATTACAAATAGAGCTAGTAGTATCATCCAGCAATATTACTGATGGATATGTATCTAAAACAAATGAAATTAGTGTCTCAAAGAGATATCTATATTCTCATGTCATTCCAGCATTACTCATAATGGCCAAGATATGGAAACAACCTAAGTGTTCATTGACAGATGAATCGATAAGGAAAATTTGGTATACATATAGAGTGGAATATTATTCAACTATAAAAAAGAAGTAAATCCTGATATTTGCAACAATGTGGATGAACCTTGAAGACATTACACTAAATGAAAGAAGCCAGACAGTGAAAGACAAGTACCATATGATATCACTTGTATGTGAAATCCTAAAAAGTTAAACTCAGAATCAGATTATAGAATGTGGTTGTTAGGGGCTGGGACAGGGCAAAATGAGAGAGGAAGGTCAAAGAGTATAAACTTCTAGTTATAAGATGCATAAGTTCTGGGCATCTAACATACAGCATGGTGACTATATTTAATAATATTGTATCATTTACTTGAAATTTGCTAAGAGTAAAAATCTTAAATGTTCTCATCACACCAAAATAAATAAATAAATAAATAAATAAATAAAACTATATGAGGCAATAATGAGCTTGATTATGGTAATCATTTCACTATATATATGTATATATAACCATCATGTTTTATCTTAAATATATGTAATTTTTATTTGTTGATTACACCTCAATAAAGCAAAATAAATTAGATAATACAATTTCTGCAGCAATAAGCCTGGGGGAATTTAACTGCTTAGGAAATCTAGCATGTTTGATTAAAGTCTGGTGTTAATGAGCCCCAAATCACCCGCTAAATTCCTTTGAAGTTCAGCTCCTTTTTTCATAGATGGAAATTCAGTTACTTGAACACAATAGATCCTATTTCTGCTTCCATTAAACTTCTCTGGGTACAGACAATTGAGTCACAATTGGGCTGGAATCTGGGTAAGGCAATGTAAACCATCATTTTTTAAAACCCAGCAAAAAATACACCCTACTATGGATATATTAATGATACTTTTACCTAAGTGAAGCGTAGTGGGGGCATAAGCAGTGTTGAGTGTCACACAGTAGCACAGAATGTGTTTAGAAATATATGTTGAAATAAAGCAAAACTTGGAAGCTTTAATTCATTAAGAATCTTAATTCCCTAATGTCTTGGTTCACTTTGTCACTTCAATTTTTATGCTGTTCAGATAAAACATAGCCATATTCTCCAAAATTTAAATTGAAAACATCCTCTATAACTCTAGTTATGTTATTGTCATGGTATCCATCAGGAGTATTAAAGAGAGAAGCTTACTTAATCTAATAGCTAGTTACATGTCACCCTGCATCTTCACACCTGCAACTCTGAGAATCTCCAGTAGTCAGTCCTCTTTGTGTATTTCTGTAATTATCTTTCCTAGACCCTTTGCTGTGGAAAAGTTTATACATCCAGTCAGAAAATTGTATGAGTTAGAGATAAGAAAACAAAAGTGAGATTTCTTTATTTCGTGTGTTGCATCATAAAAATCTCTTACTAACTGGATGTTTTATCAAAGTCTGCAGAGTAGCTTAGTTAATCAAACTACCTGAATGATAAAGTCTTTGTTTTTTCCTATTTATTTATGCAGAGACTACTCAGTTTCCTTAGACAAAGTGAATATAAAGGAAATTTCACTTTTTTTCCCCTCTCATAACTGCTTAAATTTTGGAAAGAGATAGATACTCATTAATTTTAGTTAATTAATCAATTTATTTATTTATCCCCCAAATGCACTGAACACTTTGTTCCTGGTGTGCTTTGTTAGGTGCCAGATTATAATGAGCAAATGTAGACAAGACTCCTGCCTACATGGGGTTTACACTCTAGAGGGAGTGATAGAAACTAAACAGAGTCAAAGATATAAATGTGAAGTCATATGTTACTATTAAGGCTGACAACTTTAAAAAAAAATTCCTTTTTGAACTTTTCACGTAAGCTTGACTTTCAGGCTTTTCATGGTTGGAATTCTGTTACTTAAGTGGATAATCACTCATTTCTTAGATGTCTGAAATTCTTACATATTTAGAGATAAGAAAAGACTAACAAGGAGAAAATGGAAAGAAAAGAGTTAGAAAAAAATAGCCTTTTTGAACTTTTCACGTAAGCCTGACTTTCAGGCTTTTCATAGTTGGAATTCTGTTACTTAAGTGGATAATCACTCATTTCTTTTAACATGAGTATTTTTTTTTATTTTTATTTATTTATGATAGTCACACACAGAGAGAGAGAGAGAGGCAGAGACACAGGCAGAGGGAGAAGCAGGCTCCATGCACAGAGAACCCGATGTGGGATTCAATCCCGGGTCTCCAGGATCGCGCCCTGGGCCAAAGGCAGGCGCTAACCCGCTGCGCCACCCAGGGAACCCTGCTGCCCTTGCAAAGTCCAGTATCTTAGTGTAATGGGCATAACCCTAGCTTGTTTCATCCAGTTTCTCATAGATTAGCTAACATTTTAAAAAATATTTTATTTATTTATTCATGAGAGACAGAGAAAGAGAGGCAGAAACATAGGCAGAGGGAGAAGCAGGCTCCCCAAAATGAGCCTGATGTGGGACTCAATCCCAGACCCCAGGATCATGCCCTAGGCCAAGATAGATGCTCAACCTCTGAGCCACCCAGGTGTCCCGATTAGCTAACATTTTATACATTAATCTTTTTTAGTAGTGGTTTAAAAGACAACAGTTTTGGTAATTTTCACGGTTAAAAATCCTTTGAAAACTTTTAAAAACTTTACTATTTTTTTTAAAAACTTAGTAAAAACGAATTTACCAAGAAATTGTGAGGCTTAGTTTTATTTTTGTATTGTAGTTCTTATGTTATCATCCATCTTTTGAGAATTTGAAAAGTAATAAAATTTGAATATGGTGGATATATAGTACTTATATTTGGTCCTGACAGATGTAATGATAGTGTAGAATGTGGATTAAATAAGAGTATAACAATTGTAAAATGATTTTAACTAGCTAATGGAAACCAAATAGTCTTGAAAAGGGAGGCTGAAATTATCTTTATTATTATTTTTTTTAATGTTCAGCTTTGGAAAATTTTATGCCTGAGTTAATGAATGCTATATGTGTTAGGATACCTTTTTCATTACATTTTAATTACCATAAGAATTCAGGGAACTGATACATGACTATTTCACTTTAGGATGTGATATATTTTATTTGAATGCTATAATCAAAATAACTAAAATGTTGGGCATGCCTCTTCTTTTAATTCTCTCCCTTACTCTGTGAGACAGGTGTTATTTTCTTCATTTTATTAATTTAGAAAATAGTAATGTAGCTAGTAACTAGCAGCTTCAAGATTAGAACTCAGCTCTCTCTTGACTCCAAAATCAATGATTTTTCTCCTATACTATACTGCAGTGAGCTGTTTTTAATGTTTATATTAGAAAGGATAGAAAGTTTGAAACTTAACAAAATATGGATAATTAATAATGAAACAAAAGACTACTTATTTTTAAAAAGTTAATAGGACAGGTAAATAGACTAAGATACAAGGGATGTGTACAACAAAATCTAACCACATTTCTATATATTCACAATAAAGTTTTAAAAATAGAATTAATAAGAAAATCCCTGTGTCACATCAGAGATTAAAAAGTTTAAAAAATTTAAATTTAAAAAATTAAAAAGTTTAAAAAGATTAAAAAAGATTACAGATTCTCTGCACATTAAATGAATAATAATAATTTTTTTAAAAAAAACTTTGTACCAAAGAATTTTTGACAATATAGATGAAATGGACTAATTTCTTAAAAGATGTAAATTACCAAAATTGTCTCAAGAAGAAAGCAAAACCTGAATAGTTCAGTTCTGTGTTACTAAAGAAATCGAATTCTTTTTTTTTTTTTTTTTTTTTAAGAAATCGAATTCTTAATTAAAAATCTTCTGACCCGAAAATATCAGGCACAAACATTTAAGAAGCAAAAAATAGACATCCTACAGAAACTTTCCTAGAAAATGGAAAAGATGGGAATGTTATTTATCTTTTCTATGAAGACAGCATGTCCTGGGTAACAAAGATATACAAATGTATTTCAATATAAGAAAACTACCCATTAGTATCCCTCATGAATACAGACACAGAAATCTTTAAGAAAATATTATTGAATTGAATTTTGCTGTATGTTTTACTCTCTTTGTAAAGTTTATGCCCCTTGAATTTTCTCTTTGCAACTGCAAGCAGTTAGTCATGGCATTTTTCTCATCTAAAACATTTCTCTTCCTAAGAGACGTCTGGTGCCAGGTGGGGGAAAATATTTTTGTTGTTGTTGGTTTTGTTTTGCTCTTGTGTTATATTTTTTTCTTAACTCTGATGCATATATTTTGCTTTTGCCCTTCTCCCATTTTCTCCTTTACATTTATCTTTGTCATAACCACCATAAAAAAAGAGGTTCATTTTCTTATTCCAGTTGTCAGCTATTCATTTGAATGAACACAAACCCATAAAATATAATATTTATTACAAATTACAGTATAACATGAAATGTAAAATGCTTGGAAAAACTTACACAGTGACTTAACATCATTCTTTTTGTGGTGATAAGAGTAATCTGTAGTAGTACACTTTAAGGAGAAACTCATAGAAAACACTTAACGTGGTACTCTGATGTATTCAATTTTTACACTGTAATAAACAAATGACTTGGACTTGCCTTTCATAATATCTATTATTTAGGGTAATATATACTGCTAGATGAGCAATTTTCAAACATGCTAAGCTTTGTTTTTACCTAATTATCATTGATTAAAAAAAACTTCTTGGAAAAGTATATAATTTAACACAACAATTACAATCTACTTTAAAGACTAGTAAAATTATGCTGCTTGTATTTATTTTAAAATATATACATGTTTTTCGGTCCCAGGTTTTAGCACACAAACAAAAGAGAATAAGAAAGAAAAGATATATATTTTTGTTATCTAGGATGGTTATAGCAGAATACAAGACCTTTGTAGTGCCTTTTTTTTCACATGCAAAAAAGTTTTTAAATCTTTGATCAGAAAATTGGAAAGCATGTCAGACAGAGTTCATTGGAAAATATTTTTATAGAAGATTGTCCTTTTGAAGTAGTACAGAAAGATTACATTAGAATAATTTTATCATAATATAGATGTAATTCACATAAGACTTATTCATTTCCCCTTTGTTGTTTGCAATTATATTTATGGTTTTAAAAAATAACATTATCCTCCATCATAGTGTTATCTGACATTTTAGTAGTTTTTATGACTCATTGCATGAAATGACATAATAAAGAGCAAAATTTCCCTGTCTTGTGTATTTCTCTTTGGTATTTATAATGATTAATATTGTAAATATTATCATGGTGCTATCTCATTTGTTTTCTGTGATAGAGAGTAAAGTCAACTATGAGCATCTAGGAGGAAGAAAGTTAATCATTCATATTTTGGAACGATTGATAGAAACGTTGGCTAATTGCATTCCTTCAAATGTGTTATTAGAAGTATCTATAAAATTAGTTCACATATTACAGAACAGTATTTCTAAGGCCATATATATAATTTGAATTAAAATGATAAACAGAGATGGGGTGGAATGAACTATAACAAAATTTTCATTCATGAGCACTTTATGATAGTTAAGAATGTAACTGGTGAACTGTTAAATAAGAAGTTGTATTTGATAGGCATCTAGGTCAGAGTTGACGGAATGCCTTGTCATGAAGAAGAATTGAACAAATTGCTTTTATCAGTTTTAGTCACCTTTGATCCAAGTGAAAGAAAAAGAGAGCTGATTCTTGTGAATTTTATCTATGCAGGTTAAAGGCTTTGGACACATCTTGAAATTATGTACCATGGAATTGTAGAATCTTTAAATTAGACAGGACTTTATATATCATCTGATCTAATCTCTGCTTACAAATCAGGAATGTGAGAGCCCAAGAGTTAAGGGATGTTCAACCATTACATAGCTGGTGAGAGAGAAAGCCAAGACTGAAATCTAGGTTTCTCAATATTTAGTCTAATGGCATTTCCCCCCACTATGGACTTTCTGGAGGAAAAAAGTATATATGTGTATATATATTAGTAAATATTTTTATTTTCTCTTTTTCAGCTGCTATATTATGGATACAAACAATAAAACAGGGTATATAATAATTCAATTTTTTTCTCTAAGGAAATATAGTTAAATAAGTATATCCATAAAACAACCAACAAGGGTACTTTATAGATTATTTGTTAACTTATTGTATAGTTCTCTTTAATTACTGTCAATTGAATATATAAGTCCAAATTACTTGAACTAGAGAAAACATTATTTCCTTTGTTAATTTTTAGTATTTTTTCTTTTTAACGTTATAATAATATTAATAACATAAATCATCAAATAATAAGTCAAGAAGAGAGAGCAGAGCCAAGATCCAGCTATATATTCCTACTGGTTCAATATAGAACTGCATTTAAATTATTTATAGTTGGTTTATAAGGGACAGACAAATATTTGGTGATGATGAATAAAAACTTTATTGGCAAGCATTTTGATGTCTTAATTTCTCTAGTGATTTTTTTTTCTGATGTTCAATGTCACAACATCCCTATAGCAACAAAGCATCATTATTTAAATCACTAGTAGTGTAATGTTATTATCATACATAATTGGCAGAGACTATTTTTAATAGTGAATCAAGAAAATTTGGTTCAGAAAAGTAGCAGACAGTCCTTTAGTAAAAATGGAGTTTCTGACACATAGGAAATTACCCAAACTATTTTATGCAATTAAAGTTTCATTTTACAAGTAAGGATAGGGCATAGAGGGAGCACATAATCCTCATCTTTGATAGCTTTTAAAGGCAGAAAATCGATAGATTGAGGTTGAATATGAGAGGCATAATATGAAAAATAAAGGAGAATGGTTAATCCACTATGAATAAAAACTGAAGAGAGATCATTTCTACTCTAGTTAAAATAAGTATTAGGGCCAATAGTATTTAGTCTAACGAAAAGTAGAGTAGAGAAGTTAACTAATATCTTTTTAGTTAATGAAAAGATAGAAGTTAACAGTACACTTTACATTTGATTGTAAAACCAACCAAGGAGTAGCTCTTATATGCAGAAAGTAGGAAAATAAAAACTTTATTGATTTTACAATCCTTTCTGTGGGTCCCTAGAACTTATATATATAAGCACATGGAATAGCAACATGGCTGGGAAAACCTTGTGTAGGACCAGGAAATGCATTGTTTTACTAACAGCAGGGGCCATATGGGATATCTCTAATAGGAACTGGGATCTTTTGACTCAGTGTTTTGCTACCCAAGAGACATGATTAGATTGCCCCTGGACTCAGTTTTTAAGCAAGATCCGACTGGGACCTTTCAGTTTGATTTAAAAGAAAAGACTATTTTGTGGTATAATTTTGGCTAAAAAATGACAAGGAGAAACTGACAATTCTGAATAGGCAGTTATTACAGTTTAACTGTAACCCGTGGGGTCAACAGTGCTTCCTCTTTGGCCAAATGTGAACATTTGAAATAAATTTTGTTAAATTTATTCCTGGTTCAGTTCTCCAATGTGAGGTGAGTTGTGATCATCCTCTAACCTTTATTTACTGAGCTCTCATATAATGATGGTGATTAAGTATAATGACCTTACCTTATATCTGTAATAGTACTTAATAGTGTTCAGAGCACTGGGGAAAAACAGATTTTTTAATTCTTAAACTTGCGAGGTAGGCAGCATAAATTGGACATTTTTCTCCTATTATTCTGAAAATTAATAAATGGAAAAACCAGCACCATTTTCTAGGATTTTTTGGCATGCACCCCAGTGCTTTTTTAGTTTCACTTTGTTGCCTCTCTAAATCCCACTATATTGAAAAATAACAATAATAAAGAACACTTATCTTCTGGAGATATTTCAGAGATCATTTTATATTCCATCTATTTAATTTTATTAAATAGTAGATATTATAGGCTTTAATGCTTTTAGTTTTTATTGTTATTGAAGTACAGTTGACACACAATGTTACATTAGTTTCAAGTGTATGGCTTTAATGTTTTTAAATATGCTCATCTTCCCTATAGGGAAAAGTCCTTCTGGCCATATATCCAACTGAAAATTCTCCCAATATTAACTGTCACTTCTACAAACTTTGGAGATCTCATCTTTGTTCTTATTCCTCTAATCCATTCATCTCCCTATAATATTTTGTTTAGAAATCAGTCTCTTTACTGTTGCTGGCATCAAAGAAAATTTAATGGTAACAAAATTAAGAATAATGGGGATAGGAAATCAGGCGAATGAGACTAAATGAGTAAACATGGAGAGGAAACAATGCATTGGCTAAGGGAACAGACTTTGGAACCAAACTCCCAGAATCAAATCTCAGCTCTGACACTTATAAGTTACATGACCAGGGGCAGGTTATTGCCCAAGAAATTGTTACTCAATTTTCTCATCTCTAAATGGGATGATATTAGTTCTACCTTATAGGATAAATTTTTTTTCTTATAGGATAAATTTAACAATGCTCATAGTTATATGTATGCATGTACAAATGCACACACACACACAAGTATATGTGTGGATATACACATATACAATATGTATATATATATATAAATATGAGAGTCCTTAATTTTTTATTTTCACTAAAATAAAATAATAAACCCGGCATTCCCAAAATTGAAAATCTCAGTGATATTTTGCATATCTTAAAATAGTAACTATCACTTATGATTCCCTTACCATATTGTGCTCACTATAAATTTAAAGACTCTTCCTTTCCTAAAGGCTTAGTGAGACTTTGAGAATTCATTTTGCATTATTGTAAATAATATGAATATCAAGGGCCATTTTATTCTGTGTCTGGTCTCCAACCTGCTATTTAGAGTCACTGTGATTTTATTGTTCCCATAGTATCCACTAGAATATGAATTCTGTGAAGGTAGGGATGCATCTCTCTTGTTTGCTATTGTATACTCAGTCACCTAGTGTAGTTCTTGATGCATAACAGGGGAATAAATAAATGATTGCCTTTTGTTTTTATCTTTCCCTTCATTTCTGTCAATTTCTCTTTACACCAAAGTGCTGTTCTCCAAGGACTGTATTTACTCTTTCTCTTTTTGTTCCCAATAATTTCTCCATTTTTTTCTCTGTCATATGCTTTATAGCCTTTCTATTTATCAACCTTTTTATTATAAGATGATAGATAGGATGGACTACTTACATTTCAGTATTCCTTGAAATCCAATTCAGAGCAGTAATGTATCCAGATAAAAGATTACAAACTTAGTAATCCATTCTCGTTATATGTAACCATTGTCCAAGTTTGGACACCATTATGTGGGACATATGGGAAGACTGCTTCAAGTAGAGACAGACGGATGATGCTCTTTGCTCCTTCCATTTCATCTTCTCCCCTCAGAGCTCTGGTAGCCATTTTTCTCCCTGGAGTAATATGTGACTTTGAAGTGAAAAGATAGGTTCCACGTCTGGCTGGAGAGGAAGATGGGAAGGAGCTGGGTTCCTCTCTAGTGTTGAATCAACACTCTGATGATAGCCTTGCTGATTTCTCTTCTTTGTGGAAAGAGATAAAACTTACATTTCTTTTGGGTTTTCAGTGTATTTGAGAATACCCAAGTAGAACTTTTTCTTTCAGGCTTATGGCCTAACTAAGTAAAATTAAATGATTGCAAAATAAATAAATGCTGAAAGATTTATTTTATTTAATGTATGGAGCTAATACATTTTACAAAATATTTTACAAAAGTTATCATGATATTAATACTCAAGTACTCTTTTTGTTAATTTATTTAAATTTCTATAAGCATTGTTGAAAAGGGATATATTTTTCCTAAAGTTGTCTAGCTAATAAGCTCTATGTAACAGGGATGTTGACTGTCGGTCTATTCACTATTTATTTAAATAGTTGAGAATTATTAACAATTGTTTTATATATAATGTTACAAATTGAACAATCATCATTTTCTCTTGCAGCAATAAACATACAATTACAACTGAATGATAGAATTTGAACATTTAATACACAGGGAATTTTACTTAAAGTTATTTTTGGAATACTTACCTATATTTGAGAGTGACTATTCAGATATTAATAATACATCTTAATGATATGTATGCCAGTTATCCATTTATTTCCTCTCACCCTCAAACTCACTCTGATGCAGCAAAAACACATGGTGCAGTAAAAGGATGGAGTCAAATTCCTTTAAGCATTTCTCCTTTTCAGTGATATGATGCTAAATGTTCTCAGTAGAGGGTCCTGAAGGACAAAGGGACTCTCCTGCTCTTTCTGGCCACCACATGCTGAGTCAGCAGTATGGGGGGAAAAGTCAAATGATTATATGCTACTGCAGGCATCCGTCTAGAATGCACAGACCCCTGCAACCTTGCAGCCCTTGTCCTGGTGATTACTTTTCTGTAACCCTCTCAACATGGATACCACACTCTTATTTTCTCTTGCTCACACTGTCACCCCTATTCCTGCTTGCTCACCCTATGTTTGTTTCCCATGGTCCTTATGCCATGGCCCTTCTGACATGGATGCTCTGCATTCCAGGCCCCCTGATGTACCAGGGCCCCTGTTCCCTCTGTATTTTCGTGTGCCCAGTCCCTTGCCTCTGGTTAGTCTACACCCCTGTTTCTACTCCTTCTGCATGTCTGCATGCTGCCTATTGGTAGTAGCTCACATACATATTGTACGCTTCAAGCCCTCTGCAGCGTCAGAACCCTGATTCCCTATACATGCTCACATGTCTGGCTGTGTTCACTTACGTCCCACCTGTACCTCCTGTGCAGCCCCCTCCGGCCCTTCATAGGGGTGCTTCCTTCTTGCTCACCAACTATAGACAAGCTCTGGGCTGCAAAACCCAGAATACTTTGTCACTCAGTAGGTTTCAAAAGTTTGAAACCCAACCTGAGGAAAGAGGGCCCCCTTTCCATATTTGTCCTTTCTTGGGCATTC
Source organism: Canis lupus dingo (assembly GCF_003254725.2). Classification (NCBI taxonomy): domain Eukaryota; kingdom Metazoa; phylum Chordata; class Mammalia; order Carnivora; family Canidae; genus Canis; species Canis lupus. The sequence goes on along the minus strand of NC_064274.1, from coordinate 20,200,233 downwards.
TCCCTTAGCCCTAGAGCAAAATACAGAGTTTTCTTCTATCCTGGTTATAGCTCTTTTATCATAGTTAATAATTCTTTATATTATACTTTCTCTGTTTAAACTACTGTGTACTTTCAATCACTCCTGAACGGCTTGACATCGATATAGCATGCTTTGTTCCCCCTAACACTTGTGATGCCAGCAGGATCTGATGGTAATGGCCATGATCACAAGTACCAGAAATAATGCCCACATGCAATATATTTATTTTTCCAAAGTTGAATAACAGAATTTATCTTGGTACCCAAATCTAAAACTTAATTTTAGGGCACTCCTACTGTTAGCATTCAGTGTCTCCTGAACTCCATCCAAACTTGTACATACAAGTGCCTATTAAACATTTCTACTTGGACAGTTAACAGACCCCTCAAAAACAAATTGAAATACAAACAAAAAAAAAATAGTATTGCCCAAGACCAAACGCCTGACTCATCCCACTCTTACCTCTTGCACCCTAATCTTTAATTGCCTTTCCAATCTCACGAATAGCAGTTCCATTTTCATGTTTCTTGGACTAGAACTTTATCCTTGATTCTTCTGGTACTCTCATTTCCAAATCCAATCCACCAGCAAATATTATTGGCTTCATCTTCAAAATATATCCAAATCCCAACAACTTTTCATCTCCTCTAATGCTAACACTTTGGTCCAAACTGCTATCTTAGCTGGATCTTTGCAGGAATTTCCTAAGTAATCTTGCTTCTTCTCTTGCCCATACCATCTATTCTCATGTTACTCCTCTGTTTAGAATCTCTAATAGCCTCCAGTATTAATTAGAATTAAAAAAAAGTTCTTGGGATGCCTGGGTGGTGCAGCAGTTGAATATCTGACTCTTGGTTTTGGATCGGGTTGTGGTTTCATGGTGGTAGGATGGAGCCTTGTGAGAGATTCCATACTCAGCGCAGAGTCTGCTTGAAATTCTCTTCCTCTCCCTCTGCTGCTCTTGCTTGTGATTTCTCTCTCTCAGATGAATAAATCTTTAAAAAACAAAAACAAGGGGCACCTAGGTGGTTTAGTGGTTGAGCATCTGCCTTTGGCTGAGACATGATCCCGGGGTCCTGGGATCGAGTCCTGTATCAGGCTCCCAATAGGGAGCCTGCTTCTCCCTCTGCCTATGTCTCTGCCCCTCCCTGTGTGTCTCTCATGAATAAAGAAATAAAATCTTAAAAACAAAACAAAACAAAAATCCTTATCACAGCCCTTAAGGAGCTCTACACTCTAGCCCCCTTCTGCCTCCCTTAACTCATCTCTCTTTCTTGCTGACTTAGGTTCTAGGCACATGGCAGGTGTTTGAACTTACCAAGTGAGCTCCATCCTCCATCCTATATTCCTCCCAACACCCACATCACTTACTTCTTCACCTCCTTTTAATCTTTGTTCAGATCTCAACTTAAAGTCTTCCTTGACAACCCATACTTAGTACTCACAGTCTCCTTCACCTTATTTTACCTGTGATAACTTTTTTCATGTCACAAATTTAATATTTATATGTTCATTGCTTATTATTAGTTTGCTACTCCAGAACATCAGTTCTATAATGGCAACAATTTATCTAGTTAGTTCACTGTCATAGGCTAGCACCTAAAATGGTGCCTGGCATGTGTAGATGCTTAGTAATTATTTATTTGTTGAACAAATGAACCAATGAAATAATTAATGAATAAGTTGGTTTCCTATAATAGTACATTCAAACCTCAGTATTACTTTTATGGTGTAATATTAAATTCCACTTTACAGAGGAAAACTGGAGCACAAAAAATTTAATTTTTTTCTCATTGCAATAATAAGTAAACAGCTAATAAATAATAAATAATAATAAATAGTAATAAATGGTGGAGACATTTGAATTCAAGCTTATTTTTAACCAAAGTCCATACATGATTTTCATGTCATTTCTCAGAATTTCTAATATGAATACAAATGGATATGATCAAATGTTTTATTAGGTCTATTTTATTCTAGTTAGGGTACCAATTGTTAGAATATCAAAATTTGCACCTAATAATTACAGACAATCTGGTATTATTTTTTTTTTTTTTACTTTTACTATGTAACAAAGTACCCTAAAGTTGGGTGGCAACTCTTTATAGCTAGGATTGACAGGGCTAGCTAGGATTGACAAGGAAGCTCAACTAATCTTGGTTGGGGTTGTTTGTCTGGCAGTCAGGTGATTACTGATTTGATCTAGATTAGCCATTGTTGGGGCAACTGGGGCAACTTAGATGTGCTTCCTGTGGCTCTCATTCTCCAGCAGGTTGATCTAGGCATGTTCTGTCATTGGCAAAGGTGGAAGAGAGTAAGCCTCATTGCGTACACCCACTCATCTCAAGCATTTGTTTGCAATATGTCTTTAAAATTATCATTGTTTTAGCAAGTCATTTGTATATGTCTGGAATCAAAGGGGTTGCTTCTATATTTTCCCTTCATTATTTTTTATTTTCTCTTCTCACCATCTTTTCTTAACCTCTGTTAAATTTCAGTTATTTTTTGTTTCCTCTAAAATACCAATTTTCTATAAAAAGGTCAAATTAAACTAGCTCTTTTGTGGATGTATTATAATATGGAATAATTATGTAAATCCATCTCCTAATTTTGTAGACAAAGCAGATTTTTTGGGAGAAAATTGCTTCAAAAATTATAATTTTATAAATATTAAAATGAATAACAAACTACATGGAAACAAATTCTGTAAGATTCGTTTCCTTTTGTAATTAAGTAGAGCAAATACTGTGAAATTCTAACTCTAAAAGAAGCTACAGCTTAATGGAACATGATGTCATGTTTATTAGAGATATTCAGAATCTTCTAAAATTATTTTCTACCAAGTAAATTATTGAGAATAAATGATAAAAAAAAAAAGGAAGGGAAAATAAAATCAAACCTTGATTGGTTCATTGTACTCCTTTGTGGTATTTTAATAGGTTAAAAAATGGAAAAACTTGGGATCCCTGTGTGGCTCAGTGGTTTAGTGCCTGCCTTTGGCCCAGGGCGTGATCCTGGAGTCCCAGGATCGAGGAGCCTGCTTCTCCCTCTGCCTGTGTCTCTACCTCTCTCTCTCTCTCTCTCTGTCTCTCATGAATAAAAAAATAAAATCTTTAAAAAAATGGAAAAACTTATGAAAAGAATGCATTGTACTTGGTGTTTAATCAAAATTTTAAGAGAAGAAAAAGGCAAACATAATTGGTAATGGAATAAACACTTTAAAGCCTCTTTCTCAGATTATCAACAGTTTCATTTACTTTTAAGTCTTAAAATCACTGAGCTTCTAAATTTGAGGCCAAAAGAAAATTTTGTGTGTCCAAAAATGTATTAGTTACTCATGTTGAATTTTTGAGTTTTCAGATGTGATAGTAAGATATTTTTCATACTGTTAAAATACTCACTTTTATGGTTATTTTGAATTTATCAAAATTTAATAAATATTAAGTGACTGTGTAATACTTATTTGAAAAAATTACAATGTGTGATAAAATTGAACATTGGCCTATGATAACTAAAATTAAATATGAAAGAACTAATTAGAAGAGATAGAAGGATCAGATGTTGGCAGCCATAATTTAACATGTTATTTAGGATGACATTGACTTTATTTGTTTAATAAAAATAAGTACCAAAAGAAAATTTATTTGATAGTTGTTTTTCTTATAAAAGCAAGTATGAACATTCTCCTGAAGATATAATTCGTTAATTTTAAAATAACAATTGGTTCACTTTGATAATAATTTTTTTAATTCAACAAATTCTATATTGGATGGGAAAATTAAAATCATCAAATGTTCTATTAGTTGTCATACTAAAGCTTATAAATAGACAATAGCCTTATAAGTGAAGTAGAAATCGTATTCTGCATATAGAAAATGTAGGATTATTTTATAAATCTCTGTATACTCATTAGTAAGATTTTTATTTTTGAATAATATTGAGGAATAAAAACAAAAGTAATTTTGTATTTGTGATTTCCTATTTTATTTAAAATTCAATTACTTTATTTTAAATGTTTAATATAAATCTTTGTGAGTGGTATTACTTTCTCATATTTAACTGCTACCGCATCTTAGACTGTTAATTTTGGAAGCATATGACCTATTTAAAAGAAATCTTTCCATCTTTACCAGTTACTGTTTATAATGATTAAGCAAGAACAGAATGACAGGAAGAAACGAACATATAATGGACAGTGAATCCTTGGAGGAAAGTGGGTAGGAGGAAAGTCTTGGAGGAAAGTCTCCTATATTTTGTTATAAATTTTGCATTTTGTTTTGTAAAGAGGCCATATAGTCTATGAAGCCAACCTACATTTGAATCCTTTTAAAATATCCAATTAAATGTATTGAGCTATTTGAAGGTGAACGTCAGGAAACTTTATAAGCATTCTAAAACTGCCAGTTTCATATTTTTTAACAACTGACAATTTATTAAAAAGATTGATTTAAGCTTCTGAATGGTGACTTCAACCTCAACTCCTGCCTTGGTAAAATCTAACAGTCTCAGAAGGACTGTGCAGATCAGTGAGTCACTTGTGGATCCTCATTTGAAAATAATCCCAAGTCTTAGAACCCTCACCACAAGGAGTTTTTCTTGTGATTCTCAGAGTCTTGGTAGTCATCTGAACTGGTCCTTTCATTTTGAGATTCTTTTCTTTTGAGCCTCTGATCAAGTCAGCACATACCTTTCTGAAAGATTTTACGTTGGGGCTGGTGAGAGTAATTCTAATTGGGTGAATCGCCACCTTTCATTCCACGGGTGTCTTCTCAGTGTCTAAAAGCCATGGCTGTGGCTGGCTTCCTGACTTATTTGTTCCTCCACAAAAGAGAACAGCAGTGGGTCAGGAGCAGGAGCAGGGCATCCAAGGCTATACTGTAGCTGTGACTGTGTCTTCATCCAAGAGCACCAAATTCATTTTTGACCACCTATGCAAGTAGCAAATTCTTGTACAGTGCTGAAATGGATTTCCCTAAGGCTCCCAGTTTTTGGTCCTAATTTGACCCAGTAAGAATAGCTCAGACCAGAGCACCTGGGTGACTTAGTGGGTTAAGCCTCTGCCTTTGGCTTAGGTGGTTATCCCGGGATGGAGCCCACATTGGGTTCCCTGCTCAGCAGGGAATCTGCTTCTCCCTGGCCCCTCCCCCGGTTCATGCTTGTGTTCTTTCTCTCTGAAAAAAATAAAAGAATATTCAGACCAGTTCTAATACTTTCATATTTGACCACTCATTAAATATCTAGAGGGCTACAATATCCCTCTACATTCGTTTCAATAAATGGAACATCTCAGTGTCTTCAACTATTCCTAAAACGAGGTAGTCTCAAAATTTTTAATTATTCAGGTTGCCTGACACTATTAGTTAACTTTCTCTAGGCTTTGTTGTGGTAAGGACAAATCTATAATTTTAGTAGTTAAAACAATAAATGTTTATTTCTCACACAATAGGTCAGCTGTGTTCTTTTCCATATATGAAGTTCTCCATATAACTTTATTTTAGAACTTTGGGTGAAGGAGCAGTCTCTAAGTTATGCCAATCTTTTCTCAGAGGAAAAGGTGTAAAATTTGCTCAGATGTGGCCATGGCATGTTTCTTTTTTTTTTTTATTAAAGATTTTATTTATTCATGAGAGACACAGAGAGAGGCAGAGACATAGGCAGAGGGAAAAGCAGAATCCCTGCAGGAAGTCTGTTGCAAGACTTGATCCCAGGGCCCCAGGATCACAACCTGAACCAACGGCAGATGCTCAACCACTGAGCCACCCAAGTGCCCCATGGCATGTATCTTCTATTCATATTTTATACATATATTTTACTTTATTTTTTCTTTCTTTCTTTCTTTCTTTCTTTCTTTCTTTCTTTCTTTCTTTCTTTCTTTCTTCTTTCTTTCTTTCTTTCTTTCTTTCTTTCTTTCTTTCTTTCTTTCTTTCTTTCTTTCTTTTAGCTAAATGAAGTCACACATCCAAATGTAATTTAGATGGGATAGGAAAATTTGAATCTCTCACTGAGTTGTACTCCAAGTCACATAGCAAAGGGCAAGTATCTACAAGCTTCTTACAGGAAGGACAACAAACAATAAATAATAATAATACGATCTTGAACAGTGTCAACATGTCCTGTCTTTCTCGGTATGCCATTTAAAGTGAAGTACTCAAGATTAGACAGTATACCAGAGTGTTCTGTGCAGTTTTCAATAGTCTTATTGTTGTTCTAGATGCTACATTATTAATTCAGTCCAAGATTGCAATATCTGTTTAGCAATCATACTGAATAGACTTCTGTTATTTATTGATCATGGCTAGTCCTCATGACTATTCTAAAAACTTCCTGGGCTATGTAATATGTGATTACATGTTAGCTATATTCTCCATACTTACTCATTTGAACACAAGCATAGGATGAAATCTGAGAATTATAACAGAGTATCAGCACTCAAAGTAATAAAACTAATTTGGAGACTGTGACAAGGGCTTGTATAGTCTTGGTATGTGGAGGATAGGGGATATATTTAAATGATCATTTACCACGTATCATCTACCACTGCTTGGTCTGGATGTAGCTTACCTTTCCGGTTTACCAAGATTATTTTGGGTACTAATTCTCTCCTCCAACGTATTCTCTATCTTTCTAGCCTTGTCTCCTTTAACCTACCAAAAAATTATTTACAGTTTATTTGCTCTGTACTAGGCCACTGTGCTCAATATAGCAGATCAGTAGTATGCAAAGTTCATCCAGCCTAGTGTTTCTTGTAGTCTGAAAGGGGGAGATCATCAGCTGTTTATACAAATAATTTATAATTGCAAATTTAAGTAAATGCTACTAAGTGAAGTATACTGTTAGGGTGTATAAAAGCAGGTCTGTTCCGGTATTCAGATTAGGGAGGGCCACTGCCAGAGAAGTACCAATTGAGCTGAGGTCTATAAAAGTTTACTCTGTGTGTATGTGTGCTATATGTTGTGGAAGTTGGGTTTGAAGGTTATCCCAGGCAGAGATACCACTATATTCTATGACTCTGAACATAGCACAAAGAATTGATAAAAGGGAAATGTGGCTAAAAGGACGAGTAAGGAAAGGTAGTGGGTAGTATAAAACAAGGGTGGATAAGTGGGCTCGGGCCAAATCATGTAGGCCTTGCACATCATTTTAAAAATGTTTAAAACTCAATTATTATGCAGTGAAAAATGTGACTTTCATATCATCATCTAAGTTAATAATAAAAACTTGTTGAACACAGTTTCAAGAAATCAACAGAAACATCCATACTGATTGATGCTGATAATTGATAGTGACATTTGCATAATATCTTATGTAGTACATTCCCTGTCCTGGTTAGGTTGGTCTTGGGTTCACATCATGGGCCTGGAGGTTGAAGAGGGAGTGCCTCTTTCTAGAATGCTAAAAATAACTGTGTTAGGGGAAACAAGACCCTGAAATGAATCTTGAGTCTGAGTTCAATAAGTTGTAAGAGCAAATATCAAATGAGCTTAAAGAAATATTCACTCCTCGGGAATTAAAAAACAAACAAAAAAGCAACTACTGAGGTCAGAGTAAGGGATGAATGTTGAATGTAACCTGACTTCGTCTAAGTAATTGCCTGGAATAACATGCTTTTTTCTGGATTGATTCTTATGATAGATACAGTTGTAGTATATAGAGTAGCCAAATGTGAAGTAAGTATATTCAGATTAAAAAAAATCTACTTTTTGTATGTTGATACAATGAAAGACATTATTAAATACCATGATAGAGTCTAGATAGACTATATTTGTGGCTCACTGTTCCACAGATTAGCAAATTGAAGAGCACTGATTTGTTGTTTGAAGAATTTACCATCTTCCAATTAGAAAAAAAAAAATTGGAATTGCTTTAAACCATTTCCTCTTCCTCCAACTCTTGCATTCTTTCCATTAACTCATAAATCACAGTAATGCTCCCATAATCTACATTTCAAGTTGCCTTACTTTCTTGTGCCAGTAAACTTCGAATTTCTTAAATTTGGATTTCCAAGCATATAGGTGCTTTATCATTTGGATTTCCTTTTTATTTATTTAAATTTTTAAATGTATTTTTTAATTGAAGTTTGATTTGCCAACACATAGTATAACACCCAGTGCTCATCCCATCAAGTGCCCTCCTCAGTGCCCATCGCCCAGTCACCCCATCGTCCCGTCAAATGCCCTCCTCAGTGCCCATCGCCCAGTCACCCCATCCTCCCACCTGCCTCCCCTTCGACTACCCCTTGTTCGTTTCCCAGAGTTAGGAGCCTCTCATGTTTTGTCACCCTCTCTAATTTTTCCTACTCATTTTCCCTCCTTTCCCCTGTAATCCCTTTCACTACTTCTTTTATTCCCCATATAAGTGAAACCATATAATTATTGTCCTTCTCCAGTTGACTTACCTTACTCAACATAATACCTTCCAGTTCCATCCAAATCAAAGCAAATGGTGGGTATTTGTCCTTTCTAATGGCTGAATAATATACATTGTATGTGTGTGTGTGTATATATATATATATATACCACATCTTCTTTATCCATTCATCTGTTGATGGACATTGTGGCTCCTTCCACAGTTTGGCTCTTGTGGACATTGGTGCTATAAACACTGGGGTGCAGGTGTCCCAGCATTTCACTGCATCTGTATCTTTGGGGCGAATACCCATTACTGCAATTGCTGGGTCGTAGGGTAGCTCTATTTTTAACTCTTCGAGGAACGTCCACACAGTTTTCCAGAGTAGCTGTACCAGTTCACATTCCCACCAACAGTGCAAGAAGGTTCCCCTTTCTCCACATCCTAACATTTGTTGTTTCCTGTCTTGTTAATTTTCCCCATTCTCACTGGTGTGAGGTGGTATCTCATTGTGATTTTGATTTGTATTTCCCTGATGGCAATGGAACAGAATAGAAAACCCAGAAATGAGCCCTCAAGTCTATGGTCAACTAATATTCAACAAAACAAGAAAGAATATCCACTGGAAAACGGACAATTTCTTCAATAAATGGTGCTGGGAAAATTGGACAGCCACGTGCAGAAGAATGAAACTAGACCATTCTCTTACACCATACACAAAGATAAACTCAAAATAGTTGAAAGATCTAAATGTGAGACAATCCATTAAAATCCTAGAGGAGAACACAGGCAACACCCTTTTAGAACTTGGCCACGCAACTTTTGCAAGATACATCTATGAAGGCAAGGGAAAGAAACAAAAGCAAAAATGAACTATTGGGACTTAATCAAGATAAAAAGCTTCTGCACAGCAAAAGAAACAGTCAACAAAACTAAAAGAATGGAAGAAGATATTTGCAAATGACATATCAGATAAAAGGCTTGTATCCAAGATCTACAAAGAACTTATTAAACTCAACAGCAAAGAAACAATCCAATCATGAAATGGGCAAAAGACATGAACAGAACTCTCACAGAGGAAGACATACGCATGGCCAACAAGCACTTTGTGGAGGCCGAGAAAATTAAGGCCATTCCACCTCAAGTTTAGCATTAGCACAAGTACAACCATCTTATAGGCCCATGTGAATAAGAGCTGAACTTTACAGGAAAAACTGCAAAATGTCCTTGACAGGGAATTCTATATCAGAAAGACAACAGAGCTCAGAATGCCCTCGGCAGAGAATCCCATATCAGATCTTAAGAAACTCCCCCCACTCTTTCCCCCATATTGGAATGGAAAAATTCCTCCACCCCTTCTGAAAATTCCCTAGACCAGCCCATAAAAAAACCCCACTGTAATCCACTTTAGGGTCCAAGCCCCTGCACTACTGTGTAGAGTATACTTGGACCCAAGCTCGAGCTTGTAAATAAACCCTCGTGCTTTTGCATCGGTGTTGGCTCCTTGGTGGTTTCTCGGATACTAATCTTGGGCACAACACACTTGAGATAATATTTGTTTAAATTTATTTATGTATTAATTTTAGAGAAGGAGAGGTGGGGAGAAGGGTAGAGGAAGAGGGAAAGTCTTAAGCATTCTCTATGCTGACGGTAGAGTCTGATGTGGGGCTTGATTTTTTGACGCTGAGATCACAACCTGAGCTGAAACCAAGAGTGGGATGCTTAGCCAACTGCACCACCCAGGTACCCCTACCATTTTGATTTTTATTTCCCTTATTATCAACTTTTTCTTGCCCTTTTCAAATTAACTGAAATATACCAGGCTGAGATAAGAAAGCTACCTTAGTGTTGGAGCCATCTTACTGGAGAGGGCTCCGCTACCAGTTCTGATACATTATCAATAAATTGCTTGTTGTAAATAGTGTGTTTATCTTATGTAAATATTTTTTATTTTTTTAAATTATAAATGTAACTTAAAACATATTTAGAAGGTATAATTTTAGAAGGCAATTTCAAGCTTAGCCATCTTGATTTAGTTCTTTTGGATAGAGTGACTATCTAAAAGGGCTTCGAGGGATCCCTGGGTGGCGCAGCGGTTTGGCGCCTGCCTTTGGCCCAGGGCGTGATCCTGGAGACCCGGGATCGAATCCCATATCAGGCTCCCGATGCATGGAGCCTGCTTCTCCCTCTGCCTGTGTCTCTGCCTCTCTCTCTCTCTCTCTGACTATCATAAGTAAATAAATAAAAAAAAAATTAAAAAAAAAAAAAAAAAAGAAAAAAAAAAAAAAACCTTAAAAAAAAAAAAAAAAATAAAAGGGCTTCGAGAATGAAAGGGACTTTTTTTGTAAGCATCTACATGGAATACTTTATTTTTGTTTTATATTTTTAAAATTTTAACCCCAGTGTAGTTAACATTTAGTGTCATATTAGTTTCAGATGTATAATAGAGTAATTTAACAATTCCATATATTACTTAGTACTCATCACTACAAGAGTACTCCTTTGTTGCCATCACCTATTTCACCATTCCTCCTACTCACCTCTTGTCTGGTAACCCTCTGTTTATTCTCCATAGTTAACACTCTATATTTTGGGTTGTCTCTTGATTTTTATCTTTGTTCATTTGTTTCTTAAGTTCTACATATGAGTAGAATCATATAGTGTTTGTCTTTCTCTGACTGGCTTATTTTGCATAGCATTATACTCTGTAGATCTATCCATGTCAGTATAAATGACAGGATTTCATTCTTTTTTATGGCTGATTAATATTCCATTGTATACCACTTCTTATTTATCCATTCATCTATTGATGTACACTTGGTTTGCTTTCATAATCGGGCTATTATAAATAATGCTGCAATAAACATAAGTGTACTTATATCTTTTCAAATTGGTGTTTTCATATCCTTTAGGTAAATACCCAGTAGTGGAATTACTCAATAGTATGGTAATTCTATTTTTAATTTTTTGAAGAAACCTCATACTGTTTTCCATATTGGCTACACCAGTTTGCATTCCCACCAACAGTGCATGAGGGTTCCTTTTCTCCACATCCTCACCAACACTTGTGTCTTGAGTTTTTCACTGTAGCCATTCTGACAGATATGAGGTAATAATCTCATTGCAGTTTTGATTTGTATTTCCATGATAATGAGTGATGTTGAGCATCTTTTTTATGTGCTTGTTGGCCATAAGTATGTCATATGATACCCTTTATCAGATATGTCATTTGCAAATATCTTCTCCCATTTAGTATGTTGGCTTTTAGTTTTGTTTTTGTTTTCTTTGCTGTGCAGAAGCTTCTCATTTTGATGTAGTCCCAATAGTTTATTTTTATTTCCCTTGTCCCAAGAGACATATCTAGAAAAACATTGCTACAGTGATGCCAGAGACATTACTGCCTGTGTTCTCTTCTAGGATATTTATGGATTCAGGTCTCATTTTTGAGTTTATGTTTTGAATATGGTATAAGAAGGTCTTCCAGTGTCATTCTTTTGCATGTAGCTGTCCAGTTTTCTCAATACTATTTGTTGAAGAGGTTCTCTTTTTCCCATTGCATATTCTTGCCTTTTCATTGAAGATTAATTGACCATATAATTTGGGTTTATTTCTGGGCTTTCTATCCTACTGTGCCAGTACTGTACTATTTTTATTATTACAGATTTGTAATATAACTTGAAGTCTGGAATTGTTATGCCTCCAGATTTGTTTTTCTTTTCCAAGTTTGCTTTGGCTATTTTGAGTCTTTTGTGGTTCCATACAAATTTTAGTTTATTCTAGTTCTGTGATGAATGCTGATGGTATTTTGATAAGGATTACATTAAATATGTAGATTTCGTTGTGTCATATAGACATTTTAACAATATTTGTTTTTCCAAATCTATGAGCATGGAATATCTTTCCATTTGTTTGTGTCATCTTCAAATTTTCATCAGTGTTTTATAGTTTTTAGAGTATAAGTCTTTCATATCTATAGTTAAATTTATTCCTACTTATTTTATTATTTTTGGTGCAGTTGTAAATGGGATCATGTTCTTAATTTCTTTTTCTGCTGTCTTATTTTTAGTGTATAGAAATGTAACAGATTTCTGTATATTAATTTTATATCCTGTGACAAAAGGCATAAGATATGATATTCCTGGTCAAATTGGAACATTTGGTCAACCATTTATAGCTTCTATATTTGTCCTTAGTTACATGACATCTCATAAAGCTTCTGCCTGAAATCCAGTAAACCATGTAATAGAAATATGTAGAATTAATTGACATTAAAATATACTTAAAAACTTTATTTTAAAATCCTTGACGTTGGATTTATGTCATTCTTTATTTTACAGAATTTTAGCCTATCTTTGTATGTAAAAGAATAGTCTCTTGCCCTTTTAAAATCCAAAATCCAAGACTCAGGTAATTTAAAGGAAGCATGTTTAAATTTACCACTTACCATCTATACAAGTAATTAACAGTATATAGATAACTACATGCATGCCTTTATTTTATTCTTGGGCTAAAGGGCTCTTATTATTTTCTAATATTAAGATTTTTGTCCCATTTTCCTTTTAGAAAATATTATATAGATTATTATATTTATAGTTAGGTCCTCTGAGAGTTAGAATTAAGAGAACATTAGCAAGATTTAATCAGGATGCTTTGAATGTGAGAGAAAGGAAATTATTAACATTTATGCAAAAGCTGGAATGCATTCTTCTCTTTTAGCCATATGATTTTAGGAATAATATCTTTTCAGAATCTAATGATAGCTAAGGAAATAAAAATATTTCACAAGCAATTGAGTTTTGAATGACTTGTTCTGGTGTGTTTTGTTTCGTCTTTGGGTACTTTTTGTTTTCATTTCAGAATACTTCAAATATATATTTGGTCTTGTATTTAATATAAAATATTTTTCAAATAAGAGAGAGTACCTTTGATTTTCTTTAACATTGCTATTGTAATATAAGATTTCCTTTCCATATTTTTTCTCCCTCAGGCATTTTAGCTACATGCTCCTCACAATTGAATTAAGTGTTCACATCTGTTAATGGTGTGCAAATCTGTAAGGCAAATGAGATTCTTTTTTTAAGGAGAAAGCTTCCTATTAGGCCAAAAGCTGTCATTCTTTTACCTGTCCCCATTCACATTCTCCTGTCCCTCCCTGTTATCAGTCTCTATTTATATGGGCAGAATAGGTCTGAACCTGATGTTCCTATAAAGATTGGTCACTAGGGAACAGCACAGAATGTGTCTTATCTCAAAAGACAAATGTGTTAATCCTACTCTATTAAGTAGAAAGATAAATCTGACAGAATAAAAAAATGCAAAATGAGTCATTTTGCTTATGTAGGGTTAAAAGATCTTTGGAAATATATAAATTTCCAATATAAACATACATATATATTTATATATTTAAGAATTTTTAAAAAGGAATGAAATTCTGTAACCCTTAAAAAGGGTTGTTAGACACTAGCTGTGCTGAATACAGGTTTAAATGGCTTTGAAACCTCCAAAGCTTCTGCAGAGCAGAGGAAACAGTAAAAAGTCAACCTATGGAATAGGGGGAAATATTTGTAAAGCATATATCTAATAATATAGTAGTCTCTAAATATGTAAGGAATTCCTACAACTCAATAGCATAAATAGATAAAAGAATAAATAGCCTGATTAAAAATGGGCTAAGGACTTGAATAGATATTACCTCAAAGAAGACATGCAAATGGCAAATTGGTATATGAAAAAATGCTTAGCTTCACAAATCATCAACGAAGGCAGATTAAAACCATACTGAGATACCAACTCACACCTATCAGGATGGCTATTATCAAAAAAACAAAGACAACAAATTTTAGTGAGGATGTGGCAAAATTAGAACTCTTGTACACTATTGGTGGGAATGTGAAACCATGAAGCTGATATTGAAAATAATACGGAGGTTCCTCAAAAAATTAAAAATAAAACTATCCTGTGAGCTGGTAATTTCACTTTTGGATATTTATCTAAAAAAAATTGAAATCAGAATCTTGAAAAGATATTAGCACTTCCATATTTATTGCAAAACTTCACAATAGTGAAGTTGTGAAATCTAATTAAATACCCAATGACAGAGTAATGGATTATGTAAATGTGGTTTATACATACAATGGAATACTATTCAGCCTTAAGAAACAAATTCTACAATGTGAAACAATATGAATAAACCTTGATGGCATCATACAAAGTGAAATAAGCTAGTCACAGAAAGGCAAGTACTGAATGTTCTCATTTATGTGAGCTATCTCAAATAGCCCAGTTCATAGCCCAGTAGCATGGAATGGTGGTTTCCAGGGACTAGGGGGAGAGAAATGAGGAGTTACTAATCAGGGGCATAAAGTTTCAGTTGAGCAAGATGAATAGATTGTAGGAATCTGTTATACCTGTAGTCAACAGTAATGAACACTTAAAAAAATTTGTTAAGAGAGTAGATCACATGTTGAGTGTTCTTACCACAATAAAATAAAATTTAAAAAATAACCTCTAAAAATTTGCAACAGAAACTTTTTGTCCTTTTTATAAAACTGAAGGACACTTAGCAGGGACAGATTTATTTATTTATTTATTTATTTATTTATTTATTTATTTAATTAATTTATTTTTTGCCCAGTCTATTTAGGCTCTGTCACAGTGACTCATCTGTCCTATTGAGCTATTTATTTTTTATATAAATTATATGTTTTCCTAAGCTGAATTTAAAGTAGCTATATATATTATATAAACATTTAATTCACTTATAATATTAAAATCAGTAGAAAAAGCAGTGATTAAAAATTGCTGCTAAGCGATCTGTAATTCTTAATACAAGTTCCAAGTACATAAAAGCCTTCAGGATACTGTGTAAAGTAGAAGGAAAAAAAGATGATCATTTCCATTTTTCCAAAAAGAGATCTATCTTATTTTTTCTTAGAGGACACATTCCTTCTTCTCCTTCTCCTTCTTGTCATTTACCCATTGATTGTGGTAGGCAGAATAATGGCCTCACATAGATGTCCATGCCTAATTCTCGGAACTTATGAATATGTTCTGCTACGTGGTGTATTAGTTTGCTAGGGCTGACATAACAGATTACCCCAAACTGGATGGCTTAAAACAACAGAAATTTATTGTTTCACAGCTCTAGAGACCAGATGTTCTTGTGAAGGTGTCAGCAGGGGGCCATGTTTCATTTGAAATCGATAGAAAAGAATTCATCATTTCCTCTTCCAGCTTCTGGTGTTTGCTGGCATTACTTAGTGTTCTTTGGCTTACAGATGCATCACTCCAATCTCTGCCTACATCATCACGTGGCAATTTTCCCCACTATGTGTCTATCTCCTTTTATTTATAAGAACACCAGTCATTTTGGATTAAGAGCCCACAGTAAGTAGTCCAGTATGAACTCATTTTAAGTAATTTGCAACAACCATATTTCCAAATAAGGTCACATTGTGAAATATTGGGAGTTGAAACCTCAACACATCTTTTGGGAGACACAATTCAGCTCACAATATTTAGCAGGGATAATTAAGGCAAAGGTTGCTAACCAAATGATTTTGAGATAGGGAGATTATTCTGGACTTTTCAAGAGGGTTCAGTGTAATCAGAAGCAACCTTAGAAGTGAAAGAGGAAAACAGAGTCAGAGTGATATATTATGAGAAAGACTAAACCTGCCATTGCTGACTTTGAAGATTAAAGAGATGAGTGATCTTAAGAACCTAGAAAATGCAAGAGAATGTGTTCTCCCCTCATGCTTCCAGAAAGGAATGCATACCTTGGTTTTAGACAAATGAGACTTAGTTTAGTTTCTGACCTCCAGAACTGTAAGGCAATAAATTTGTATTGTTTTAATAAGCCACTATATTTGTGATAGTTTGTTGCAATAGTAATAGGAAACTAACAAAATGACTCTTGCTAATAAGGCATATAGAGAGACAGTGAGGAGCTGGGTTAGACCATTTTCTTTTCCAATATGACCATCTTTGGATGCTTAGCACTCTAGTTTCTTTCGGAATCTCTTTTATTTCCACTCTTAACATATTAACCTTAAACCTGTTTTTTTTTAATTATTTATTTATTCAAGAGAGATAGAAAGAGAGAGGCAGAGACATAGGCAGAGGGAGAAGCAGGCTCCCAGGGGGATCTGGATCCCAGGACCCCAGGATCATGATCTGAGCCAAAGGCAGGTGTGCAACCACTGAGTCACCCAGGCGTCCCTAACTATAAACCTGTTGACTCACAAGGATGTAAGAAGATTTGAAGACCTTATATAGTTCAACCCACTGTTTCAAGCTTATATCCTTTTTCTATCATCCTTGAAATGTCATCATGTTTTGCCATGTGTGTACTATGTAAAATGAAATTCATCACCTCCCAAAGAATACATTTATTTAGACATGGATTTGTTTTGGCTGATTTACTTACCAGTATAGAGATACTTATAGCACCTTGGTCATCAATTTAAAAACATTTATTGAACACTCATCTAGAGCTAGGGTCTGGGCAGGATATAGAGTATGGGGTTGGTACCCAACACCCAAATCTTAGTTCCTGCCCTTGCACTTTTAGCATAATGAATGACTCTGAACTTCAGTAGCTAAGATTTTTTTTGCATTAAGTTCTCTAATAGAATACATTAGAAGTAAAGACTTAGGAATAATCAATTATGTTTAATATATGAAGGTCAACAGATGAACACGAAAGCAAGTAATATAATGTGGCTGGTAATGGTGAGAGTGGAAGAATTTAAGAATGTAACTATGTTGAGTTAGATCATGGAACAATCTTGATATGCCATCAGAAGCTGTTAAATAGGAAGTAATACATCAGATTTATATTTGAGAAAACTTGTGGTAGTGTTGAGAATGGAAAGAAAAACAATGGAAGCAGACTGACAATTTAAGAGGCTCTTGCAATAGTTCAGATATTTATAATCCCTAGAATATCTGATATCTCTCAAAACCCTCTGGCTTATTATCTAGATAGATTAAGGAATTCATCCCTTCTTGTGGTTAATCTTTAGATCTCGTCTGAAACACCAGGAAACAAGTTCCTAAAGCTTCAGCAAACAAGTATTTTGCTGGCACCTTAAATATTTTTATATTTTGTTGTGGGCACCTGATTTTTCTGGTTTTATTTGGGTGGCCTAAATATTAACTACCTGGGAATCAGTAAATCCTCCAATCTTCTTACCCACCTACATTAAAAATACAACCTTTTACTCCCTGACTATGTAGTCGTGCTGAAGATTCTTGGTGACTTCCTTCTTACCACTTCTTGTTTTAATTTACTTTTTCCACTCAATAGTTGATCACCACTTTATATCTCACCACCTGTATTCTTCTTTTCTTACCTCCACTTCATTAATCTAAAACAAAATTCAACCTTCTTTCAGTTCCTCTAAAGAAAGTACCATACACAGTAGACTTTACTAAGGGTAGGTGTAGAAAAGGGTGATAATTTCAGAGAATAGTTACAATGTTGACCTTTTATCCCTCCTCCTCCTCCTCCTCCTCCTCCTCCTCCTCCTCCTCCTCCTCCTCCTCCTCCTCCTCCTCCTTCTTCTTCTTCTTCTTCTTCTTCTTCTTCTTCTTCTTCTTCTTCTTCTTCTTCAGCTCTATTATTCTGAGAAAGCAGTTAAGATTAAGAAATCCTTCATCCTTTGTCCTCTGGGTAAAGGCTAATGGCAAAGGACCACCCTGCCCTCATATCCTCTGATCGAAGACTGATTTCCATCCTTTCTCAGGACTCCCTTCAGACTAGTAAATGACTCTTGTTTGCCAATGGCTAGGCCATAAAACTTCAGGCCCTGTTTCTTTTCTTCGAGAAATTTCTCATTATGATATCCTCTCTGCAATAGCCTGAATAAAATATGTCTTTAACTATCCAGGATATTTTGTCTTTCTCATCAGCAAACAGTTTAAATGTAAATATAATGTCCATTTTTCCTAAGTCTTTTACAGTGTCCCTTGTAGGTATATTATTCCCAACTTTCTGCCATCTTGTGAAACCCTTTTTCTGTTTTTTCATCTGTGATTTCCTTGTTGGGTTCTTCATCTCTTTTCTGTCTAGAATGCCAGAGCAAAATAAAACCAAATACCTTTCATTTTCTCATAGTCTTTTATTTCCTTTTTTAAGTACTTTCCTTGCATACAGCCCTCCAGGGCCTCCCTATTCTCACACAAATGGCCTTCTAAGATGCTTTCATAAACTGAAACAATTCTTTCCTGAAATATATTCTATATCTCTTAATATACGATTTTAGCTCTCATTAAAAAGATGGAAGGCCAGTAATTCCAAATTCCTAAAGACTAGATTGACACCAACAAATAACATATGAAAATAATGACTATAATAATTTTAATCAAAAATATTTAAATATTTACCATTTATCTCATTTAGCAACATTTACAAAAACTTGTAGATTTTTTTCTCCATTGAGGGCGGCCCGGGTGGCTCAGTGGTTTAGTGCCACCTTCAGTCCAGGGCCTGGTCCTGGAGACCTAGGATCGAGTCCCACTTGGGCTCCCTGCATGGAGTCTGCTTCTCCCTCTGTCTGTGTCTCTGCCTCTCTGTGTGTGTGTGTGTGTGTCTCTCATGAATAAATGAATAAAATCTTTTTTTTTAAATATTTTTCTCCATTGATCTATCTGAGAAATTATGTTTCTTGCTCTTAATTTCATATAGTAAATTGGGCTAGTATAAGACCAATGATGCAGTAGTTGTTAACTCATTAAACTTTTTGACTTCCATTTCATCCCTATTGAATATGTGTAAGAAAATGGCAAGGAAAACATACTCCACTGAAAGAGGATGAACTCACTGACCACTAATAATGCATGAATACATTTGTTTGGAAATTTGATATTTTTGAGCTAAGGGAAGGTTTAGTCTTAGTGTATGTTTTATTAATATTAATCAGAAGGATATCTATTGTTTTGTGTTAGGGATCTCTCTGTCATCTATCAAGTTTAGGAGTAAAAATAGAAAGGGTTAACTCACTGAATTCTGGAAGGTGTTGGCTATCATGAAGAATATTTCCAGAAGAACTTATTTTGCAAAGGGTTAATTTTCTTATAACCACAAACCTGAGTTAAATCCATATTACACTTGGGAGTCAATCTCATGGAGCAAAGCATTCACCTAATTGCCAACCAGAGGACCTTATCCTAGTGTTAGTGATAATGAGAAAATGCATTTGTGGTTAGAGTAAGCTTAATTAGGAGAAGAGCTGCTTGTGATATTAACTTCATTTTAGGGGGAGGTCAGGGAGTTTTCAAAGGATTTTTTTTAATGAAGAAAAGATGAAAAGATGAGATAATGCCGAAATGGATTTGAATTATAAATAAAAGAGCCTGTATTGAGTTTTCAACTTCATGGATACTACATGTGATATGGCTGTCGTCAGTGTAAAGAAAGAAAATATCTGTGAAGTCATGTTTTCTGACATCTTCATTTGGTGTTTCCACTTCTTGGAGGAAGGTCGAGGGGCTTTGAAATGGTAAGGTACATTCTTATAGTGGCTCTTACAAATTACTGGTTTGGGTTACAGTCAACAGTAATAAGCTTGATGCCTTGATTATTTTCTAGCCCTTTGCAAGAGCTAAGAGGAGTGCATCTACGTAATGGGGATAGAATAATAGAACCAAGAGGCAGTGTGATAAGCAATCAAAACTTAACTATATATATGTAAATTTGAAAACATATTTTTAACTTTTTTCTGATGGTCTGCTATTAGTTTTCTTCTACTGAAACTAAAAAAAGGAAAACAGAAATAGTAGAAACGCTCCTATGCTTCTTAGAATGAGTGGAGGGAACAAGGAGTTGCAGGAATTCTTTCTAAGAAAGAATTTCTCTTCAAAATATAAGGCAAAATCATTTTCTGAAAGATGTGGGGAACAAGAGCAATCTATAAAGAATGTAGGAGTGAATACTTCTTTTGCACTTTTAATAATTTTTTCTATCTCAATATTTCTCAATAATAAAACATCACAATATGCCAAGGCAGAACATGATATCATGTAGTTCATTCAAGTCCTTCAACAAATGGGGAGATTTAAAATAACTCTTGTGGGGAGAGCAGAAAGAGAGAGATTTAAAAAAATAATTAAACAAAGTAGGAAGAGAAGAGAAAGTAAAGAGAGAGAGAGAGAAAAAAATTATGACTAAAAAAATCACAAATATATTCAGGCAATGTTGATTGGTCCAATATGAACTACAAATTTGAAGGACAAACTCATGTCATGGTCCAAGTTTTTTTCTTGTTCATGTGAATTCTACACCAAATGTCATGAATATTTATTTTACATCTGTAGAGCATCTCTCACCAGGCTATTTTCCTAAGACTTCTATCCAAGGACTTTATAACACTTAAAACAAAAGAAAATGGCATGGGATAGAGATAGGAACCTATAAAAATAGGATGGATTTCATACATATTTCATGGAGAATGATTTCCTAAAAACACAAACTTAGAGCTTTTGACCTAAGTCTGCAATATATGCAGGGAGCCCAGTAAATATAAATTAATATAAAGTTTTAGCTGATCTTATTGTTTAAGAAAGTATTGGTCAAATTTAGATACACATACAGTGCCAGTCTATTCTTGAAAGCCAAATATTTTATGAACATATAAAATAAAGATGAAGAGAAATGAAGGCAATATAAAGTATAATTTTTAAGGAAGTAGATAGTTTATATTACTGGGGGGGGGGGAGGCAGTATGTCCATGGAAAATAGGCTAATGTCAGAGTAAATAAAGATAACTCAGTTTTAGAGCAGATATTGATAAATCCTTACAATAGAAAAGAATACTAGAGTATGCAATAGGAGCACAATTTTATCCCTTTGAAGTATTATGCTGCTTTCCACAAACCAGTAACTCAGGTAGAATATATTTCAGGGGTTTATACATTAAATGGATTGCAATTATAAGTACATTGTTAGAGGGTAAGCTTGAATCACTAATAGACATGGTGTACCATTCTCATGGGGCTCTGTGCTCATTGGGGGATCTCCTTGGAGATTCTCTCCCTCTGCCTCTCCTCCAACGTGTATGCATACACTCTCTCTTTCTCTCTAAAACAAAGAAATCTTCAAAAAAATTTAAAAAATAAAAATTTATATTATATATAGGTAAAGACTCAAATTTATCAAGCATTTATTAGATAAATAAAAATAACAAAAATGAAAGAGTATAACCTTTTCCCCCAGACTTGCCACACACACAAAAAA
The DNA here is from genome assembly GCF_003254725.2 of Canis lupus dingo. Classification (NCBI taxonomy): domain Eukaryota; kingdom Metazoa; phylum Chordata; class Mammalia; order Carnivora; family Canidae; genus Canis; species Canis lupus. Next base: position 20,178,629 of record NC_064274.1, on the reverse strand, counting down.
AATTGTTGAAATTTAAAGTAAGCAGAAACCTTTAATTAACCTCCCCTCCTTTTTTTTTTTTTTTTTAAATTTGACCTCCCTAACCTTAGTCACTCATTCCTTGAGCATGGTGTTTTCAAAACTATAGTCAACAAAACTAGCCACAGGATATTCCTGTGTTATGACCATGGGAAGTAGATTTCAAATATGACCTCAGTGATTCTCACTTCTTGGCATTCACGGCCTTCAGTATGGATCCATGATAACAGTCAAGGGAAATTAGGATGTGTATACAAGATGCTGGTAGTTGGGCAGATACTAATGGGGGTCAGTGGAAATCTCTGATTGCCTTAATTTCCTTAGTGAAGTATATAGAAAGTGCTACAATTGGTTGAGAGTGAAGATTTATTGAATGACTGAAAAGAGAGAAGTTGTGAAATAGCCATTAGGAGTGGGAGACTACATAGATCAGACAGAAATAGTATGATTGAGCGGCAGCAAGAGTCCATAGGGGTGGGAATTATATACCTGAGTCTGGGGATTAGGAGAGAAGTTGGGGCAGATACATAAATTTGGGGATTAAGAACCCATATGATGAGAAGTGAAGTCAGGGAAGAATGTGGAGTAAAGAGTGCCAGGAATTTGTTTCTTCACCTAGAAAACAATTGTACTGACACAAACTGAAGTGCATGTTTTGGAAGTCTATTAGAGAGTCTATTTGCACACTGCACCACCTAGTGGAAAGCTTGGCTGATGAGTTGTTAATATTTTGCCCATTTCAGCTTTCCGTGTCCTAGTGACTACCTAACCCTCTACCCCATCGCATGGCAGGCAGCTGTGGAAATGGCAATCCATATTTCTAGCTTGGGTTGCTGGAGCCAGGGTGGGCAATAAGGACCTTGTATTTCAAATATTGGGACTCTGTGTTCGCATATTGTTATTCCTGATCATTTTGGTGCAAAAGGTAAGTCACAATTGTTTTAATCTCTACTGGCTTAAGCAGTTTACAGGATACTTAAAAGGACAATACCTGGTTGTCTTTTGGATATTCAAAAATAGCCACTCATACAGGGGATTTAGTAGGCCACTGGGCATGCCCAGGGAAAGATTCTGGCTCAGAAAAGACCTGAGAAGACCTTAAACTTTTACTTGTGTTTGTGAAAGGAAGGCTTAACATTGCTAAAATGTCAATGCTCTAAAAAAAATGATCCACAGATTTAATACAATCTGTATCAAAATCCTAACAGTTTCTTTTGCAGAAGTGGTAAAGCCAGTTCCCAATTCGTAAGGAATTTCAAGGGGCCCCAAATAGCCAAAACAATCTTGAAAAAGAATAATGTTGGAGTACTCACATCACGTATCTTCACTTTGAGACTTACAGCAAAGCTATAGTAATTAAAATACTGTGGTACTGGCATATGGACAGACTCACAAAAAAACAACTTTTGCACATCAAAGGGTATTATCAAGATGGCAAAAAGCCTACTGAATGGAGGAAAGCCTACTGAATGGAGGAAAATATTTGCAAATCATATATATTTGCAAATCACTTGTTTAAGACTCAACAACAACAAAACATAAACAAGCCGATTTAAAACATGGACAAAAAAACAAGAACTTTTGTTTGCCCCATGTTGGGGCACCTCTGTGGCACAGTCGGTTGAGTGTCCAACTCTTGGTTTCAGCTCAGGTTATGATCTCCAGGTCATGAGATGGAGCCCTGTGTCAAGCTCAGTGCAGATTCTGCTTGGGATTCACTCTCTCTCTCTCTTTCTACCCCTGCCACCAGCCCCCTTGCTCATGCTCTCTCTAAAAATAAAATCTTTTAAAAGTGGACAGAGTTCTTGAATAGACATTTCATATATATATATATAAATGGCCACTAACCATAAGAAAAGATGCTTGAAATCATTTGTCAGTAGGGAAATGAATATCAAAAGCATGATAAAATACCACTTCATACCTTCTGCATGGCTATAATCTGAAAAACAGCAAATAACAACTGTTGGCAAAGATGTGCAGAAATTGGAACCCTTTGTATCAAATGGTAGGAATATAAAAATGGTGAGCTGCTGTGGAAAACAGGTTGGTGGTTTTTCAAATGATTAAACATAAAACTAATGTATGACTCAGAAGTTTCACTCTTAGGTGTATATCCAGAAGAACCGAATGCAGAGAAATAAACAGATATTTGTACACTAATGTTTAGCCAAAAAGATAGAAACAACCCAAGTGTCCATCAACAGATGAATAAACAATATATTATATCCATACAATGAAATATTATTCAGCCACAAAAGGGAATGAAATTTTGATATATGGAACGACATGGATGGACTTTGAAAATACTATGCTTTAGAAAAAATAAGCCAGATGCAGAGGGACAAATACTGTACAGTTTCACTTATATGAGGTACTTAGAAAATGTAAGTTAATAAAAAGTAGAATAGAGATTATTAAAATTGGAGAGATGGGGAAGGGAGAATTATTAATGGATACAGAGTGTTTTTGGGAATGCTGAAAAGTTCTGATCATGTATAGTGGTGATGGTTATACAACATTGTGAATGTATTTATGTGATACCAAACTGTGCTCTTCTGGTTACAATTATTAATATTATGCTATGTATATTTTACTACAATAAAACTTTTTGAAAAAAGAATCCATCTGAAGTTTGCATTCATGAATTTAAACTGAGTCCAGTCAGTACAGTTGAGTATTTTTCTTTAGCATTGCCAGGGTAATTGATATGCCAATGAATAATTGAAATAATTAATAGGAGCCACTCATGTAGTGATATTGAATAAGAAGAAATAGTGGAAACTTGTATTCTGTAACCAGTATAATAAATAAATACATAAAGGGTAAAGTGCTTATCTCTTCAGCTTTATGATGGCCTAAACCTTCCATTATTTAGGTGTGAGTAAAGCAAGAAAAAATTGGTGGTGGTAAAAAGTGTGGAACATCCTTGATTTTTTTCCTGTGACTATGTGAATCATTTTATTTTTCTGTTCATAGACATCCTGTGATGCACATATTGATTTGAAATCCCTTGTATGCAATCTTCTGGCAGCTTATTGGGAACTGCTTCTTTATATAAGATACTTCCCTGGAGAACAGAGTAGACACCCAAAATAGAATTTCCCAAAGACCTGGAGATATATGGAATTAGACTTGTTTTTGTGTTAGTGAGGGAGTAGGTAGGAACAAATTAGACTATTAGAATTCTTTTTCTTAAAAAAAAAAAAAGAATTCTTTTTCTTACATTAGAGTTTGGCAAACTAAGGCCTACAAATGAAATCCAACTATTTTTGTATGGCCATGAGTTTAAATTCATTTGCATTTTTAAATATTTGGAAAAGAAAAAAATCAAAATATGAACATCATTTTGTGCAAAATTATATGAAATTCAAATCTCAGTTTACATAAGTAAAAGTTTTATTGGAACACAGTCATGCTCATTTGTTTACAAATTGTCTGTGGCTGCCTTTATGTTGGGTTGGCTGAGTTGACTAGCTGCAATAGAAACCATTAATTAATCTCGAGCCCTTTACAAAAAAGGCTTGTTGACCCTTGATCTGTGTGATCAGGAAAATAATACATCCCATCCTCATTCCCCCCTTTTGTTCTCTGACTTTTATAATGAGAATTTTTCACAAATTAGTCTTGTAAGGAAAGCTGTGGATTGGTATTATAAATCACTGAGCAATTCAATTTCCTTTCAATGCACCAACTTTCCTATTCTTTCTAATGTATAATTCTAATATCTGACATCCTTAGTGCACTTTCATAACCTTCCTTCTATTTGAATTATATGAACAATAGCCAAATAACATTCACATTAAAACTATGAGACATATTTTAACATTTAATATTTATTGAGAGTTTATCTTCCTCCATAAGAGTAATATTCTAGGTTTGTGGTTCTAGTTTCAGATAATTCAACAATAAAAACCAAGAATGCAGGTGTTTTCCTTCTTTCTGACCTGTGAATTTCAGAAGCCTTGTACTTCATGGTAGCAAAAGGCTGCAGCAGCTCCAAATGTCATGCTCTTATATGACAATAAACAAATGTAGGAATGAAAAACCTAAATGTGAGACAGGAAGCCATCAAAATCCTTGAGGAGAACACAAGCAGCAACCTCTTTGAACCCATTGATCATAGCAACTTCTTACTAGACACATCTCCAGAGGCAAGGGAAATGAGCAAAAATAAACTATTTTTTAAAACTATTTTTTAAACTATTTATATCAAGATAAAAAGTTTTTGCATAGCAAAGTAAACAATCAACAAAACTAATAGGCAACCTTTGGAGTGGGAAAAGATATTTGCAAATGATGTATCTAATAAAGGTTTAGTATCCAAAATCCATAAAGAATTTATCAAATTCAGTACCTCAAAACCAAATAATCCAGTTAAGAAATGGGCGGAAGGCATTAATAGATGTTTTTCTTTTTTTTCAGTAGTTTAAAATTCAAGTTCAATTAATTAACATAAAGTGTATTATTAGTTTCAGAGGTGAGTTCAGTGATTCATCAGTCTTATGTAATACCCAGTGCTCATTACATCACGTGCCCTCCTTAATGTCCATCACCATCATTTTTCCAAAGAGGACATCCAATCCAGATGGCTAGCAGACACATAAAAAATAAAAAGATGCTCAACATCACTTATCATCAGGGTAATACAAATCAAAACTACAATGAGATATCACCATACCTCTGTCAGAATGGCTAAAATTAAAACACAAGAGACAACAGATGTTGACGAGGATCCAGAAAAAGGGTAGCAAAATACTGATTTATAAGGGATACATGCACCTTGATGCTTATAGCAATATTAACAATTGCCAAACTATGGTAAGAGCCCAAGTATTCATTGGTTGATAGATCCAGCGCTTTCTACACTCGATATGTCTTCTAAGCACAACATCTCCAAAGACCAGATGGATTTCACAGATATCTACAGAACTTTACATCCAAACGCAACTGAATACACATTCTTCTCAAGTGCACATGGAACTTTCTCCAGAATAGACCACATACTGGGTCACAAATCAGGTCTGAACCAATACCAAAAGATTGGGATCGCCCCCTGCATATTCTCAGACCATAATGCCTTGAAATTAGAACTAAATCACAACAAAAAGTTTGGAAGGACCTCAAACACGTGGAGGTTAAGGACCATCCTGCTAAAAGATGAAAGGGTCAACCAGGAAATTAAGGAAGAATTAAAAAGATTCATGGAAACCAATGAAGATACAACCATTCAAAATCTTTAGGATACAGCAAAAGCAGTCCTGAGGGGGAAATACATCGCAATACAAGCAGCCATACAAAAACTGGAAAGAACTCAAATACAAAAGCTAACTAACCTTACACCTAAAGGAGCTAGAGAAAAAACAGCAAATAGATCCTACACCCAGCAGAAGAAGAGAATTATTAAAGATTCGAGCAGAACTCAACGAAATTGATACCAGAAGAACTGTGGAACAGATCAACAAAACCAGGAGTTGGTTCTTTGAAAGAATTAATAAGATAGATAAACCATTAGCCAGCCTTATTAAAAAGAAGAGAGAGAAGACTCAAATTAATAAAATCATGAATGAGAAAGGAGAGATCACTACCAACACCAAGGAAATACAAACGATTTTAAAAACATATTATGAGCAGCTATACACCAATAAATTAGGCAATCTAGGAGAAATGGATGAATTTCTGGAAAACCACAAACTACCAAAACTGGGACAGGAAGAAATAGAAAACCTGAACAGGCCAATAACCAGGGAGGAAATTGAAGCAGTCATCAAAAACCTCCCAAGACACAAAAGTCCAGGGCCAGTTGGCTTCCCTGGGGAATTCTATCAGTTGTTTAAAGAAGAAACCATACCTATTCTACTGTAGCTGTTCGGAAAGATAGAAAGAGATGGAATACTTCCAAATTCATTCTATGAGGCCAGCATCACCTTAATTCCAAAACCAAAGACCCCACCAAAAAGAAGAATTACAGACTAATATCCCTGATGAACATGGATGCAAAAATTCTCAACAAGATACTGGCCAATAGGATCCAACAGTACATTAAGAAGATTATTCACCATGACGAAGTGGGATTTATCCCCAGGATGCAAGGCTGGTTCAACACTCATAAAACAATCAATGTGATTCATCATATCAGCAAGAGAAAAACCAAGAACCATATGATCCTCTCAATAGATGCAGAGAAAGCATTTGACAAAATACAGCATGCGTTCCTGATCAAAACTCTTCAGAGTGTAGGAATAGAGGGAACAGTCCTCAACATCTTAAAAGCCATCTACGAAAAGCCCACAGCAAATATCATTCTCAATGGGGAAGCGTGGGAGCCTTTCCCCTAAGATCAGGAACCAGACAGGGGTGTCCACTCTCACCACTGCTATTCAGCATAGTACTAGAAGTCCTAACCTCAGCAATCAGACAACAAAAAGAAATAAAAGACATTCAAATTGGCAAAGAAGAAGTCAAACTCTCCCTCTTCGCAGATGACATGATACTCTACGTAGAAAACCCAAAAGACTCCACCCCAAGATTGCTAGAACTCATACAGCAATTTGGCAGTGTGGCAGGATACAAAATCAATGCCCAGAATTCAGTGGCATTTCTATACACTAATAATGAGACTGAAGAAAGAGAAATCAAGGAGTCAATCCCATTTACAATTGCACCCAAAAGCATAAGATACCTAGGAATAAACCTAACCAAAGAGGTAAAAGATCTATACCCTAAAAACTACAGAACACTTCTGAAAGAAATTGAGGAAGACACAAAGAGATGGAAAAATATTCCATGTTCATGGATTGGAAGAGTTAATATTGTGAAAATGTCAATGTTACCCAGGGCAATTTACACGTTCAATGCAATCCCTATCAAAATACCATGGACTTTCTTCAGAGAGTTGAAACAAATTATTTTAAGATTTGTGTGGAATCAGAAAAGACCCTGAATAGCCAGGGGAATACTGAAAAACAAAAACCATAGCTGGCGGCATCGCAATGCCAGATTTCAGGCTGTACTAAAAAGCTGTGGTCATCAAGACAGTGTAGTACTGGCATAAAAACAGACACATAGATCAGTGGAACAGAATAGAGAATCCAGAAGTGGACCCTCAACTTTATGGTCAACTAATATTCGACAAAGGAGGAAAGACTATCTATCCATTGGCAGAAAGACAGTCTCTTCAATAAATGGTGCTGGGAAAACTGGACATCCACATGCAGAAGAATGAAACTAGACCACTCTCTTGCATCATACACAAAGATAAACTCAAAATGGATGAAAGATCTAAATGTGAGACAAGATTCCATCAAAATCCTAGAGGAGAACACAGGGAACACCCTTTTTGAACTCGGCCACAGTAACTTCTTGCAAGATACATCCACAAATGCAAGAGAAACAAAAGCAAAAATGAACTATTGGGACTTCATGAAGATAAGAAGCTTCTGCACAGCAAAAGATACAGTCAACAAAACTAAAAGACAACCTACAGAATGGGAGAAGATATTTGCAAATGACATATCAGATAAAGGGCTAGTTTCCAAGATCTATAAAGAACTTATTAAACTCAACAGCAAAGAAACAAACAATCCAATCATGAAATGGGCAAAAGACATGAACAGAAATCTCACAGAGAAAGACGTAGACATGGCCAACATGCACATGAGAAAATGCTCTGCATCACTTGCCATCAGGGAAATACGAATCAAAACCACAATGAGATACCACCTCACACCAGTGAGGATGGGGAAAATTAACAAGGCAGGAAACCACAAATGTTGGAGAGGATGTGGAGAAAGGGGAACCCTCCTGCACTGTTGGTGGGAATGTGAACTGGTGCAGCCACTCTGGAAAACTGTGTGGAGGTTCCTCAAAGAGTTAAAAGTAGACCTGCCCTACGACCCAGCAATTGCACTGCTGGGGATTTACCCCAAAGATACAGATGCAAGGAAACACTGGGACACCTGCACCCCGATGTTTCTAGCAGCAATGTCCACAATAGCCAAACTGTGGAAGGAGCCTCGGTGTCCATCGGAAGATGAATGGATAAAGAAGATGTGGTTTATGTGTACAATGGAATATTAGCCATTAGGAAGGAAAATACCCACCATTTGCTTCGACATGGATGCAACTAGAGGGTATTATGCTGAGTGAAATAAGTCAATTGGAGAAGGACAAACATTATATGTTCTCATTCATTTGGGGAATATAAATAATAGTTAAAGGGAATAGAAGGGAAGGGAGAAGTAGTGTGTGGGAAATATCAGAAAGGGAGACAGAACATGAGAGACTCCTAACTCTGGTAAACGAACTAGGGGCAGTGGAAGGGGAGGTAGGCGGGGGTGGGGGTGACTGGGTGACAGGCATTGAGGGGGGCACTTGATGGGATGAGCACTGGGTGTTATTCTATATGTTGGCAAATTCAACACCAATAAAAAATAAATTTGTAAAAAGAAAGGAAGGCACTTGTAATGAGCACTGGGTATTATATGTAAGTGATGAATTACTGAATTCTACTCCTGAAGCCGATATTATACTATTATGTTAACTGGAATTTAAATAAAAACTTGAAGTTACCAAAAAAAAAAAAAAGATACATAGTTAGGGATTTGGCAGCAATGCTGGAGTTTTAACTATTCTTAATAGTTGTGGGAACTTGAGCAAGTTGCTTAATAATCTTGATTTATTCATTTAATAAATGGATATAATACAAGTACCTACTATGAGGTTTTGAAGCTTAGTTGAAATGATATTACAGTGCATGGGTGACGGTTGGTTGGCTAACATCAAACCTCGTTCCCACTCCCTTCCCCCTTACCTTTTTCTTTGTCTACTTTAGAAGCTGGAGCAGCTAACACTCTTTTCCATCCTTCTTTTCAGCTCTGGTTGATTATGTAATTTTGTTTGGGAGATGAAACCTAAGTAGTTTTTCAGGGGTATTTCTATAAAAGGTTTGGTTTTTATACAGAAACAGAGAGATTGTTCATGCTTTCCATTTTTATTGACTTAAAAATAAATTCATTCATGTATTTAACATATATCTGTTGAGTGCCTACTATGAGACAGACACTATTCTAGGTACAGGGGACATATCAGTGAATAAAACATATAAAAAGCCCTTATCTCATGGAACTTTCTGGGGAGAGAGAGACCTTAAAAAATAGATATATAGCCTCTGAGAAGATGGTAAATGCTATATGAAATAAGGTAATAGCATTGAGCTGCGAGGTCAGTGGGTACAAACATTAAGTGGGTAGAAACATCAAGATAGGTTTTGCTGAGTCACTTTCAAGCAGAAATCTGAAAAAAAGTAAGGGCATGAACAATGTGGGTAACTAAGGAAAGAGTATTCCAGCTGAAGAAGCAGCCGGGGCAGAGACCCTGGCATAAGGGAACATGCCAAATAAAGAGGTCGGTACAATGGAAATGAGTGAGGGGAAGAGAAGTGAGGGATGAAATTAGGGATAGCTGTGTGAACTAAGCCCTCTTGCCAGCACGAGAGAACAGCTGATTGAATCATACACACACCTGCTCAGACCTTGTTGCACAGTTGAACTATTGCTAGAAGCCATCTGACTCAAGACTTCTTATTATGTGAAAGAAATAATTCTACATTTGTTTAAGCCAAGGGATGTGTTTTTCTGTAACTTGTGGACAAAATTATTACTAATTAACTGAAGTTCTTAGTTTAATGGCTGGCTGGCATATGCAAGTGCCCAAAGCATGTTGGCAAATACAGTTATGTGTATGTGTCTCAAGACCAGACAATCTCATATAGTTAGAGGTAAGTGAATCTTTAAAAATAACAGTGACAAAAGTTCCAGTAGACACAGTAAACAGAAAATTAAATGGGGTATTTTAGGAGCTTATGATTTCTCTATTACTGTGATAATCTGTGAGATATTTTACAAGTGCACAAAGAATTGAGTCAGCTGTGCCCTGTGCCATAACACGTAAACAAAAATTTAAAAAAGATGGCACCAGTGGTGTTACTATAATTTGTTCAAGCTCTTTAAAACCTTTTTTAAATCTCACTACTAGTCATTCAGAACTTTATAATTTAGCTGACTAGATTTTGAGTGTGATTTTATCTTACTGTATTATCCACTATCCATTAAATCCTGGCACAAACATGAGCCAGGACTTTGGTCTTTTGTGTGTCCCATAGACTGAAATAAAGCTACTTCCCAGTAGTTTTCTTTATGGATAAAGTTTTGTTCCTTCTGTTTCTGCCAATAAGAGAATTTGCTGGAGAAGTTCAGCTAAGTTGGGTAATCACATTGCAAGTATATTGCAGAAAGAATTCTGTTCGATAAAACCTGAAATAAATAAATTTTTAGTACTTTTAGCTTTAAAATCTATGAATTAGGGGCACCTGTGTAGCTCAGTGGTTGAGTGTCTGCCTTTGGCTCAGGTTATGATCCCAGGGTCCCAGGATCGAGTCTCACATCAGGCTTTCTGCAGGGAGTCTGCTTCTCCCTCTGCCTATGTCTCTGCCTCTCTCTGTGTGTCTCTCATGAATAAATAAAATCTTAAAAAAAAATCTATGAATCAGGGCACTGAGGAGGGCATTTGATGAGAGGAGCACTGGGTGTTATACTATTTGTTGCCAAATTGAATTTAAATAAAATATTAAAACATACAGTCTATGAATTAAAGTAGGAATACCATTTCAGCCAAATTGTTATATATAGCATTGCTTTAAACCTTTTTATGGTGACCTTTGATTAGTAAGCTAAAGATACAAATTGATATAGTTTTATGTGTATACATTGTAGCAATATATTGAAAGCTCAACAATGCATTTTTGATACTATCTGTAATTCTCATGAGTGTATCTGTTTCATAACTTTTTATCTAGCCACAGTTAACTGTCATTATCAAATGACCATCTTTATAAATAAAACTAAACCCGGTATAAAGGTTAAAACACTATATAGGAATGGACAACTGGAACATCCAAGAACTTTTAGAGAAAAAGATGAGGTACTAAACCCAAAAGATAAATGATCTCAAATGACTGTCATCTTCTCATACTACATTTTCTATGGAGGATTAGAAATCCAGATGTTAAGTGTTCCAGATAACTCAGCATAATACCGTTTTGTCCATTCAAGTTTTTGCTAAGTTAATAGAATACATTGTGTTTTCCCATAGATATTAAGATGACAGGTTTCCTGACATTTTGTTTATGACAATCTTAATTTTGCTAAAAATCTTTCATAGTAAAAGTATTTCATGAGATATATCAAGCTATGATATTTATAATTGTAGCATAGTTTAATGGCCTTGTGAATATATGAGATGATTTCATGAAATCAGTATACTAAAGGGAAAATGAAGAAGAAAAAATATCTTTAGTTTTTTAAACTATCTTTTGTACCGAGATTAACACGTAATTTTATAGATTGATTTAGAAAGGAATGAAATTAAATATGCTGTAATTGCTCTTTATTGATGTGAATTTGATATATTGGACCAATTAAGGACTCTTTTCTATACAATATTCTTCTTATTTTTGTGCAGAGGGCTCTGAATGAGCAGGTAAGGATGACTTGAATTTGACTGAAAGTGTTCTGGCATAGGCCCTAGTTTTAAAGTGTCAACATAAGTTCATAAATTATATCATATTGCAGGTACATTTCTGAAACCTGTTCTTAAACAGGTTGCTTGGTAGCTTGTTTTTAGATTAAGTGAATAGGCAATTTTATAAGGAACTATTTCTGGAAATACCAACTCAGCATAACTAAGAAAAACAGAAATTTCATTGGTAATTGGAATAACTTTTAAATGCATAATGTTGCTCTCTTATGTGAAAAGCGGATAGTAAAGTAGAAAAAAGGAGATTATTGGAGTCTTCCATTTGAACCTTATAATTTGATTTATTTTTCTGAACATAGTAATTAGCTTAAAAAGCAAAATTATTATTAAATTTTAAAAATGAACTATTTTGGTAAATGTTTAATAAATTTTAAAAAGGTTTTGTAGAAATTTAATATCCATGAATAAGGAGATAATATGGCTCTTCTCTACTCTACTCCCCCATCCTCCAACAATTAGGGAGCCATGATATCAAGAAAGGTCACACAGTAATTGTCTACTACGGTCTTATTCTACACTACTTGGAATAGTACATATTACGTATTCTGAGTAGTATAGGTAAGTTGTTTAGTTTACTATATAGGAAATAATGTAGAAAAAGAAAAAAATACCACCTAAGAAGTCATTTTCATTATTCTTGTGTATATGGGAGGATGAGTGGTTCAAGGGTCTCCTAAACATAGCTCTGGTCTACTATCTCCAAGTTCATCAACATTTCATGGCTAGCTGTTGACTGTTATATAAGTGCAAAGACTTCAACTTATATATTATGGCCCCAAACTTTCCATTCTAATCTTCTTCATTCTCCACACCCCTCCTTTGTATTCTTCTACTGTCATCTAATGAAATTGCACTACTCAATTTCTAAACCATGCCTTATGGTCTGCTATAAAGAAATTGCATATGCTATTTCCTTTACCTAGGAATAGTTGTACCTGTTTAACAAAATTCTACTCATTTTCTAGGCCTATTTCAAATGTCCTCTTTTATGAAATTATTCCTGATTCTGCCAACCAGAGGAAATCTCTCTCTTTTAGAGTCCCATAGAATTGATAGTACTAATCTTATTCTATCTTACAGTATAGGCATATGTGCATTTGTCTCATTTCCCCTTTCCACTCTGCTGGTATTTCCTTGAGGTAAGACTTTGTTATTTTTCCTCTTTGTATTCTCTGTAGCACCAAGATGTTAAACGAATTGGATCTTATTGAACAGAAGATTTAAGATAATGAGCTTCTTCCTTTACTTCAGTTTCTACAGATTAGCTTTCCATAATATAAAATGAAAGATCAACTATTTAGAGGTGATTCAAGTCTGAGTAGTTTGGAAACAAATGATCACATCTTTGGTTTATCATAGTCTTCCAGAATAATGATTTAAAATTTAGATTTGTTTGGTTGTGTAAATAAGATGAAGTCAATGTAAATGAGACAATGGTTAAGATGTAAACATTTATTGGAACTGAATGTATTTAATTTGATCTAAAAAATAACCACTTATGCAAATGCACAGTTCTAAGTATGGAGGATAAGAAATAACCTTTTGGCAACAGAAAACTAAAATAATAGTATTGTTCATAATGCAATCAAAATGTAGTTCTTAGCTCTTGATTCTGTGTACTGCATACCTTAAAAAGAAAATAATACTTTTACCACACAAAAAAATAGGGTAGCTTTTCTTACTATCTCTATTTCAATTCATGTCTGAAACAAAAATCTACTTTAAAACAAATTGACTTTGGGACACCTGGGTTGCTCAGCAGTTGAGTGCCTGCCTTCGGCCCAGGGCATGATTCTGGAGTCCTGGAATCGAGTCCCACATTGGGCTCCCTGCTTGGAGCCTGCTTCTCCCTCTGCCTATGTATCTGCCTCTCTCTATGGGTCTCTCTTGAATAAATAAATAAAATCTTAAAAAAACTTATCAGTCTTGTCTGGTTTCTTTAGTATTTTTCCTTTTAACTAAATTCCTTCTCTGCCGTACTTCTTCGGAGGATTTATGATGTTAGAGGCAGCCTGGTTTTGAGTCTTCTATCTGTGTACTAGTTCCAGTTCACCTCACCCACCTTGTTCAGTGTTTCAAGTTCCTGGTTATATAGGAGAGGAAAGGACTTCTTCCCCAACAGTCAGTTTTTAAAGTCACAGTATTATCACACAGAACATATCTAATATCAGTTTCTGACACATTTCTTTTACAAAATTAATACCAAAGTTCCAACTGAGTCACCCATCCAGGTAGCTTCACCAAAATAAAAGCAACTATAGTGACACGAGTTATATTTCATCCTTCACCTTTGGAAAGTAACCGAAGTCATATATTCTTTCCCATCATCTACCAGCATCCATCAAATCTTCCTGTGACTCTTGATAACAGGTGCTTTTTTCCCCAGAAATTAAAATTTCTTAGAAATGAGATGAGGATTTTAAGATCTAGAGTCATACACTTTTTTCTCTTTCCTCAGTTGGGCCTAAGAATTCACCCTATCTCTGTCTCCTTTTCTTGTCACACCACATATACCCTCAACGGATTTCTTGCATAAGTTCTCCAGAATAGATTTTTAGGGGTTAGGTATTTTTTCTTTGCTTGCTTATATTTTGGATTTTCTTCTGTAGCCTAACCTGACTGTAATCTTTCCATAGTGTCTACGGAGAGATTTGCTCAGTTTGGTCAAACAGGTTGTACAACTCCAACTGAGCTTTTCTGTCATATCGCCCCCCACGGCCCCCACGGCCCCACCCACCTCAGTTCTAGGTGGCTCCTTTAACAGGTATGCTCAGAGTTTTTTCTTTTTAGATTTTTATTTATTTATTCACGAGAATACATAGAGAGGAGAGAGAGAGAGGCAGAGACACAGGCAGAGGGAGAAGCAGGCTCCATGCAGGGAGCCTGACATGGGATTCGATCCCAGGTCTCCAGGATCACACCCTGGACTAAAAGCAGTGCTAAACCAGTGAGCCACTGGGGCTGCCCAGGTATGCTTAGATTTGAAAATGACTCTGTTTCCTGAGCCAAGTAAACCTTTTGCCTAGATTAGATCCTGAATTTTGCTCTGAGAAGATTATGAATAAATTATTCTCGTTATATGTGAGAAGAACTGAGTATATTGTCAAGATAATAGCAACTTAGAAGTTACTTCTACACGTAGATTTCTTGAATCTAAAAGCAAATAATGTATACTTCCTATTAGGTGTTTTGTTTTTATTTTTTGCTTCCTATGAAATTTTAAAAATGCTAATTAAAGTTAAAAATATCATTGATATAATGGAAGGCCATTTTCAAACCAAATTTATAAATAAATTAACTTCTTGACCTTGAAATAGCTCATTTTTCTCACTATTCACATTTGGTTTTGCTGTACCATATAATAATAATTCTATTGTTCAAATTTCAGATAGACTACAGCTACTATCTTTCTAAGATTTCTTTTTTTTTTTTGATTAGAGGATAGATTAAAAAGAATAAAAATAAATAAGTTTCTAGCAGCTGTGGCCAATTATAGAGGATACCATTCACTATTGATGGAATTCTTTGGTTCTTCAGATAACTCTGTGTTTATCTGAAGATACTATATGCTGAAACTGATGAAGTTATTGTCTGACTAGATAATACTATGCATTGATAAAGATGACTGATTATGCAAACTGAGGAATGCAGTTCCATAATATCCAAAACCAAAGATGATATAAATGGCTTTTAAATGTGTGCTATTTAACTGTAATTTACTTTGAATTTTTAATGACAATAGAAGAAATGTCTTTACTGTAGTTTTGTCTCTAATTTGTGCTTTTAATCAACACTATAGCGAAGATTTGAATTACAGTTTCAGAATTAGTATATTGAAAATGACACTAGAAATTGGAGAACCAAGGTGACTTCATAGAAATTAAAATTTTTCTACGTATATTTTGCAAACATTAGCTCTATAAGAAAATTGTGGAAAAAGAGAAGTCATGAGCAAACATATGTGGAGGAAAATGCACACATTGTATTGATCTTATGTGTGAATTAGAATATTATAGGCTACGTCATGACCTGTAATAAAGAAAACTGTTTTAACTTTGTTCAGTATAACTTCAAATTTATTTGACCAAGGAACACTTTTTATGTATAATAGGAAGTAAAATCCTGTGAAAACTTTAATTCTGCATAAAAAACCTGGGGGAATATTTCTCCAATACTTAGAAAAGCAAGAGTTTCAATTCTTTGCAAGTCTGATAAAAGATATAATAGACATTGTCATCTTTGCCTGACTTTAGCCTATTCATTTAGCAAACATATCACTTTTTCACTGAAATACAATAAAACCCATGCTTGAAAATTAGTCATAGGCAATCACACATATAAAAGACATTTTATTTAGCTTTCTAAATGATTTATTAAGGAATGCAAATATTTAAAAGGGTAAATAGAAAGCTAATATAGAACCATGAGATAGACAACATCATTAATATGTCAGGCTATAAACAATACACATAGTATATGCCTAATGTATTTATCTATACAATTTTTCTTTTCAATGATATTTTGCTGTAGAAACCAAAGTATAGAGAACTATATATTTTTCATGTATCTTTTCCTTCTGATGATGTGATGGATTTTAAATATAAAGACTCAGATATTTTTTTTAAATCTTTTTTTATTTTTATTTTTTAATTTATGATAGTCACACACAGAGAGAGAGAGAGGCAGAGACATAGGCAGAGGGAGAAGCAGGCTCCATGCACCGGGAGCCCGACGTGGGATTCGATCCTGGGTCTCCAGGATCGCGCCCTGGGCCAAAGGCAGGTGCCAAACTGCTGCGCCACCCAGGGATCCCAAGACTCAGATATTTTAATCTGAAGCATAACTCCCTTCTTTTCAAAATTTTGTTTCTACTCTGAAAAGCATAGTTAAAGAAACAGAAACCACAGAGATGTGTGTGTATGTGTATACACACGTGTATGTATAATACATGCACATGATAGCAAAGTCATATAGAAAACGTTAGAGAAAAGCAAATAGATTTTTGACTCATTCTTTCCCTTTACCAGAGACAAACTTTTAGGTTTATATCTTTATCAAGCTAAAGAATTTACTTGTACTGATAACCTTCTAAGTTTTTTAAAGCACAAATAGAAAAATTTAGTTAAGGTACTAATTCTTTAGCTCTTTATTAAAGTACGTTTTAAATGCTGTAGTACAGAAAAATGAAAACACCTCAGAATGCACTGCTTCCAAAACTTTTTGTGTGTTCCTTGTTCATTTATCTTTACTCTTAGATGACTAAGCAGCTTAAGACACAGTGTTGTGCCTGTCAACCTCTACTTTTTAAATTACTCAACGGTGAAACAAGTGAAATGCAAGGATTAATTTTCTTTCTGTGGTTCCAATTCCGTGACCTATAGGCTTCCCAAACTAGAATATTCTTGTCATAAAAGTCATTTGGATTCTCTTTTTTACATTCCATTAGTTGTTTAAATTTTTCCACATTTTGATTAGTTTCATATTTATACCGTAACTTTCTTATATAGTTATCTGGAACATGAAGTTATCTTTTAAAAAATTGGGTTAAAATACACATAGCATAAAATTTATCATTGTGATCATTTTTAAGTGTGCAATTCAGTGGTGTTAAGTGCATTTACACTGTTGTGCAGCCATCATCACCATCCATCCACACAACTCTTCTCATCTTGTAAAACTTAAAACTCCCTGAATTAAACAATAGCTTCCCCTCCAGCTCTTGGCAACCACCATTTTACTTCCTATCTCTATGAATTTGACTACTGTAGGTACCTCATATAAGTGGAATCATACAAATTATCTTTCTTTCTCTTGTGCTGGTTATTATTTTAACCAAAGTGGCAATCACCCTGTTTGTTTTTTTTAACCTGTGGCCCTCTTTGTTTTAACTCTGTTGGTCTCCTCTTTTTGTGTGCTTTGATTTTCCTATAAGACTCGTGTATATTAGTTCTGGACTTTCATTTTATTGAAATGGTGGCATGACTTTGTATTTCCAAAATCTTCAGTTTTCTCATACAATGCCTTATTTTGCTTCATTGTTTTCTAATATCCAGTAATAAAAATAAGTACAACTTCCAAAAGGAATAGAGTTGCTAGGAATTAACTAAGAAGACAATACCACTTCACATTCTAGTTGGACTTTTTGAAGGAGTTGATAAACACACTAAAGTTTATGTAAAAAACAAACAAAACAAGAAACCCAAAGAGAAAAATGGGCAAGGCATATGAAATTATTTTATAGTCTGTATTGATTAGTGCTTATTTTATTCTTCTCTAAAGAAATTCAACTTATTCCAGAAAGACTCATATTCCTTCTTCTTCAAACTCATTTATTTTTATGTTACTACCATAGAGTATGAAAATGAATGTTAATGTTTTTAAACCTCAGGGAATAGCAATTATTGCAACAGAGCAAAAATAAACTCCCCTAAAAAGTCTGGCAATTATATGACAAAAACATAGGACTCTGACTTCAATGATAAAGTTCTCTTAAAAGGACTCATTGGAGTTACAATTACCAAATCATTTCAAAGGAAAGAATAAATGCATTTTACGAAACAAATTGGCATGGGAAATAATGTAGTATCAGGTTTCATCTAAGTGTACAACTCACTATTTCCCCTCGAGGCTTAAACAAATATTACATGAATGAGGGCTCTTGTAAAATGTTATGTTTTGAAATAGATTTCATTAATGGTTTCTAGTGATAATTTATTTCTCCCTTTATGCACAAGTCTCTTCTCATACTAATAATGGATAGCTTATTTGCATATAAATAGATTTCAGTATTTGCAGAAGCAGAGACCAAATATGTTTCTTTTTCTCCCTCTGGACATTGTTAAACAGATTTAAAAAAAAAAAAAGAGGGGAAGGGGATATTGCAATAATTAGCAATGAGGAATTATAATAATTTTCTTGACCAAAAATTTTTGCAGGCAACTTTCTTTGGTGTTTTTATTGGTATACTTCATCTCAAAGGTTTAGACCTCTATTAAAATAATAAAAAAAAAAAATCTGCACAACTTTCTCAGTGATGATTTTTGGTATACCTATGGCTCAAACAAAAACAACAAAACAGCTTGATATTGGTTATTGAAATGTTTACTCTGGCCCTCTGGGTATCTTCTTCTAATTAGTTTTTACTGTTTCTGATGAGGGGGTATGTTCCATCCTAGATAAGGTAAATGCCACTTCTGTGACAATATTGCTTAATTAAGTAAATCCTTTGTTTTTGAAACATAACAAGTTGCATGCTTATGATCTAGAGAGATTTTTTCCTTTCAGTTAAAAAAAATGTACAGATGCTAATTTTTCAGTCATCATATGGTTAAAAGTACCAAGTCTTCAAAAAAAATCATTAGAGAACATATGTCCTTCCTAAATATAATAAGAAGGCCTTTTAAGCATGCTTTCATTACAGCTAACAGTAGACATTAGTGAGGAAAGAACAATTAAATCAGTGCTTTTAAAAGATATCCACTTGATATTCAGCTACTTGACTTTAAGTGTTTGAAATAGGATATTTTCCTGTATCATAGTACACTTAGTATTTTTAAGTAATTCCTTTAGGAAATTAAGATAACAGCTGCTTTCTGGTAGGTTCGTTATCTATTAATAAGTGTGTCTTTCTGACCAGCAGAGGTCACTCCGTGTAAAGTGAATAATGAGTTTAGCTTTCAAAGAAGACAGCAAACATGACCATTCTATTTGAGCAATCCTATTTTACTTGATTTCTGTTACTTGCATGAATACTCTTTTCATCCCATGTTATACATGCTTTTCTAGGTGAGTGAGGCAGTTCCTCCGGGTACAAGACCTTTCCAAATATGAAGCCAAAACATTCTGAAAGAAATAGTAAAAACACTGTATTTAAATCTATGTATTTTTGAATATTATACAGATCTTTTCTACCAGTTAAAAAACAAAGTAAGAGAGAACAAGTCCTTCAGAGAACATGACACATTGTATCCTGCCACAGAGAGGCAGCCTTCACCAAAAGATGGGACTCAGGGCTCTTTGGTTTCTAGGAAAATAACATTATCTCTCGATTTTTTAAAAAAACATTGTTTATAATAGGTTTCGAAAGTAGCAGGATGTGGCATCCTTGACAGCCAGTGATGCGACAATATGGAGATTTGAAGGCAACTTGATTTTTAGAATTGTGATATTTTTGTTTTCCTTAGATGTGTATGTACTTATTATAAATTTAAAAGTATAGGTGTAAAATCAAAATTATATCCACTTATGGTATGCTAATGAATTAATGATCCATGAACAGAATACCTAAATTTATCATAAAGACCAATTTATTCCATCTTCTAGACCTTATTCACCTTTTAGAGAAATATCATGTTCAGGTGAAAGCATAACATTCTCATTTAATTAAGATGATTTTTTTTTTGGCAAATTTGGTATTTTTGGAGAATACTGGAGATAGCTAAAGATTAGGAAGGCAGTGTGAAGTAGAAAAAGAGTTATTAAAATCATAGAGCCAGGCATAAATTCGATATTAACTCAGTTTCCTGTGAAATTAAATGGTTTTATTTTCCTTCCTTTGAGGGAGGATCCAAGGATTTTAAGTGGTTGAATGATGTGTCCTTACTCATTGTGTGGCTTTGAAGAACTTTTCCAGGCCATTTTATCCTCCTTCTATACAGGAGGAACCCAAAATTTAACAAGTTTTAGAGAATTTATGAAGGTCACATGGCTAGTGTCAGAAATCTTGAATTTAAATTTTGGTTTAAGATTTATTATGGGGGCACCTGGGTGGCTCAGTAGGTTAACTATCCAAACCTTGGTTTTAGCTCTGGTCATGATCTCAGGTTCCTGGGATGGAGCACTGCGTTGGGCTCTGAGCTAGGTGTGGAGCCTGCTTAAGATTCTCTCTCCCTCCTTCACCTTTTTATTTGCCCCACCTCCTGCTCACACTCTCTCTTTCTCTGTCTCAAATAAATAAATAAATAAATAAAATCTTTAATGTTTTATTCTGGAAAATGATACTCTAAAATAAAATAGAGATGTGAATATACTTAACAGAATTTCATCTTTCATGGTCATGAAATAAGATCTGCGCATTTGGTTCAAAATTGAAATAATGTGACATGGCCATAACAGAATACATAATTATGTTAAGAGACTTACATAACAGAATTCATAACTAAGAGACTTAAGTCTCTTTCTTATCTTAACACTGCCAGTCTCCTACTAATCTCTCAAGCAATGGTTATTCTAAATGCATTTAAAAACATTTATGTGAATATCATCTAAATATAATTTTCACGTTGTAAATAGAAATAGGACTTTAAGGTATCCATTTTTCCATAGACAATTTCTTGGGAAGAAAGTAAAATGAAGAGAAAATAATTAAAATGCTTAAGGTCACAGGAGTAGATTCTAGTTGACTCATTAACAGACTCTTTCTTTGATTTGACTTAGTTTAGCTCAATCGGCATTGACTGAAGTTCTACCATAAGCAGGCCCTGAGGCATAAGAGAGTCAGATATATTCTAAAGAAATGATAGTTTCATCTATAATTATAGGAGGTTATTTTTCTGTGGATAACTAATTCTTGAGAGAAAAAAGATTTAATGTTTAGATATATTTGCTAATTGCTACATATTAAACAGTGGTTTAGAGGACTAAAGCAGTAGGATTTGTTAAATTTTTGTTTTCTTGGTTCTGCTTTCAGAGAATATGATTTATTATTTTGGCATGACTCCAAAGAATCTACAATCTGACACTAATCTAAGTGATTCTGATGGCTATGGTTCATGAACTACACTTTGCGAAAGATTAATTTAAAATATATGGTGCTGAATATGATCCTCTTTTTTAGTCTTGATATTTCAAGCCATTGTACAAGTTCTCCCAGAGGCCAGAGGAGAAAGAGGTCCAAAGCTATGGGAGGCCCTGTACATCATGGATATTAAAGCTAGTTGAGGAAACCACTTACTATTTGGAAATAAACACCATTAATATAAACAAATCCCACTGTTACTTGTCTTAGTTAAAATTAACTAGTGGTAGTTGATGAGAAGGCTTGCAAGGAAAGAATTTTGCTTAATTCTCATAGTAGCATGCTATTATTCCATGAAGGTATGGGAACAGAGTTAGAGAATATTTATATTACATGATCACAGGAGCAGAGTAAACAGAGAACACTGGTAAGGTGAAGGAAAACATCTTATCTAGATTTAAATCTAAGTATAGATTTAAGTTTACTGAAAAGAAGCAAGAAGCTTTCTAAGATATTCAATGGTTAACATAATAGTTTTTGTTTAATCTCTGATGAATGTAAATAAAACATTTGCACATCAAAGCATGAAAACCATTTTACTTAATAAGATATGTTTGTTTTAAGGTACAGAATTTATTCATTTAAATTGCAAATAAACATCTTAACCTTTGTTTAATTGGCTTGTCACTATATTAATCACTTAGGCTCTTTCAGAAAACTCTAAACTCTGGGAGTCTAGCTATATCATAGCAGAGCTATTCAGAGAAAGTTTCAAATCTAAACACTCTTAGAAACCTAACAATTTTTAGTAAGTTAAATGTTAAATAGTTACATTTTAAAGTGTTAAAAATTAGCCAAACAGGGCAGCCCGGGTGGCTCAGCAGTTTAGCGCTGCTTCAGCCCAGGGCGTGATCCTGGAGACCAGGGAATGAGTCCCGTGTCAGGCTCCCTGCATGGAGCCTGCTTCTCCCTCTGCCTGTGTTTCTGCCTCTCTCTCTCTCTCTCTCTTTCGTGTGTCTCTCATGAGTAAATAAATAAAATCTTTAAAAAAAATTAGCCAGTTTTAAAAAAATCATTACTTATTTTCTGTATCTTTCTTAAAAAATTCAGCTTGCTTAATATTAATCAAATGTTCAAAATGAATTTGATGTTTATATATATTTAAGGAACTCCACATCACTTAATCTATGATATGATGTGCTTTACAAAGAATAGCATTATTATGATTTTTATATATAATATTCACAGAGGGACTACCTTACTAATTCAGCTTTAAGGGTTAAAATAATGATAGTGATGTAAGAGGACTTGGAATATATGCTGAAACTTATGCTACTTTTTTGCTTAGGTAATTTTCTTGGCATTCTAGCTCCAAATGTTCAAATATGAACAACAGGATGTAAAACCCAAAATTTGGTTAAGAAAGGAAACTTTGCTACTCTGCCAAGCCAGTTGTGAGGTTTTTTATTTACCTTGAAAACAACTTCATATTTCATTAATTATTTGATAATTTTGTTCATTTATCAATGAAAACAACTCGTGTGTTACATATTTATATACCACCTACTCAAAGTGGTAGTAGGTGAAAGATGATCATTCTTCCTTCCTTTGGTTCCTAAATTCACACAGAAAGTGTATTATACCTACATTTACAAGAAAGTCTTTCAAATTTGTATGATGTACTTATCAGAGAGTGAAAATATCTTTTTTACAGGTCCGTTTAAAGACTTCATTTGATAGGGCTTATGGGTGCACATTTTGGTAAGAATTTCATAAGAATGTTTTAGAGGTACATTGGCTAAACATACGCTGCTGTCTGAAGATATATTTCAGTGTTAGCCAAAGCTATCTGATGTTGTATTTATGTCATAACAGTGATGGCCCTACTCCTTACTCAATGTTAGGAACACACGTTTTAACAGATGGATGATTTAGGTAGACTCCAGTTGATGCAGTTCTCAGTCTACTTAGGTTGGAGTGCATTATAGTAGGCTATTTCTTAGGGACTGTGCTGGCAGTAATTCTTGGATAATTTATAGCACTTTTAAGATGTCATTCTTAAGTATTTAAGGTTTTATTTCTTAAAACATGTAATTCCCATCTTGTTTTTGAAAGATGTTAACAAGATGGTAAGACATACATGGAATTTTGGTTAAAAGTTTATTCATTATTGAAACATTTGTCTGTTTTTTCTCATCACCTATAAGCTTAATTTGATGGACAATAGCTGTTTGGTCATAATCTGAAGTGCCATTTCATCAAATCAAGTCTTAGAAGCAGAAGAAGAGCAGTAAAACTAAATGTGGCTTTGACATGATGATATTAGTTCCTTGTGTACTAATCTTTTGTCTTAGCTATTATTTCATTCGTAGCTGAATAATAAAATCAGCATGAGAAAATGTGTTCCATAAAAACTAAAGTCTCTAAATGACATTTTAAAGCCATGCAGTCCATTTTAATGACTATTTCCTCGATGCTTTTTAATTCCTAAAGACATGCTCACACGTGGGATATTTACTTTTCAGTAGTTTTCTTTCAGCTTAACATGAAAAAAAAGAAAAGACTCGGTATTCATAAGCAAAACTGACTGCGTAGCATATAAATTTTACCTTGTTATGAAGAGAGCCATTTCTTAATCTGAGGTTTTTGTAGCTTTATTTATAGAAGTAGTTATTTCTGAATCCACGCTAATGTACCAAAATGATTTTTATTTTAAATTACTCATTGTTCCTGTTCTCTCCCATTTTTACCCTAGAGCATTGGTTGACATTTCATAGTCAGTTGACAGACACAGGGCTGGAAAATGTGTAACTATAAGAATCACCTGCTCTTGAATTCCCATTCTATAATAGTTGTGATTCAGGCAGACTTTTCATAGGTGTTTGATTTGGAATGATAAATTTTCTTCTTCCATTACCTGTGATTAAAATGTGGCATTTAGTAAATAAATAGAAGATAATTTCTGCATAATCTATCTGTGAATCAGAGCTGGTAAAGCAGTATAAATCTTTGACCTGTATCATATAAGCAATGGCATATGTAATTGGAAATATATTTTAAGGGACATGTGGGTGGCTCAGCAGTTGAGCATCTGCCTTCAGCCCAGGGTGTGGTCCTGGAGTCCTGGGATCGAGTTCTGCATCGGGCTTCCTGCATGGAGCCTGCTTCTCTCTCTGCTTATGTCTCTGCTTCTTTCTCTCTCTCTGTGTCTCTCATGAATAAATAAATAAAACCTTTTAAAAAAAAGGAAATATATTTTAAGATGAAATATAATAAACCATTTTTTAATGTTCTGTAGCTTGAAGCAAACTAAGTGCTAAAATGCAGTAAGATGTACATTGAGAGTTTTACTTTGCTTGATGCTCCTCAAAGAAATTCTAATAAAAGGAAATCCACTAAAACTATATTTGAATATTTTCTTTTCTTTTAATGAGTTATAACCATGTAGGTAAATATTTATCAGTTGCTATAGTATGATAGTAAGGACAGGGGATAGACCATATTTCATTTCATTGTTGAAAATGAAATTTACTGATACAACAGAGTTTGGCTAATAGTCTTAGCTGTTGTGTTAACCATTATACATCTTTATGGTTAAAGCTGCAATTTTTAATTAATTGACTGTGGAATCATGCACCCAGTTCCTGATGATAAATTTCTCTTCTTTTCTGTATGCTGCAGTAACTGATACATTTTCCCATGTGTAGTTTAGTTTGTATATATCTATTTGTAAAGGTATTACGTATGTATATGTACATTGTTTCTCTGCCCTATGAATATGAAATAATATTATTCCAAAGTCTGCAAGATGGCATTTGCTACAACACTTTGTCTTTTGGTAGATCAAAACACTTGAGCTTCTGTCTTACTTAGTCCATTCTGACTATTATAACAAAAATACTGTAGACTGGGTCGTTTAAATAGTACAAGTTTATTTCTCACAGTTACTGGAGTCTGGGAAATTCAAAGTGATATTTGATTCCTAGTGAGGGCCTTCCTCCTAGCTTGCAGGTAGATATCTGCATACATAGGAGAGACAGAGGGAGAATGAAATTAATTCTCTTGTGTCTCTTTGGAAGGGCAGTAATCCCATCATGAGGTCTCCACTCTTGTGACCTAATTACCTTCTCTTCTTTTTCTTTTTAAAGATTTTACTTATTTATTTGAGAGAGAGAGAGAGAGAGAGAGAGAGAGCATGAGCAGAGGGGAGGAGTAGGGGGAGAAGCAGACTCCCCACTGAGCAAGGAGCCTTGTATGAGGCTCTATCCCAGAATCCTGAGCCAAAGGCAGAGCCTCCCAGGTGCCCCCCTAAAATACCTTCTGAAGGTCTCATCTCCAAATGCCATCACATTGGAGATTAGGGTTTTAACATAGGAATTAGAGGGGCTATAAACATTCAGTTCATAGCAGGTTCTTACAAAGGCTTTATAATTTTGGAAATCTATCCTATTAATTGAGTTGATGTTAGAATGATTGAACTAGAGCCAAATGTCATCTTTCATTGTAAATTTTGAAGTGTCCTATGTTAATAAAGCTAAAGCCTTAAAATGTTTCATATGAATTTATCAATTCTAAAATATTTTAGATTTGAAAACATCTGCAGGGATCTATTCTTGAAAGTTATAATTTTTAAATGCATATGTACTAGTGAGATGGATGCATTATTTTGTATTCTATTAACATCTTTATATCTACTATTTCACTGTTTATGTCCATTGTCAGTATTCTGTGCTCATGTTGTTGCTTCCTCTCCTCACACTCTCTTTAATCCTCTAATTTAGTTTCATCCATCATCTCTCTTCCAGATGCTCCCTGGTTACCTGTCTGTGAAGTCTCCTCTTGCAACATTTGATATAGTAGGCCTCTAATCACTCTCTGGAAATATAGGCTTGGCATGCGACAGATACTCAATAAGTATTGGCTAACATATGAATAGAGACAAGAAAAAAACCTCTCCCTATTTCCTTTCTATGATGTTGTACTAGCCATATTCTGATCACTAGACTATTTCCTTCTTTGACTTTTCCCCTGCCTTCCTTTATGCAGAACCTCCAAGTTTCAGTCCTCAGTTACTCAGTTTTCCCTGTGCAAATACCTCAACTTTCACCTCTGTGTGAATAATTCCTTTCCTTTTCTTCAGGACATCTTTCTCGTGTTTCAGTTATGTATCTCAAGTTGTCCTCTGAACATTTCTTTTTGGATATCCTGCCATATTTTCAGTCCTAACAGGTTCAAAACAAACACACGATGTTCCTCTTCAGTGGTTTCTCTTTTGTGCTTTCTTATTTTTGTCACAGTATTGCCTTTTTATTGGCCATTACTCATTTTTAACTTCTTCCAGTCACTATACATATTAAATATTTATTGCATCTCTTAGAAAATATTCTGAGTTGTTCTTCCTTTCCCTTACCAATGTTAGTAAACCACTTATTAGTGTCCTTAAAACAAACCATCAAGTCATCCCACCCTATAAAAGTACTACCAAAGTTTATTTCATAAACTGCCTCTTTCTCATGAATCTCCTTTGGTCTAAAACCCAAGAGCTACCCACTGCCTGTGGAAGTAGCTTCCAAAAGCTTTTTTAAAATAAATAAATTATTTATTTTTTAAAGATTTATTTATTTATTTTAGAAAGAGAGTGCATGCATGCAAGAGTGGAGAAAGGGGCAGAGGGAGAAAATCTCAAGCAGATACCTGCTGCTGCTGCTGGACTCCATTCCAGGCCTCATGAGATTATGACCTGAGCCAAAACAAAAAGTGGGATGCTTAACCAACTGAGCCATCTGGTGCCCCTCAAAATGCTTTAAAAAATTAATTAGACAATTTTAGTTAAAAAAGTATGTAGGATCCAAAGAAGAGTAAATCCAGAGCTATTTTGAATGAAAATAATTCAGGCTTCTACTTGTGCTTTACCTATACATTGTTTCCTGGGCACTACTGTGTAATTCTGAGGGTACTTTAGAGTACAATTTGAAACCTATTTGCTCTAGTACAAAATCATTATTTGGGATTAGGCCCTATTCCATTCAGCCAGTTTGTTCATTATATCCAATTGTTCCACGTGAATTCCATCTTTGTACCTCGGCTTCTATCATGTATAGTGCCCAGAATGCTGTTAAATAATTTTTTTTGCTTCTTTAAGTCTTATTCATATTTCCAAATGCATTTTCTATACTGCATCTTTGCTGAACATATGAATGCACTTTTAGGAAATAAAAGAATTGGGTATCTTTTTCACTATGTATCTTGAGGGGGTACTATTTTCTTTTTTGAGAAAATACTTCTGTATTACATTTAATTATTAGATGAACAAATATCACTTTTTTGTGTGCTTATTGTATTTCAAAGCCCTAACCTGGATGGTTTTAAGCATTCAAAAAGAATGAGTCCAAGATTGTTTGATGCTAAAATTATACATTAGGAGCACATATCTAAGAATAATGTGACCCAAATCAATAATTTTAACATACTTTTATTTTCTACACTTATTTGCTCTTAGGGCCTGCAACATACGATCCTGTTTTAAAGAAATCTTGCTCCATACCCTTATTTGTTAAAGCATCAAAGCGTTTTAAAGATTCCAAAGAGATTACTCCTGGTCCAGCGACTTATGAGGTTTGTCAATAATATATCTTTTTTATTAGTAACAAAAGAATAGGATAATTTCCAGAAAGTACTGAAAATCTCTACATTAAAGTCTTTACCATATGTTTTACTCATATTACTGGCTAATCAAAATCTTGCCTGAGGAAGGCATTTTTATAAATTTATTTATTTTATTTTTTAATTATTTTTTAGAGAGAGAAAAAGCATGAGATGGGGGAGGGGCAGAGGAAAAGAAAGAGAGAGAATCTTAAACAGGCTCCACACCCAGCATGAGCCTGACATGGGGCTCAATCTCATGACCCTTAGATCATGACCTGGGTCAAAATCAAGAGTTTGACACTTATCTGGCTGAGCCACCCAAGTGCCCCAGAAAGGCATTTTTGAATACATTCTGACATTTTTTTTTTAAAGATTGATTTAAGAATTATTTATCAATTTATCTGTAAATGTCCACTATAGCATTGATATATATATATATATATATATATATATATATATATATATATATCAATATATATATATAACTTTTTTTTTACATCCCTGCAACTTAAAAAACTTAGTTGTTCACATACACAAATGGAGATTTTCGAGTACTTATTACAATCATGAATTTTTAGAGAGCTCAGAAGATAACATCTTTATCCAGTAATATCATTTATAGATCTTTTATCTTCTTTTAATAATTATAGATGCTGTAGTTTAGATTCATAACAAATACAGGATTCTTTTAGATTGTGGCCTTCTGATTATAAGAAGGAGGATTAAATAAATCTGCAAGTTTTAAAAATTGCATCACAGTCAGCCTTAATTCCCCATCTAGGATGAATAAGTCTCCCATTCTCATTCTACTATTAAAAGTGATATATTTTATAGTGACTTATAGCAAATAATTTAAGAGTTAATACTCAATGCAAACCACAGTGAATATTGTTTTTTGGGTTAGTTAATGACAAGTTCATTTTTCTTGAATGTATACTTTTCTACTTATTTAAAATGTCATAATCTAAATAATTTTTTGGCATTCTGTCAAAGCAGATTCATAATATAACAGCAGGAGAAAAAGAAAAGAAAACAAATGATGAAAGAATTGTTATTTTACTTGTTGGCTATTGATTCCCCCAAAAGACCACTACTAATTCCTGCTGATAAAGCAATGAGAATTTTATTTAGTTCAGAAAGGGAAAATCTGTTAGATAGTTTTAATAGTTTTTCAGAAGGTTCAAGTCAAAGGACTTATGATATTTTAGGACCTGGGCTGTATGATGTAAGACAGGTCTTAAAATTGGGGAATTGATTGGGATTGGGCAAAGTTTATGACTTCTTTATTTTGGGTAATTGGGCACAGTAAAGGAGTGTCTTGAAACAAGTCTTAATCAGTAAGCTATCAGTCTTCATAAGTTAGGTGGTATAGCTGTTCATACTCTGATCATATTATCATATTAAATCATTAACTGAACCCTTCTGCCCTACTTTTAAAAACTGACTTAAATGGTATTTACAAATAATAATGCCAGTAAATCTAATGTTATCTTTTAATTAATGTTATCTTTTTATCTTTTTATTTTTACAAAAATCATAAAAGATGTATTTACTAGTCTTTCTAGTATTTAAAGCTGATCTTTTTCTTTCATAAGATTTTATAAATTATATTTATACTTTCTCACAGTCATTTTATAGCAAATTATTTTCTATGTCAAAGGAAAACATTTATGGGTTTGATAATGATATTTATTCAGGTATTGCCTGAAATTTCAAATTAATATATCATAAGTTACCTTTCAGGTAACTTTCCTATACATATGCCGTACTGGAAGGTAACTTTACTATTGAGAACTGAGTGTATAATATTTTTTTCTTCCCAACACACCATTTGTTTTCTTTAATAATTGGTAATTTTTGAACAATTTTCTTTAAAAATTTTCCTTCTGGGCAGCCCCAGTGGCGCAGCGGTTTAGCGCCGCCTGCAGCCCAGGGTGTGATCCTGGAGACCCCGGGATCGAGTCCCACATCGGGCTCCCTGCATGGAGCCTGCTTCTCCCTCTGCCTGTGTCTCTGTCTCTCTCTCTAGCTGTGTCTCTATGAATAAATAAATAAAATCTTTAAAAAAAAATTTCCTTCTTATAAGAAAAAGTTATTTTTAATTTCTAGGCCAATAAATTATTACTAGGTCCCTTTATTATAACTCACTCTTATTTTTTAATTTAATACTTTTTTCTCTACTGATTTTAATAAGTTTAAGTTGAAAACTCTTGAGAACATATTTGCCTTAAATATATAAATAACAGATAAAGATGATTCTGGAAATTTAGAACATTGTTTTAAGACTGCAATATTACATTCTATTTAGAAAGTATTTAAATGTATAGGACTTGTGCCATCATTGATTATAGTGTCCCATATTCACACTGGATCCAATGTGGGTGGTACTTAAAATAATATCTATAACAATAGCTCTCTTAAGTTAAACAACCACATTTGCAATGTCTGCCTGCCATTTTTATTCTTGTGTGAATAATCTTTTGAATTTCCCAGGCAGAATTAGTGTTTTCCTTTTTCTTTCTTTTTTGGTGTGTGTAGGGGGTGGTCAGAGTTGTCAAGGGAACATTATTCACTATTTTTCAATTACAAGCTAATCTATTTATCTCTTTTCTCCTTTTAGTTGATATTTATTGCTTCACTATCACTGATCCTTTTGAAGATATAATGAAAGCTAGGGGCTCTTGGGAAAATTTTGCATGTATGCTCATAACAAAAACCTGTGTATGCAATTTTACATGGTTGCTTAACTTACAAAAGTTCACTTATGGCTTCAATCAAGAACTCTCAATAGTAAATTCTGAGCTCCATGAGAGCAAGACTTATTTATTTTTATATTATTAGGGCTTCAATCATAGAATCTGGCATTTGGTAGCATATTAATAAATTCTTATTGTATAGATCAACAAAATGGATAATGCTAGGATTTTATCCCCAGGATTGAATCACAAATCTTTACCTATGAATAAAGATTTGCTTACTAATTTAGTTCTCAGTGAGAAGAATATATATATATATATATATATATATATATCCTTTTAAAATAGCAGCAGCAATAAATAAGTAAGTAAATAAGTAAATAAATAAATAAATAAATAAATAAAATAGCAGCAGGTTTTATCAACTGATCCATATTCTCTTGTTGAGTAAGTCTTCTCACTAAATGCCAACTTTTAAAGGTTTACATGAGGCACTATATTGTTTTCTGGAATTTAAAATTGACAGTTATTATATTTTTAAAACTAGAATATTTTCAAAACTATATAGAAGAAACTTCAGTGAATATAATTTTAAAATCCTCATTTAAATATACAGAAAAAATTAAATACACTTCTCTTTTAAAAAGCAAATTCTACTGAAATTGATTGAAATGTAACAAGTATTTTTTGAATATATTTTTTCTACTTTATTGAGATATAATTGATATATGTATGCATTGTAAATTATTATCACAATTAGGTGGTAATAAATGGTGCCATCACCTTGCATAGTTACCATTTTTTGTGTGTGTGATGATAACAGTTAAGACCTATTCTCTTAGCAACCTTCAAGTAATAATACAGTATTGTTAACTATACCACCATGCAGTATAGAAGATACCCAGAACTTATTCATTTTCTAATAGAAAGTTTATACCTTTTACCCAATTTCTTTCTATTTTTTCTCTTCCCTAGCCCCTGGCAACCATCATTTTACTCTACCTGTTTAACTCTTACATACGAGAACATACAGTATTTATCTTTCTCTGTCTGACCTATTTCATTTAGTATAATGCCTTCAAGGTCCATCCATTTTGTCACACATGGCAGGATTTCCTTTTTTTTTTTTAATGGTAGAATAATATTCCATCATTATGCACCCACACTGCAACTTCTTTATCCATTCATCCACTGATGGATACTTAGGTTGTCCTATGTCTTGACTAGTGCAGATATTTCTTCAAGATAATAATTTATTTCCTTCAGATATATATCCAGAAGTGGAATTTCTGGATGTGGTAGTTCTATTTTTAATTTTTAAGGAATTTCCAAACTGTTTTCCATAGTGGCTGTATCAATTTCCACCCCCACCAGCAGTGTACAATACTTCCCTTTCATGTACCTCTTGTCTTTTTGATATTAACCATTCTAACAGATATGAGGTGGTATCTCATTGAGGTTTTGGTTTGTATTTCCCTGATGATGAGTGATGTTGAGTGTCTTTTCATATACCTGTTGACCATTTGTATATCTTCTTTGGAATAATGTCTATTCAAGTCCTCTGCCCATTTTTTAGGTTTTTTGTTCTTCTATTGTATGATTTCCTTACATATGTTTTATATTATCCCCTTATCAGATAAATAGTTTACACAATATTTTTTTCCCATGGGTTGCCTTTTCATTTTTAAAAATTATTTCTTTTACTGTACAGAAGCTCTTCAGTTTGATGCAGTTCTGCTTGTTTATTTTATTTACACTTGGTATCATATCCAAAAGAATCATGGCAAAGACTGTCAAGGAGCTTCTTCCCTATATTTTAGGAGTTTCATGGTTTTAGGTGTTAGATTTAAGTCTTTAATTCAATTTTTTTGTGAGTGTGTAAGTTAAGGCTGCAATTTCATTCTTTTGCAGGTAGCTATCCAGTTTACCTAAAATTGTTTATTGGAAGACACTATCCTTTCACTATTGTGTATTCTTGGTGTCCTTATCAAGGATTAGTACATGCAAAAGTCAATTTCTGGACTCTCAATTCTGTTGCCGTTGTATATATATCTGTTTTTGTGCTAGTACCATACTGTTTTGATTACTATAGCTTTGTAATATATTTTGAAATTAGAGAATGTGATGCCTCTAGCTTTGTTGTTCTTTCTCAGGATTTTTTTTGCTTACTTGGGGTCTTCTCTGATTCCATCTAAATTTTAGGACCTTTTTTTTTTATTTCAGTGAAAAATGCCTTTGAGATTTTGATAGGGATTGCATTGAATCAATAGATCAATATAGGTAGTATGAACATTTTAACATTAAGTTTTCCAATTCATGAACATGGGATATTTTCCTATTAATTCTGTCTTCTTCATTTTTTTTCAACCATCTAAAATTGCATCCTGTCTTATTTTCAGTGTACAGATCTTTATCTCCTTGGTTATGTTATCCCAAGTATTTTATTATGTTTTATACTCTTATAAATGGGACCATTTGAAAAATTGTTTTGGATAGTTTGTTGTTAGTATATAGTAATTAACTGATTTTGTATGCTCATTTTGCATCCTGTAATTTTACTGAATTAATCTGTTATTTCTAACTATTTGTGGGATCTTTAGGATTTTTTTCTGTATAAGATTATGTCAATGCAACAGATAATTTCACTTCTTCCTTTCTAATCTGGATGACATTTATTTCTTTTCCTTGCCTAACTGCTCTTAATAGGACTTCTAGTGGCATATTAAATAGGTATGGGTAGAGTGAGCACTCTTGTGCTTGATTTTAACAAAAAAAATTTTCAACTTTTTACTACTGAATATGATATTAGCTGTGAACGTGTCATATATGGTCTTTATTATATTAAGGTATGTTCATTCTATATCCAGTTTATTGAGGGATTTTTATCATGAAAGGATGCTGGATTTTGTTAAATATGTTTTTTTTTGTATGTACTTAGATGATCATATGATTTTTATCTTTTATTCTGTTAATGTGATACATCACTTTATTGATTTGCAGATGTTGAACTATCCTAGCATCCCAGAGATAAATATCACTTGATCATGATATAAGATTCTTTTAAGGTGCTGTTGAATTCTGTGTGCTAATATTTTGTTTAGAAATTTGCATCATCAGATATTAATGGCCTATGGTTTTCTCTTCTTGTAGTGTCCTTATCTAGCTTTGCTATCAGGGTAATAATGTTGGCCTTGTAAAATGATTTTGAGAGTGTTATCATTTGTCAGATTTTCAGAAGAGTTTGGAAAGTTTGGCATTGATTCTTTAAAACCTAAGAATTTACCAGTAAATCAATCTGATCTTAGGCTTTTCTTTGTTGGGAGAGTTTTGATTATTGATTCAATCTTCTTTCTAGTTGTAGGTCAATTCAGATTTCCTATTTTTCCTAATTTAGGGTTGGCAGGTTGTATGTTTTAGGAATTTATACATTTCTTCTAGGTATTCAATTTCTTAGTATATAATTGTTCATAATCTTTTCTTATGATCCCTTGTGTTTCTGTGGTATCAGTTGTAATGTCTCCTCTTTGATTTGTGATTTTGTCTTCTCTTTTTTCTTTAGCTAAAGGTTTGTCAATTTTCTTTCTTTCTTTTTTTTAAAGAAAACAGACTTTTTGTTTCATTTATCTTTTGCATTGTTTTTCTGGTCTGTATTTCAGGTATTTCTGATGTGATCTTTGTTGTTTCCTTCCCTCTGCTAACTTGAACTTAATTCATTCTTTTTATAATTCCATAAGATGTAAAATTAGTTTTTTATATGTGATCTTTTTGTTTTTGTTTTTTTAATGTAGGCATTTAATGCTTAAACTTTCCTTTCAGAGCTACTTCTACTACATTTCATAAATTTTGGTACGTTGTGTTTCCATTTTCATTTGTTTCAAAATATTTTTTGATTTCTCATTTGATTTCTTCTTTGATCCATTGGTTGTTCAAGAGTGTGTTGTTTAATTTCTACATATTTGTGATTTTTTTCAGTTTTTTCTTTTTATTAACTTCTAACTTTATACTATTAGGGTTGAATAAATATATTTGTTGTATTTAAATCCCCTTATATTTGCTAAGGCTTGTTTTGTGACCTAACATGATCTATTTTGGAAACTGTTTCTTGTGCACTTCTTTTGCTATTGCATAGAATATCCTGTAGATATTCTTTAGGTTCTTCTGGTCTAAGGTGTAGTTCAAGTCAAATGCTTCCTTATTGATTTTCTATCTGGATAATCTATCCATTTTTGAAAGTGATAATTGAAGTCCTCTACTCTTACTGTGTTTTCTGTTTCTCCCTTCAAATCTATTAGTGTTTGCTTAATAAATTTAGGTACTCTGATGTTGAGTGTATATATATTTACAATTGTTATATCCTCTTTTTTTTTAAAGATTTATTTATTTATTCATGAGAGACACAGAACGTCAGAGACACAGGCAGAGGGAGGAGAAGCAGGCTCCATTCCATGCAAGGAGGCCGATGTGGGACTGGATCCTGGGAATCCGGGACAAGGCCCTGAACCAAAGGCAGATGCTCAACCGTTGAGCCACCCAGGGGTCCTGGATTGTTATATCCTCTTGATGAATTGATCACTTTGTGATTATATAATGACTTTCTTTGTCTGTTTTTACAATTTTTGCTTAAAGTCTGTTTTTATATATTTTTAAACTTATTTTTATAAATATAGCTACCCTACTTGTTTATTTTCTACTTGCATAGAATATCTTTTTCTGTCCCTTCACTTTCAACCTAAGTGTACCATTAAGCCTATAATACCCATATAGCTGTGTATTTTTTAAACCCATCTAGCCACTGTATGTCTTTACATTGGAAAATTAATCTGTTTATTTACACTATAATTATTGATAGGCAAGAACCTACTAATGCCACTTTATTAATTATTTCATAGCTGTTTTATAGTTCCCTGTTGTCTAGGCTGGCATCTTGTACTTACTTATATAGCTGCAGAAGCAAGAGCTAGCCATGGTCATGTCTTCTAGGGTCTAGCAGGGGCAAAGAGGGACTCAAGTGGCTGGTATCTTATACCTGTTCAGCCACAAATACCTTGGATGACTGCCAGTGTGGTCCCAGACTCTGGCAGGAGTGAAAAGAGTGGGAAGGGACTCACATGACTGGTATCAGTGAATTCAAATACCTGTGAGGGGAAAGCTGGTGAAATCTATTGGGGATCTGCAGCAGCTATGCTGGCCTTAACTTTGTCAGTGGTGAAATCTGCTGAGTTTGTCTGCAGAGTAGATCTCTGTGAACTGCAATTGCTTATGATGCGTGTATGCTAATAATAGCCTCTGCTTTTCTTTCTGGTTTCTAGCCAGCTCTAGATGTCTTAGTCTTAGAGGTCTGGGTAGGGTGAAACCAAAGTAGGATATTCCTACAGTACTCTGCGAGACTGGTGAAGCTCGTTACTCACTCTGCTCTTACTTTGTTGGTGAGTGAAACTCTTTCATGCTGGGAATTTCCTTCTTGGCATTGAAAAACGCCACTTGGAGGATGAGAAAAACAGGCAAAATTGAGTTGTCTTCTTTCTCTTCTTGTGCTATTAGTCTGTTTTTTTGGTTATAATGTGTTGTTAAAATTTCCTAAGTGGACTTAGGAAGATATCTCCCAGAGTTGTTTTGTTCGTAGATGGCTATCCAATCATTGCTCTTTGTGAGAAGCTGTGTTCTCATACATCACCATTTTACCCCCACTAAAATACCAGTAATTTTTTCTCCCAGCATTTTAAATTTATCATCCCACTCCCTTCTGGCCTCCAGGGTTTTTGCTGAAAAATCTATTGACAATTTTAGAGGGTTCACTTGTATGTGTGACAAGTCACTTTTCTTTTACTACTTTCACAATTCTCTCTTTGTGTTGGACTTCTGATAGTTTGATTACAATGTATCTTGCAGATGTTTTGGATCCATTTTTCGGGGGAATCTTTTGGGCTTCCTTAATCTGATTTCCATTTCTTTCCCCAGATCTGGGTCATTTTTAGCCACTGTTTCTTTGAAATATTGTCTGATTCTTTCTCTGTGTCCTCTCCTTGTGGAACTTTTATAATGTCTATATTAATTCGTTTGCAGATGTTTCATGAGGCCCTTAAGCTTTCTTCATTCTTTTTCCTTTTTCTTCTTTTTCTTCTGATTGAATAATTGCCAGTGACCTGTGTTTGAGTTTATATTCCTATCCTCTGCTTGATTTAGTGTGAAATTTAAACCCTCTAATGCATTTTTCAGTTCACTTGTACCTTTAGCTATATGATTTCTGTTTGATACTTTTTAATAGTTTCTCTTTGTTGAAATTCTCACTTTGTTCATGCATTATTCTGACCTTGATGAGCATCCTTATGTTGGTTATTTTGAATAGTCTGATAGCTAAATCATATATCTCCATTTCATTGGGGTTAATCTCTGGAGATTTATCTTGTTCCTTTTCTTGGAACATGTTTCTCTGTCATTTTCTTGATTCTCAAAATATTTTGGTATCTGTGCATTTAATAAAGCAGCCACATCCCCCAATCTTTATGACTGGCCTCATACAGGAGAAGACCCTTACCAATAAGTTCAACCAGAGACTCTGAAGACCTCTCAACCTTTGTGCTAATTCAACCTGCTTCTTCTCTACTTAGCAGCCTACAAACATCTACAGTATGCTGGATCCCATCAATGCTCAGTGATAAATGAGACTGATGCAAGTTCCTCAGGCAGCCCCCAGAGAAGTTGAATCATTAGATGTTCTATCTAACTCTTTTTCTTCTCAGTGATAAATTGGGATCTGAAGTTTTTAACCTGTTTTCTCTACACTGAGCTGGAAGGAGAGGCTCTGACAGCTAGCTGTGTTTGCCTTTGTTTTCACTAACTAGCTCCTAGACTTTTTATATTTTAGGACATTTTTTTCTTTTGTTTTGTTGTAGTGTTTTGTTCTGTTTTGATATACTAATATAATAAAGAAGAAAAGTTCTCTGGATTTCTCAAAAGCAGTACAAGTACATTGGAAGGGAGATTCAGAAATTTACCATTTGAGTCTCATAATTGCAAACTCAACTAGAAGATATGAAATTTGAGGAGAGATAAAATATCTCCAAGTCATTGGGTTTTATTCATTATTACTTGACAAAATATGTTAGATGTCAATTGTTAGTCTCAGATGAGCTCATTCAGCTTGATATTAGTATATTTTTGTCTTAGATTCTGATAAATAAAGCTTTATCATTATGAGAAATTTCTTAAGTTTTTGTGGGACTTTGTAGATATTATAGAAGAGAGTTGAGAAGAATTGTTTTTAGATGCCATGGTCCAGATTATTTTTTTATATAGAAGATTTCCTATATATATTCTTGACAGTAACCAAATGGAATAGGTAGTATAAGATCAGAAGTATTGAAAACAAATTTTCTAGAGTGTAAGAGTGTCTATATTGGTTCCAAAGGGCCACTTACAACAGATAAAATGATTCCAAGTAAGTATCTAGATTTCCACTATCTGCTTTAACTGGAGTGACTATTTTCTATGCTTCATATATTACACATTTGTATAAAATTACGTTAGAGAAACAATTCCACTAACTAAAATGAAAAGGAAAATTTAAAGTCACAGTTGTAGAGAAAAGATAGGTTCATTGCATTAAGAGAAAACTTGTTCTAAATCTCACTTCGATTATTTAATAACTCAGACAAAAAGATAAAATCTACTACAAATACAGTACAAAAAATGTGCCAAAAAAGTATTTCGTTTTTATTTTTTTCTTTTTGCAGTGCTTAACAAACAGGTGGATCCATAAATTGTAGTTATTGTTACTATTCATTTGGCTACACTCATTTATTTTTAGTTTATAAATATGAACCTAGTCTGATGTAGGCTCTGACAATCCAAAAATAAAAAAAAAAAAAAGAAAAAACAAAAAAAACAACAACTTTGCTCTCAAGTATGTAGCACTCTGTTAAAGAAAAAAAATATAACGATTTTAGTTACAAAAACATAATTTTTATAATGGGTAAGTGAAAGGTACCAAAATTTGGAGTAAGAAATCTGTAAGTCATCCAAATGGAGTCAGGCAATCTTCAGAAGACATTTTATATGAAATATGAGAAAAATGGGAATTTTCTGCTTGGACAAGATGAGGAAACATATTCTAGGCCAAAGGAACAACATCTTCATACTCCCAGAGACACTAGAGAATAAAATATCACTGGCAAGATTTTATTAAGAACTGCTATAATATAAAATGAATGGCATGGCATTAGACATGTAGACAATATTAGATGACAAAGATATTAAACAATATTCAGAGTTTTTGTTTTCTCAACTATAGGTAGATACTAAAGATTCTGAGTAGAAGTATACTATTATATATTAATGTTTTTAATTTTAAAATATTCTTTATTTTTTCTGGGTAAATTTCTAATAAAGGATGATGACAAGGGTTGATTTAAATTATATAGTTTTTGGATGAAGACTAGTTCCTGAGTTTATTTCCAAGTGCTCATATTATCTTTGTAAGAAATGTTTGGTTGTAGTTATATATTATATTTATTTTAAACTTCTACGTTTAAAAACCCCCTTTTGTATTTCAGTTTCAAAGTTTGTGGGACAGTATTTTATAACCTTTGTAAATGTGATTTAAATTTTTGCTTTTAGAAATCAGTTTTGCACTTCAATTCTAAAGGTCATGGCACCTTACTTGAAATCCCAAAATGAATGCTTAAAAGCTACTGTCATTTGTCATTCCCTGTAAAAGTTCTCTGACTCTCTGTGGACTTCATCCTTAGTTTAATTTTCTCCTTTCATTTTTGCTTACAGAGCACTTGATATTCCTTGGAACTTCCTAAGTTAGTAAGTTTGGGGAGACTTGTTAAGGTCTTTCCTGGAAAATCTATTTTCAGTGTATTATATTAGGCCTTAAGATGCCTGTCAGAGGTATGGTCTGCTCTATGATATCCTGAGAGGATTCCAGGTTAATCATGTTACTAGTTATTGTATTGGAATAAGGATAAATTGTTGGACTTTAAGGACTGGTTTCAGCCTAGAAAGATTGTCTTGGTGATTATATATTATGAATCATTCTCTTGGAGTCCATAAACCCTTTAAAAGAAATAGTAACTATAAAAATTAGAGTGGAAAGAAACCAATTTCATATTCATTTAACTTACTTTTAACTTGAAATAGTGTTATTTTAATGAGTTGCATTGAAATATATTCATTTTTTGATATGTCTCAATATGCTAAAAATTATCTAAACCATCACTATTTTTTTTTTCCAAAAAATACCTTTGCCTGGGACATAATCTGAGTTTGAGCTTTGAAGACAAATGAAAGTTGTATATTTTTCTACTCTGTTGTTCTGATTGAAATGTAGAAATTGTATTATTATTCAAGGTAGTATTTCAACTTTAACTTCTTTATACTTATCTATGTTTGTAACCAAAG
This sequence comes from Canis lupus dingo, assembly GCF_003254725.2. NCBI lineage: Eukaryota > Metazoa > Chordata > Mammalia > Carnivora > Canidae > Canis > Canis lupus. The sequence goes on along the minus strand of NC_064274.1, from coordinate 20,138,534 downwards.
AAAGGGTATTTTGTAAATAGTTATCAAATTGTTATCTCTGGTTATCATAATAAGTCATATTTTTATTTTCATCTTTTCCTAAAATATAAACTTTAGTTTGCCAGGCCATAGCAACTTGTTTGTAAGCTGAGGTTTAGTTGTGGATTAGAATCATTGTTAGAGGAGAATCAGTAAATTAGTAAGGAAAGTAGACTTTGCTTTGAATTCTCAACAATAAAATCATTGTTTTATTTATTTTTTTCTTCAAGAAAGAATGTTCTCTTTGACAGTCAAAAAAATAATTTACTAACAAATGCCAAAAAATACACCCTCTGGCCCTCTTTTTCTCCTGATACCACCAGTTCCAAGGATAATGCCCCTCAAGGCTCAGTGTATTCCTTCCCTTGGCCTTGCTGCACTAATTACAGTCTGACTGGATATTGGCACTTGGTGCAGTAATGTTTTATCTTCTCATTCTGTCATTGATGTTGACCTAGTCATTCCTAAGGCAACTTTATTGACCTGTTTATGCTTATGTTCAATAGCTCTACTACTGATGAACAGACAGTATGGCTACCTAAATATATATCTCTTATTCACAGTTTTTTAAGTCCCAAGTTACGTTATTTTCTTTGATGTTTCTTTTTCTTTCTTAGCACCTTTTTTTTCTTAGTTCTAGAAGAAGTGAGAAGAAAGAAATATTAAAAGAATCATAAATTAATAGCCACATGTATAAATGAATGTCACCTATGTTTAGCAGTATCGCTTAAACAAACTAGGATACCCTAAAAATCTCTTCCTTCAGGGTGAGCTCTCTGGTCACCAGATACTTTATGGAGAGAATGTTAAATAATTGAATTCCTCACATTGATTAAAAACTTTGGAACAGACCAATCATATCAATTTGTATATTAATTACACATCAGGAATCAAGAATGGTCTTTGATTTTTATATAAATAGGACCATCTATTGACTATTCTTGGTGCATCTTAGATAGTTCTGACTTGCCTAAGTAGATTCATAGTTTTGCTTTGAGGACTAGAATAGGCCCACCTCTTGACTATTTCCTATATCAATGGTCTTAAAGTCTTGTAAGATAGCCCATTTTGTGTCCTGGGAAACATTAATTTATTTATGGTTTAATCTTAGATGTTAGCTCAAACTTAATTATCATGAATCTGAAATATATTTCATCCTGAAAAGCTGTTGTCAGTAAAATATAAAAAAATCAATTACTCTAATTTACTAGAAAAAAAGGTGATTATAGCATTCACCTTGTAAAAGTAAAATGCTATTTTTGTATTTTTTATTATTGGAAGCTATATTTAAAAAGTGCTGTTGAGTACTATTGCTTCAGGAACTGCTTTATTTATTTAAATATCTTTGAAGTGTAAATTTAGTTTAAGCCCTCTAAAATCCTGAAATGCTAGTGAGGATTTTAGATAAGATATTTCCAATTGTAAAACAACAGAAAAATTTAAAATTTCTTCTGGATATTATTTTATGCAAAATAAAATTATGAGGAGAGAAGGCATACATAGTATTGGAGTTTTATCTCCGTATAAAATTTTAAGGTATTGAAGTTGACAATCTTGGTTTAATTCATTGTGTTTTTTTTTTTTAAGATTTTATTTATTTATTCATAAGAGACACAGAGAGAAAGAGAGGCAGAGACACAGGCAGAGGGAGAAGCAGGCTCCATGCAGGGAGCCCGATGTGGGACTCGATCCCGGGTCTCCAGGATCACGCCCTGGGCTGAAGGCAACGCTAAACTGCTGAGCCACCCGGGCTGCCCTGTTCCATATATTTCTATAATTAAATATGCTATAATTTAATGTCTGTTATTGTGCCTTGTATTATTAGATTTTCTTTTTTTTTGTTCTAAAAAGGAAACATTGTATTCCTAACTTATCTAGCAAATGCACTGTTTACTATTCATATAAACTATTTACTTTTCTGTTTGAAAATTGCTCATTTTTTTGTATATAAAATCAATTATTGCAACATTTTCCCCTTGTAATAATAAATAAACATTTACACTTGAAGGAGAGGGAGGTAGAAAGAAGTAAATCTCCTGTGTGTACTTTTCCATATATAAATTATAGTTTTAAATAGCATCTTTTTCTATGTGAGCCACATACTGCTTTATATTTGGTCAAAGTATAAGTTTCTTGATGATGGGAAAGAACATGGGGATGTAGGTTCTTATGAATATAAAAATTTCATGTCACTTATTTTAAATCATCAGATGCTTTGCTCTCAATCTTGTATTATTTCCTTTGTAGTGACCAAAAGGTTAACTAGAAAAGTAAAACCAACATCAGACAGCATAGTCAATAGCATGTGAAAACTATTTATTTAGTTCCTTTTGTGAGTATAGTCTTTAGTGCTGGTTGAATAAACAGTCAAGCTTAAAATAATATTTTATTTCTATAGCAGAAAATAGGTAAGTTGATAAGATTGATGATTTTTTATCAAAATCTAGAAATCATATGTATCTGATTTTTGATATCTGTTCTAAGTGAAAGATTTTAGATTAGATTTCCTGATGTATAATAAATACTTAATAATTATTTGTATATTAGTAAATGTGGTTCCAATTTATCCTGAATTTAAATCCTTACTATTTTCACTAATCTACAAGAATATTATTATCTTCATGTCCATATATTTAATAATTTCAAAAGATCAGGGACATATTTTTTAGATAATCTGATGCCTATAAGATCTTATTTTGTCTTATTAAAAACCTTGGCACCATTGTCATTTTCAAGAAACACTGAATTATTTTATTTTAGAAATATAACATTTTTCTATTTATGCATTTCTTTGTTTTAAATGTATTTCAAAGCTTTATTACCCAATGATTTTAGTTATCTCCTGTACTTACACAGTTTAAAGTCTCAAAAGTATCTGCTGATTGATTAATTGACTACTTCATTTTATCTATAAATGGCCTTTTAAATAATAATTTAGTGAAAAAGTACGTTTGTGCATAGAGTAGTCCCTTTTTTCAAGTTTTTATTTAAATTCTAGTTAGTTAACATATAGTGTACTATTAATTTCAGGAGAATTTAATAATTCATCAATTACATATAATTCCTGGTGCTTATCACAAGTGCACTTCTTTTTTTTATTATTATTATTTTTTACAAGTGTACTTCTTAATCCCCATCATCTATTTAGCCTTTCCCCCACTCACCTCCCTCTATTAACCATCAATTTGTTCTGTACAGTTAAAAGAGTCTTTTGGGGGACCTGAGTAGCTCAGTCAGTGTAGCATCTGCCTTCAGCTCTGGTCATAACCCCAGAGTCCTGGGATCTAGCCCCATGTCAGGCTCCCTGCTCAGCAGGGAGTCTACTTCTCCTTCTGCCCTTGCCTCTACCTCTGCTCATGTTCTCTCTCTCTCTCAAATGAATAAATAAAATCTTTATAAAAGTCTCTTATGGTTTGCTTCCCTCTCTCTTTTTCCCTCCTTCCCACTTATATCTGTTTTGTTTCTTAAATTTCACATATGAGTGAAATCATATGGTATTTGTCTTTCTCCGACTGACTTATTTCACTTAGCATAATGCACTCTAGCTCCATTCACAACTTTGTAAATGGTAAGATTTCGTTCTTTTTGATGACTGAGTAATATTCTGTTAAATATATCCATCCTACATCTTCTTTATCCATTCATCATTTGATGGACACTTGGGCTTCTCCCATAGTTTGGCTATTGATGATGCTGCTACAAACATCGGGGTGCATGTGCCCCTTCAAATCTGTATTTTTGTATCCCTTAGGTAAATACCTAGTAGTGCAATTGTTGGTTCATAGGGTAGTTCTATTTTTTAACTTTTTTATTTTTAAAATTTTTTTTTAATTTATTTATGATAGTCACAGAGAGAGAGAGAGAGAGAGGCAGAGACACAGGCAGAGGGAGAAGCAGGCTCCATGCACTGGGAGCCCGACGTGGGATTCGATCCCGGGTCTCCAGGATCGTGCCCTGGGCCAAAGGCAGGCGCCAAACCGCTGCGCCACCCAGGGATCCCTATTTTAAACTTTTTGAGGCAACTGCACACTGTTTTCCAAAGTAGCTGCAACAGTTTGCATTCCCACCAACAGTGTAAGAAGGTTCCCCTTTCTACACATCCTCGCCAACATCTGTTGTTTCCCGTGTTAATTTTACCCATTCTGACAGATGTGAGATGGTATCTAATTGTAGTTTTGATTTGTATTTCTCTGATGCTGAGTGATGTTGAGTATCTTTTCATGTGTCTGTTAGCCATCTGTATGTCTTCTTTGGAGAAATGTATGTTCATGTCTACATTCCATTTCTTAACTATATTATTTAATTTTGGAGTGTTGAATTTGATAAGTTCTATATAGATATTAGATACTAACCCTTTATTAGATATCACATTTGCAGATTTTTTTTTTTTTTACCATTCCTTTAGTTGTCTTTTAGTTTTGTTGACTTTCCTTTGCTATGCAGAAGCTTTTTATTTTGATGAAGTCCCAATAGTTAATTTTAGCTTGACTCCCTTGCCTCTGGAGACTTGTCTAGTAAGAAGTTGCTGTGGTGCTGAGGTCAAAGAGGTTGTTGCCTTTGTTCTCCTCTAGGATTTTGATGGATTCCCGTCTTTAATCCATTTTGAATTTATTTTTGTGTATGGTGTAAGAAAGTGGTCCAGCTTCATTCTTCTGCATGTCACTGTCCAGTTTTTCCAACACCATTTGTGGAAGAGACTTTTTTCCCCATTGAATATTCTATCCTGCTTTGTTGAAGATTGTTGACCATATGGTTGTAGGTCCATTTCTAGATTTTCTATTTTGTTCCATTGATCTATGTGTCTGTTTTTGTGCTAGTACTATACTGTCTTCCTGCTTGTACGTTTGTGATATAGTTTGATGTCTGGAATCATGGTGCCTCCAGCTTTGCTTTTCTTTTTCAAAATGATTTGCTACTTGGGGTCTTTTGTGGTTCCATACAAATTTTAAGATTGTTTGTACTAGGTCTGTGAAAAAGGCTCGTGGTATTTTGATAGGGATTGCATTACATACATAGATTGCATTGATAGTATAGACATTTTAACAATGTTCTTCCAATCCATGAGCACGGAATGTTTTTCCACTTCTTTGTGTCTTCTTCAGTTTCTTTCGTATAAGTGTTCTATAGTTTTTAGAATATAGATCTTTTACCTCTTTGGTTAGGTTTATTCCTAGGTATCTTATAGTATTTGGTGTAATTGTAAATGGGACTGATTCCTTGGTTTCTTTTTCTACTGCTTCATTATTGATGTATAGAAATGCAACAGATTTCTGTACGTTGTTTTATATTCTACTGCTGAATTCATGTATTCTAGCAGTTTTTTGGTTAGGTCTTTCAGATTTCCTATCTAGGGTATTATGTTGTTTGCAAATAGTGAATGTTTGACTTCTTTCTTGCCAATTTGGATGCCTTTTATTTCTTTTTGTTGTCTGATTGCTGAGGTTAGGAATTCCAGTATTATGTTAAATAACAGTGGTAAAAATTGGCATCCCTGTCTTGTTCCTGACTTTAGAGGGAAAGCTTTCTGTTTTTCCCCGTTGAAGATATTAGCTTTCATATATGGCCTTTATGATGTTGAGATATGTCCCCTCTATCCCTACTTCATTGAGGATTTTTATCAAGAATGGATGCTGTATTTTGTCAAATGCTTTTTAAAGCATCTATTGAAAGAATCATATGGTTCCCATCTTTTCTTTTATTACTGTGGTATATCAAGTTGATTGATTTGTGTTATTGAACTACCCCTGCAGCCCAGGAATAATTCTGGGCTGATGGATAATTCTTTTAGTGTACTGTTGGATTTGGTTTGCTAATATCTTGTTGAAAATTTTTTGCATCCAGTGATTATCAGTGTAGTTCTCTTTTTTAGTGAGATCTTTATCTCATTTTGGCATCAGGGCAATGCTGGTTTCATAGAATGAATTTGGAAGTTTTACTTCCTTTTGTATTTTTTTGGAATAGTTTGAGAAGAATTGGTATTAACTCCTTTTTAAATGTTTGGTAGAATTTACCTATGAAGCCATCTGCTCCTGGACTTTTTTATTTGTTGGGAGTTTTTTGATCAGTGATTCAATTTCTTTGCTGGTTATGAATCTGTTCAAATTTCTATTTCTTCCTGTTTCTGTTTTGGTAGTTTATATGTTTCTAGAAATGTGTCCATTTCTTTTAGGTTGTCCTATTTGGAATATAGTTTTTCATAATATTCTCTTCTAATTATTTTTCTGTGATGTTGGTTATTATTTCTTCTCTCTTGTTTGTGATTTTATTTATTTGAGTCATTCCTCTTTTTTTGGATAAGTCTAGCTAGGAGTTTATCCATTTTATTAATTCTTTCAAAGAACCAACTCTTAGTTTCGTTGATCTAGTATACTGGCTTTTTGTTGTTTGTTTCTATATATTTATTATTTCTCTTCTTCTGCTGGCTTTAGGCCTTATTTGATGTTCCTTTTCTAGTTCTTGCTTCTTGAGGTTGGCCTATATACTGTATACTTCTTGCTTATGACCAACTTTGCTGAATCTGGACCAACAGGTTCTAGACTGTCTTACTTTCATTTTCATTTCCTTCCATCTATTTTTTAAAATTTCTTCTTTAATTTCCTGGTTAGCCCATTTATTCTTTAGTAGAGTATTCTAAAACCTCCATGTATTCATGATCTTTCCAAATTTTTTCTTGTGGTCGACTTCAAGTTTCAAAGTACTGTGGTCTGAAAATATGCATGATACGATTTAAAATCTTTTGTGCTTGTTGAGGTGATTTGTGACCCACTATGTTATCTATTCTGGAGAATGTTCCATGTGCACTTGAAAAGATGTATATTCTGCTGCTTTATGATAAAATGTCCTGAATGTGTCTGTTAAGTCCATCTGGTCCAGTGTGTTTTTCAAAGCCATTGTCTCCATTGATCTTCTACTTAGATGATCTGTCCATTGCTGTAAGTATTAAGTCCCCAACTATGATTGTATTATTATCATTGAGTTTCTTTAAGTTTGTTATTAATTGAATTATATATTTGGGTGCTCCCAAGTTGGGGGCATAAATATTTACAGTTGCTCAATCTTCTTGATGGATGGATTCCTTAATGATACATGCCTTATTCAACTCTTGTCATGTTTTTTTATTTAAAATCTAGTTTGTCGGGACACCTGGTGGCTCAGTGGTTGAGCATCTGCCTTCACCTTGGCATGTGATCCCGGGGTCCTGGGATGGAGTTCCACATCAGGCTTCCTGCAAGCAGCCTGCTTCTCCCTCTGCCTGTGTCTCTTCCTCTCTCTGTGTGTCTCTGTGTGTGAATAAATAAATAAAATCTTAAAAAAATAAAATCTAGTTTGTCTTATATAAGTATGGCCATTCTGACTTTTGTTTGACATCCATTAACATGATAGATGGTTCTCCATCCTTTCACTTTCAATCTGGAGGTATCGTTAGTTCTAAACTGAGTCTCTTGAAGGCAAGTAGATAGATAGGTATTATTGTTTTTTTTTTTATCATCTCTGATACCATATGTCTTTAATTGGAATGTTTAGTCCATTTACATTCAGAGAGATTATTGATCGATATGAATTTAGTGCCATTGTGTTACCTATAAAGTTGGTATTTCTGGTGATGTTCTCTGGTCCTTTCTAGTCTTTGTTGACTTTGGTCTTTCTTTCCCACTCAAAGAGTCCCCTTTAAGGTTTCTTGCAGGGCTGGTTTGGTGGTCATGAACTTCTTTATTCTTTAGTCTTTGTTTGTCTGGGTTACTTTATATATCCTTCTATTCTGAATGATCACCTTGCTGAATAGAGTATTCTTGTCTGCATGTTTTTTCCATTCAGCACATTGAATATATCATGCCACTATTTTTTGGCCTGTCAAATTTTTGTAGACAGATCTGCTGGGAACCTGATCTGTCTTCCCTTGTAGGTTAAGGACTTTTTTATCTTTCTGCTTTCTGGATTCTTTCCTTGTATGTGTATTTTGTGAACTTGATGACAATTTGTCTTGATGTTTGCTGTCTTTGTTGATTTTGTTGGGAGTTCCTGTGCCTCTTGGATTTTGATGTCTGTTTCTTCCTCCAGATTAGGGAAGTTTTCAACTATAATTTGCTCAAATAAACCTTCTGCCTCTTTTCCTCTCTCTTCTTCTGCTATTATGCTTTATGGAGTCACCGAGTTCCCTGTCTACATTCATGTTCCAAAAGTTTTCTTTCCCTTTTCCTTTCAGCTTATTTTCTATAATTTTATCTTTTTATATCACAGATTCATTCCTCTGCTTCATCCATCCTTGTTTGCAATACATCCAGTCAGTTTTGAATCTCTTGTTTTTATAGCTTTTTTTTTTTTTTTTTTTTGGCCTGACTTGTTTTTAGGCCTTTTAACTCTATAGTAAGGATCTCTCTGGTTCCTTCTGTATTTTTTTCAAGCTACTATCTTTATGATTGGTGTTTTAAATTCTGGTGCAGACATATTACTTATATTTGTTTTTATTAGATTCCCCACCTATGACCTCTTCTAGTTCTTTCTTTTGGGATGAATTCCTCCATCTCGGCATTTTGCCTAAATCTCTATGTGTTAGGAAAAACTGTTATGTTTCATGCTCTTGAAAATAATGCCCATATTAAGAAGAGGTCATATACTGTCCGGGGCCTGGCACTTCAGGAAGTTTTTTGGTGTATGCTGTATGCACTGTGCTGTTCTGTTTTGGCTGCTCTTTCCCTCAGATCAATCCTCTGCAGAATTTCTCCTCGCCTTCAGTGTGGAGTATTTGGACCTGGTCTAATACATGTTGAGTTTTAACTAGATGTATGTGCTTTGATCTGCTTGATAGAAAAGACTAGATCCTATCAGTCCTAGAACTGAAGTTTTGCTGCACTCTCTTTTCTTTTCCTTTTTTTAAAAAATATTTTATTTATTTATTCATGACACAGAGAGGCAGAGACATGGGCAGAGGGAGAAGCAGACTCCCTCTGAGGAGCCTGATGTGGGACTTGATCCCAGATCCCAGGATCATGCCCTGAGCCAAAGGCAGACACTCAACTGCTGAGCCACCTAGGCATCCCACAGCACTCTATTTTCACTAGACTGTGCCTGTAGGGGGTTTGTGCTGGTGTTCTGGGGTAAGGGCCTGCTGCACTGGTTCTCAGGTGGACTTGCCCTTGTAAAGAGCTACCTGCATGGTGCAGTGGGGCGGGGCTTGGTGTAAGTGGCAAGAGCCTCAACTAGGGACCCTGTGTTTCTCATTGAAATCTGTCCATGTTGGTGGGCTAGGGGAGAATGGCATCACCCTGCACTCTCATCTCTGGCGAGGAGAGTTCACTCCTGCCACTGCTAGGAAGCCTCCCTAAAGAGCAAACAGTCCTCTTGTGTCCCACGTTTCTGTCAGAACCCTGTCTTCACCATTTCTGTTTCTGAACCATCTGCCTTTCTGGAGGCATAGTACTTCTGTGTTTTATCTCAGGAACACAGCTGGGTTTCAAAGCTCCAGATTTTAGGACCGGGTATGGTATGCTAATCCTCTGGGGTAGAGTCTCATTGCACTGTGGCTGGCGTTGGTTTGTCACAGAAAAGCAGCCAAACAATCATGGGGGGAGTTTATGATTAAGTGCAGCCTAAAGGTGACTTCCAGGTTAGCAGCTTCAGCAGGTGCCTCTGCTGCTATGCTAAGTAATGGGGTCACTCAGTGCTGCCCACCTTCTCATTTATGCCCTAAAAGGCAGTGCCACTTCTCCCAAATGTACTCAAAGAAGAGTTCTCCCCATGTAACCCAGGGGATCCTCAGACCATGCTGTCTGCTCCCAGGCCTCTGTTTTCTTTCCACATGGGAATACCACTAAGGCCAATAGACACAACCCCAGTGATGGTGTATAGACTTCTAAAATTTTAGACTTCAAGCTCCACTTCTTATAAAAATTTGCAATAATCAGCCCCTCTTCTTTTCCTAGTAAGTAGTTTTGGAAAAAAGTTTCTCTTGTGCAATCCCCTGTGTGCTGCTTTCACTTTCTTTCTTTCTCTCTCTCTTTCTGCCTCCTCTCTCTGTGATCAGGGTTCCCTCCCCTCTGAAGCACCCACAGTTCTTTTCTCCTCCAAATCAACTCTCTGCAGCTCCTGCTTTCCATGATTTGGCTGTTTCTCCCTCTACCTGTGCAGCTTGTTCTCTCAGTCCTCAGATTGATTTCTTGGGTTTTCAGAATGATTTGATATTCATCTGGCTCTGTTCAACAGATAAGGCAAGGATAGAGATCCCTACTGCTCCACCATCTTAACTCTTCCTTCTCCATTTATTTTCTTAATGTGCACTTGCCCAAATTGAACTTAATTGTATTTAAGGTCTTTGATGACTATTTATAATTCTAATTATACTTTATATCATCTATTGAATAACTTGGTATAAGTAGCAGATAAGCAGACAGATTTTCAATTACCATTATTTAGCTAAACATTTAGAAATTAATTAAAATTTTTCTTCATTTGGATCTTAAGTGAATATTTGTTTAAATTATATCTTAATACTTGAATAAAGATTATGTTAAGCCCAGAAATAGTAGACTGCTAACTTGAAAAACCTCATGGTTATGTACATTGCTTTTAGATCATAGAATTTGGGACTTGAGGGGTAACTGAAACATTATTACCTCACTTAATTCTTTAATATGCTCTCTAATTTTATTCTTTTATTGAACATCTAAAGTATACAAATAAGCTAGGAATTGTGAAGGATATGTGAGTAGATTAGTCTCTAGGTGTTAACATTGAAGGATTAAAAAATATAAGTGTATAATTAGAAAGACCATGGTTTAGTAAAGAATAATTTCAGAACACATGCCAAATTCTTTCGTGTGTGTGTGTGTGTGATGGACACGTGCTATGGTATATTCAAAAATTCCCCCTTTTCCAGTTTTACTGAGAAGTAATTGACATATATCAGTGCAGTGTATAAGTTTAAGGTGTACAGTGTGATGGTTTGATTTATATATATTGTGAAATCATTACCACAGTAAGTTTAGTTAGCATCCGTCATTCAAAAGATCCCTCTTTAATTCTGACTTTGTCATTACTGATATTTTTTGGAAGCAATTTCATCCCCAAATCCTCTCCCATTCCATGTAGGCAGACAGAAGGAAAAGGCCAGGATCTTAAGACTTGCATATATGGTTTCATTTGTTCTCCTTAATCTGGACTTAAATTAGAAAGAATATTAAAATGTCAAGTATATAATTTGAGGGAAAATGGAAATTTCCATTTGGGAAATTAGTCACACAAATAATTTTAGAGAAAAAGTAAATATCAATTTATAAAATTAAGTGTAATGCATTTACCACTCTGATGTGTTTCATCTAATGGAGAAAAAAGATTCTTAGTTAACTAAAAAGTGATTTAAAATCATGATTTTTTTTTAAATTTTTATTTATTTATGATAGTCACACAGAGAGAGAGAGAGAGAGAGGCAGAGACATAGGCAGAGGGAGAAGCAGGCTCCATGCACCGGGAGCCCGACGTGCTATTCGATCCCGGGTCTCCAGGATCGTGCCCTGGGCCAAAGGCAGGCGCTAAACCGCTGAGCCACCCAGGGATCCCCTAAAATCATGATTTAAAATTTATCAAAAAATAAAAATATTTTTGCCCACCAGTTGATTTGACACCAAAATTAAAAGTGGAGGAGTTATGTACAAAATCCCCCTACCTAACTAATTTACATATTTAACTAGCTTGCATACATTATTTTTAACTAGTTTACTATTTAACATAGTTCACATCAGTGTTCTGTGTTGTACATGGTTGTGGGTTTTTACAAATGTGTAATGTCCTGTCCTACCATTATGATATTGTGCAGAATAGTTTTACAGCTTTATAAAATTCCTGTGCTCTACCTATTCATCCCTCCCTCTCTTCCTGTGATTCCCTGGCATTCATTGATCTTTTTATTGTCTCCACAGTTTTGCCATTTTGAATGTCATATTGTTGCAGTCACACAGTGTGTAGGTGTTCAGACCGACTCTTTTCTTTTTTTTTAATTAATTAATTTATTTATTTATTTTTTCAGACCGGCTCTTTTCACTTAAAAAAATGCATGTGACATTCCTCCATTTCCTTTTACAGCTTGATACCTCATTTCTTTGTATCACTGAATAATACTTCAACTTTATTGTATTGTATCTGTTCACCTATTAAAGGATATCTCAATTATTGTCTTTGGCTTTTCTTGACAGGTATGAATGAAGTTGCTATAAACATTTATGTGTAGATTTTGGGTGGACCTAAGATTCAACTCATTTGTGTAAATGGTAGTACAATTGTTGGATCATAAGGCAAGATTATATTTAGCTTTGTAAAAAACTGCCAGATTAACTTCTAAAGTGGCTGTACTATTTTTCATTCCCACTAGCAATGAATGAATTCCTGTTGCTTCACATTCTTCGTCAGCATTTGGTATTATCAGTGTTTTGTATTTTAGCCATTCTAATAGGTGTGTAGTGGTATCCCATTGTTGTTTGAATTTGAAATTTCCTAACTACATGATTTTGAGTTTTTATATGCTTGTTTTCCATCTGTATCTCTTTGGTGAAGTATCTTTTCCTTTCTTTTGCCCATTTTGCCAATTTTTAAAAATTGTTGGGTTTCTTTGAATATTTTGGATACAGTCCTATATTTAACATGTGTAAAACACATTGTAAAACACATATGACATGTGTCTTACAAATATCTTATCCCAGTCTGTGGCTAGTCTTTTCATTCTCCTAATGTATATGTACATATAATAAATATATATGTATACATATAATAAATAAATATATATTTTGAATATTGATGTCTGTTTCAGTATGATTTGGATTGCCTTCATTCTTCTGCCAAAAGTCAGTAGACTATATTTCTATTTTGGCGCTCTATATACTGGTCCATTGATCTATTTGTTCTTTTGCCAGTATCATATTGTCTTGATCACTGTAGTAGTATAGTTAGTCTTGAAGTCAGGTAGTGTTTGACCTATAATTTTGTTCTTTAGTATTATGTAGGCTATTCTTGGTCTTTTGCCTTTCCATATAAACTTTGTCACTTTTTCGATATCCACAGAATAATTTTCTAAGATTTTGATTGAGAATGCATTGAATCTATATTTGGAAGAATTGATATTTTAATAACATCAGGGCTTTCTTTTCTTTTTTTTCTTTATTTTTCTTTTTTCTTAGGGCTTTCTTTTCATTAACTTGGAGTACTTCTCCATTTATTTCTATTATTTTTTATTTCTGTCATCAGAATTTTGTAGTTTTCCTTGTTTTTAATTCTTATATATGTTAGATTTATACCTATTTCATATTTTGGGGTGCTTATAGAAATAAGATTGTGTTTTTAATTCCCACTGTTCGCTCTTTGTGAAAGGAAAGCAATTGACTTTTGTATACAAATTTTGTTATCTTGCAACTTTGCTATAATCACTATTTTCAGAAGATTTTTTTGTTGATTCTTTTGGATTTTCTACATTTATATTCTATTATGTTCCAACATATTAAGTAGGAATTATATTATATTCCAAAATTATATTATGTTATATTCCAACAAAAACGACTTTATTTCTTCCTAGTGAATCAGTATACCTTTACTTACTTTTCCTTTTTATTATTGCTTTAGCTAGAATTTCTAGCACAATAGTGACTAAGAGTGATGAGTGGGGACATTCATCTCTTATTTCTGATCTTAGGAAAAAGCATCTAGTTTCTCACCATTAAGTATGATTTTGACTGTAGGTTTCTTTTAATAGATGTTCTTTATCCAGTTGAAGAACTTCCTGTTTATTCTTAGTTTTAATCATGAATGTATATTAAAATTTGGTAAATCCTTTTCCTGCATCTGTTAATTCAGATTACAAGATTTTTCTTCTTGTTAAATCTCCTTATAAGCTTGTTGATAATAGACATCCTTGCAGTCATGCTAGTCGTGTGATGGAATACTTATCTATGAAGTGCTTTTATAAAAGGATGTACCATGTTTGTTGAGGTTGTTAATTGCAAATAAGTCTGAAATTTATTGATTTATGAGGCATAATTCTCTGGAAAATGTCATTTAATCTATACAATTATGGAAGTATAAAATAAAGATGTTTAGTGACTGAATGCTTCCTTTAGTGTAAATAATGTTTTGTATGCATCATTTAGAAACCACACATGTTAAATCTGGGCCATAACCCATCCTAATGTGACCAGGAAGGAGAATTGACACAAATATACTAATGATTGTGCTACTTGCTATGCCTTGAGTAGCGAAGTTCTTTATTTCTGACCTTGAAATATCATCGCTTTTGCTAGCATCCTGAAATAGTAAGTGGCTAAGTTATTAGCCCTTATAAATAGGGTAAGATGAAACCCCAACCCAACACATTTCTTTATGGCAAGAATTGGCTGGAGCTACTTACCAGCTGCTCCTTTCAGTGAATCTTGTTTTCTTCAGTTAGTTATGGTCCCCATTACTGTGGCCACTGTCCATTGCCTCCTTTTACAGTTGAATGGCTTTTTTTTTTCTTATTGTAAAATTAAGAGACATTATGGAGTCATGATTATTACCAAGGATTCAAACTATGATTCCTGAATGCAAATCTGAATATTTCACTACGTAAGTCTGTATGGCTTTAGGCAAATTAAAGTTTCTGTGTCTCTGTTTCCCCAGTTGATAATGATGATGGAGGCAATGATAATGCCATCTCTATGTTTGTTGTGAAGATTTACTGATGGAGTTACTAAATTCTACAACCTTAGTTCACTTAGTTAATATGCTTAAAGTACTTAGAATTGTGCTGAACATACAGTACGTTTTAGTGTTACTATTAGAAACCATTCCCCTACTAAAAGTGGGAAAGTTACAGAGAGGTATTTGAGTCAAAAAAATTGAGAATAAGACATTATTTGTGGATTTTTCTGTGTGCTTATACAAATTGTATCTGTATTGGACAGTTTTAGCAATATTCTAGGTAGTTATAGGAAGTTGGAAACATAACATAACCTGGTTGTCTTTGTGACCTAATTTTTGTAATTATTTTTTAGGTTTTATGGAAGTTTGCATTAGAAATTTTAAATTTGGAAGAAAAGGTAACAGAAAATTTTTGAAGATTTTATTTATTTATCCATGAGAGACAGAGAGAGAGAGAGAGAGAGAGAGAGAGAGAGAGAGAGTGGCAGAGACACAGGCAGAGGCAGAAGCAGACTCCATGAAGGGAGCCTGACGTAGGACTCAATCCTAGGTCTCCTGGATCACACTCTGGGCTAAAGGTGGCACTAAACCACTGAGCCACCTGTTATTATTTACTTCTGTAAAGTAACAGAAACTTAAATAAAATCTCAACAATGAGAAGGGAGCATCCTGAAGATCATTCTAAGCATTCTTTGTATAAAAGACTATCTCTAAATATTATCAGAACATCTACTAATAATTAAATAGTATAAAAATAGTACCAATTCTCAACTTATTCAATTCAGAGATCAAAACAGAAAATCTAAAAAAAAATTTTTTTATATATTTCTTCATGAATAAATGATGCTCAAGATGGTTTCCATCTGTCAATTCCTGGTGATGATAGAGGTAGATTAATCATTCAGTTTTTGAGGTTGTAATTTTGACTCTCTGGGCCACATACTTTTGTAAATGACATATTTTTGAAGTTACACCTCTTTTGGATGTCTGGTAAAGACTATGACATATAATTCATGAAATGTGGTAGAAGAAACTTTCTTCATTAGCATTAGATTAATGCTAATCTATAGGAAAAAAAGTCCATAGAGTAGACAAATATCTACATTATGGGAGATTTGATCCTGAACATTGTCTATAATATTGTTTGAACAAACCTTTTATTATTAGTGCTCATTTAGAGCAATAGTATTTGACTCAAGTGGTTCTTGACTCAGTAGTTTCTTGGTTCAAATTAGAAAGTTGATTATATTAGTGCAACCAACACTGTCTGTAAATGCTAAATTGGTAGAGGTGCTGAAGATTTCTATGAGGTTGTATTGTTATATCACAAAAGAAATTCAACAGGGAAATAAACAGAACAAATACATTCAATAAGTAATATTAGAGCAACTCTACCATGCCTCAAATCTCTTTTGAATAATTCTCATATAAAGGCCATTTCAACACATAGGTTGCTTTGCTAAAATGAAGTTGATATCTGGTAAAGGTCTGGTTTCTGACTTGATTTTTTAAAAAGTTATGCCTTTTGTAAAGTGCTGAATTGCTTATACAGTCAGTTCCAATTCACTAGAATCAGACGAAAGGGATATGTGTTATCTTTTTCCATAAAAAAAGACTGAAGATTTAATACTAAACATAGAATGCCAATTTATGAATATCCAGAGAAACTAGTGACATCACTCACTTCATTCAAGAAAACAAAATTTACTGTATTCTGGGCAGCTAAAATGGATATAAAATCAAGCTTCACTGATTCCTAACATAGCATATAATTTCTCCCATAAATGCTATTTTTACTCTGGCTAGAATGCTTCCTGAAACATTTTAATAAATTTCCTTTTCTTGTTTCTATATAAAATGTAAAATGAACCTATTCACAGAAGAGGTCAGAACCATTGCTCAATTCAACATTCTGCATATTATGTAAAATTATATTTTCAGTTAAGAATAATTATGTTTTAGATATTGTCACTTCCTTTTTACTTTCATCATTGTTCAGGGTTTCTTTTGGATTGTATATTTCTCTAGGAAATACAATTATAATACTGTGTAACTGCATGTACAGAGGCAAATAGCATATAACCAGTTTGAATTGAAATGCAGATGCCAACATCCTAATAATGAGTAATGCAAATATATGTTTGAGCAAAATCATAAGTCATAGATTTTTACAAATTCTTAAAGTAATTGGAATTTTATGTGGTAAAATTCATTAAAGCCACATCTCTATTATAGTTTTAATTACAGTTACTGTTTATTTGCTAAATGCAAGATGATCTTGGAGGTGAGGAAGGCTTAAAGGGAAAACTGTGTATATCTTGTTATTGTTGAGGTCTTAATAGGTGGCACAGTCAAGTCATTAGGAGTTCACTTTTCTGGTAAGACAGGTATAGGAGCTCCACTGCTTAATCCACCGACTCCCTATTTCATTCATATCCAGAGAATTTGAGAACTAAGCCACAGATTCACCTTTAAAATAGGGATGATAATAGGATCTAGTTGATAGAATATGTTAAGGGTTATGAAAAAAGTATGTATGCTACCTGGCACACTGTAAGTGCTGATTACATTATTTACATTTAAAAAATTATTAGTATATACCGTTAAAAAACAACACATTTCTATAAGTATGACCTAATCTATTAGTAAATATTTAGTTTGAATTATTTTTTATTTGCATATAAACAACTTCAAAATGTCTGTGTTGACTTTATTCCTTGTAAGGGGATCTTTCTTTAGTTTTTTCATCTGCATGTTAGCAGAGAAATCTTTAGTGTATCGTTATTAATTAGCTCTATATGTTTACTACTGGCATGATTTCATAGTGGTTCCATTAGAAAATTGGAAAAAAGTAATTCACTCTAAGTATGAGGTCCAAATTAGATGTTAAAATGTATGATTAAAATGAACTTTAGATGTTTTTGTTGAGGTATATACTTTCTGTAGTATCTTGCATTTCCATTTACTATTTTTTCTCTCCATATATCTATACATAAATCATAACAACCCCACAAAACATTTAAAGAAACAGTTATGTAGGTTTTCCCAAGAAACAATATCTAATGGCATATGTATATTGATTTTCCATGGTTCTTTAAGAAATATGTGTACAATTTTAATGAGAACTAGAACAACCTCCTAATCTTAAAATTACCCATGTTGATTAGGAGTAGGCTCAGCTGCTTATAAAAGAAAACTCAAAATGACCATAGAAATTTCTTCCTCTTTCATATAAGAGATAAGCAATCTAGACCTCATATAGAGGCTCCATGGAGTCACCAGGAACTTGAGCTTCAGCTAGCTCACCCTTAACAACCGTTGGTCATGTGGTCTTTACCCTCTGGTTCAAGACAGCTTATTCCAGGTATCACATCTAAGGTCCAGATTTAGATGGAGGAAAAAGAAAGAGGATCCTTTCTCCTTTTGAAGGAAATACCTATATTTGACAGAAAAGTTATTTTTAAAATTGAATAACAATTTTCTTTACTTATTGATAGCCAGTACATGGCCACATCCCCATTGAGGGACCCCACTGAAAATTGGAATATTAAAACCAATCAGCAGTCTCTGCCACACTGTCTTTTGAAGACTACAGGTACATACTCAAAAATATTAAAGACAACTGTTAAATCTGGCTTTGTAAACTAAAAAAAATTGGTCAGGCTATTACAACCTAGTCATCATTTGTTTTTTTTCAATTAAATTGTTATAATAGCTACAATTGGTTCTGCATCATCTGCTAAGAAAATTGTTGAGTTATTAAAAAACAGTAAATGTCATGTCATACTACTCACCTCTCCAATACATCAAACCATTTCAGAGTTCCTTTAAAGCATTTTTACTAAGTAGGTAACAATCTTCAGTTGCAGAGTGCATTATATGGTTTATAAGCAGATAGTGCCTGGCTGTCTGTGAGGAGTATTGCTATAGTACTATATTTGTATTGACAAAGTGCTTCAGTAATTGACTTCTAGGGGAAAAAAATTTTACCTCATACTTTTAATTTTGAAAAAAAAACCCAGAAAAATACTATCCTAAATTTGTTAAGAATTTAAATTGAAATAGCTATCTAATTCAGAAAGTTGTTCATATGAATAATTATTTTTGTTCAAAGTAGCACTGTTCTTGCTTTCTATTGAAACTGATAAGATATGAGAGAACTCATCAGAGAATTTAAAAATGAAGGTTCTTGTCTGTCTTGGTTAAGGGAACCAAGTCATTTGCTTTAGGATTCAAGATCCTTATAGCAACACAGCAATTAACTTTAATTCATCAAGATATAGAATTCTAGAATTTGTGAAAACCTTTTGAGAATATATCTTTCAATTCTGTCATTTTATAGTCGAGGCACTAAAGTCTAGAAAGTCTAAGGTTACACTAATGAGCTAGTGGCAGCGCTGAAACCAGGACTAGGGTTTTACTACTTTTTAATCTAGTGCCTTCTATCTCCCCTACTTTTTCCCCCACCCTCCTTCACTTATCTTCCTTCCTTCATCTGCTTTCTGTATTTTATTAGTGTAAGCATTAAAATATTTGTATATGATACCAGGTCAGATGTAGAAAAGAAAATAAATTTGTTTTGGCAAATAATAACTTGATACAGAAAATAAGGTGCTTATAATGTTGTTGGAGAAGTTGACAGAGAGAACTCCAGGCTGTGCTTCCAGAAATAATTGCAGAACACCATGGTACAGTCCACCAGAGGAGCTGAGACTGCTGCCATACATTTCTCTCCACATCCATAAAACTAATAATTGGAATCTGGAATGCTGGTAGGTAGGCTGCACTACTTCATAACTGCCACTTAACATACATAAAGCTACTGAGTGGACCTTGGAATATTGCAGCACAAAACTCCGTGTATTAAATGTGTTTGCCAGCAGAGCTAAGAACAAAATAATGGCCTCCCCTTCAATATACCTACCATTTTACATGTGTGGCTTTGAATTGCTAGGATCCAATTTACATCCAGAACCCAATTATAAAGAAATCTGTTTAATGTTGTCTCTAAGTTTGCAGCCTCGGGACACCTGAGTGGTTCAGTGGTTGAGCATGTAGTTTGGCTCAGGTCATGATCCCAAGATCCTGGGATCAAATTCTGCATCAGGCTCCCGAGAGGGAGCCTGCTTCTCCCTCTGCCTATGTCTCTGCCTCTCTCTGTGTGTCTCTCATAAATAAATAAAATCTGTGAAAAAAAAAGAATGAAATCTTGCCATTTGCAAAGATGTAGGTGGAACTAAAGGGTATTATGCTAAGTGAAGTAAGTCAGAGAAAGACAAATACCATATGGTCTTACTCATGTGGAATTTAAGAAACAAAACATGAATATAGGGGAAGGGAAGGAAAAATGAAATAAGATGAAAACAAAGAGGGAGACAAACCATAAGAGGCTCTTAACTGAAGGATGCTAGAGGGGAAGAGTATGGGGTGATGGGGTAACTGTGTGTTGGATGTTAAGGAAGGCACTTGATGTAATGAGAACTGGGTGTTATATATGACTGATGAATCACTACATTCTACCCTTAAACTAGTTTTAAAAAATTGGCAATAATATCACTAATAGCAATGTAGTGCTTTGTAGTTTAAAGCAAAGTGTGTTAAAAGGAGAGAAATGATCAGTTAAAGTTAGGAGGAATTGAGTGTTCACTTGTTCTACAACTCTGGACATGTTTAAGGGATTAATTGCAGAGGATTCAGCACCATCCTTTTCATTACGCTACTGTTTAAAGTGTGAAAATCTCAGTTGGGCTTCAGAAAATTGTATGTGAAATAAACATAGGCAAGTAAAATACGACTACTGCTTTAGCAGCTTGAGCTATTTTGACCAATTCGTTGCTATATTATATCAGCTCTTTAAAATAACCAACTAGAGTCCTACTTTCCCATCTTCTAAATATTATGAATCACATTTTGAATTTTCAAATCCCAATAATAATACAGTTCCTGAATTTCTGCTTCTGTCCCTTTCCCTCTTCTCTTTCTTCTTTTTTATCATTATCATCATTTCTTAAAAAATAACATTTTTGAATCTCTGTTATGTGAATGGCCTATCTACAATCACAGATATGAAAAAATAAGGCACTTTTGCCTTCAAAGAACTTACAGTCTTGTTAAAGGGGCAGGACCTTTCCTAGCAAGGACTAGTTCATATTAAAGAAAAATAAAAGGCATGAATGGTAAGTATTAGAGAAGATGAGGGAAAGGAGACATCACGAGTACATTGTTAATAGGAACTTCAGACAGAAATACCTATTTTCATCTAGACTCTAAGGATTTAATCAGGATACATTAAAATATGCATAAATTGTGCTAAACTCTTTGGGCCAATGTTACATCCTGATGGACATTTTAAATAAATTTGTAGGGGATCCCTGGGTGGCTCAGTGGTTTAGCACCTGCCTTCGGCCCAGGGCATGATCCTGGAGACCTGGGATCGAGTCCCACGTGGGCTCCCTGCATGGAGCCTGCTTCTGCCTCTGCCTGTGTCTCTGCCTCCCTCTCTCTCTCTGTGCCTCTCATGAATAAATAAATAAAATCTTTCAAATAAATAAATACATTTGTAATAAGTGACTTGACATTTTTAATTTATGATGAATTAAATCATCTTTCCAAGCAAATTTAAATTTCAGACACAAAATGAAAAATTTCATTCAGATGATAAACCAATTGCAAAAATATACACCCATATGTGTGTGTATATATATTACAAAATGCCAGAAATGTTTTATATACTATAGCAAAGAGATGTATTATGATAGAAAAATCACGTATGTTCCTGCACTTTAATTCTTTTCATACTTAGCTATGGGACCCTGCGAATGTGGAAAGAAAAAAAAAATAAAACCTCAT
Organism: Canis lupus dingo; assembly: GCF_003254725.2. Classification (NCBI taxonomy): domain Eukaryota; kingdom Metazoa; phylum Chordata; class Mammalia; order Carnivora; family Canidae; genus Canis; species Canis lupus. The sequence goes on along the minus strand of NC_064274.1, from coordinate 20,117,012 downwards.
ATTCTTTAATTGAATTCCTGGTAGAAAATATAACCAAAGCCAGAGGCTACAAGCCTCAGTTGACAGTTTAATGAAGACTCTTGAAAGAATGGGAGATTCTGGGTACTTTAAGACAAGCCCTGAGCAAGTCATTACATCTATTTAGACAAAGAAAAGATTAGTGAATATTTATGTATCAGTTACTAAAATACTTAAATTAAATATATGTTTATTTTTTCTAGTTACCATAAATTTGAATTTTTTTCTTTAAATCTATTGGTTATGAAGGCCAAAGATCTTTCCAGTAATAGTGAATCATTTATTTCTAAAGTCCCAAGGGCTGTTGACTTATGACCATGAAGCTATAAATATTTATTATAGGTGTTAAAATGTTTATGCTGAAATACCTGCCTTTTCATTTAAAATTATAAATTCTATTGTTTGCAGAAAGCCGATTTTTACCCAATCACACTTGTAATATCAACTGTGAAATCGTGGACTTTTTTTCCTCTAACTTTCCTATGTAAATGATTTGAGTGTGCTTGTTAGAATGCATCAGGGTTTTTATCCCCCCTTACAGGCTTACTTAAAATAAACCTCATGACTCTAATCCACTCATTTCTGAAAACCATCACAAGTGAGTTTTTCCTCAGACATTAGGATGTATTTGTACCCAGTGTAGGGTTTTGCTCTACATTCACAATCTACTGCAAATATACAGGTAATTAGTGAAGTTCAAAAAGGCAGTGATTTCCTGGATTCAAATGCCAGCACATAGAACCCTGTAACAGCTGCCTTTCCCATCCCCACCAGTGGATTTTAACATGAATTTTACAGCGTCTTGATATCTTACACCATCATGTGTGATTGGAGAAGATAATTCTCCTCATGCTCCCATTGATATAAGTGCATTCTGACCTCCAACAGATAAACTCAGCTATGTTCTCATGAAATTCACCATTAAAATTCTTTTCCTTTTACTCTATGTATCTTTATAACCCTCTTGAAACTTTCATTAAAGTATAATTTCATGTCATAGCTATTTGTAGGCATGATTTATATTGCTTACTCCCATAGGCATAATTTATATTGCTTACTCCCTTTACTATGTTATAACATTCTTACTTGTTAGAAATGGGTTGTATTAATTTTTATATACCTTAATGTTCCTAATACTGATGTAAAGAGAAGACTTGAGAATTACTGGTTGTGCAAAGAATGTAACTTCTTTGAGACTCATGTTTTTATTCTGTAACATGGGAGATAACAACAATGTACTGTTTTGGGGGGGCAATTAAAATATTTGAAAGGATTTTATAGTGCGTGCTGGTCTCCATAGAAGTAGAAGCCGTGATAGTAGTAGTACAAGCAGCAACAAAAACTGCTGGATAGAATTTTTCTTTTTCCGTCTTATAAAGAATACCCTTTTCACATTTTTTTCATCGTTGTTGTTTCAAATCATTATTGCTTTAATGTTGAGGAGCATTGGTAACATGCAATTCAGCATAGTGTTACTGATAAATACAAGGCTTGCATATCTAAATTTGTAAGTATATAGAGTGCCTATTTACCATATACTGCTGTTGTTTGTATAATGCACACAAGAGATTCAGTCTCATTATTTTTAGTCACATTTCCTGTCTGAATATTAGTAGATATATATGACATTAGGCAAAGGAGCAAATTAAGTGAGATGGTATAGAAATATTTGCCTTTCCAGTGCAATCTTGTCGATCCCTTTTTGTCTCACTGGAGCCCATTCTCAGAGAAGCTAAATAGAAGAGCTTGGGGGCATAGTATCTATTGTTTGGTCTCATTACAGTCATTAACTGCAGTCAAGGTGCCTTTCAGGAAGAAAGGATGATAGATAGGCGGCACGCTGACAACCACATTCACTGTCATGGAGAACAAAAGTCTGGGAGGCAGGAGGTAGCAGGAGGTAGCGGAAGGCAGAGTGCAGTGGGATACAGGTGCACGTTTTCCAGGGAAGAACAAGATGAATGTTCCCATTGTCACTGCTCCTTGCATTTCCTTAGTCATTAGTGTGACAGGTGGATAATTGATGACATGACATGGGACCTGTTGTGAAGCTTCTTTCCCCTCCTTTGAAACTACTTCTGTGTCCTTTAAACAGTATATGGTTATCTCATATGTCAGTGCATCTGCCTTTATATCTCAATCCAAGCTATCTCAGTAATGACAGAAAATCACACCACTTGTAACAAGGGAAGATGATATTAAAGTTTCATAGCTGTGTTAACTGCAATTCTCAGCAGTGGTTTCTTATGTAATAATAGGCAAGGTCAAGAATAAATTTATCAGAGGAAGAGAAAATAGCATAATGTGAACTCTCAATCTGCTACAGAAGAATGCCTTGTGGCCTACAGCTCATTGTTTTACTTACATGCTTTCTCGAGTTGCACTTTTTAGATTAAGAGTTACAAAGTTCTTTGTCAAGAAATAATTATGTAATATGGAGCATTTGAATGAATTATTTAAATACTTGAGCAAAATAGCAATGTACAAATCATGACTAACCATCTTGATTCCTTTTTAATATTTGTTTGAAAAATATTGAATCAGGAACTTCTGGGGAATCGATTTGATTTTAATTATATACCTAGGCTTATTTTATACTTATTAATTAGTCAATATTGTCCATCTGGAAATTTATTGGGAAAATCACTGTAAAAAACTACAAAGGTGGAACATATGTCATTGTAATAAATACATGTTAAAATTTTTCTAAAATGAAGAATTCTTAAGATTAGAACTTTATTATTCATCAAAAATGTTACCAACAATTTAATAAAGTGTTTTTCTTGCTTATGGTTTGGTTTCTAACATTATAAAGGATATCTTTTTCCCTCTAATTTTTTAGAATTATAACAATAGCAAAAAAATATACTTTTCATAACAATTATCAATAGTGAGTAGCCCTCCACATTGGGAATACATCTAATTTTTTATACATTAAATTTTACTACTGCATATGTAGAGTTGCTTTAGTATAAACCTTTTAATAAAAAAATAAACTTTTTAATATGCATAACCTCTTCATCATTATAATGACAAGCTTTTAAAGGAAAAGTTACAGTGAGAGAGTATCCATGATGATATAAACCATTTTATCAGTACATTTCTGATTTCCTTATTATTCTCTAAACTATACTCCCATGTCTGAGTCTACAAGATAATGTCTTTAATAAAGCATTATTAGGTCTAGCTTTTAATACATTGCACATGAGATCATAACCTATAACATCCTGGTGACCTTTAAGGGTTCATGAATCAACATACATTTATATATTTTTGTTGACTAGTTAGATCAGAGTTTGTGAGGTATTTTCTTAACTAAAAATCCACTTAGATAGCAATCCAAATGTCCAGAAAGATCCTGAAGATATATTTAGCAAGTCTCTTCTATATTTAGCAAACACACATTTTCTTCCCTTTGTTTCTGAATCAAGATATCCTTCTGGTTTATTTCACCTAGGTGATCTTACTTTCTGCCCTCCCTCTTGTCTCTTCCTCCTTTGCCTGCTGCTTAAATATCAGTCTAGAGATGTTTGCCAGAGTTCTGTCCTATCCTGTTTTCTTCTCAGGTACATAACTTCATTCTCAAATTTACATCACTTAATCTATTTTTCTAATTCTTTTTCTCCTTTGAGCATCGGATATGTTTCTAGACTTCTACTGAGATCGGCTCCTGAAGGATCTTCTGATAATGCAAATTCTGCTTCCCCTATCAAATCCCACCCATTATTTCAAAGTAGAAAATTTTATGTTATTTTTAATCTTCTTTCTTCCTTTCTCATTCTTCAGTTCTATGAACTTGTAAGTCTGTGAATTTGATCTCTACAACTGCTCTGAAATTCATGCCATTCTTTTTCTTCTAAGAGAGAATCACTTACTATCTTTTATCTAGATTCTTTTAATGAGCTTCTAATTCTGTTACCATTGTCTTCATCTGATAGTCACAGTTATCTTCCTAAAGCATAAGTCTGATCATTTCACTCTCCCATTAACTCATTTTTCTGGCCCTCCATTTCTAACATGGTAACATCCAAATTCCTTAGCAAAGCCACAAGAATGTTTCACACTTTGGCTACTGTCTACTTTTCTAGCCTCATTTCCTGACAATTTTTTTTAATGGAGGACTGCGTCTCTTCCCCGACTATCACATATCTTGTGTCTGTCTTCCTTTAATTTGGTTTTAACTGCTGTCTTGAATGCCTTACTTTTTTCACTTGAAACTCTCTTCCTTATCCTTAAATTCAGTCCCCAAATATCCGGTATATATTGCTCCTTTATATATTTAATTTTGTACATAAATTGACTCATACTATCTGTAAATATTTGCAGCTATTTTGACTCAAAAATTTTTGAGGTGTATCAATGTCAAAATCTGTAGATTTTATTTATTCTAATTACCGATAACATTCTGTTGTGTGAATAAATCACCATTTTCTATTCTTTTAGTAAGGGATAAATATGTTTTTTATATGTTTTTAAATGTTTTATATCTTTTAAATGTTTTTTATGTTTTTTCCCCTTTGTATTAAAAAAAGCTACAGTGAACAATCTTGCCGTTGTATCTTTGAGCATATGTGCACAATTCATTAAGTAATTAATGAATTAGTTTCAAATGGCTAATCTGGGGACCTGTGGAGAGTAATGAGAGGATGGTGAAATGTAGACACCTGCCATCATTTTCCAAATTTTCTTTACTTGAAATGTCCTTGTGTGAAGTATGATAGTGTCAAAATTCCCATGTTATGCTTGGCTTGGCATGTAGTTATATTGATGCAAATAAATGTAAGGAATGGAAGATTTTAAAAAAAGATCTATTAATCCAAGTGTTTTTCTGTGCCATGTCAAAGTGTGCTCTCTCATTAACATGCCTAACTGTGGGTGCAAGTACAAAACTTTGAAAGTGAATTTATATTGCATTGTTTTCTTTTTCCTAAATCACAGAACTTTGTCAGTACTTTGGCAATCATTTATTCCTTATAAACCTAATTGCTTTTTACACTGGAGTCTTACTATATACTTGCTTGAAAATTGTACTAGGTCATTGTGTACTGTTCCAAATGCCACAAAACAAAAACAGGTAAGCAACTGTATCTTTACCTAAAACATTATTTCATTTACCCTTCTATTTATATTTTCATAACCTTAAAGTATTTGTTGAAGTATTTTACTAAGTAATACTCCTATATGAATGGAAGCACTGTTGGATACTATAGTGGTCATTCATTTTACTTTGTATAAGAATTGCCCAGGAAAGTGTTATATATATATTTTAGTTTCCACTAAAATGGAAATCCACTGAGATTCTGATTCAGTAGATTTGGCTATATATTTTGAATTTTAAGTCTCTGTCCTTATCACAAATGCTACCACTCCACTTGTCCTCTGGAAATTGGCTTTTTCAGAAACACAGGTTGAGACAAAAGATGGAGTTGTGGTGGTCGTGGTGATGGCAGTGTTAATAATGATGATAATGGTGATGGTAGTAGTTAGTGATGGTGTACTGGTTATGTTGGAGGTGGTGGTAGTAACAGTAGTGATGTTGGAGATGGTAGTTGTGGTGGGAGTGATAGAATGGAGCTGGCATAGCCTTTGGAACCAATAGTCCTCAGTTTGATTCCAGCTCTAATACTAACTATTTTTATCATCTTGGTCAGATTAGTTAACCTTTCTGAACCTCAGGGTCCTCATCTATAAAACAGAGATAATTACCTAATTCATCATTTAGTGATGCTATTACACTGTATGTTAACTAACCAGAATTTAAATAAAATTTAAAAAAAAGAAAAACAAAACAAATAATTTACCTAATTCACAAGGTTTAGCACAATGCCTGGCCTGTAATAAGTCCATAATAAATGCCAAGTGTTAAATATTCCTAAATGGCTTTGTTTCTTTTCTGATTTTGTAATGTATACAATGTATACATTGTAGATGTATACATACATCTTTACAATGTATACAACATTGTAAGGGTAGATTTAAATGGAAGAACATAAATATATCTAAAATTCAAGATCTCAGATTTATAAACCAAAAACCAAGGAATATTTGGAGATCCTATTCTCATTTCTGTAAATACGACTTTAGTGACATTTTAACATCAGAAAACTTAAAAGGCATTCTACTCAGGAGATGTAATTTAAGTATCTATTTTTTGTCCTGAATGAGAATCAATAAAAGGGTCGTATATTAACATTGCATGTTTTGGAGACTAAATTTTTTTTTTTTTTTTGCAATTCTATGAATATCTCATTTTCTCATAGGAGATACCAAATGAAAAACTAGAAAGCTTCTTGTTAGAAACACACGTACATTCACATATTCACACACAAATTCTAGAGCAATTCACAGGGGAACTTGTTAAAAGTGCTTTGCTACAGATGTATCAAATCTATGTCTCTGGAACTAAAGCTATAGAATCTTAACTTTTAAAATAGCATTTGGTGACTTCAATACAGATGGTCTGTACAGGATACTTGGAGAAACACTGGGAAATAGGGAATGAACTCTAGTACTTTAACACTTAAAAGTAACTTACGCTCTGTGAATCTCTCTTTCTGTAAAATATGAAGTGCATATTGGATTGTTACTAATTTCATTCTTCTTGTGGAAGGCAACATGGTTAATGTTTAAAAGCGTGAGTTTTGGAATCAGACCTAAGGCTTAAATCCTAGTTCTGCTCTAGCTGAGGGACTTTAAACAATACTTAAGCTTTCTACATGTAGATTTCTTCTTTGTGAAATGAGAATAATAATTTTAGCTACATTTTAGGGGTTTTATGAGAATTGAGATAAAGGATGAAACACATTTGGAAAAATGACTACAGTAGTGCTTAATAAATTATGTATGTATAATAATAATAATTACAATTATTTTCCATTTCCCGAATATACTAAGTCATATGTATATTTACTTACTGTCACATCAAGTATACTTACATGTATTTATATCTCATATATTATTTTAATAACATCAGGGATTTTACATGCAAGATATATTACATTATCAGTAATTTAAATTAAGTAATAACATAATTATTTGATTATTCAGAATTACTAGCAAATTTTAAGATCCCAAATTTACCCTATTTCGAAAGTTTTCTTACCATTTCAATTTTGTCTCTTTGGCTGCTGTTTGGAATGGTATCAAATGATACATTCCAAGAATCAGCAGGTTTCCAGGTAAGAAGACTAACGCCACTCAGATATAATGAATAGCTTCCAGAAAAGGGCCAATGATACAGAACTGTCTTTGGCATTGACAGGATTTGTATTTCCCTAATTGTGATTATTTTCAATATTAGAGTTAAAGACATCTTAGCTTTTCAGTATAATTTTCTGGAGTTTTTATTTAGCTATAAAAGGTCATTTGTAATGTTTGGAGGAAGAAAGCCCTTCTATGCAAGAAAAAGTTTACTTTTTTCATAAAAATGTAATTAAAATAGTGACACCATTATTTACTATCCTTTCTTATGTAAAATGTGATACATTTGTTGATTGAATTAATTAAACTATAATATTTTAGTTTATTGATATCTGTAATGATTTCTATTTTTAAAATCTGTTTACTTTTGTTGATTTTCTTTTTCTGGTATTATACTCAATTTTAAAGTCTGGGTCTATACTTCCAGCATAAACCCATGGTAATAATAACAATTATGATCATGGATAACATATACTGAGTATTAAGTATTCTTAGGCATTAAGCTAAAAGACTTCACCTACCTACTCAGTTTATCCTCCCAATAAAGAAAATATTTATTTGTAAATTCATTAGGAATTCTTAATTAGTGATCTGTGAACTTTTAGGAGTCTGTGAAATTAAACATGAAATGTTAATTATTTAAGTTTGTGTTTAGCTTTTATTAAGCTCAAAATAAACCTGTGGACTCAAAGTTGTTAATGTTATTAAAGTAGTCAGTAAAAGAATTTTCCTCAGAGGAGATATTTTGTAAAATAAAAATAAGGAAAATCCATTATTCCAATATTATTATCAGTTTGTTCTTACTGCTTATCTTAAAATGATTTCCTTAATTTTTATAGATATGATAATTTAAAACCTATTTTTCTTTTATTCTTCATTATTTAATTTACTTTCTCCTCAAATATACTACTTTCTGAAGTTATATTTAGAAATTTCAACATGGGATAGCTATTTCTTTATTCCTGGGTAATTTTTTTCTTCATTTTTTAAATGGTTATTTTCTAACAAAACTAGGCTGTGGAATTGTGGAAACTGAGTATTAAGTCCTATTTGTGAAGGAATGCTCAACACTTAAAGTCCCTATGATAGGGCTATATAGAACTTGGCTTTTGAAAACATGACAATGAGGACTCGTGCTGGTATGTGAACTAACTTTATCACCAGCCATGACTAGATTGGAACAGAATTTAAGAGCAATTATTTAGAAATTTTAATAGCAATTTAGTATTGCTTTGAAATCCAAAGATGTGATCACTTTTCTATGAATTCACTTTGTTATTTTGTAAGATTTTTAGTCTGCAAAATGGATGGGAAATTTTAAAACATAGTACTTCAACTACTGACTGTTGGAGGAATAGTGGTATAGACTTCTTGGTTCACAAGCTTCATTTGTCCTGTTACAGCAATTAACAGAAGAACAGAAGAGAAATCATAATTTTCTTCCAGAATTTTAAGTTTTGAACTTTATGAAACTAGGGATGATGTTTTATATATTCTCACATATTTTTGAATTGTTGCAATATTTTGCCGGGCAAATTTAGGATATTGTTAAATTACCAATGTTTAGATAGGGAAAATATTTATTCTCTTTTTTCATTCTAAAAGCAACCATATATATAAATTAAGAGCACTAACTTCTATGAAGCATTTTACAGAGTGAGAGAGTTGTGACGTGAAAGTGGCTATTGGTGCTCTAAGAATGAATGAGAATATAGAGAAGGAAAGGAGAGCTGACAGTTCAGTTTTAGGGCAAGTCCACTAGAGTAATAATGGGGGAAGTTAGAAGAACATATGGGAAATTTAGGAATTCAATAGAACAATTAAAATTAAACAATTAAACAATTTAATAAAATAATTAAAATTAGAACATATGGGAAATTTAGGAATTCAATAGAACAATTAAAATTAAACACAATTAAACAATTTAATAAAATAATTAAAATTATTTAAATATTTTTTAAATTATAACTAAATGTTAATAAAATGTTATATGAATATGCATTAATGGAATGATGACAAGAGAAGTCCTTATTAAAATGATGGGAGAGTGGGGTGCCTGGGTGGCTCAGTGGTTGAGCATCTGCCTTTGGCTCAGAGCGTGATCCTGGGATCTGGGATCGAGTCCCACATCCGGCTCCCTGCAAGGAGCTTGCTTCTCCCTCTGCCTCTGTCTCTCTGTGTCTCTCGTGAATAAATAAATCTTTAAAAATTAATTAATTAGTTAATTAAAATAAAATAAAATAAATGATGGGTAAGTGAACAAAGTAATCAGTGTAGTTCCCTATGTGAGAATGTAGTGGAAGTTAGTAGAGGCACCAAGGCCAATCAAGATAGAGAACATATAATGATGACAGAAAAAGGGGGATTAAAATGCTTAAAGTACCTCAGGAAAAATAATAGTTTTCTGAAAAAAGTAGAAAACTAGCACATCTGGAAGTAATGGCTATGTTTTTCATGATTATAGTAGTGCTTTAGATGTTGTGGAAATTAAGAATTGCCACGAATTCTTTCACATTTACTCAATTGGACAGTGGCATCTATGTACTCTTCCGATTTGGTGGGTTTACATATTGTTTATGGCCAATAGAATATGGCAAAAACAACAGGGCATTACTTCTGAGGCCAAATCATCAAAAGTAATCCAGTTTTTACTTTGTTCTCTGGAATATTTGTGTTTGGAACCCAAAGATTCCATGTAAGAAGGTTGACTACCTTTAGGTCAACATTGTAGCAGGAAGCCAAGCCATGTGGAGGAACCATGTATTGGTGTTCCAGGAGGCAGTCCTAGTGTTTTAGTTATTCCTGTTCAGGCACCAGATATGTGAATAAAATATTTTAGATGATAGCACCCCCCAGCTGACAAATGAACCCCTGCTTCAGATTTAACTAGTTGAGATATAATGGGGACAAATCCAGTCCTAAATTTTGGATCCATTAAACACAGGGGTTGAATATTTGTTATTTTAAATCCCTTAGATTTGAGGTTAATTTGTTACATAGTATTAGAAACTGGAGTAGATGCCAAGTTACATTGGGTTTAACTTTTGAGTTAAATTTAGAGAGTGAATTTTAGAGAGTGTACTTGTAACATCTATTTTAAAATACACAGTATTAATATATATTATATATAAAATTTAAAAATATCAGGTAGAGGGTACTATGGAATAAACTTGTATGGTTATACAGAGAGCATTTTAGTATAATACTTTTACATGAGCATTTGATGCATTAGACTTTGTTTTTATTTTTGTATTCGGCTTTTAAGAAATATCTACCTTGGAGTCACCTGGGTGGCTTAGTGGTTGAGCATCTGCCTTTGGCTCAGGCCATCATCCCAAGATCCTGGGATCAAGTTATCAGGCTCCCCATGGGGAGCCTGCTTCTCCCTCTGCCTATGTCTCTGCTTCTCTCTGTGTGTATCTTATTTTTAAATAAGTAAAATCTTTAAAAATAACACCAAAAACAAATAAACAATAAAAGAAATATTGACCTTAGATGGATAAGAATGTCTTAGAATGACAACAAAACCATGGCTTCTGTTTCAAAGTCCTAAAATTTTCCTGTTTTTGGTCCTGCATGTCCTCAATCCTCTTCCCTCTACTTTTTACTTTTTTTTTTTTTTTTTTTTAAGTGTGGGAGGAAGATCAGAGGGAGAAGGAGAGAGAATGTCAAGCGGGCTCCATGCCCAGTGGGGAGTCTGACTCAGGGCTTGATTTAACCACCCTCATGACCTGAGCCGAAATCAAGTTCGCACTTACCCAACTGAGCCATTCAGGTGCCCCACTTCCCTCTCTTTTTTAAAAGCTTTTTTTTTTTTTTTTTTTTTTTTTTGAGGGGGAGCAATTTTAGGTTCACAGCAGAACTGAAAAGAAAGTTGATATATTTTCCATAGATCTCTGTCCCCACACATGTATAGCTTCCTCATTATCAACATACCCCACCAAAGTAGAATATTTTTTAATAACTGATGAACTTAGGGTGCTTAGGTGGTTCAGTAGGGTAAATGTATGTCTTCAGCTTGGGTCATGATCCCAGGCTTCTTGGGATCAAGTCCCTCATTGGATTCCCTGCTCTGCTGGGAGGGAACCTGCCTTCTTCCCCTCCCTCTGCCTCCTTCTCTCTCTGTCTTTCATGAATAAATAGATTTTAAAAAAATAAAAATAATTGATGAAATTAAATTCACATCTTATCACCTGGGTCCATAATTTGTATTAGGGTTCACTCCTGATGCTGCATTCTATGGGTTTGAACAAGTTTATAATCACATGTGCCCACCATTATAGAATCGTACAGAGTAGTTTCACTGCCCTAAAAATCCTCTGTAGTCTGCCTATTTATTCCTCCTTCCCTCCTAACTCCTGTCAACCACTGATCTTTTTACTGTTTCTAGAATTTTGCTTTTTCCAGTATATCAAATGGTTGAAATCATATGCTATGTAGCCTTTTCAAATTCCCCTCTACATTTTTTTTTTTGGCAACTTCTCATTCACAGGTCTCAAGTTAAATATAAGTCCTTTCCTCAAAAAAGCCTTCCTAAATTTACAATCTAAATCAGATTTTATGTTAATTTTTCACAGTGAAGCTTTAATTTTCCTTTACAGTATTTATCATATTTTATATAATTATCTATCTCCATAAAATGTGAAATATTTCATCACTGATACTATTCTTATAGCTAGCTTAGTGCCTGGCATATTTAGGTACTCAGAAAATATTTGTAAAATTTTTGAAATAAATTAATGAAACTTAGTTGCTGTGTACCAAAATGCATTAAGCATATGAATATAAACTAACAAAGCTTATTATATAAGCTATAATATAAATTCAAATTCCAATTTCATTGGTTTATCACACTTAATACTTGTATAGGTGGCCTAACAACACATAGTTTTGTCTTTTATTTTAAATCTAGTATAGTTTATTATATTTTATTTTTAAATTACCTAAAAATTATTATGAACAAGTGTGTTGGATTTCTCTATGCTAAATGATATACTTGTTTATGGAGCATGTTTTGGAATTCCCTTCAAATATTTCGGAAACCACCTTTTTACTTAATTCCTACTGAAGCCTGTTTGGTGACAGTTACTATATAGTTTTTGAATTTCATTCCTGGCAGAGACTGTAGAAATAGTGCAAATAGTCGAAACACTCATAAAAGAAGAATCATCTCAAAATCCATTGATTTGTCTGGGATTGCAGAACTAAGAGGATGGGAACCTCCTTAATCATCCTTGAATTCAAGGTTTTTTAGTCCCCTACTCTGGACCATTGCTTCCAAAACCCTTTCTTGGTAGACCAGGGCTAAAAAAAAGGATTGGGAAAAACAAAGTCTGGAGGATAAGCCTAGAATTCAGAAATTTTGCTTTTTTCATTTCTTATCCATGGTCTTTTTAAAAAATCCCCCATTAATATAACTCTTTTTTCCCAAAAGTACATATTATACGTAGCATTTCTCTTTTAGGTATTAAAATTGTAAGTGATATAGAGAACTTAGCCTTCACTGCTTTCATCTCCATTTTAAAGAACATCTGATAGCACGTACCCTGCGTCTTCTAATACGGGGTTCTCAAATTATTGAAACCTGATTTTTATTTTCCTAGCATACAAATTCTTAGCTCCAGACAGTAAATGCATTATTTTGATATAATTTACTCTAGAAAATGGTATGATGGATATGGACTGAAGAAGACTCCTCATGTCACAGTGGCCTTTGTACACAATCACTAATCCTAACAGCAGGTACTGGGATCCTCATTTTATTGATGAGGAAACTAGCTCAGAGAAGTTAAGTAACTGTGCAAGTTTACACAGGTCATAACCAGCAAAGCCAGATATATCTAGTCTAAAGCCTGTTTCTGTTTATTTTGCTTTGCTTTCCATCTGTTATGAATCATTTTTCTAATCTGTCAAGGATGACGATATTAACCATGGATTCATTGCTGTATTTGTGCTAGTAATTAGTAGATTTCATCTAGGATTTCTTTTACCATTCTAACAATATTTTGGCATTTTAGTCCTTTTGGTATTAATGGAAATATTTTCTGAACATCAGTTTCAAAGAATAATCTTGCCATTCAACTGTATTTGTTTTTATTTTAAGTAGCTTGGCCAAATGTGCTTCATGGATCTTACCAGAAATATGAACCCCTAATCCAAACAAATCTCAATAGTTGACATATAGCTAATGAATTATCTATATTGGTTAGTCTATAAAATGATTGTAATTGGAAAAAATTAATCCAGCTTCTTCCATTTGCAAACTTTTGTGAATTAGGGAATTTATTTAACCTTTTGAACCTCCCATTTCCTCTCTATAAAATTGAGATGATGACAGTAATTCCCTTATAAAGTTTTTCTGGAGACCACATGAGAAAATGCATGTGAAACATGTGACACCATGCTGGACCCTGAATAAGTGTACAATAAATCCTTTAACCAGATATTACTTGTCCTGTCTGTAGACTGAACAATTATAGCAATATCCCCAGATCTGAGAATGTTGCCATTATTTAGTAGATGTTTTTCATGAAAGAAGTATGAATAAGCACACATTTTTTCATCCATGCTGGGAGGTATTTAAGAAATCCCTAATACAATGTGTCACATTCCTCTTTCACCCTGATAGGCTTGTTGCAATATTCTAGTTCTGGTAGTTGTATGTGATGAAGTATGCAAAGGCTCTGGTCAGGGTGTGTGGCACCAGGGTGAGGGACTGAATCACAGTAGCTCAATTGCTCAATAGCTACAAGGCAAAACCTAATTTAACAGATCCATCAATATACTATGAAGCCTCATCTACAAATGTTCCTCTCCCATAGGAGAATCATGTCCAAATTACTGGTCAGAGGCCTAAAGGAATCATATTATGATGAATTGTTGGAAGATGATAGATGTGTTCTGTCTCAAGTTATACTATAGCTTACTTTTCCAATTGTTTCATATGTGTCCACTAGTTCAGATAAACTTTGGCAATTTTCCCCAGATTGGACTTACTATTTATTATGTAGCAAAAAGGGGGCATGTCTAGTACAGCAGGTAAACTATTCAGAAGCCCCAGAGTCATTACTATATCACTGAACTGGCATTGAAACCTATAAGGCACATGTAGTAGGCAAAGCACTTTTCTTTTTCTCTCCTTATTGTGCAGACGAAGCTTTGTCTAAAATAGCTACTTCAAAAATAAAAAGGTCATTCATTCCCAAGCTTTCCAGCAAGCTTCATGAGCTGACATAAAACCTGAGAATGTATAAGAACTCACTGCCTTGTGAGAGTCATCATATAAAAGGCAACTTTGCTGCTTTTTATGTAGTGATCCCTCTCCGATTCTGTAGGGATCTGAAGTCTACCTTTGTAAATGAAGTAATAAAATCCTTGTATTAAGCTATAGTTCCACCTTTAAATGGTTTGCAGTAGTTAGTTCAGAGCCTGCAGATGTTCAATGCAAACTAAATAACAATTAAATGTCACACATGTATTGAAGTGATTTTGTTGTTACACATATATAAATGGTTAGTGAACTTATATTTTTGAAAGGAAGTCTCTAACAGGCCCTTTCCAGTTCTACCTAAGTAGAGATGTGGAACCAACGTGGTTCCTTGCTGTGATTCTCAAACCTTTTGCTTACAGATCCACTTTACACACTCTTAAAAGCTATTGAGGGCTTCAGAAAGCTTTTCTTTTTATGGGTTATATCTATCAATATTTACCAGAGAAATTGAAACAGATAATCTTTTTCAGTATTTATTAATTCATTGTTTTTCCATTGGCTCATTCCTCTCCAAGGAACACAGAATGTCTGGCCAAATGAGTAGGAAAAGAGTACATGGAACAGAAGAGAAAATAATAGGGGCAGAAAACTTTATGGTTTATATTTTAAAAATATTATTTCTGTAGCATATGTGTTTATTTGTGGTTGTTTGTATATTCCTTAATACTTCCATGGACTACAATAGTTCCTGTTATTTTAAAGTTTAAATCTAGTACATATTTCCATACATATGTATGTTTATTAAAAAATATCTGGACTTGTAATTTTTAAAAGATCATTTAATTTCTTAGGAAAAGCAGTTCTCTACACAATCTACTGGTCAAGTTCTCCTGCAGTACAAAGTGTTCCATTAATGTCCAGATTCTCTTAATCAAGCTTGGTAACCAGTCTCTGTTGGCATCTCCCTCCTTATCCAGGAAATACAACCAATGCTGAGATAACCTTTACTATTTCATATTCCTATAAAAACACTAGATTTTCTTTCAATAAAACAGGTGGTACAATTATTTTATAAATTACCCTGCCATGAAAGGTGGTCTGGAGCCTATTTCCAGGTACTTGTCTTTCTACCTATGCCCTATTTTCCTGCAGTTTACCAGGCCATGCTGTTTCTTTACTAATATATGATACACTATTTTTGTTATACTGGCACAAGAATGGATAATTCTGCTTGAACTTGCTTCTCTCAGTACTTTTCAGTTCAACTTAATTAATATACATGGAACTAGTGTTGTAAAGTTATTAATGATTCATATACTTGAAAACAACGGGTGAAATTTATTATAAATTTTTCCTTAAAAACAAAATCCCAGATTTAACTATTGCAAGCATATATCATGTTTAGTATTGATACAACAATCAAAGCACATTATAGCAGATATCTTATGTTGTTTATCATCTCAAAATATTGACAAACTGCTGGTTGAAAAATATGTTTGAGAGATGATAAAACCTGGACATTTTAGAATGAATGGTTCCTCATGATAGAGTTTTTCATCTTGGAATGGGAAAAATAAGCAGATTACATATGTTCTTCCTGTGGAATTTTATTGTTTTGTGCAAGTCATATCTGAAGAACAAGCAGGTGTGACCACATCTCTCCCATCATATACAAGCAGTTTACATGGCGCCTCCTTGCTCTGCTACACAAACAAAAACTGAAAACCAATGTGTTCATAGATGGGGTTTCCATTATTTTAGTTTGCTTTTGAAGTTGTGTCTTTAATAGTTTTCTAATAAGTGGTCTAGTTGACAAGTTAGGTACAACTTGGCTCTCATGGAATATCATGAAAAAGGGAGTATAAATTGGATTGACTGAAGTAACACTTTGAATTTACATAAAACAATGTGGTAAAGCTAACACCTGCAGGTGAGCCGCTCAAATGATTAGTTGGTGATCAGAGATAGGTTGATTCTTGGGCAAACACAGAATGAGATGAAGCTGAAGGGGCCTTACCGCCTGGGATCACCTTACTAGGTGGGTCTAGGGCGGTACCGCAAATGGAAGCCCACATTCCTTATTTCCAAAGATTTTAAAGTTATAGATCAGGCTAATAAATTTTGAAATACAGTATGTTATATTATTCTGCCTTAAAGGATGTACCTTTATAACCATAAAATTAAGAGAAGTACTTGTAAAGCTTATGGTTATATATTTCGGAGGTGGCATATATCAAAGATGACTGGACTTAATTTCATTGCTGTACCTATCTGAATGAACTGATGACTGGCTAGCAGAGTTTACTGAAAAATAAAATACATTTGTAATTCAAAATCATTATACCTTTACTCCATCAAATTTTCTTGTTTTCATTTCAGCAGAATTACTAATCAGATTTTTTTTAAAGATTCTATTTATTTATTTGAGAGAGAGAAACAGAGATAGTGAGAAAGACACAAGTGGGGAGGAGAGGAAAAAGCAGGTTCCCTGCTGAGCAGAGAGCCCACATGGGGCTCCATCCTGGGACTCTGGGATCATGACCTGAGCTGAAGGTAGACCCTTAACTGACTGAGCCACTCAGGCAAACCACAAATTAGGTTATTATAATCAGGATCTTTCACATAATTTTGTTCTATTTGATAGTATTGACTTAAATTACTATTATAAAATAAATAAATGCATTAAAAAACATAACAATTTTTCAAAATTTTAAATTAGGTGTAAAATGATTAAAAATATTTTTTATGTTTTAAAAAAGTTGTTTCCCTTATAAAATGTTTGTTATTAAAAAGTTATTAACAAAAATTGTTATTAACAAAAAGTTAAGTTAGTAAGAAATAATTCTTTCTTATAAAAATTTAAAGTATTTATTAAAATTAAAGGTCAAATACAACATAACTAGTAGATATCAAAATTTTAAATGTAATGTATAGAGCTAAAATTTTTATGTGATAATCTAAAAATCCAGATAAACATTTTAAAATATTTTTATCAAAATGAAACTATAGGGGCACCAGGGTATATCAGTTGGTTGAGCTTCCAATTCTTGCTTTGGCTCACATCATGATCTCAGGGTCTTGAGATTTAGCCCTGCATCTGGCTCCATGCTCAGCCTGGAGTCTGCTTGAGATTCTCTCTCTCCTTCTCCCTCTCCCTCTCCCCCAACTCACAAGTATGTGTTTGAGAGCTCTCTGTTTAAATAAATATATAAATAAAATCTCTTAAAATATGAAAATAAAAACGAGGCTATACAGTTTTAGCATTCAGTGTCCATCTACTTGCCAATGTAAATAAATAATTTCATGTTGATAGGCATAATAATCAAATTCAGTCATCTCTGACATATGTTATCTTCAAAATATAAAACTATAAACTTTACAAGTATGAATTTTATGGTTATAAATGTCTATATATATTCTAAGGCAGAATAATACAACATATTGTATTTCTTAGCCTGATATATAACTTTGAAATATAAGGAATGTGGACTTCCATTTGCAGTATTGCCCTAGGCCCACCTCAAGGTGGTAAACCCGCTTCAGGTTCATCTCATTCTGTGTTCACTCAAGTCAAAATATGTCTGTGGCCAAGGTTGATAGGGACACATACCACAAACCTTCATGGCATTTGGAGGGAGTCACTTTTTAGTTTTGAAGACATAGAAAAAAAGAGATATGAAATATTTCCCTGGGGTATACAGTGTAAGGTCATAGAAGTGGATTTGTAATGTATGGATTAGAGTGTGCCCATACTGAGCACTACATCCCAAGTGAGCAGGACATCCATTCATTCTTTATTGATCTTGTGGGTTTGTGACATTCAAGGCCTCAAGGCACAGGGGCTCCAGGCAGAGGCCCTTCTTGCTGACTCTAGAAGTAGTCCTGAGTATTTTTAATACATAGCTATTGCAACCACCTAAAGACAGCTGATCTGGTAATATATTTTAAGATATACATCAATATATCTTTTGTGATTGCCACCAAATGGGTCATCTTAAAAATATAAAATAATAATAATTGTTACTTAATAACTGGAGGAAAGTGTACACTACTTTTTCTCTTTGTATCACTATGTGGTCTTAAAAGCATATTTTTAAATTTACTCCTTAAAAAAAAAAAAAAAAACACAACAAGGGGCACTTGGGTGACTCAGTTGGTTGAGCATCTGCCTTTGGCTCAGGTCATGATCCTGGGGTCCTGGGATGTAGCCCCGCGTCAGGCTCCCTGCTCAGCCCCCCACTCCTCACTTGTGTTCTCTCTCTCTCTCTGAAATAAATAAATAAAATATTAAAAAAAAACAAAACATGACAAAATATTAGGAGACTACATTGACATGAAAAATAGCATAAATTATCTTCTTTTTTTAAAACACTAGTTTTCAGTATTGCAGCAACATCAGTGATGGATATGCTACTAAAACTGGAGTAGGAAATAAATAAGTCTGCCAGCTGTTTCAAGTGAATACCCCAAATCTCTTATTTGGTGCTCTAGGCATTATAAAATATAGTTATAGGGGGTTTTATACATTTTTGATCTTGATAAACAAACAAAAATGGAAATGTCTTCTCCTGAGATTTTGTTTTCTCTACTGCATACAAAATACTAATGCAAGAAGTTGTCATTTGTATGACTCAAGATGCTAACTAAACTGAAAAGTTATGTTTTGGTTTACTAGTTCTATCAGATCCTCGAAAAGGTAAAAGAAAACTTTAGTGGCTTTTTTTCTACAAAAATTTACATAAATAATATCCCATTAGAAACCTTTACTTAGGAAAACAAGTTTAGTCCTCACATTCAGCTCTGCAACTCTACAAGCCTAGGTTACATAAAGAATTCATAAGTCAGTATCATAAAATATTATGCACATAGGTTTTGGTCATTTAAAAATATTTGTTTGATGTTTGGTCAATTCATGACTTTGAAAAATTTAAAGAGGCAACCCTGTAGTCACGATAGACTTTTAATATTAGATTCAGTATGTTTCACAATAAATATGTTTATAATTCAGTATAAATAGGTTTATAATTCAGTATAAGAAGTATAATTCAGTATAATTCAGTATATAATTTTACTATATAAAATTTATACTAGAAAATATTGAAAATCACCTATAAATAGTGAATCAACTTTGGAATTCTATCAGCCAGATGTAACCAGAGTTTATATTTTTCTGTATATTACTCCAAACTAGATTTACACTAAAAATATATATTTAGCCAACACTGAGTCATATTGAATGAATTTGCAAAGTCATTCATAAACTGCTTTGTTGACTTACTGATGTATAATGCCTATTTTTTTTCATGTCAAAACTATACAGATGCATATTATCATTTTTATTATTTATTTTTTTTTAATTTTTATTTATTTATGATAGTCACAGAGAGAGAGAGAGAGAGAGAGAGAGAGAGAGGCAGAGACATAGGCAGAGGGAGAAGCAGGCTCCATGCACCGGGAGCCTGACGTGGGGTTCGATCTCGGGTCTCCAGGATCGCGCCCTGGGCCAAAGGCAGGCGCTAAACTGCTGCGCCACCCAGGGATCCCTATTATCATTTTTAATCCATGTATGTGTATATTGTATTAACAGCACTTTATTTTGGTCATTATATTATTTCTGTTTTTTCACTATTATAAAACAACATTGAAGGGGCACTTGGGTGGCTCAGTCAGTTAAGGGTCTGCCTTAGGCTCAGGTCATGATCCTGCTCCTTGCTCAGCAGGCAGTCTATTTCTCCCTCTTCCTCTGCCCCTCCCCCCACTCCTGCACACTGTCTTTCAAATAAATAAATAAATAAAATCTTAAGAAAAAAACAACATTCAGATAGACTTTATTTGAATGTATTTGTGATCAGTTTTTCTATTGTTGTTTAATGATATATTTATGGAAAATCATTCATTCAACAAATTTTATTGGCTATTATGTGCCAGCCACTCTTTTCAAGTCTAGGTGGCAATGAGTAAGGCAGACAAAAGTCTCTGCCCTCATGTGGTATATAATCTGGTGAAGGTAACAATAAATTAAAAAGTAAAAAAATATAGTTATTAGATGGTGATAACATACTATGGAGAAAAAGAAAGCATGGAAGTGTTGAAGTGTCAAAAGATAGAGTTGCAGTTATAACTAGAATGAGCAGGATGTGAACTCTTGGATCAGCGTATATCAAAAATATTGGTTTATTATTTTCCATAAACCTTTTGTCAATTGCATTCCCGCCAACATATGAGAGAGTATTTTTCTCACACTATTTTTAAAAAAATCAATCTTTTACAAAGATTTTTTTACGTTTGTTCCAGTTTTTTTGAGATATAATTGACATATAGCATAGTATAAATTTAAGATGTATAGCATAATGACTTGACATACATATAAATATAATTTTAATATGCAAAATCCAAATATTTAAAAAATTCACATTATTTTATTACTAATGAAATTGATCTTTCTCAACTATCAAACATTTATGTATTTTTAATGTAAACTACCAGTTCATTGTACTGATAGTTATTAATATTTGCTTCTTGTAGCAGAAGCCACATTATGTCTCTGCTACTTTTCTTGAGACCAACCATTTCAAGAGAGTGCTAGCCAACTCCCAGCTGCCAGTATCTCCATCTGTTTCCTTCAGGGAGTTCTCCAAAGTTGCAGAGGCCACTCTAACATCCAGCATCTCAACTACAAGTGCCTTAGGGCAGCTTTGTTTGCATCAATGGCTGGCTAGAGTCTTGGTAAATAACTCACTTCCTTATGACTGTGAGGCCTATGTTCTACACTGTTTCCCCAAGTTTCCCTGTAGTTTGAAACAATTGTTGCCATAGTGATGGCTGCTATGATAATATTCCCTTTACTAGCTGTTTTCTCTTCCCTGTCTCCCTTTCCCTGTCCCTTACCTGCTTTCAAATCTCTAGCACCTCCCATGTAACTTCCGTAAACATGTGGCTTCCATTCTTAAGATCAGCTTGGGGGACCTTGAACATCCTTCTCAGACAAAAGTTGTTTTACTTATCCTTAATTGCTATAGGCTTTTTTTTTTTTTTAAAGATTTTATTTACTTATTCATGAGAAACAGAGAGAGAGGCAGAGACATAGGCAGAGGGAGAAGCAGGCTCCATGCAGGAAGCCTGATGTGGGACTCGATCCAGGGACCACAGAATCAAGCTCTGAGCCAAAGGCAGACGCTCAACTGCTGAGCCACCCAGGCATCCCTGCTATAGGCTTTATAATTATCATTAATATGAGCATTAGTCAGTTATATAGCTTATATACATTTTTTTTCTAGTTTATAGTTGTTTTAAAGTGTTTTCTCAGAAGTTTTGAATTTTTGTTAGATGATATGTATCCAGTTGTTTCCTTTGTAATTCTCTGGCTTTTGAGCTAGCTTATAGGTAATGCTTTTTTTTATTTTTAACTCAACTCCAAAGTGTAAAACAAACAAATAAAAGCAATCAAAGCTCTTGATGCTTTATTAGCACGCTTAATTAATTAATTAATTAATTTTTTTTCACTTGGAATTTTTATGGAAGATGAGAGAGGTAGTGATTCAAACTTATTTTCTTTTTATATTGGTAACTATTTTTCCAATATTGTTCCTTGAAACATTATTTGAAATCCAAACTCGCCTCTAGCTATGTTGTTAAATAACAAAATTATATCCTCAGACTTTCTTTTCTTTTTCCATTCTGTGCTTCTATGTGGTTCCCTAATGCCTAAGTCAAAACCTGCATTTAAGAGTGAATCTAATATTAAATATATATATATATGTATATATATATATACATATATATATATATATATATATATATATATACATCACGTTGTGATTTTAAGGCATCATATTACCAAGGTCACCACTTTTGTTTACATATTTAAATTTAACTCTTATGTGAAAAACTTTCAGTCTTCCACTAAAAATATATTAGGTATCATTGTATTACATTTGGACAAAAAGCCCTTACTTAGCACTCAATAAATTGCAGCAAGTGATGATCATTTTAGTCCCTCTTTGTTTAAGGACAGACAGCCTTAGTAACATCAGTAAAATGAATTTTTGAATATTCTACTTAGTTATGGTTCATCTCATCTTTCATAATTTCCTTTGCTTTTAAAGTTCTTAATGATAGAATAATTTCTACTGCTTATATTTTCTCATTTTATATGTGAGTGCATTTTCTCTCCCATAGCCTTTTACTATCCTTTAAAGCATAAATTTAATTTTATTTCTGATTATCTCCCCAATGTACAGAGCTGAGAATAAGGTAGGGAAATTAATCTATAATTTTTGGATAAAAGATGTAAATTTAAGATATTTGAAAACATTGTTTCATTTTACAAAATATCATACATTCTCATATAATTAGCTTATGGAGTAGTATGAAACTGTTGTAATTTTTTTCCTGTAAGAACATGTGTTATCAATTTCCACTATTTTTCTCTCTCTTTTTTTTTTAATCTTTCAGTGGTCAGACAAGTAAAGCCAATGCCAGAGGTGAACTCTCTAAGGAAAAAAAAGAAACATGCTTTATTTTGTTTTTCTCTTTACAATTTAGAAAAGAATTACAAAATGGAATAATAAGAAAGCTCTACATCTTTTTCTTCTTTCAATTTAACTGTAATTCTATCAGTAAGAGACTGATAAATACATGTTTGTAGGATATGGGGTAAAGGACATGCTGTCAATTTTAAGTCTCTTCTATGCTTCGCTTTATTCATTACAATGTATAAATGGAAATATTTGTCATAAACCTCATAAAACTTTTATCATAAATAATATATCAAGGCCTTTAGATAAAAATTCATTTGAGCTTGTACAAATCTGTGATAGTAATTACCATCAGAGTATCCATTTATCTGTTCAAGATTATATATTTGTTTTTATTATTTATCAGGCAATGCAATTTATATTAATAAGCATTATCAAAAATTTCATTTGATATTTTTAGCATAACTATTCATAAAATGTGAGTCCTTTCATATGGCAAGTAAAATTTCCTCAGAACTTACGAGGAGTTAGTGAAGAAACTTCAAATGTATTTCATATCATGTAATGCCAATGTTTTTGAAAATGTGGAAAATTCTTTTCAATAACTTAGGCCTGTTTTTAACTTCTTCCTTATTTACTTTTCAGATTCAGACTACTCTTCCTTAGTTCATGCAGCTTTATCAACTTTTTTCTAATTGTATCTTATCTTTCACTGCTTTATTACCTATATTCTTTGCTTTCAAGCATTACCTATAAAATAATAGGAAAATTTGTGGATTTTTTTGCTAGAAAGAAAATAAGGAACTCCCATAATTTAAGATATAAGTTTATCTGATCAAAATGTATTATCATTCTAATGTTTAAGTGTTCTTTTTAAAACATTTTTGTACATCATTAGGAATCTATATTCAATTCAAATTTTCCATTGATGACTTAAATTTTAAGTGTTCCAGGTAGCCTAATGATATAAATTATAGCAACAGAATTTATGAAAAATTTTCCTCATGATATTGTTTGGAGCTCTCTTATACACAAGGTTGATTTTATAATAGTGATTTAACATGTTAATACTCTGATGCTGAGCACTTATAATAATGCATTCTTTTTCATTGGTGAATTTTAGTCACATTTTTAGGTTTAGAAATTTTTTGTTTTATAAATAAGGAGATTTAAACAATAATTTCTGCTCTGCATTGGGAAACTATACTTGTCCAACAGAAATCATAGATATACAAAAAAAGTTATTGATATATGCAGAATTTAAAAAATTGGAATGCTTTTAAGGGCTCTGGAACTTTACTTTCATTCTTTGAGGCAATGATGTGAGCTTCTCAGGCTTTTCTTACTCTTTTATATATAGTTAGCATACATACTTTATTTTATTTTCCTTGGATCTCTAGAAAGAACATAATATACTGAGATATAACTGACCTGTGCTTTTACAATCATTTGTAATTTCAAATGATTACCTTGACATCTCATGACAAGATCTAATTGTGTCTTATATACTGAAGTATCTGCATTCAGCTTCTTCACCTCACATTGGTAGCCCATTCATCTGTACACAAAGCCCTGCAATTCCCTCTGCTGCTTCCAGCTCCTACTGGCTGGAAACTAACCTTCCTTTGAACTGCTTTTAGCCAACACACATTGGTAAGGCTTTACCTGTTGTTGAAATATGTCTATACCTGTTGATAAATAGCCTTTGTCTCAAACTTCTCCCTGTCCCAGGGCATTTGCCATCCAGCTGCTCTAGCTTTCTCTTGGGACCATTTCAAACTTACCTAGAAACTAAATGATTAATGCTGATTTTAATGGGGAACCTTTCAGACTTTATTTCTTCTCTAAGGTTGGCAGCTGTTATGATTAGTCAGTGCCAATTCTGGCCAAACTATCAGATTGGCCCTTAGGCAACAAAACAGGCTCCCCACCTAGTAATGCCCAAGGGACTTCTTTTGTTCCATGTCCATCTATGTCCCATGTTACAAGAACTTCAAGGTATGCAAAATTTAGAACTACACTGGCCCTAGCCAGTCTATTAGACTGCCAGATGACTCACTTTACTTACTGCAGTTCTTGAACTGGCCCATCTATTCCTGTTTCCCTCTGCCCAGAAATACCAAATACAAGCAATGCTAGCATCTTGGAGGACAGATGCTTAGAGTCCGTCTGTCTTCATAAGGTTGTGGCCACCCAACACTGGGTCCTACCCCAGCCATTGTCAGATAGTACTTAGGTAGGACAAAGATGGAGACAGCTGAAATAGGCAGTGATGGGGAGCAGCCTCATGCAAAGACCAGGAGTTGTTGACTCTTCTGGCAGAGTGGGGGGTTTTTGCAAAGAAGGAATAAGCAGAAGATGGATGGAGCCTGTAGGAGTAATATGGGGTGCCAGGAATGCAAATCTTTGTGTTCAACCTTCTCTGTTAAATACTGCCTCTAATTCATTCACTTCAGGAGAGCTAGTCATAGCATTATTATCAATGTTAACAATAAATTAAAGACAGGCACCATTGCAACCCAAATGAGTCTTCCTTATTCAGTAGGTGAGGAAACTGAGGGCCTAGGAACTGATTTAAAACTGAATGGGCAGTGCTGAGACTGTAACTCGAGCAGCCTGGCAACATGCTTGTGCTCTTAGCCACCACTGTATGCCACCTCTCATTTGACCTGAGAGATCAGCTTAATCCTATTAAATATGAGATTCAGACTTACTGTTGTCATATATTAGTTGATAATAGAAAACTGAATCTAAAAGTCCCGTCTCAGACATGAGATAGAAGGTATTTAAATGCATTTACTGTTAATTTAACAGAAACTGAGGGAAGAGTTAGCACTATAAACAATGTTGATCTGAAGACAAATTCTCTATTTATTGAGACATCTAATACTGTCAATTAAATGGAAGAAATCATTAGAAAAATATTTAGTGTACTTCTCTATGCCAAATCATTAGAAAGAAGCATTACTTGGTGATAGCAAGATCAAAGAAGCTTGCACCAAACATTTCTAAAATTCAACAAATGATTTTGAAATTATTAGTTATTTGTACTATAGTTTAGATCACTCATTAAGCAGTTTTATAATATTTATAATTCTGTTAATTTAGAGAATAAAAATGAATATATTTTAAACACTGTATGCATATATTGATTTACATAAAGCATCAAAACTTTTGGAGTCTGCAGGTGCTTAGGATGGAAAAAAATAGGAAATGCTGATATAAATTGAAATTGTGGAGGGGTGTGGGACATTTCCATAGGTCCTTATGGCTCTCATTTCCATTGTGGACCTATGTTTAGTCGATTTTGATGTATAATTCAAGTTTTATATAGAAGACTAATTTTTCAAACTAATAGAATATATTACATTATCAATTTACCCTATAGAATAAGACAAAATGTATCAAAAAAATGATTCTTCTGTAAGCTTACTGAGACTGCTAACAAAAAGATAACATTAGACTTCATTGAGATACAAATGGTAGGTAGAGGACTAAATTTTGTTATAATAAATCTGACTCCTTCGTGCCTATAGCCTTGCAGTGTGTGCAAATAAATTTTGTTTCTCAGCAAAATTAAAAATTGCTGCTTGTCATAGAACTTCAAGGACTCTCACAAATCCTCAAACCATGCATTTTAATTTTTGAAGACCAAGTAGGGGTCTGCTTCAAGAAGCATAAAGTTTGTGATTGATTACACATACAAAGACCCACAGGGCCATGGATTTTCCAGAAAGGATCAGATCATTCAGTCCAGTGTCTTATTACAAAGATGAAGCAATGGAGACCCAGGGAGAGCAAAATACATCCCTGGATTTAAGAAGTGTTTGTGGCAGGGCTTGGATGGGAATTTATATATAATGGAAACACTTTTCCCAGTATCTATGTTGTCTCCTAAACAGGCTAAATGTAAAAGAAAAAAAAGTAAATTATCTATAGTAATAATTGTTACCTCAATGTAGTTTTAGGTAAGGTCTAGAAGCATTCTATGTAATTCTAGCAAATTAAGTGAAACCATCACTAATTGAACTTCTGCAGGAGTCATGAAGTTGGCCAAAAAGTATTTGAAAGTGTCCTAAGAAGGATGTCTTCCACAGAACAGTTTGGTAGTAGGACATAGCATCTGGCCAGTTTCTCAGAGCCTGGAATGAAAGCAACAAAGTGTTGCCAACCCCCCATGATCAGAAATGAGAGTCTCTGACAATGCCTATTAATTATGTCTTAAAACTAAGTAAACAAGCCACATTCACATGCCACATGGCAGAGGTTAAAATATAAATAGTGAAGCCTAAGGATTCCAGAATATCTGAAACTTTGATAGCCTGGGTGGAAACCAAGAGCAAAATAAAAAGGTTACATGCCACATGGCAGAGGTTAAAATATAGCTAGTGAAGCCTAAGGATTCCAAAGTACTTTGATAGCCTGGGTGGAAATCAAGAGCAGAATAAAAAGATTTCTTGATATTATTTCATAAACTGTCAAAAAAACCCAGTTTCACATCCTTCATCTAAAGAATACTATAGAGCTGAGCTATTTACATTTTTGTATGAGTTTTTTTTTTTGTTTTTCTAGCAAGATGCTTTCTGCTCACTCTATTCAACAGCTGCCATCTAGCAGAGGCTTTTTCTTTTGAGTGGGGATTTTTTTTTAAACCATAGCTATATAAAACAATAGGCCACATTCAGTTCTCCGTCTGTCTTTTATGTCCTTTTGGATCGTTTAAGGAGCCAACAATTTATTTATAAGCCCCATATTATACTCAAAATAATATTTGATGAACACTAGTTTTCAAAGTTATCAGAGAAGTTACATAACTGTACCTTTAGAATATGAGAAAAAGCACCAGTGCAATTCCTTGTAACTATCTTGACCCTGCTGAGCCATGCAGTTTGCTTGTATACTTTATCCAACTTTGAACATGACATGCAGGAAACAGAAGATGACAGCAGCTCATCCAAAATCTAGTGTTGTCACTGACAAAAAGCTTTGATACATCTAAATCTGCACTTGAGAGGAGGGACGCAAAGTAAATTTACCTTTCTTGACTAAAGGTTCCAAATGAAAAGGCTTTAGAAAATGAGGAAACTAAAAAAATTATTACTGATCTGTTAATAGTGCTTTGGTAAATCACTTTGGTGGCTCTTCATATGAGAGGGTATTGAACATTCCTGCTTTCCTCTGGGTGAGATCGGCTTAATTGAAAAATAGATCATATTGTGCTCAGGGTCCCCAACCTCCTAAGTGTCACAGTTAACCTGGAATGTCTCATGAGTGACTACAACCATTTGATGTTTGCTTTTTTTCTGATTCTCTCAATTTGGTTTTAAAAGGTAGGTCATATAAAATAATACACATTCCTCCAGCACTGTGTCCACAGTTCATCAGAGAAGATAATTTGCAGAGTGTTTATTTGTTCCTTTTCAGGTGCTTATTGGCTTGGCTGGGGACTAACCAAAGGTAATTCTTTTGTCAAAAGCAGGGATGCAGGACAGCGAGAATGCTTATTCATGAATTCTTGTGACAATTTGTGTTTTATTTTGTTTGAAAGGGAAAGGAACTAATAATATCCTGATGCTTTGTGTGTTCTAAAAGCTTTAAAAAATTTTCTCATTTTATTGTCAAGAAAAATATAAGGCAAGTACTTCTTTTAAATAATATATACATACACTTGCCATATTAAGATGAAAGAGTTTTACTAAAGTTGTATTTCAAAGGTTTTAGAAAGTCAAAAGATCAGGGGTCACATCAAATGATCCTCACATCTTTAAATTTCATTCTCTTAAGTTATAGGATGGCAGGACATGAACCTTGGCATACTGGTTCAAGTCTAGATTTTCAGGTTGGAAAATTCTTGCAAAAGATAAAAAAACACTTTCAAGATATTCATCTACAATGTTTTGGGTAATTCAATATATCTGATTTCCTGGTGATTCCCAGTTTGTGTGCCTCAGTTTTCAGTCTACAAGTACTGTTAGAAAAGTAAATATGGTTGAAAATAAAGTGAGTTTTACCAAAATTATCTTTGGAATGGAGGAATTCATCTCATATTCTCTTATACTTTATATACTCTTGAAATAAAGTTCCATTAGAAAAGACACATTAATTTAATACAACTTTAATCACTGCTAGATATGTGTGCTCATAGAAGTTAACTGAAAGAGCTCCATAAAAGAAAAGAGGCAAAGAAATTATACATTAACTTAATAAATATATCTAGACACATGGCCTCACAATTGTATAATGTTGTTGCAAACAGGCCATTTAAAGTAAATTAAAGAACAAAACAGTTAAATGGTTCTATTGTTGAAATTACTTTTGTAAAATGCAGAATGAATAAAGAAAACACGACTATTATGCTATGATACACAGATAAGTATTTGTGGCTTCAGATAAAAATTACCATGACAGTATCAAAATTTGTTTCAAAAATTGCTGTATTTTAAATTACTTAGATGGAAGTGAGGATAATAAGCTCCAGGAAACTGTTACGTGACTAAAAATGTAGCTATGCCATGAGAAAGCTATTAATGTCTAAAATGCATGTAAAGAGTTTTAATAGAACTATTTCATAAAATGTGAGAGCAGAACCAAAGAAATTCTCCATTACTAATTTAAATAACCTCAGTAGAAGATTGAGATAATTTTTGCAGTGTCTTTAAAAGGTTATGAATTAAAATCAAAGTTCCTTTTTAAAAATTGTGTCATTAAAATTTCTATTAGACTACAAGTTCCATGAGGTCACATTCTGGTACTTTTGATATGTAACAGACATTCAGTAAACATTTGTTGCATAAACAATGATTTGACTGATTCATTCATTCATTAAACATGCATCGTGCTATACTGGTCTAGCCATTTTTCAAAGTGATGATAATATTGCCTTGATCTGAAAAGTTCTGTTGTTGTTCAGCCATTTTGAATTTATTTGGCCATTATTCTTAGAGGTTTAATTTTCTCTTGTTTTGATTATCCTGTTCCTTTCTAAAATTTCAATTAAATTATTACAGTGACCCAGGATGTAAATTATAAGAAGATTCATATATAACATTAATTTTATTATATTTTATTTATTGTATTTTTTTCATTTTTAAATTAAGCAGTTCAGAAATAGAGAATTAAGGTAATGGCTCTATTCCTTGTGATTAACTGACCACAAGTAAAATGATTTCGTCCCATTTAGTAAGTCACTTCAAATTTGCAATGACCTCCATGAAAACCAGTTACATTTTTTTTTTATTTTTCTAGAAAATGTTTTATCATTAAAATGGGCATAAAGTATTTTTACATCTTCAATTCTGAGAAACTGATAAAATAATTTAACATCTCTATGTGTTTTGCTATAATTCTATTTATGGATCAAAAATTATCACAGATATATCAAAATATCAAAATAATATCAAAAGCATATTTTATATCTTATATACTTTGCCAAATGCTATTTTCATAAATTTTATCAATATTTCCTAAAAATAAATATATTAATATATTTTCACAAATATGTGATATTAAATATATTAGTGTATTTTTCATTTTTCACAACTACTTTGTTGATATATCCTAGATATTCAATAAATAAACTACCAGGAATTAGTGTATTACATTAGCGCATCCCATTCTTTTTTTTTTTTTTTAAAGATTTTATTTATTTATTCATGAGAGACCGACAGAGAGAGGGAGAGACAGGCAGAGGGAGAAGCAGGGAGCCTGATATGGGACTCCATCCCATGAGCCTGGGATCACGACCTGAGCTGAAGGCAGATGCTAAACCACTGAGCCATCCAGGTTCCCCCCTATTCTTATTTTTATACCAAATTGCAGTTTATATTTTTCTAAAAATACTCTACAAGCAGATACCAATTTAAAATCTATGGATCTATTTATGTTGAGCAGCAAAAGTCACAGGCACATAATGGTCATTTGTCAATATTGCCAATAAGATAATTTGGAGAGAAATCAGGATTATGACTTATTGACCATAGCATAAATAGATTAAATACTAAATAAAATCTCTTTAAGTTAAATACTAAATAAAATAAAAAAGAAAGAATAGGTATTATTATTTTACCAACATAATCATGCTTTGTTTTTAAAAGACTATACCCGTAACTTTCTTGTGTCTTATTTACTCCTACAATGATGAAAGTGATTTATAACTAAAGACTTAAAAGGAAAGATATATACTAGTTGTCATTTCATCCCTTAATATCCACAAATATTACTGATTTGTGAGGAAAATATGAAATAAAGCAATGTGATGAATTGTTTAGATGTCAGTGAGTTTCTTTTGTTATTATAGTACTATAGGGTATCTGTATGTGTGTTCAAAATATTTTCCTTTTTTTTTTCATTTAGACATATAAAAGTAAGAAGTGAGTTTTAGATTTTAAAAAATCTCTTTATATACCCATTCTTGTGTCACAGCCTACGATTATGTGAAATGGATAATAGTAAAAGTTATAATGAATTAGAAAATTAGATATAATTATTTCCTATTTTTTCCTTCATATTAGTTCTAAGATGCTCTGTTCTAGATACATAATAGAAATACCAAAATAGAACTGACAGATAATGAACATCCATGAGTATACATATATATTTGTGTGTATGTGTGTATATACACTTGTGCTATGATGCATCATGAATATTGAAAAATTGATTCACATGATTAACGTCAATTAGAAGTAGAATTATTTTGGGACACCTGGGTTGCTCAGTGGTTGAGCGCCTTTCTTGGGCTAAGGGCGTGATCTCGGCCAGGCATGGAATCCCCCATCAGGTTCCCTGCAGGGAGCCTGCTTCTTCCTCTGCCTATGTCGCTGCCTCTCTCTCGTAGTCTCTCATGAATAAATACATGTTTTAAAAAAGTCATACATTGATATTCCATAATTAAATTCTCAATGTGATAACTAGGTAAATCTAGAAAAGATACAATAACACAAACCTTGAAATGTAAATGGATGACATCATTGAATAATTTATAAAATAGAAAGACTAAGGAGGTGAATTTGCCACTTCAGATTCTAAATGAAATTTCAAAGTTACATTAAAAAAATGTAGTTTTGGGTCCTGACAACTGAGAAATCACAGAAATTGCTTAATAATGTATAGGAATGTGATAAAATGTATACTTGTTAAAAATTTTCTCATTTCATATGACAAATCCATATGTATGCAACATGATTTAAATATTGAGTTATATGTATATAAAATTATAACATCATTAATAATATTTTCTTAAATATTCACGATAAATATCTGTATGTATATGTCTATATGTCTGTTTACCTAATCTACCTGCCTGCCTATCTATCTATTGATCTGTCTACCTATCTACCTACCTATCCACATGCTTTTAAATATAATTAAAACAGTGGCTGGCATATATCCAATAAATTGTTGTTGAATGAATAATTGATAATTCTTTCTTCACTGGCATTTTTGCACTATATTATTGCTACAGGCATTGATCCTATTCCACATTCCCTTCTAGACTTGAGCACACTAAACACCAGCTCTGTCTCTCTGCATCTTTATATTGTCATTCTTTTTTTTTTTTTTTTTAAGTTTTTTTTTTTTTTTTTAAAGATTTTATTTATTTATTCATGATAGTCACACACACAGACACAGAGAGAGAGAGAGAGGCAGAGACACAGGCAGAGGGAGAAGCAGGCTCCATGCAGGGAGCCCGACGTGGGATTCGATCCCGGGTCTCCAGGATCGCGCCCTGGGCCAAAGGCAGGCACCAAACCGCTGCGCCACCCAGGGATCCCTATATTGTCATTCTTGAACACAGTGCCTAGTACAAACATTTTTTGTTGGCTCATATTAGTTATGATATAACTTTATAAAAGATATTGGTTTCTGTGAGTCAATAAATGTGTAACATTCTGTCCTTGAAAACTGAATATTTTGTGTGTGCATTGCATTTCAGAGGAAGGATTTAAGATTATAAAAATATCATATTGACACATGTAAGTAAAGCATTGGGTCATATTAGGTAATTTGATTTTATACTTAAATTATGAGTAAATATCAATACAAATTTATGATTTTATTAGGATTTTTTATTCTTATTATGAATATTAACTGGTATTTAGTCTTTATTATATTTTGGTAGTTCATCTTTCCAATGTGGCCATCATCTAATCTATTTACTCTTCCCATGCCAGTGGGAAGCTCAGAAATAAAAAAAACAATAAAGATATTAAACTTTCTGTGAAATTTTAGTAAAACTAAAAACCAAAATATGCTCTTATTGCTTGTATATTTTAAGCTTAACAGTGATTTAACAATGGAATGGGATTTATTGTCATAAAAATTGTGTCTTGGTTTTAATTAACTTTTTTGATAGGGGTACAAATCAAAGAGTCAATAAGGGAAGATGGATTTTGTTGTTCTTAAATGGCTAGATTAAAATAAGGACTATTCTAATGTTATCTCCTTGGACAATGTGATGTATTTATGTGATATATTTGTTAGTATAAATCTGATTTGGGGATAAGCTTTTACATATAATGAAAAGTATCTATTCAAGATAGGACTTGTCTGATGTTTCTGTCTTTCATTAAAACATTTCATCTATCTTTTTTATTTCTATTATAAATTGAAGAACAGCAAAGAAAAAATAGTCTATTTTTCTCATAGCACATAGCCTTGCATTGTCAGAAATGTCACAGGTTAATGGTACAGCTCAGCTCCATTCATCTTATGCTGACAACTCAACCAACCTAGCACAATCTAGCAAAAACATTCTTCTTAGACCAGGTGACATTCTCAGCCTTTGTTCTTTTAATATGGTAGCCATGAGAGCATTTAGTGTACAATAACTTTGTACAGAAACTTTTTTCTTTAGATTTCTTCAATATTTTCATAGACAAAAATTTTTAGAATTTAAAAATCATTTCTCAAATATAAATATAGAATACTCTTACTTTCAACTAAACTGAAGATTATCTACAAACTATATTTTTAAAATTTTTATCATTTGAAAACTGTAAAAAAAAACCCACAGAATACATTTGTAATTTTCTAACTTTTTGATTGCATAAACATAGTTATAATTTAATACTAAATAGTTAAAGTTAATGCCAGGATTGATAGGTCTTGTAAGCATTGTCTAGATACCGTGGTAAATGAGTCAGAGTATTTTTGAGGAATTCTCACTGTGTTGATAGATATTTAAACAATTTATGATACTTGAATATTTCTAAACCTATTTCTTTGTTATGACTTTGATATTGAATAATAAAATATTCAATGTGCCTTCTCTGAAAATGTAATAATCATATTAAAATAGCAACTGTAATACTTCTTTAGTTTTGATTGCTCAGTTTTGATAAGATATATTTTTCCCTTTGTAATAGAAAATCAATTTTTTAAAAAGGGCAAACAGTATTTTGGTTTTAGGAACAAAATACACATAAATATATGTGTATATCTTGCTGTCATTTTCAGAGCAGTTTTTTCATTTTTTAAATAAAGAATGCAGTCCAAATGTGTCTCTCTTGACTGATCACAAAAGCATAAACACTTGTCACATTCTATCTTCATTGTTTTTATATGGTCAATTTTATAAGTTCTCTTATTTAATTTTTCTTACTCATCATGTAGTCTGTTAACTCTGAAGACCCTGAGTTTTTTAAAATAAATTTTATAATGTTATTTTTTTTGTATTTTATAAGATTTTTTAGGATTAATAAGGCAGAAATTATTAGCCATCCTTGATTTTGAATAAGATATGACCTTCTCTGATAGAGCATTTTCTCATAACTGTAACATTTTTACACTGTCCTTAACTATTTTTATATTTTTGCTTTAAATCCATTATTTTTACAGAGAAAAAGATATTTTTGCTGAAGGAGAAATGTGTTTTATATATATCTGAATTTCAGATTAGTATTCTAATAAAATGTGAGCAGGATGTAATTGTGATTTAAATGCATGCATAAATAAGAGATGCTAGATAATTTATTTTCTATAATTAAAGAAAAATCAAAAGAATATAACATTGGGCCAAGCAGTATATTCAGTTTTCAAATACAGTATGGTAATTGATGTCGTTTTCAAAAAATTGAAGTGGGCAGCCCGAGTGGCTCAGTGGTTTAGTGCCGCATTCAGCCCAGGGCTTAATCCTGGAGACCCGGGATCAAGTCCAACGTCGGGCTCCCTACATGGAGCCTGCTTCTCCCTCTGCCTGTGTCTCTGCCTCTGTCTCTCTCTGTGTGTCTCTCATGAATAAATAAATCTTAAAAAAATAAAAAAAAATTGAACTGGTTTTGTCCTTACTGAATTGTAGCTAATGGTACTTTAACACAGTGGAAGTTGTATGGAGTCGTTAAAGTTGCTTCAGATATTCTCTTGAGAGTATAGTATATAGTATAGTAAAGTAAGATAACCACAGTTTTTAAATTTCAGAATTAATAGTAACTCTAAGATGAATCAATTCAAATAGAGCTTCTTCTGTGCTTTTTCTGTTTTCGGTGAATCTAAGCATTATTTTGTATTTTTTTTAATTTTTATTTATTTATGATAGTCACACACAGAGAGAGAGAGAGAGGCAGAGACATAAGCAGACGGTGAAGCAGGCTCCATGTACCGGGAGCCCGATGTGGGATTTGATCCCGGGTCTCCAGAATCATGCCCTGGGCCAAAGGCAGGCACTAAACCTCTGCGCCATCCAGGGATCCCTATTTTGTAGTTTTGCAGCAAAATTTATGTATCACACTGTATCATCATTTTGTGTTTTTGGATTTGGCCAATGTATTTCATTACTATTTTGCATTGATAAATTGAATTAGTTTTGTCTGGAAAATGTTTGCATATTTATATGCAATATAGACTAACATCTGGTGCTTAACATGTAGAGAATTATTAATTTATTTCATAACAACTCAATTAATGTCAGGGAAGATTGATTCATTGTCTGATTAACAGTTTGATATTGTCTGTGGATTAATAGGCACATCAGCTCCACATGCAGTTTTTCAACGTTTCTGTGCTTTTACAAATTCTATTTCACTTACAAAATTTCCTTTTATTTTGGTTATGTTAATGATTATTCTCATCTTGTTTATTTGGCAGTCCTAATCCTTTCATTCTGTTAGTCCTGTCATATTTCAAAGTGTTGAAGGTAATCTCAGATCTTACAGACAAATATGTATTATTTTGTATCCAAATTTGTCTGTAGTCTTTTCAAGATCACTGCTTCTTGGAACCATTCTGCTTTTTCAGATATTCATTCAAACAAAATTTGTGGAATACCTACTTGGTACAAATTAATAGGCTCATGAATTCATTGTATTGGCTTAAATCATTCTTGAAAATTTTTTCTGTTGTTAAAGTGTTCAAGATTTAGAGTTAAGTGCTAGAACAAAGCCATTTTTTCCCATTATCTTTGTTTTTCTTCTCAAGGACTCTGTCAAACTTTCTGTTGTTTTTTTTTTTAATACAGTTTTTTATCTCAACAATTGCCAGCAATATATTCAAATAGCAAAAATGGTAAAACAACCTCCAACATTTTCCTTTTTATGCTATTAATGAGAGTCATTGATTACATGTGCCCTTTGCTCAGATGTATTACTGATGGTACTTTCATAAAGTAGTTTGTCTTCTTATAAAAAATTTAGATTTTAAATAATTACCTGGCTCACGGTGCCTGGGTGGCTCATTTGGTGCAGCATCTGCCTTCTGCTTAAGACGTGATCCCAAGGTCCTGGGATCGAGTGCCACATCGAGCTCCTGCTCAGTGGGGAACCTGCTTCTCCCTCTTCTGCTCCCCCTGCTTGTAGTCTCTCTCTCTCAAGTAAATAAATAAAATCTTAAACAAACAAACAAACATAAATAAATAAATAAATATCTGGCTCTTTCAATAGCACATGTTACTGATGGCTTTCAAGGTTTATTATTGTTGTTGTTGTTACTATGACTGTCATGACCTTGTGACTCTAAATTTATTTTTTAATCCCCTGCAGTCTATGCTATTCATGGTTTACATACTGAACTACAGTTTATACATAAATATGGGAGATCAAAATCAGATAATATTGTGATACTTGAAGATAAAAACGTCAGTTACAGACAAAATATTTCCAAAGTCTTTTCTTTGGAAGAGCAGTTGGGATTGCTCAGAATACAGTATAGATTCTGGCTTTCAGAAAAAAAAAAATTAATCGAACTTTAATTTTTTAAAGATTTTTAAATTTTTAAAATTTATTTAGGGGGAGGGAGGGTGGGGGAGAGGAAGAGAGAGAGAGAGAATCTTGAGCAGCCTTCTCACTGAGCACAGA
The DNA here is from genome assembly GCF_003254725.2 of Canis lupus dingo. NCBI lineage: Eukaryota > Metazoa > Chordata > Mammalia > Carnivora > Canidae > Canis > Canis lupus. The sequence continues at coordinate 20,079,822 of NC_064274.1, read as the reverse complement.
GCCTGACACAGGGCTTGATCCCATGCCCCTGAGACAATGACCTGAGCCAAAATCAGGAGTTAGTTGTTCAACCAACTGAGCCACCCAGGCGCCCCCAGCAAAAAATTTAATCCAGAAGCAACTTGGCCATTACAATGCACTAATAATATTTTATGTACTAAGAACAAAAACTATACCACCAGTTTTACTATAGTCCTTCAATGATTTATTGCCTAAGAGATTTTATTTATCCAGATATGCCACTGGGAATAACAACCAAGTTCACATATGCACATATGGTAATAACTGAATCTGATATCTGTTTGTCTAGTAGTAGTTGTAAGATAAATCCATATTTCAGATATATTAAAATGTGAAAAATACATTTCTTAGAATAGATGAAATACAGTAATGCATATGAAGTGCTAAGCACAGTTCTGGACCAACAGTTAATAAAATATTAGTGTATTATTATTGAAAAATAGGAAACACAAATTGGATGTGTATTTGACTTTTCTTGTTGCAAACTTTAAATTTAGTTTTGTTAATATTTATTAAGGATGTTTGCAAAAATCTAGACTTGTCAACCAGAAGTGTGTAGTTTAAGTTATTCATCCTGCCTGGCACAGCTTTACATTTGAGTTGCTAAATGGCTGCTGAAAAATAGACCCGTGCGTGCGATTTACCATCTATCTTAAAAGGGAGATCTTAAAATGTCTTATTGAACCTTGCCAGGCTCTTATTGATAATCCTGCTAAAATCAGGAGCCATATCTATTAATAAAGAGTTCTCAAGAATGGTGTTTCTCTCACTATAGTATACACTGTGGAAAACAAAACATATATGTGTAAATAATTCTGTCCTTTAAATATTTTATTATGTAACATAAAAAGAAAGAGGAAAACTATTTTTGTAAATATTTGGCTAATTATAGAATGTCTCTCAGTATGCATGTACAAGAAAATGTTTCAAGATACTCTATATTGTGTTCTATATTCTATCTTACCTAAGAGTTTCAGAAAGGCACAAGTCTCCTCACAGCAATACTTTTCTTTCTAATTTAGCTTAAGGAGGTTAAGTATCCTAGCTTAAATAAATGGATTAATATAGAAAAATTACTTTCCAGTTTCATTTTTTAAAACAATTTTGGTACACTAGATGCCCTACTAAAATAAATATTTTTCATATTTTTAGGATTCCATATTGAACAGGGATTTGCAATGAATCTCAAGGGGATGAAACTTTAACACCTAGAATATTGAGTGGTTCCCTTAAATGTTTTGACTTAGTGGTAGGATACTTTCCTATGTTCTTAAAATCCTCAAATATGGGTTTTTTAATTTAGCATATAATCATACTCATATTTTTAACTTTATAAATTTGATGAATTTAAAGCTGTGAGGTAAAAGAAAATGAAAAAGGAAGATGAGAAAAAGAAAGAAGAGGAATCCAACATCTTTGATTAAAAATAAATTTATTTGGAAATGTTGAGACCTTTATTGGCTATTACAGTTTTTAGGAAATTCCAAATGAATGAGACAGATCTTGCACTGGTGAGGGTCAGAGTTAAAAAAAGAGACACCCGTGTCCTGACTATTCACTAGCATAAATTATGACCTAGCACAGGTGTGTACAAAGAGCAGATGAGTACTCAGATTTAGACGATACCAATTCTGTTTTGCCGAGAGCACCAAAGAGTTAATTAAGGAAGACTCCACAGAGAGGTAATAGTTTCTGAACCTTGAAGAATAGGAATTTGTGAGACTGATAAAGAGGGAGAATGTATTTAGGATAGCAATAGAAATGATAAAGTGTGAAAGAGCACACATTGTTGGGAATTGCAAGTAATTTAATAATAGGGCTAGATAGGGCCAGGGTCATTATCGTATATCTGGGTCAATTTTACTTAAAGATTTTTGGGAAAAAAGTTCATACGATTTTTCTGATAGTAATTGAAAAAATTATTTTATGTCAAGCCAAACATAAGTATGTCATGGAATGGAGAATAGCATTTATGAATTTCAAATAAATTGTACACCTGGGAATGACCACTTTGTCCATATGATTAACCTCAGACCCTGCAAGTAGAGTTGAACTTTTCTCGGCAGTTATAGATACTTTGCCATCAGACTTTAAGAATATAAATTGAGGTGATAAGAAGTCATTTCCCAAGTATTATAAAAATCATCTCTTTACCCAGAGTCAGGAATATCCGTGGGAAACATTTTGGAGAACGGTGTCTAGAGAGTGTCTGCAAATGGCTTAAAGGGTCATGTTTCACACTACTTGTAGACTTGCTCCATGAAGCCACAGAAGGTCATTACTCTAATCATCTTCATTCCAGCTAGGTAGAAGGAGAACAGAAATTCAGAGCCAGAGAGATTCCTCTTCACACACATCTTTGCCATTTATCTTTCATCTGAGAGAGTATAGCATGAAGACCACAATTAGCCACAAGAAGGTCTGAGAAAAAAGCTGCAGTCACAGCTTTGAGTTCACGCAGAAAGGTGAAACATATCTGGGGTGGATAGCTTGCGTGCAGTCACCTCTAATGATGCAATGACATGAATTCTCAATTGGATCATTTTATCTGAATCATAAAACACCTATTTAGTACAACCAAATTCATTCAAGTATACCTGCCACTATTACCATTTTCCCTAGTAAAATGTATCGAGCTGCATTTTCTAAGGTGTCTATTGTATTAGTTTGCTCAGGTTACAATAGTAAAATACCACAAATTGCATGACTTAAACAACAGAAATTTATTTCTTGCAGTCCTGGAGGCTGGAAGTCCAAAATCAGGGTTCCAGCCAACTCAGATTCTGGTGAGTGCTCTCTTCCTAGTTTGCAGATGGCCACCTTCTCACCATGTCCTCATGTACCATTTTCCTAATGTGTACACGTGATGATAAAGGGATTAATCTCTCTCTTCCTCTTCTAAAGATGTCACTCCTATGATTTAGGGCTTTTGACTTCATTTAAATTTTTAGTTACCGCCTAAAGACCCCATGTCCAAATACAGTTGCCTTGGATGTTAGGGCTTCAACATATGAACTAGAAGGGGGCACAATTCAGCCCATAGAACCTATATTTCATTGCCTTTACTGTTCTAGAATGTATTTCTTCCCCTATTTCCCCATAACTACTCTAATGCCTGTGTTTTAAACTCCATCTTTAGTGGGGGAAAATATCTGCACTTAAATTAGCCACTCTAAGGAATTCTTGAGAATAGAAAGGACATCTTTTAAGTCTTATGATAAACCAACTAAATAAAAACAACCTTTCTGGGAATAAAATAAGAAACCAAAACATTGGGGCATTGTCTTTTCTTACTCATTACATTTTTATAGCACTGCATAATTATAGATTAGTGCTCAAAAATACTTTCTTTGAAAACTCAGCCACACATATCACAAAGACGGGAATTTTCCTTCGACTTCTACAATCTTTCTTTCAATAAATATTTATTAAGACATTTAATATGCCAATTATCATCGCAAGTATTGAAAATACAACTTTAAAACCTGCCTTTACAGAGCTTAAAGTCTAGTGGGCGTAATGGAATGTGAACAGGAAATTACAATCATGTGATGAAGACTGATGTAAAAAGTACAAGGCACTCTGGGAGTATTTAGAAAGGACGCAAGAGCAGAATTTTAGGGGGTCATGAAAGGCTTCTTCGAATGGTTGACAGCTCCTGAAGGAGAAGTAGTTAGCCTGGAAGTCATACATGCACATGCATTTTGGGTGTTGGAAAGAAGATGATGTGGTAACATTGTCCAGCCAGGGAGGGTCCTGGGAGTGAGAAAGAGCATGCGAATCATGTCAAAATCTCATCTTCCTGTCGATCTTCAAGCCAAAACATGTAATTGCCCTCTAGTGACTATCACATCATGTATAAATTCTTCAAAACTTTAAAACCTTCTGTGATCATAGAACTGTGAATAGTTTGGTGTTTTATTCTATTGGAAGCTGACAAGTTAGCTGGCCACTGTTTAGAGGCTGGCAGAAGATAGGAGACACCTGCATCTGAGACATAGACATTTTATTATTTGTAGCAATAGTAGCAGCAAGAGTATCGGTTTTTGCAACATTTCCCCAAGACGAATTCCTTAAGGGTGGTATGGAGAAGCCCAGATGATACGTGCACACGCAGTGTATAGGATTACGTGAGAGGAATATGAAACTTAGAGAATTTGAATATAAGATGGAGTAAGCCTCCTTGAACTTTGCACAAGAAGGAAACATTATCTTTATTTCACTGAACAGTAAATAAGCTTGTCCTTTGCTCTGGAACAATATACTTACTGGTTCAAAGCTGTTCAATCTACAAACATGCTTGAAAAGTTAGTTAAAAACCATGAGTACCTCTACATGTGAGTTATGCAAGGGGCCCAAGGAGAATTGCTTCTCAGTTATTTTAAGACCTTCTACAACCTTGGTTTTTTAAAAATATGCAACCTTATTTTCTTTTTATTCCCCCCAAAATGTTCTGTTTTAAATCAGTTTCCCTGACTCAACACCCCCTGCTTTCCTTCTACTTAGCTATAAGCTAATAAAATGAACAGATCCAAACAAAGCTTCTCTTCTCTGTGTCAGGAACTGCACACAATCTGGGTCTTCTGTACTTGCAGGGTTCCATGTTAGCCTGTCACTGTATCATGGATGATGGGAGAAAAACATGAGACTCCTGCATCAGTGAGAAACGACTTTACTACTCCCAGCAAAAGCAAAAGCAGAAGCCAGAGCTCCATATTCATTTTTATTCATTTTCACGTTCCCCATGTAGCATGGAGAGAGAGGCCTGCCAAATTTAGCAAATAAAAAATATAGAATACCCAATTAAATTTGAATTTTAGTTAAATGTTTTTCATTGTACATATGTGTCATGCAATATTTGAGTCACACTTACATGAAACAGAACATCCCCTGTTTATCCAAAATTCAAATTTCACTGGACGTCCTGTATTTTATCTGGCAATTATACAGGTGGGCTAGAGAAGGCCCGCGATGGACACCTGCATATCCAGTGGGCTGTGTTACAGATGAGAAAGCCAGAGCTTGGGATATCTATCACTAGTTTGCTTTTGCAGTGAATGGAAGTAAGCCTATTCTTTGGGAAGAGATGTTACATCATTCCTTAATATTGTTCCATGTAAAACAAAACGAAACAAAGATCTAGAAAATGGACCAGGTAAGGAGTGATCAAAACCTTGCATTTTTTGTCTACTCAGCAAGAGTGTGCGGGAATCCTCAGGGCCTACAGTGGATTGTTTCCTGCAACATTCAGAAGTCCGTAACAGAAACTAGCCTTAATTCCCATCTAAAAGACTCTATTTGGATATAGCAGTATAACTTTTTATATTTGTATTTTTAGTATTTGGTCCCACCTAGCTTTGTCTTTGGATTTGCTTTATGATCTTAGTGACGCCAGAGATGTGTCCTACTTTTTCTTTTCTTAGTATTTCACAGCATCTTTTATAATGTTCATAAATAGATGCTACTTACCAAGGTCTTTTCATATAATTGAATATAACTTATACCTTTCGGATAAATAGCTCTTAGCTTTTACATTTTTAAGGATAATAGTAAACAAAGAATAAATTCTTTGGGAAAATATTTATCTGAATCTGTGTGAGAAAAGTGGTTTTTAGCCAGAAGCACATTGTCTCAATTTCTGCACTATAATAAATAACAAATTTCTCTTTTGCTCTCCTGTGCTTCTAATTATGTAATATCTTTTGATATTATTCTTTATATATCTTGGCATGTGCAAGCTTTCTCAGATATAAGGTTGTATAACTTTATGAACTTTGGCAGGTTACCATAATGGTAAAGCCTCTAGATAGAATTTCAAGATGGCATCCAGGCACTGCTTCTCTATATTTCCTCTTAGACAAAATGAGAGGGCTTTCCATTTGAATTTTGAGAAAATCATATGCTATTTGATCCTTAGGTCAAATATACATATAAAAATACACACACACGCAGTTTGACTTTTTTCCATATCCCATCATTTACCACTATTTGAAGCATATAGCAGTGAGGTAATCAGTACTTTTTTATCCTGACAAAAAGGAATATGTGCAGGTTTGGGGCAGGTGAGAAGAAGCATCTGTGATCAATGGAAGAAATAAAAATAAGAACAGATGGCTCCTTAGTTATGTCCTGTGTCAAGTTACATGCCACTTTTCTATTGATTATTGTAAATAACTTAGTAATGAATCATAATGCTATGTTCTCTATCTCTCATATGTATGAAGATAAAAATTTAGGCCCCACTTACATGTATATATATATATATATATATATATATATATATATATATATATATATAAAACACCACTCTGTGGTTGGATGTCAAATAAGAACTCATAATAATAAAAAGCTTACTAGTAATGGGCACCATGGCTGCTCTTCCACTTACCTAACAACAAATAGGAATGTGAAATACACAGTAAAACGGCCACCACAGCACAAGTCCTCAAATTGATTTTAGCAAGAAAGCTCCTTCTAGTGAATGCAAACCACTTGATTAACAAGAAAATGGCATTTTATTGAAAAACACAGGGCATCCTATAATCATGTGTTTATACTCAGGTCACCCATTTGGATGATATTAAAATTTTATGGTTGAGCTGTTCTCTGAATGAGCTGGTATCCTGAAAGCATTCATTTATTCAAGGTTTATCATACCCTGAAATATTTTACATTCTTAATGAATTAAAAGCACTCTGTTCCTGTATGTATTACCTATTGCTATATATTGAAGGATCCAAATGTTTAATGGCTTAAAAAAATTTTTTTTTTATCTCTAATGGTTTTGTGGGCTGACTTGGTTTGGCTGGGCAGTTCTCAGTTGGGGTCTCCCATTTAGAGGAAATAAGGTGTGAACTGGAGTTGGCATCATCTAAAGGCTTGACAGAGATGGATGTTGAGGAAGGATCACTCATGACTAGAAGTTGTTGCTGGCTTCTCCCAGTGGCAACTGGGTTTCTAGAGGGAGCTTTCCATGAAGAAGTGTTCTAAGAGATACAGGCAAAAGCTGTAAGCATCTGACCTAGCTTTGGAAGTCCCAAAATATCCCTTCTGCCACATTCTCTTGGTAAGACAAGTCACAAATCTCAGTCTAGGTTCAAGGGCCAGGGGAATTAGATTTCAATTCTTGATGGAGGAATAGCAAAAGTACATTGCAGAATAGTGTGTTAGACACTCTTTGGAAAATATTTTCTTTTTTTTTTTTTTTTAAGATTTCTTTATTTATTCATGAGACACACACACACAGAGGCAGAGACACAGGCAGAGGGAGAAACAGGCTCTTCACAGGGAGCCCGATTTGGGACCTTATCCCGGATCCTGGGATCATGCCCTGAGCCAAAGGCAGACACTTAACCACTGAGCCTCCCAGGCGTCCTGTGGAAAATATTTTCTGCCATAGTTTCTTAGAGGGCTACTTAACTGGGCTTTGGGCTTGGTAAGCAAGTTGGATTTTTATACTAAAAATTACTTTAGCAATACTAATTAGAGAAAACTGAATAATAATAAAGACTTCTCTAACCACCAGTCTTGTAAACTATGATGTGGTATCATCATAGTCTAATATAGATTTCCACAGTTTCCAGAATGCATGTCTCCTGTTGCTACTCTGGCATTCTTTCTTAATACTACCTGAACTATATCCACTGTTGGTATCTAATTCATACTTCCCCTTCCCAAGGTCAGCTTGCTAGTGTATCTCTTTCTTTAAAGCCTAAAAGCATTTCCGTGGAATTCCTATTAATAGGGCATATCCCCACTCTGTCTAGTTCTCCAGTTAAAGAAAAAGTAAGTGCAAAAGAGATTTTGGTTGAGGTAGGGAGGATTATCTCTGCTTTACCCCTAAATGATCTTCATCAGATCTATGAAAGCCAATTATCTTAAGTATATAATTTAATAAAATGTTTGCAATGCAAATGAATCTTCCAGAAAAGTACCCTTGCATTTTCTGTCAAATACTAATCCCTTATATGTATCATGGAGATATCACAGCTTCTAATTCCTAATCTTTAACTTGGTCACAAGAATAACTTATTTCTAATCTGAACTACATGTTTTTCATATGAGATCAGAAGTCAGAAACTTAAATCATAATCCTAAATCAATTAACATATATGTACTGTTTTTGAGATGGGGATAGTGATACTTCTTTCCACATTTGTGTACCAGTTTATGCCAGATATTGAGAATACAGCTTTGAAAAAATGAACACAAATCTTTGCCCTCATGAATCTTGCATTCTAAAAGAGGAATTAAGCTTAAGTTACTTATATTACATATTATTGTATATATTGTATATTACATATTATTATGTTACATATTATTGTAAGCTAAATGCAACCTCAGTAAGGAAAGGAATGGGATCAGTCTCACTACAAGAATATAAGGAATTTGTTTGAAATTTTTCTGAAAACAAAACATTGAATGGACATTATATCATCATGACTTTTTAAGATACCTTCATATTTCTCTATGGTTTTTAAGTTAAATATATATACACACACATCTGCATACATTTTATCTAAATAATCTCCCTATCCTATAATATGTTATAATGTGAATATGAAATAATTTGTCTAGTAAGTTTTATAAACCAAAATATTAAAATAATATAGCATTTAAATTTTGTTGTAAATCTGAGGAAATTTGGAAACCTGTATTTATATCATTTTCAAGCTTCCTACACTTAAAGTAGTATGCACCTTCTTCCCTGCAAACAAGTCACTCTTACCTCTTGCTCATTTTATAATTTAATAAGTCTTTGGAAGGCACATATGAATTGGCATGAACTGATCAACCTTTTGCTATGAAATAATTCTCTTAAAAGTAACCTTTGTTATTATACATATTTAAATTCTTTTTCTTCTTAAGGGTATTGAGTGGGCAAATGCTATTCCCCAAGCCTTGTTGATATCACCACCAGTGATGTTTTTAACAAACAACAAATTAAACAGTCAGTCCTCATGCAGCTGTGCTCAGGAATAAATGGAGTAGAAACAAATCAATAATGCCATATAGAAGAAGACAAAACCAATAATAAAATAATTTCCTAGTCTCCAGAAAAATGGTACAAATAATGGAAAGTAAACTTAAAAATATGATTCTAAAGACTTCTTTTACTAGATAGGGGGAAATTTCTTATTTCTCAAAATTTGTTATGGATGCTGTATTTTGTCAAATGCTTTCTCTGCATCTATTGAGAGGATCATATGGTTCTTGGTTTTTCTCTTGGTGATATGATGAATCACATTGATTGTTTTATGAGTGTTGAACCAGCCTTGTGTCCCAGGGATAAATCCTACTTGGTCATGGTGAATAATCTTCTTAATGTACTGTTGGATCCTATTGGCTAGTATCTTGTTGAGAATTTTTGCATCCATGTTCATCAGGGATATTGGTCTGTAATTCTCCTTTTTGGTGGGGTCTTTGTCTGGTTTTGGAATTAAGGTGATGCTGGCCTCATAGAACGAATTTGGAAGTACTCCATCTCTTTCTATCTTTCCACACAGCTTTAGTAGAATAGGTATGGTTTCTTCTTTAAACGTTTGATAGAATTCCCCAGGGAAGCCATCTGGCCCTGGACTTTTGTGTCTTGGGAGGATTTTGATGACTGCTTCAATTTCCTCCCTGGTTATTGGCCTGTTCAGGTTTTCTATTTCTTCCTGTTCCAGTTTTGGTAGTTTGTGGCTTTCCAGGAATGCGTCCATTTCTTCTAGATTGCCTAATTTATTGGCATATAGCTGCTCATAATGTGTTTTTAAAATCGTTTGTATTTCCTTGGTATTGGTAGTGATCTCTCCTTTCTCATTCATGATTCATTTGAGTCTTCTCTCTCTTCTTTTTATAAGGCTGGCTAATGGTTTATCTATCTTATTAATTCTTTCAAAGAACCAACTCCTGGTTTTGTTGATCTGTTCCACAGTTCTTCTGGTCTTGATTTTGTTGAGTTCTGCTAAAATATTTATTAACTCTCTTCTTCTGCTGGGTGTAGGATCTATTTGCTGTTTTTTCTCAAGCTCCTTTATGTGTAAGGTTAGCTTTTGTATTTGAGTTCTTTCCAGTTTTTGAATGGATGCTTGTATTGCGATGCATTTCCCCCTTAGGACTGCTCTTGCTGCATCCCAAAGATTTTGAACGGTTGTATCTTCATTCTCATTAGTTTCCATTAATCTTTTTAATTCTTCCTTAATTTCCTGGTTGACCCTTTTCATCTTTTAGCAGGATGGTCCTTAAACTCCACGTGTTTGAGGTCATTCCAAACTTCTTGTTGTGATTTAGTTCTAATTTCAAGGCATTATGGTCTGAGAATATGCAGGGGATGATCCCAATCTTTTGGTATCGGTTCAGACCCAATTTGTGACCCAGTATGTGGTCTATTCTGGAGAAAGTTCCATGTGCACTTGAGAAGAATGTGTATTCAGTTGCATTTGGATGTAAAGTTCTGTACATATCTGTGAAATCCATCTGGTCCATTGTATCATTTAAAGCTCTCGTTTCTTTGGAGATGTTGTGCTTAGAAGACCTATCGAGTATAGAAAGAGCTAGATTGAAGTCATCAAGTATAAGTGTATTATTATCTAAGTATTTCTTCACTTTGGTTATTAATTGATTGATATATTTGGCAGCTCCCACATTCGGGGCATATATATTGAGGATTGTTAAGTCCTCTTGTTGGATAGATCCTTTAAGTATGATATAGTGTCCCTCTTCATCTCTCACTGCAATCTTCGGGGTAAACTTTAGTTTATCTGATATAAGGATGGCTACCCCTGCTTTCTTTTGAGGACCATTTGAGTAGTAAATGGTTCTCCAACCTTTTATTTTCAGGCTGTAGGTGTCCTTCTGTCTAAAATGAGTCTCTTTTAGACAGCAAATAGATGGGTTCTGCTTTTTATCCAGTCTGACACCATTTGCTCCAACGTGGATGGAACTGGAGGGTATTATGCTGAGTGAAATAAGTCAATCGGAGAAGGGCAAACATTATATGTTCTCATTCATTTGGGGAATATAAATAATAGTGAAAGGGAATATAAGGGAAGGGAGAAGAAATGTGTGGGAAATATCAGAAAGGGAAACAGAACATAAAGACTCCTAACTCTGGGAAACGAACTAGGGGTGGTGGAAGGGGAGGAGGGCGGGGGGTGGGGGTGAATGGGTGACGTGCACTGAGGGGGGCACTTGACCGGATGAGCACTGGGTGTTATTCTGTATGTTGGCAAATTGAACACCAATAAAAAATAAAATTATTATAAAAAAATTGTTATGGATACTTACTGTTCTATTGCTACTCTGCTTGTGAAAACAGGACTATAAAAATAGGTAATGGTGTTTAAGGAGCACATTTGTGATGAGCCCTGGCTTGTAGGGAAGTGCTGAATCACTATATTGTACTCCTGAAGCTAATATTACACTGTATATTAATTGAACTTAAATAAGAACTTTTAAAAAATCAGAACCTTAGTAAGAAGAGAAAATAAAAAGTTAGGAAAGTATTGATTCCATCCATTCCTTTCCTTGCTAATTGAGTTTACATTACTTAATTCACTTTTTCTTTCTGTTCCCACTAAAAAGATGTAAGAAACAATATGGAATTTTTCCAAAAACAAAACATTGAATGAATATCTTAATCATCATGACTTTTTAAGTATCTTCATATTTCTCTATGGTTTTCCAAAAGTTCCTATCTCATCTTCTGGCACAACTGTACATAAAATGAGCTGATTTTGTGTTACTATTTACGGATGTTAATTTTTTTTTTTTTTTGTCCAGCTCAGTGGTACAAAATATGTCATGTAACTCACTAGCTTTTCCAACATTTCCTTAAATCTAGCCACAAGCAATTAAGATATCAGTAAAAATATATATTTTATCTAGCACATGGTGTACCATGGTAAGATAGGTATTTGAAAGATACTATGATTAAAACAACAAACAAGAAAGAATACTAAATAGGACCATTTTATTATACCAAAAGAATTACCAGTACATTGTCAAACCAAAGATTAATCCTTTACAACACACATTTATTTTACACTTACTATCTTTGATGTTGCATTTGATATCACTATAATTATCAGAAACAAGCATTTATTTTATTTAAGAAAATATTTCATTTATAAATTCATGGAAGACACACAGAGAGAAGCAGAGACATAGGCAGAGGGAGAAGCAGGTTCCCTGTGGGGAGCCCAATGCGGGACTCGATTCCAGGACCCTGGGATCATGACCTGAGCCAAAGGCAGATGCTCAACCACTGAGCCACCCAGGTGCCCCACAACCAGAATTTATCAGTTGTAGTAGTAAATGCTGTCAGGCCAGGACCCAGATCTTGGTTTCTAAATATTATTTTTCAATAAACCAGAGCTCCTTAGAAAAATGAGTGATTCTAATAACGGGCGATAAAGACACAATGTGAGATAGAACACTTTATGTACCAGTACCAGAAAGTAATTGCTGAAAAAAACAAAAGGGTAGGGGTATCCCAAAGTTGGATTAATTTGAGCAATACAGTAAATAACATAGTATTGGTTGTAACTCAGAGTATAAAATTAATATGCATGAGTTCACACTGATGTAAATTAATGACTTAATAAATGAGGAAGAAGGGACAGATCATCCCTAAAGAAAAATTTTAAATAATCTATGTAGTTATTCCCCCACTACACACACACACACAAGAGGTGGAATATAATTCCCCTATATCCCCGCTCCCTAAGAACACATACACTTAACCTGAGTGTTGGCTGGACTTTGTGACTCACTTTTAAAGAATAAAGTATAGAAAAGGAAAAAACAGTACCTTTATAATATAGAAACCTGGCTTAACCAAGTGACCAAAGTTAGTATTTCTAGTGGTAAGTGTTGTTAGTTAATATCAGGTACTTTCTGATATGGTGTGATGAGAAGGGCATTTCACTTTTTTTGGTATTTTTCTCCCAAATCCATGGAGCAACATCACATAATCACATACTTGAGGACATTCTACAAAATACATAACCAATATTTTTCAAATTATCAAGATCATGAAAAATAAAGATACTAAGAAGTATCACAAAACAATTGACCATTGCTCAAACTTCATAGTTTTTATTCCTCGCTATTATTTGTTTGTTTATTGGTTTGGATCTAGTTGCATCTATTTTTGACTAGTGGGAATTGGGAAAGATGGGTATGCCAGATAATCACTTCTCTTCATTGAAACCTGTTAGAGGGATGCCTGGGTGGCTCAGCGGTTGAAGGTCAGTCTTCGGCCCAGGGTGTGATCCTAGAGGCCGGGGATCGAGTCCCACATTGGGCTCCCTGCATGGAGCCTGCTTCTCCCTCTGCCTGTGTCTCTGACTCTCTCTCTCATGAATAAGTAAATAAAATCTAAAAAAAAAAAAAAACCCTGTTAGATTTTTGTTCCTTCCCCTGGCACACCCAGAGTAATATTCCACAGCCTGCCTTTTAGTTGGCTGTAGCCATGTGACCGACTTCTGGCTGCTGTAATATGGTAGGAGGTACATAATCTCATACATACATTCTTCCTCTTTGTGAGTGCTCCTCTACTTTTGTTCTTACAAAGAAACTAAAATTTTATACATAGTCTTTTGTTTTCTTTAATTATTAATATTATTCTTTTTTTTACATTTATAATTCATCTGAAATTTATTTTGTTTTCTAGTGAGGTGATTTAACCTTTTTGATAATAACTAACTAATAGTTTTAAAATTAATAAGTATTGACTAATTCTTTCCTCACTGATTGAAAATCTTAACTTTAGTGTATACTATGTTAGAACTACTGTTTGAAATGCTCAGTTTTTACATTACTTTTTTGACACCTTGTTTTCTGAAAATTCTTGAGAAATTTAGAAAATTGTATGTTTTTGGGTATTTAATTTTGCCAAATATAATTTGGCTAGCTAAATGCACGGTTTTCCATTTTTGACCTAATTATTTACTATGTTTTTAAATATTATATTAAAACTTTAATATTGGAATAAGTCAAATTCGCTTGGTGTATAGTCTTTTATTAAAAAAGCCTAGATATTGTGTACTAGCATTTTCATCCTTAATTTAGCATCTGAGTTTATAGATAAGTTTATTTGTGTGTGTTAGTATTATTAGGTTATTTATTTGTTTATTTATTTATTTATTCATGAGAGACAGAGAGAGAGGCAGAGACACAGGCAGAGGGAGAAGCAGGCTCCTCGCAGGGAGACTGATGGGGAACTTGATCCCAGATTCTAGGATCATGACCTGAGCCAAAGACAGATGCTCAACCACTGAGCTACCCAGGTGCCCCTTGTTAGGTTTTTATATCATGGATATGTAAGTGAAGAAATTTGAAATGCTCTGGAACTATGGTCTCTCTAGACACTGGATTGTAAGCTCCATGAGGGCAGGGACCATGATTTTCTTGCCACCACTTTATTCTTAGTGCCTAGCATCTATCAGTATATAATAGGTAATACTAGTTAAATAAATCTACTGAATTTGTATTTTTTTTTTTTTTGTTATTTGAAAGATTAAAAACATTCATGGTTAAAACTTTTCTGAGCTAAGATAAGATAATTTTAAAAGCTGAAATTCTATGGCAATTTCTAAAAAATTCCTTCATCAATATTAAATTTTGTCTAGCAATTTGACCATTTTTCCTAGATAATATTCTATTTAATTCAAATTTTATTTTTTTAATTATTTATTCATGAGAGACACAGAGAGAGAGAGGCAGAGACAGAGGCAAAGACAGAAGCAGGCTCCATGCAGGGAGCCTGATGTGGGACTCAATCCCGGGACTTCAGCATTACGCCCTGAGCCGAAGCCAGACGCTTAACCACTGAGCCACCCAGGTGTCCCTAATTCAAATTTTAAAATGTATTAGTATAGATTGGTAAATACTATTATCTTCTAAATGTAGAAAATTTTCACATGATTCCTGAAATTTATCTTTTTTTACTATAGTTCATAGTATTCAAGAAGAATATTTTTATTCCTACAACCCAGCTGCATTGTTCTCCTTTTTTTGTGTAATTGACTTGTTACTGTCCTTGTATTCACCATTTAATGAAAAGAGTCATACTTACTATCATCAAATTTATTTATCCTCTTGCTCTACTTCACTAGTACCTGCTTTGGAATCTTTCTGCCAGGTCAACAGTTCAAAGGCTTTTTGCTATTGAGTCATTAATTTAGTAAGCTATGCTGAACTGGGACTCCTACTTTCACTGCATGGTCAGCTATGTCATTATAGGAACTAATCTTAGGATCTTTGGAGCAATCATAAAGACTATATAGCCCAGAAAGTATGTACTTTTCCCATGGTTATTCTTGCTTTCATCTCCTGCTACTGACTTCTTTCTGGGGTGTGATTTGGTATTTCCAGCCCAATTTTGTCTTGGGATCTGCTGATTATTACATTTGTAGTCCCAGGCATAGTATTGGAAGGCAAGAGAGAATGGCTTTGGGTTGCTTAGAAAACTGTTCCTACTTGGTAAAATAAGGACTTTTAGCTTTACTCAGTGATGGCACCATGTTTCTGAGATAAGAATATGAAGTAAGTTTTGATGGACATAATTTATTTCCTTCTCCTAAATGATTTTTGCTTAATGGCTTCATCTAACCATTAGTTGTCAAAAATTCCCTCTGGACTCAGGCAGATGCCTGGCCATTTATCCTGATTCTCACTGCTTTGGTGGCTTTGTTTTATCTCTTAGTTTTAATATCTTTCTGTGGGAAAATTAGTGAATAAAAGTAAGCACCTCTTAGCTAGCCAACATTTTAACCTAGATATCCTCAGGAAATTATTTTTCTCACTTGAAGGAAATTTTCTTGGTGATCTATAAGAAGTCCTACTTATATGCATGCATATATGTGTATATGTGCTTTGCATATACATTTTCCAGTGATGATAAATCAAGATGGGGAAAAATTATTTATGATCTTTAATGTAAACTCACTTAGGGAAGGAGGACAAATATTTGGTTATGAAATGAATTCAAGGTATATGTAAGACTAATTCAAATAGGAATTTTAACATGATATAATCTGAATTATAATTTTAATTCTGTAAATTCTGAGATCCCTTGATAGTTAAGGAAATTTTAATTTGGGAAAATACGGAAATTATAAGTAATTTTTTTTATAGAGGGAGAGTGTGTGCAATTGGGGGGTGGAGTCGGCAGAGGGAGAGAGAGAATCTCAGGTAGGCTCCACGCTCAGCACAGAGTCCTACGTGGGTTTGATCTCATGACCTTAAAATCATGATCTGAGCTGAAGCCAAAAGTTGGACACTTAATCAACTGAGCCACCCAGGTGCCCAGGAAATTATAAGTAATTCTATTAAATGTCTTTTTTAGAAGTCATTAGAAACATTTCACTAGGTAGATGCTATGTAGAAAACCACAGGAGAGGGTATAATAAAGTCTTTTCTTTCCTGTGCTCACTGTAGGACTTTTGAGCATCATATTACTCACTGATACACTCCAGATATTATGATGATAATTATTCTCATGAACATTTGCTTTTTTTGTTGTCCTACACTTATTCCAACTTTCTAATGGAACAGATCATTTTTTTCCTGAATAAATGGGAAATTGATCCATGCGTGGTCAGAGTACTACCTTGGCCAGAGCAATTGATTAAGGGATAAGCAAAATGACTCAGAAGGGCCTAATAGGTACTACTCTGGGGATTTTCTAAGATATTAAGTAATACTGCCTATTTTTCCTGGCTAGTAGGTAAAGTAAGAAGTACATGTAACTGATATGCTGAGGAAGCATAATATATGGATTTTGTTTTTTTACCATACCTTTAAACTTTAATCAGGGACAATATTCTCTTACCTTTGAGTTTAAAAGTCAAGCAAGCCCATGACTTTTCTGCTCACCTTTAGAAAAATGACAGAATGCTATACTATCGTCACTTTATCCTGAAACAAGTCTCAAATAAGAAATTAAAATGTCCCAGTACTGTTTATAATCCCCAAACTGTGAAATTCACTTGGTTGCAATTGTTTTTCCTTTATTTCTCTGGCTTGAATCTACATTGTGAAAGAGGTGTGGTTATGTGGTTGACATCTCTTTTCCTTTGATTTGAGCTTCTCTTTCCTTCTTCTCTCCCTACCTTCTAACTGTGATTTTGAACTTCCCAGGGATGGAAAAATGGAGAACAGGTTGAATTAGAAAATTCTTACCTGAACTGGAATAATAAGTTGGTTTCAAACACTCTAGGCTGACAGAGGTATAAAGCTGAATCTTATTTATACTTCCATGGATCTAGGAGTTCTCTCCTGGATGTCTCTATATTCTTGACCTAGACAGATACATATCTACTTTGGTTAGTCCCTTGAACTTCCTTTGTAGCCACTGGGTAACCTTTTAGACTCTTTCTGCTGATGTCCCCTTGGCTTTATTAGACAGGACTCAATAAAACTTCAATCTGATTTTTCCTCTCCTCTAACTCAAACTTGTTTTATAAGAAAAACTCACGTATTTTTAGTCCCTTCAAAGTCCAGCAGTATAGGCTAATCCCAGTATCCCTAAACAGATGTTGAACTAGTTCAGGGAATACATTTCAAATATCTCTGAGTATTTTCATAATGCCTCCTTTCTAGACTTAATAAAAGAACATACTCTACCTACCCATCCACTCCCTAATGGGTGGAGTGAGCAATTCACAGCACAGTGACAGCCTATGCCACCAATTTTCTCTCCCTCTGTGATACCTTCTTGATGTGGGTGGTGAAAGCAAGAATCATGGAACAAATCCTTTATCACTTTTTCTGCAAATTCTTCTACAACATAGTGCCAGGAAGAGCCCCTCATTGTGTAATCTGGGCTGCTAGGGAGAGAGTGAGAGGGAGGAGAAACCAAAAGACAGAGACAGACAGGAAGGGAGGGAAAGGAGAGAAAGGGAATGGAACATGTTATGGTAAAGTGTTTTGAGGTACTAGATTTTGCAACAGCATCAGGAGTAGCTGATCTTACCATTACCAGTACTACTATTATTGCAGTAGTTGATATGATTTTTAAAATATGTGTATCAGAGGTGCCTGGTGGATTAGTTGGTCAAGCGTCCAACTCTTGATTTTTGCTCTGGTCATGATCTTGGAGTCACGGAATTGAGCCCTGAGTCAGGCTCTGCTCTTAGCGTGGAATCTGTTTTTCTCTCTCCCTCTCCCTTTACCCCTCCCCCTGCTCATGTTTGCACGCTAGTGCTCTTTCTCAAATAAATAGATAAATCTTTAAAAAATAAAATATTTGTATCAAGTTGTGGGCAAAATCAATACCTTGAAAATCTCAAGTTAGTCAATGAAGATTCCTTTCTGTTGGAAACAAAATAAATGTCCATAACTTTTTTTGTTGCTATAATTATTCCTTTGTTTTGTTCTTACCATTTTATCAGATAGAAGAGAGACAACTGCAGTTCTCTATCATTATTTGGAATATTAATTTTAGCACAGAAGTGCCAGCACTCTTGAAATTTTATTTTAAAGGTTGTGCAACAGTCTTATATTTCTCTTAAAACCATCTGTAAACAATATTTCTGGAATTATAGGGATAAAAAAAGAGTGGGAGCATCTAATAAAATGCAATTACTTAAAAACATTTTCAGAAGTGAAAGACAACAGAGGATTTTTAAAGTGTCACAATATTTAATCATTAATTTGAACTCAATATTATAAATAAAAGAATAGTAGATTGTCATTTCAAGAATTTCACAAAAAAAATAAATTTCACAAAAATTGCTCTGCTACAAATAAAATGAGCCAGTGGATGAATCAAACATGTATTCTATTTAATCAGCTCTCTTTTTGAAGCATATCTACAAGAGAAAATAACCAAAGAATTTGTATGTGAGATCCCTAGGTGACGCAGCGGTTTGGCGCCTGCCTTTGGCCCAGGGCGCGATCCTGGAGACCAGGGATTGAATCCCACGTCGGGCTCCCGGTGCATGGAGCCTGCTTATCCCTCTGCCTGTGTCTCTGCCTCTCTCTCTCTCTCTCTGTGTGACTATCATAAATAAATAAAAATTAAAAAAAAAGAATTTGTATGTAGTTGCTGACCTATATATCTTTGTGTTTTGCCTTTTCCCAATAAGATAATTTTATACTTTCCCTATTTAGGGCAGAATGAAAAAGTTCCCTGATAGAGAATTCCACTTACAGGATTTGCAGAAAAGGTGCAGCCTGTAGAGCAGATATCCAAGTGCTTACTGGTTATATTCATATATATTCAGTAAGGGTAACACACAACAGTTAAGAACTAAAATAAAATAAACAAAATTAACATAAAAATGAGGGCATTTAATGATAATGAGGGAATAATGTCCATCTTGAAAGCAATGCCACTCTAGAGAACACATACCATGATGTGGTCAAAGGTCATGCACTTAAATCACAAACACAGAATACCCTAATGCCTCATGTGATGGGATGAGCAAACATTTAAAAATAGACATCATCTACATCGTGTATTCTGGACTGTCTTAGACCATTTTGAATCATTTTGAAGAAGGTGAACAGAGCTGAGCTGCTGCTTGAAAGTAATATGGCTTTCAGTTCTTATCTAGGAATAAAATTAGATCTAAAAATTCCATAGCAGGGGGCTTTATGGCATATATAAACACAGCAATGAAATTGCCATGGCTTTGAAGTTGTTTATCAAGTGATTCTTTGTGGTATGTTTTGAGATGAGGTTAAAGAACTTATATTGGAGTTTTTCATTGTTTTTTCTATCTTTTAACATGAACTTTCATTTTGTTTTTTTTGTTTTTTTGTAATAATATAATGACTGATTATAGTGTAGAATCCTGATGATTCTATTACAGGGACACATACTCTGGTTGTTTAATTTTCATATTATCATCGGAAACTTACTAGAAAAATATAGTACCTTTATACAGCTTTTCCAAATCATAGCTCATTTCCAAAATATTAATTTAACTGTTAGCAATCAGTGGCAATATATTTTAGGCAATACAAAAAATGTAGGTTTTGGAAACATGAACTGAGTCCTAGTCCCAGGTCCACATATTAGTATTTTTACAACTTTGCAAAATAGTGTAATATAAACTCCTTAGGTCTTTGATATATACTTCTTAAAATGTTTTATGGAGATATTTACATTGAAGGAGAATGTAATATTTTCTTCCATTCCATAGGTAGTTTTTGTTTTGAACAATTTAATTTTTTAGAGTAGTTTTAAGTTCACTGCAATATCGACCAGAAGATACAGAAATTTTATATGTATCCTCTGCCCCCACCCCCATGCATTGTCTTTCTCATTACCAACATCCCCAGGGCACATTTGTTAACGAGGATGAACTACACTGACACATATCACTCAAAGTCCATAGTTTACCTTACGGTTCACTCATGGTGTACATTCTGTGGGCTTAGATAAATGAATAATGACATATATATTCTTCATTATAATATCATACAGAGTATTGTAACTGCCCTAAAAATCCTTTGTTCTTGTCACCCTGACAACAGTGACTTTTTACCAACTCCATATTTTTGCCTTTTCCAGAATTTTACGTAGTTGAAATCATACAGTATGTAGCCTTTTCACTAACAATGTGTCATAAACATTTTCCCCTAATACCCATAACTATGTATTAGTAACATATATGTATTCATTCATAGGATATATATAGATATATGTATTCTATTGATAATTAGAACAGTCTCAATATATTCAGTCATTTCCTTACTTGGGGTCATTCTGATTGCCTTTATATCTTTCTTATTGATAATGATAACAAAGACTTTAGTTGTACCAAGAACACCCAACTTGCATGCTGGAGTTTAATCTTAATGGATTAGTTTCTGAATATGGGACCATAATAGGCTTAGTGTCTGCACATTTTTAATTTCAATAGAAATGGCTACATCACTTTACAATCAAGTGGTATCAGTTTATTATGTATCCACCAAAAATGTATGAAAGTGCCTGTTTCCTCATAATAATGCCAGCATTAGATATTACCAGTTTATAAATTTTATCCAATCAAGTACAAAGAGGAAACTCCGTGCTTTAATTTTCACTTTTCTGAACTTTTGTATCTTTTCTGTTACCCATCTGTATTTCTTCTACAAAGTTACCTGGAATCTTTGCCCATTTTTATTTCTTTGTTTTTGACAATACAAATGATAAACATATTGCTTGGTAACGATAACATTTATTCTTAAGACTGCATTTTGACTAATTCTTGTTTTCCTTGTTTGTTTATGATTTCTTTGCATTCATAAATTTTGTATTTTATATATTTTAATCTAGTTATCTTTTATTTCATAGATCCTGTGTTTTTTCCCTTTAAGAAGGGCCCTTTTACCACCCATTGACCTCATATCTCCCTTTAGGTTTCTACCAAAAGAGACCCCAGTCTGTCTGTCTATCCACCCACCAGTGCCCCTCCAATCAGTTCTTGCAGGGGAAGTATGCAGAGTTGTCTGATTTCCCACACAGCCAAGTACTGCGAATGCCTTCCCATCCTTCACCTTACTTCCTACCAAAGGCAAGCCCCCATCTGTCCACCTACTCCAGCCCCTCACTAGCCCTCGCACACACCCCACTCCTGCTTATTCCACGTGATCTGCCACTGACCCCAGCTTGCATAGGACAGGGCTGGTGGGGGGGTCACAGGGACATAGAGGCTGCGTCTAGACCCAGGGGGAGGATTGCCGGTGCTGCAGGAAGAAGCGGAGTGCTCCACAATGAGCCCTGAGGGCAGGATCCTGTACTTCTGAATTAGGACGTCTGTCACTCTCTGCCTCTTCTGGCACAGCAGGGAACCCGGCGGGGGATGGAGGGGTCTCTGGCTGAGCTCCCCATCAGTCCAGCCAGCTCCTCTGCCGACTTTGGCCGAGAGCCTGCCAGGGAAGCTGCCGAGGCTGGCAGACACCAAATGTGACCCGGAGCCCGGCTGATCCCTGAGGGGGAGTCATCACTCAGGGTCTGCTGCTGTCACATTAGGCCCGCCACCGGAGGCTGACCCCTGAGAGGAGAGGGAGTCCAGTCCCGTAGCTGAGAGCGCACGTTCAGCCCAGCGCAGCCCAGAGCCCGGGGTGCAGAGCAGCTGCCAGCTCAGCGCGGCCAACCCACCCACTCCCACAGCCCAGCACCACCCCCAGCTGATGGGGGCGCTTGAGGCACATGCGGAGGGTGGAGGACACCTGGTCTTATGCCCAGTTGCCCGAGGCTCCGTGCCAGCCTGGCGCTGGAAGCAGTGGGGCAGAGCAGAGAAGAGGGGCCCTGGGTCCTAGGAAGACTTGTTTAATCGTTCATGTGTTCTTTCTTTATTTTTAATTAATTTATTATGAAATATGCACACCAACAGAAGGGTGTAAAATATAAATGCCCAGTGTGGCAAATAATTATAAAGCAAACACTCCTGTAACCACCAGGGAGGACCCCAGAAGCCTCCAAGTGCATCTCCAGATCATAACTCACTGCCCACCACCCACACCCCTTCCGCCACAATCTGCTTTTGTGGTTGCCATTTCCTTGCTTTAGAGTCAACTTACCCATATACACATCACCTAATATTGTAGCTTAATTTCGTCTGTTTTACCTTATATAAACAGAATCTACCATATCTTTTTTTAAAAAGCCCCCTTTCTTTCCAAAGGTATACAAATATTTTCCTGATTTTTTTTAATTAACAGATTGTTATTATATCTTTGCTTTATAGGAAGATAATTTTTGTATGTGTGTAGTTTGAGGTAAAAATATTTTACCTTTGGGATATATAAACAGTTATGCCAAGAACATTATTAAGTACCCTGGAATAACTTTTGTGTCACCATTATTTCTATATCTATGTCAAAGTTTTCTCAATTCTATACTTGTATTACTCAAGGGTTTTTTTTTTTTTTTTTGAGTAAAAATGCCATCGAATTTCCTTGCTCAAAAAAATATAGGTTATAATTTTAACTTTTCCCAATTCAAGGTATGAAAATAAAACAGAAGGAAAGAAGGAACACACACACATACACACACACACACAAAGAAGAGGGAAGAATATTTCAACTTATTTTCCTTACCTTATCCTCTGGTTTTTCAGATCTTATAGTATATGCCCTAATAAAAGGAGTAAACACATATTCTTCTTTGCATACACCTCAGTGAATCTGAAGCATAACTTTTTGGGAAGCTTAATGAAAAAAAAAAAAAAACCCTGAGACCCTGTTGCTTTTTTTTTCTCATTTGTCCATTGCTTGTTCATTTATGTCAATTTTGTTTCTTTGTCCTTGTGTAGTAATTCCTGTTACAAAATGAAAATATCAAGTCTTGATACCCACTTAATCTGCTATATAAGAACTTTTTGTGTGGAACCTATAACTAGGACTCCTATAAAGAAATTTGTGGATACTATAGTCACACTTAAATAACGTGGCTGCTGCTGTATGTTTTAGATATTGGGGGTAGAAGATTGTTTTGGTATTCAAGTTTTATTTTTTTATTTTTTTTTTTTTATTATTTTTTTTTAATTTTTATTTATTTATGATAGTCACAGAGAGAGAGAGAGAGAGGCAGAGACACAGGCAGAGGGAGAAGCAGGCTCCATGCACCGGGAGCCTGACGTGGGATTCGATCCCGGGTCTCCAGGATCGCGCCCTGGGCCAAAGGCAGGCGCTAAACCACTGCGCCACCCAGGGATCCCGGTATTCAAGTTTTAATATATAAATCAATCACTCTAATGTCTTTAGGTTAGAATTCACACTCTCTAATAGTTAAGAAGCATCCTTTCTCTTTAGGCCTTTTAAACATTAGAGCAAACCACATGGCTGGCTCAAAATCTTTCCAGGTTTTGGAAAATCTTTGGTTCTGCTTTGATCAGTGTAGCACAGTAAACTTCCTATCCTAAGAAATAAATGGGAATGATTATTTCATCATCCCAAAAACATAATCCTCCTTATAAGATCCATTACCTGTGCTACAGTTGACTTTGTTTTCAGATTTCCTTTGTCTTTATTTTCAGATTTGTATTTTTTCTATTTTTTAAAATTCTAGACTAGCCTCTAAATCAAAATTAACCAAAAAAAAAAAAAAATCATTTTCTATTACTTCACTCTATTTTCATTCTTGTGCTCAGATAATTTATGGAATTTCAAAGTCGTTGCTAAGATATTTGTTAAACATTCTTAGAAGCCAATTTCTTCTAAATAATATATATATATA
Source organism: Canis lupus dingo (assembly GCF_003254725.2). Classification (NCBI taxonomy): domain Eukaryota; kingdom Metazoa; phylum Chordata; class Mammalia; order Carnivora; family Canidae; genus Canis; species Canis lupus. The sequence continues at coordinate 20,055,635 of NC_064274.1, read as the reverse complement.
TATATAAAACAGAAGAAATATTTGCCATTTCATGGTCAAGAGTTGACTCATTTTTAACATATGGTAAGTTTAATAGGTTATGGATAGTCCAGTATATAATTATGATTTTTTCCATCTAATAGTGCTATAATAACATAGTCATCATTAGTGGTTGGTCAGAGTGGACTAACTTACTATTTTTATTTAACAATTTTGAAGGGCAGCCAGGGTGGCTCAGCGGTTTAGCGCCGCCTTCAGCCCAGGGCATGGCCCTGGAGCCCCTGGATAGAGTTCTATGTCGGGCTCCCTGCATGGAGCCTGCTTCTCCCTCTGCCTGTGTCTCTGCCTCTCTCATGAATAAATAAAATCTTAAAAAAAAAAAAAAAGACATAACAGCCTCGGATGGAATAAAGGGATCTTTAAAAAAAAAAAATTTGAAGATAAGAGTCATCTCATCAGCCCATTTTAATGGCTAGCTTTTTCAGACACTTTCTAATAAAGTGCCTTCCCAGGCACCCACTAATATGGTCATTTGACACATACAATAGTTAACATTTACATATTAAATTACTTTCATTCACATAAGAACTTAAAATGTGTATGTGCTTTTACCCTGAAATATAAAATGGGCTTGCTTACAGCTCTATAAGACTTATATATTTTTAAGTTCATTTTATAATTAAAAAATAATATTCACTTCTTATGGACTTTTTCAGGAAGACAATAATAGGGGAAAAAGGAACAAATACTCTATTATCACTCAGAGGCAGGGAGCACTATATTTCAGCGTATATTCTTCTCTTCCCTTTTTTCACATTTTTTATAAAGTTAAGAGCATATTGTTTATTAAAATTTCCAGCTGTTTTAAATTTTAAAAATATAGTATATAAGGATAGATAGATGATAGGTGATAAAAATATATCTTCTTCTGGATATTTAATGGCTTCATGATGTGAGGAAAATTTTTTTTTATCTTTCAAAAGAATAGGCTCAAACATTATTAAACAAGCCACATTGTTCAGTATTTCTTATAGTCTTTGATCTGCTACCTACATTTTACCTTCTATTAATGTTAAGCATTTAATTTGTTACCAATATCTGATACCTATAATAGCACTGCAGTCAACATCTTTGTGCATAAAGCTTCTATCATTGATTGATTCCTTTGCTTGATTTTATTTATTTATTTATTTATTGTAAATTTATTTTTTATTGGTGTTCAATTTGCCAACATATAGAATAACACCCAGTGCTCATCCCATCAAATGTCCCCCTCAGTGCCCTTCACCCAGTCACCCACCCCCTGCCCACCTCCCACCTCCCATTCCCCCATCCCTAGTTAGTTTCCCAGAGTTACCTTTGCTTGATTTTAGAATTGCAGTGACTGGCTTAGACATTTATTGCCAAATAGAATTTCAGAAAGATTATGTGAGTTTACATTTCTACTCATAGTATGTGAGGTAGCACATTATCAATATATCTAATAATGTTTTAAAAAGAATATTTTCTAATTTGATAGCTTAAAAATTCCATTTTTAACAATTATTTAATATTTTAAAAATAGGGCCTTATTTTATTATTAGTTTATCTGAATCCTTATCATTTAATAAATGTTAACCCTGAGTTTTTAATTGAAAATGGCAAACTGATACATGCACTCAACTTATCTCCCTTCCAAAATTACACTAAACAATAAAGGAATAAAAGTCATCCCTATATGCACTAAGATAATGGAGAATTAGAAAATAGATTATATAATTAATGTTATTATGTAAAAGGAGAAAACCTTAGGATAGTGTCATTAGATGCAAAACAAATTAACAATAACAAAAAGCATTCCCCAAAACTAAGCACCCATTGGGATATTGTGACACCATAAGAAATATATACATATATATTTGGTCTCTCACTTTATTCTTGACACAGGCTCCTAAGACCCTTGGAATTTCATAAGTGATGAGAGCCATAAAGAAGTCTTTTGTTAGGTTAATGAAGTGACTTGGAAAACAACTAAGGGGGCTGATTGCCTGGAGAGCTAACTTAGTGATTAGAGGGTTGGAACTGGCAGTCCTAACCTCAGACTTCTGGGGAAGAGTGAGGGACTGGACATGAAGTTGTCACCAGTGACCAAAGACCTGTCAATTATGCCTTTGTAATGAAGCCTCCATAAAAACCCAAAAGGACAGAGTTTGGAGAGCTTCCAGGTTGATCAACATATGGAGAATTGAGGACAGTGGAATGCAAAGAGAGGACTTGGAAGCTCCATGTCCTTTTCTCATTTTTTCCACCTGGCTGTTCCTGAGTTATATCCTTTTATAATAAACTGATAACCTACTGAGTAAAATGTTTCTTTTTTCTGAGCTGCTCTAGCAAATTAAATGAACCCAAGGAGAGATCATTGGAACCTCCAGTCTATACCCAGTCAGTCAGAAACACAGGTGACAACCTTCACTTATATTTGGCATCTGAAGAGTGTAGGGGAAGCCACCTTGTAGAACTGAGACCTTAAACTGTGGATCCACACTATCTCCAGATAGATAGTGTCAGAATGGAGTTAAAGTGTAGGACACCCAACTGATATTGGAGAATTGCTAGGATGTGTAGGGAAAAAACTCCACACTTTGGAATTGGGTGCAGAGTCTTACCCATCAATAAAAACTGTTAGGAACCTAACAATAGTAGGAAATTTCATTGATCTAATTAAGAGGATTTACTCAAAACATACGACAAACATTACATTCATTGTTATAATCTTAGAAGCATTTCATTCAAATTCAGAGAAAAGACAAGGATGTCTCATATTTCCACTCCTATTTAAGGGCATAATGGTGGCAAAAGAAAAAAAAATAGATAATGGAATGGATTTATAAAGATTGGAGCAAGGGGATGGATGGAATTTTAAAGAACAAAAACTATGATGATAAAGTTATCAGGTGCATTTTTAAACTTGAAAACTGATGTCATTAGCCATTGGGTTTGATGGAATATGTGGGAAACATTAGTGATATATACACAGAAAATTAATAAAATGAACAGAAAGGTCAACAATTGGTATTATTTGATAATGAATTTAACATACAAAAAGTTTATAGGCAAATAATAAAATTCATAACAGATTCTGACTACCTCTAGTTGTAAGATCATTATATAAAAAAAGATTGCATTTCTATATGCCATCAGTGATTACAAAATGTAAAATTTTGTTTAAGTTACTACATGAGTAGCAATAAAATATGAGATACATAGAGAGAAATCTAACACAAAAAAGTATAAATAAAAGTATATGGAAAGTCATTATAATAACCTACATAAATGGAGAAATCTACCATCCATGAATAGGAATCTTCTTAAGTCTGAATTCTCCCAATTCTATCTGTAAATTTAATGACTTTTTAAAAAATATTTCTCAAAGAACTTGACAAGATTGTTTAAAATGTAGTCGAAATAGTAAAGAATGTATAAGACGCTCCTAAGGAAGAACATTGCAGGGGAATTCCTATACCACAGAAGAAGATTTTATAGTGCAATAATAATTAAATCAGTGTGTAGGGATAAATGCACAAATCAGTAGATTAGAATAGAATAGCTCAAGATACACTTACATACATACAGGAACTTGATATATGAGAGATGTGGCTTGATGACCATCAGGAGAGAGTTGGTAATTTTGAGACCTGTTGCAGCAAAAATTAATCATCTCTATGGGAAAAAGATTGACCTTTACAGTACACTGATGCAAAACTCAATTCTGCGTAGATAAGTATTTGTTTTGAAAAGTACAATTTAAAAGCTTTTAGAAGAAAACATAGAAGCTATCTTTGTAAGAATTTTTACTTTTAAACAACTCACAAAATGCACATAATATAAGGAAATCTGGATGACCAAATATCTAACTAACAAAATTCCAGAAACAGAGAACAGAGCAAATTAAGGCAAGAAGTTTATCAAAATATGAAAATTTCTTCCTGGATTTAAAGACATAAATCTCCAGAGTGAAAAGGCCTACTAATGTCCTGGTACAATGAAAGGAAAAGTAAACAAAAACAAATGCACAAAGAAACAAAGGCATATTCTTTTGAAATTTCCAGAACAGCTAGAATAATGATACCACCAAAAATCTTAAGGTCAATTTAGCTTCATCTCATCAGTTCCATGCCCATACCATGATCCAATTGGCTGCTAAGTGATTCTACTTTAACCAAATATCTCACATTATTCTTTCCATTTCTTCTGCTACAATGTAGTTAAGTCATTATCCTCACTTGTCTATATTATTTTAATAACCTCTGAATTAATCTTTGCCTAAAATCTCTCAGCATTCTAATCTATGCACCTAGACATTCAGGTTAATTGCGTTCAAAATTACTTTCTGATTTCTCTTCTCTTTAAACTAACTGTAGATTCCTCATCTTGGGTTTTAAGGATAGATATGAAAATACTACAACCCTAATTTTTAAAATTTTCCTCACTGTGCATATGTATACCCCATGCTTTAACTTTTGTGTGTGTGTATATGCATGAATATATCCTCTAGTCACTGCCTCGTCACTTTGTCATTTACTCATACTATGTCATCCACATAGTGTCCTCTCTATATATCTGTAGAAACCCCATCCAGCCTTCAAAACCCAATTTAAATACTACCTTCTTTAAGAATCCTTTATTTAATCCTCCACAAATGTGAACTAGGCATTTATTCCGTTGAAGATCCTTATTTACTTGAACAATTTCAAAATATTTGCCTTTTTTTTGCTTTACATTATAGCTAATTGTATGCTGGTTTTATGTAATTTTAAGCCCTTTGAAGAAAGGACTTCATCTTATACATGTTTATATTTTAACATCAAGCATGTGCCTTGCACATAGGCAACATTTAATAAATATATGTTGTTTTGAACTTAATTTTTAACTTTGTTCAATTAGTATACACTTTTAATATCAAAAAGAGAAAGATTTGATTAAAAATTTCAAATTATATTCACAATAAAAGTAAGCTTTATATGTGTAAATTAATTACTTTAGCTTGATGAATTGAAACCTCATAAAAATATTTTGGCATATAAAGACATTGTATATAATAATTTTGTTATTCTGTTAAGTAATTAGCTTTAATAAAACAAAGCTTCTAAACAACCATTTTAATATTTTGTTTTTCATTTCTTAGGTTTTAGAAGTGGATAAGTATAATCTCCTAGTTAATAAATGAAAAAGAACTACTGATATTAATTTGGGTTGTCGGCCCCAATATTTAGATATTTAATTTTTTTTCCATTTTTAATGTTATCATTTGAGGATTAATCATACTTATTAGAATGATATTATTTTTCTATTGCCCTTTTTGATTATTATTTCTTCTGAAGTTTGTCAATGTAATTTATTTGTTAGAAGAATGTATTTTAAGGTATTTCCTTTCTATATAATTCACATGTTTGAGTTTTGGGCACTTTATTTAATTACAAAAAATTATTTAAAGACTTCCAGGTATTTCTCTAAATTTTTCATTAAAGGAATACTAAAGGAATTATTGAAAAGTACAAGTATATATCATCTAGCTAAAAACAAATTTTAGAGCATTTCTTATTGCTTATTACAAATCATACTCTGGAAATATTAATGTACATCTTATGAGAAGGCAACATGGATTAGATATTAACATTCTGACTGATGACATTCACAGGATTAATAAGATTAGTCTATGCCTTCTGAGGGAACCATGATTTGGATATTGATAACAAAAAAAGGAAACCAATTTGGTTGCAGTGAACCGTGGCATACTAGGGTACAACATGTGCTTGAAAGAAATAAAAGGTACATTGTTCAGAATTTTATCCCCTTATCTCTTATTTCACATCATTTTTCATCTTCAAGTGTGATGATCTGTGGAAGAATCAGGTTATCCAAAAAGTGTACCATTTATTTATAACTACAAAATTTTCCCAAGCTGCTAAAACGTTCCTTCCTTTTATTTTAAAAATCAAGCAAGTCAACCTATGGGCTGACTCATATGAGGATAAGATTACATAACTTAGGTTTCATTATTGTGTAAACTAATTAAAGTTGGAGAAAATGAAACAGCAAATCTTCATCCTTTGCTGCCACATTTCTCCCACTTCTATTCTGTATTCCTGGTCTAAGTCCAACTCCCAGAGTTTGTTAGTGAAAATTGATTTATAAAATATAAAAGTCACAATTTCATTGAAATTCTATTAAAATATTCTTATAAATGGATCTGTTCTCTTTCTAGTTTTGAGTTTCTTCATTGTCATAGGATTATTAGCTGCCTATTTTCATTTCATCAAATCAGTTTCTTTTCTTTGAGCTATTTTTAATGTTGTCCTATGAACAGTTTATAGGATTATTCTGTAGGTTTCTGATACTGAGGTATGCAACTATAATATGTATTCTAGATACAGACTCACTGTAATTGTGTAGTGAAGAATTTTACCTCCTAGTTTTCATATGTAATGTCTTGTACTCATCCCAAAATAGCAATGGCCTATTTTCTTGATGCATATTAATGTAAATCCAGACAGCAATTAATTTGCTTTTCAGTTCATTCTCTGCTTTCTTTATTCAAAATCTGAGAATAAAGCTACATCATGTTTTCTCCTCAGATCTTATCTTTTAGTAACAAGTTTGGTATCACTCAAGTATATATTCATTAATATTATCAATTTTCACATCATTCTATGATATTACATTGGTATCTTTTTTTTTTTGACATTGGTATCTTTTTTTTTTTTAAATTTTATTTATTTATGATAGTCACACAGAGAGAGATGAGAGAGAGGCAGAGACACAGGCAGAGGGAGAAGCAGGCTCCATGCACCGGGAGCCCGATGTGGGATTCGATCCCAGGTCTCCAGGATCACGCCCTGGGCCAAAGGCAGGCGCCAAACCGCTGCGCCACCCAGGGATCCCTTGACATTGGTATCTTATAGTTGAGTCAGGCATAACCTCTTTGTTGGTTCTTTCACTGTGTATGTGCATGCATGCTATAGACATATGAATTATGTGGATGTATATTTATTATAGGTATACATATTTATGGTATTTGTAAGCTGAAGACATCTAGATGGACTAAATATAATCACCTAGAGCAAAAATTGGCAAACTATAGTCTATGGGCCAATCTGGTCTGGTACATGTTTTCATAAATGAAGTTTTATTAAAACACAACCATAGTAATTTTTAATATATGTCGTTTCTTGTACATTTGCAGTACAAAGGCAGAGTTGAGTTGTTGTGACCAATATTTTATGATGCACAAAGCCTAACATATTTTCTTCCTAGCCTTTTAAGAAAAAGTTTGTCAACTCCTGACCTAGAAAATTGTTTATATGATTAAGTGCTTCATAAATATTTGTTTAATGAATGAATTATAAAATTAATCATTACATTAATGAATTTGATGATTGTAAGGTTAAAAACATACTCATTCATGGGTTATTATTATTCACCTTGCTTTCATTACTTTAAAATTTAGTAGTTGTGTATTTTAACATATAAAACTACAAAGATACTGATACAAATAGGTCACAATTTTTTGTCTATGTAACGGCTATAGATGTTCCTACATAAAAACAATGCACATACATATCCAAAGTTAACTAGGTAATCATTTAATTATTTTTGTGATTCTTTTCAGAAAGTACAATCCATATATAATTACATACACATACACTAATATACACATGAGATGGTGTGTATCTCTATTTTACATCTATTTTACATCTTTTTCTTTTGAAGATTCTTATATCAACACATAGATGTCTACCTTCTATCTTGAACTGTGTAGTATTCCCTAGTGGTCAGCATTCTATAATGACGGCAAGGAATCATATCCCACTTCCATCACTTTCTAGCTGTAGAAACTAGGGTAAGAACTCATGTTTGTAGTTTTCATCTTTAAAAAAGGCATACCTGATATATTTGTGTGGGTCAGGTAAAATATACAAATTAAGTGCTATCAGAGCAGGTAGCATCGAAGAGTGTATGGCCTGTGTTAGCTGTTGGGGTTTTTTCTTTTGCTATATCATTGTTGGATACTTTAATTGTTCCCAACATCTATGCTATTATAGTTTTGCAAAAATATCGGGTTTTTTTTAAAAAAAAGATTTACTTATCTATTTTAGAGAGAGTGTGTGTGTGTGTACCAGCGTGGGCAGGGAGGGGCGGAGGGAAAAGAAGAGAAAAATTTAAGCCGACTCTGCACTGAGTGTGGAGATTGACTTAGGCCCCGTTTGGTGACCCTGAGATCACAACTTGAGCCAGAACCAAGAATCAGGCGCTTCACTGACCGTACCACCCAGGAATCCTGTAAAAATATCTCTTAATAATATCTTAGAAAACTTTGATAGTCATATCTGTAAGGCGAATGGCAAGTTGTGAGTTTTCTGTGTCGAAAGGAATGTCAGCCTCAGTTTTAAGAAAATACTGCCAAATTATTTTTTTAGTAATGGTGCTCAAATTTGTATTCTCACCGATGGTGTATTGGAAAGAGTTTACATCTGCCTTCAGTGGGTATCATCAAACTTTTAAAAGCTGTCATTTGGATTGGTGAAAATGATGCTTTTTAAATTTACTTAGTATAATAAAGATGGGCTACTCCTTTCATATATTCATTGTTGGTTTGTGCTTTTTGGTCTATAAAATACTTATTCATATCCTGTACCCACTTTCCACTATAGCACTTTATCACCTTCTTAGTAGATATGTGTGAGCCCTTCAAAAATTAGCCCAATACTCATATGGATGTTATATGTGATAGAAATAAGTAATATATGTTTTCAATTGTATTTATGACATTTTTTTCCATAATGGAGTGTTTGATTTTTATCAAATTTATCAACCTTCTGGAGAACTGATCCTGATTTCTTTTTCTTTTTCTTTCTTTCTTTCTTTCTTTCTTTCTTTCTTTCTTTCTTTCTTTCTTTCTTTTTTCTTTCTTTCTTTTTTTTTAAGATTTCATTTATTTATTTCTGAGAAAGAGAGAAAGCACAAACAGGGAGGGGTGGAGGGAGAGGGAGAAGCAGACTCCCCACTGAGCAGGGAGGACTGATGTGGAGCTCAATCCTAGGACTCTGAGATAACGACCTGAGTGGAAGACCGGTACTTAATGGACTGAGCCACCCAGGCACCCCTCTGATTTATTTTTTATACACATTCCTTCTGTGTCATATTATTATTTGTACTACCATACATTTCATTATCTGACTTGAGAAAGCAGACCTCAGGACCATCTCCTCTTAGTATCACAGCCATGATTAAGAATACTTAAAGGTGAATGGGACTATGAAATTCGTTTTTATTTAGGTTTATTTATCCCTATAAATGTGTTGATGTACACAGCCATCAGGAATCCATTCAGCATTAAGGACGATCAGGCATAGTTCTCCTATGTAATTGTTCAAGATTCTTGAGAGATTCTTTTAGAAAATGAACACCTACTACATTTCATATTCTGACTGTGTTTAGGCTGGGGGCTTAGGTTGGATGTTGAAAGTATGACACAGACACTTATGATATTTTAGGGCTACAAAGACTATTAGAAATGCCTCCGATCTTCTTCAGATCTAAGAATAGAATCTTGGACCACTGACCTCCATCAAAAACACCACAAGTTAAAACAGGATTACAGAACTTGCATACTAAATCATGTTACCCACATTAATTCTTAATGTTACCTGTATTATTAAATTTGACTATGAAAGAAGGGTCCCTATGCAATAAAATACAGGTTATTATTTCAAAAATTTGAATATTTTTGTAATCCTTTTAATATCATCTTTGTACTTCTTTCCATGAACTTATAAAGTTATTTATCCATAAAATATTGTTGAATATTGTCTTAAAAATAGCATAGCACAAAGAAACTTGTTGGTAAAAAATAATGTGACTGGACATAGTGCCTGAATATATATTATGGTACTTCTTAGCAAATTATTAGGTGTTTTTAATACTTTTGATAATAATCATTTTAATATTTGAAGCATTTACTAACTAATTTAAAAAAAAATTATTTATTTGAGAGAGAGAGAGAGAAACATGAGCTGGGAGGAGAGGGAGAAGCAGGCTCTCCACAAGCAAGGAGCCCAACACAGGGCTCAATCTCAAGACCCTGGGATCATGACACAAGCCAAAGGCATGCTCTTAACCAACTGAGTCACCCAAGTGCCCCTAAAGTACTTAGAAGAAGAGAGTGATTGTAAGTCTGAATTTTATTATTCATTTCATTCATCCATATGAATGAAATATTACTGAACACTAGTATGTGCTAATCATTCTGAAAGATACTATAGTGACATTAAGAAGAGTGAATTATGAAGCCAATTCATTAGACACTTGTGTCTTACTAGAAAGGATAAAATAAACATTATCTATATGGCCATGTTGATAAGTGCCATGCCTAAGAAGGGTGCAAAATCTGTATACTGTTATAATATTTTGTTTTAATCATCAAATGTGATTTATAACTCTCATGAGGAAAAAGAGTCTCATGCTTGTATCCATGTGTCTGCTTTTTATGTGGTTTCTTCTTCCTTGATAATGCTCCAAGATTCTTTTTTTTATTATTGCAGAATTTTCTTTACCAGATGATTAAAGGTAAGTTGTCCAGAAACAAAGTCTTTTAGTCTTCTTCATCTGAGAATGCCTTTACTTCCCTTTTGTTCCTGAAGGATAGTTTTGCTAGGTATAGAGTTCATACCCACAGTTCTTTCTTTCAGCACTTAAAAAACATTGTGCCACTTCTTTTTCACCTCTGAGGTTTTATATAATTCTGCTGCTTTCCTTCTGGGATTCAGTAAATATGAATGCTGGGTATTTTCATATTGTCTTTCAGTCTCCTTAGGCCTCTCAGGCTCTGTCCATTTTTTTTAGTATATGTTTCTTGGATGAGATTGTCCGAGAATCTGTCCTTTGATCTGTCCTTAGTTTGATTGAGTCTATCCTACTCATCTCAACTCTACTATTGAGTCCTTCCAGTGAGTTTTCTCTTACTGAACTTTTCAGTCATATAACTTTCATTTAGTCCTCTTTAATAATTTATTGTGGAGATTTTCTATTTTTTATTCATTATAAGATAATTTATAATCGATTGTTGAATAATATTTATGATGGCTACGTTAAAATACTTGTCAGATAATTTCAGTATCTAATTTATCTCAATTTGGCATAAGTCTTTTTTAGATTGTGATTATCTTGGCTTCTAGTATGATTGTTGCTTTTTACTGTATCCTAGACATTTAGTTTATTATTATGTTTTTTTTTCTATTTTGTCTGGGTCAGATATAGACATAGATCTATCTGCTATAGATAGGTAAAGATATAGATATTTTGTCTATATCTTTTATTTTAGCAGGCAGTCACCCTGTTTAGATTTAGCTTACAGTTCCTGATTTAACTTTGAGGGGTTATGGTTCTTAAAACAGCTTAATCTTTAGTGATTTTGCATTGTCTTATTGATATTTTTGGCTTATCTGGTACCCCTGGAGCTCCTACTGGTTCCTTCTGAAGCTCTCCGAGTAGGCAAAAGTTGTTTCCTTGACAGGACTATAATCTTCTCTAAAGGGGAAGGAATGGCCTCAGACATGTGGAAATAAAGAGGTGCCCTGCTTGTATCAGGATTAACCTTTGTTTTTGAGAGATCTAGAACACTTCCCTGTCTGGGTATTTTTGTGAAAGGATCTTCCATACCGTTGGCTCTTGGCCACATTAATATTTTGAAGTGTGCCAGGAAGGGGAGTCCTAGGCTCACAGAGTCAAAGAGGCTTTCTGTGGGGGCTGCTTGTAGTGGCTGGATCTCTTTCACTGGTACTTTTCCAACTACTGTGGTATTTCTCTCTGGCTGAGATGAATCTCATGCCTAGTGGTAAAGGAGAGCACTTCTTCTGGTTGCTTATTGTTAGTGGGACTCTTGATTGATCTTCTCAATGGTGTTTTTATTGATCTTCTCAATAGTGTTCACTACCTTCTGTGTCTCAGAGGGATAAGAATTTCAGGCTATCAGGAACAAAGGGGCTTTGGGGTCTAGTCTCTATCGAGTCTGGTCTATGTGTTGTGGTTGGTTCATTCTAGCTAGTTCTACCTGTCAACTGTGGTGTCGGTGGGTGGGAGAGGAGAGGTCAGACCCACAGGGCAAAAAAAAAAAAGTATTTTACTATTGAGTTTTGAGAGTTTCTTATATATTCTGGATAAGAGCAATTTATCAGATCTCTTTTGTGAATTGTTTTATGGTCTGGTCTTTTTAATTTCTTGATAATGACATTCAAAAAGAAGTTTTTAATTATGTTGAGGTCTCATTTGTCTATTTTTTTTTTTTTACAGACTATACTTTTAATGTCATGTCTAACAAATGTTTGTTTAACCCAATGACACAAAAATGTTCTTCTATATTGTCTTCTAGAACTTTTATAGTTTTAGAAGTTTTACATTTTTTATGAAACTTTTTTATGATACTTTTTAACTTAATTTTTAAAATATGCTGTGAACTTTGGGCTGAAGTTCATTGAATTTTATATGATCATCCAATTGTTCTAGCACCATGCATTAAAAGACTGTCTTATCTCCACTGAACTGACTTTTCTTCCCTGACAAAATCACTTGTGAATCTACTTCTAGATTCACTATAGCTGTTTTTTCATTTTTTAAAATAACAGTATAATTAACATACAGTGTTATATTAGTTTCATGTGTACAATATAGTGATAGAATAATTCTATATATTATTCTGTTCTTTTTATCTATTTGACTATGTGTACCCAGTGCAGCACTATCCTAATTACTGTAGCTTTATGATAAATTTTAAAGTCAGGAAGTTCTCCAAATTTTTTCTTTCACAAAGTTGTTTTGACTATTTTAAATATAGTGCATCCCATTTAAATTCTAAAACCAGCTTCTCAATTCTATTTTTTTTCTAAATGCTGCTTGTTTGTCTTTTGGTTCAGGTGGTATTGAATCTATGGTTCTATTTAGGAAGAATTACTATCTTAACAATTTTGATTCTTTCAACTCATGAACATATGACTCTACTACTTATGTTTTCTCTAATTTCTCTCAATGGTACTTTACAGAACTTTATAGTTTATGTATATTGCACATGTATTGTCATAGTTGTCTCTGAGTATTTCATATTTTTTGTGAATGGCATTTAAAAAATTAATTTCTGATTGTCATCGCTTATACATAGAAAGGCAATTGATTTTTGCATATTGATCTTGTATCCTGCAATTCTGCGAAATTAATTTATTATTTCTAGTAGCTTTTCTTACAGATTTTACAAGATTTTTCTATATACATGATAATGCCTTCTGTGAATAAAGAATGTTTTATTTATTCCTTTCTATTATGGATGATATTTATTTTTTTCTGGCCTTAATTCATTAGCTAAATTTTTTCCATTTTTTTAATTAGCTTGTTTTGCTTAATCAAAACATTTTGTAAATTTGTAAAATGAAGGGTTAATGTTTTTTAAGTGGTTTTATCAACTTAATCTCTTAATACTTGCATTATTACGAGACTAGTACTGTACTTTAGTATTATAAAGGGCCTGCCAACTGACCAGTAAGATATAGTTACTATTCCTTCAATTTGTTCTGTGTGACTGTAGATAGAGTTCTTACTATTTTTTGTAGCTGATAATTGGGTGGAGCAGATAGCTGGCCACTATGAAACTGGGATCCAGGACACTGAATTTCTTCTTCTAGTGCAAGAAATTCCCTGTAACTCTGTTTGTAGTCTTGGCAAGAAAATGTGACAGCATAGATCATCAAATCTATATTTGCTTATAAATTGGCAAATGATAAGGGCTTTAAAAAGTACTATCACAGTAAGAACGCAAGGGAGTTTTCATCGGTAATGTCGAGAACTGTATGTTTATGCAAAAAACATATCTCTAGGGATGTTTCACTGATAAATGTACTATAGTGCCTCAGGAACAGTAGGAGATTGTCACATTCTTGATAATATTTGTCACTTTGTAGACCTTTTTTTCTCCCAGTTTATGACAGCAGTTTGCGTAAGACTGACCTCATTTATCTCCATGCTGCAATGTAAATAATACAGAGCTTCTTAGTGATCCAGTTAGCTTAAAATTTATATTTGGATAGCTTTTTTTTTCCTGTTTTTTTTCCATGTTGGAAATCCTTGTTGATACATGTTTATGTAATACATTATATTTCTGTAGATGTGTCATGAAAGAAAACGAATATGTGTGTTCATTTCGATTCCTTTTGAAATGAGAAAAGAGATGGCATCCTGTGTCTTCCTTCTCTTTCCAGCTTTTAAATCCCACGATGACTTATATAAATGCTACTGAGAAATAGGAAAATTTAACAAAGCAAAAAATGAACCATGTTTATATGATGGTTAGTTTTGTTATAAAGGAATTATATTTCATTTAAATATTGATTTCCCTGAGAAATTTTTCTTGACATGGAATGGTGACTAGAGTAGGTATACTGTTGACCTTTACAATATCTCATTTATAAAACCAAGGATGGAGGATGGAGACTCCCATCCTCCTTGCCCCAATGATTTGCTTAGGTGTGAGCACATGACTTAAGCTTTTAGGGTTATTAGTGTTATTTGGATGCATTCAGTAAATACAACAGTTAAAGTTATAATTGTACCACCAATAAATTTATCATTCTAGAATATATCTGTTACTCAGCTTTAAATACTATGTTTTGATTTGGGCTATTTCTTTCCTAAAATATATCAAAAACATTATTTTTTGAGAAATCAGATTTAAGTTTTGTTGACAAAGTAGATCTATAGATGGTTGATGAGAATATAAATTGACAGAGAAAAAGACAATGTGCAGATAAAAGAAACATTGAATCGTATAAACAAGAGAATTTTTATTGTAATAGTGAACATTTTTATTACTGAATTTGTTCACTTTTTTTCATTTCCTATTGTTTGCCACGAAATCTGTGACTGAAACAAAATTGTTGTGTGTTATATTTTGTTTACTATTTTTCAAACTTTTCTATACAGTAAATTCATTTTCTAATCCTCTAAACTGATTCAACTCATAATTTGAAAAGTGCACTGAGTAGGTACGTGCACATTCTGTAGGTTGTAGTAACTTATGGTCCAGGCAACAATTGGAAAAGTGTTGGTTCTAAAGTCAATAGCTGACTTCCTACACCATGGAGAACCCTGGGGCAGAAATAAGAGATGAGGCTGGGAAGAGGTTAATAGTTCCAGGAGTCACTGTTGATTGTAGCTACAGATCCTAGGCAAATTATTTTATGATATAAAGTTCTTCCTAAAGACAGCTAGTTTTGGCCAAATAATAAGGACAAAAAAGAAATAATCATTAAGTGATACGGTTATCTTCCCAATATGATATATGGAAAGTCTCCTAGAGCTACTAGATCTAGGGAGGGGGCATTCATGGCTGGGCTGAAAAGATAATGTGAAGAATCCCAGATCAATCATTATGCAATCATAATTCCTTGGAACTTCAACTTTTTCAAAATATCTCTTATTTTAGAAAATCCTAATTTCTGAATATTTTTCTTAGCACATTAGAGCTATTTTTTAAAGAATTGCAGAGGTCTGGTTTCAGGGTATACAGTTATCCTTTCCTGCAATAGACAATGTGTATATCCTCACATAATTCATATGTTAAAACCCCAATCCCCAGTTTGATGGTAATTAGAATTTAAGGATAAAACCCCTAGAATGGGATTAGTACCCTTTTAAAAGAGGATGTGAGGGATCCCTGGGTGGCGCAGCGGTTTGGCGCCTGCCTTTGGCCCAGGGCGCGATCCTGGAGACCCGGGATCGAATCCCACGTCGGGCTCCCGGTGCATGGAGCCTGCTTCTCCCTCTGCCTGTGTCTCTGCCTCTCTCTTTCTCTCTCTCTGTGACTATCATAAATAAAAAAAATAAAAAAAATAAAAAATAAATAAATAAATAAATAAAAGAGGATGTGAGAATACAGCAGGAAGGTGTCTCTCTGAAAACCAGGAAAAACTCTCAACATGAACCATAGGGCTGGCACCTTGATCTTATACTTCCTAGCCCCCAAAACCATGAGAAATCTGTTTTCTGTTTAAGGCACTCATTCTATGGTACTTTTGTTAGAGCATCCCAAACTAAGCTATTTCCCATTTGTCTTTGACCATAGTTTTACAACAGTCATTTTCCATGGTCAACTGAAGAATGAAACTAATAAACCAATTCATGAGTTAAATTACAGTGTTTTAATAAAGCACTAGATAGTTAGACCTTATCATTAATTCCATATTATTTTTGAAAGTAGAGTGAGTCCAGACTCAATTGAAGCTATAATTTTTATTAGTTAAGTATAAATGAATTTATGTTTGTGTTGCCTGACTAGCTTTTTAAAAATGTTTGCACTGTTCTCTATAGCTAGGGAGTTGGGTCAAGTATATTTTTTACATAACTGTCTATCCCTGCTACACATTTATAAATTGTGCTGAAAATATATTGTAGACCAGAGTATCTTTGGTTGCCAAAACCCTAGTGCAGTGGGAAAAGCAGAGACTCTGGAGATAAGCCCGAGTTTGAATATTGGCTATATTACTTGAGAGTGCTGATGGCAAAAGGAAAAAAGAAAAGAAAAGAAAAAAAGAGTGCTGATTGCCCAAACTCATAATCTTTCCATCTTGGCAGCATTTGTAGAGCAGTACTGATCAAAAGAACTCTCTGAGATAATGGAAATGTTCCATGTTATCTGTTCAATGATCAGTTAAAATGTGGTTAGTGTGACTCCTGAGGAAGTGAATTTTTAATTTTATTAAATTTAAATTTAAATAGCTACATGTGGCTATTGTTTACTCTTCTTGGATAGCACAGGTCTGGAATGTAAAAGTAAAAAAAATAATCACCATTGCCACACCCTAAATAAACAAATAAAATGAAGAATAAGAAATTCTTAGCTTTCTGTAATTAACAGCTTTTAATCAAAACTGCTTATGATTTTATTTTCTTTGATGTGAAAAATAACAATGATATTTATTCCTAGGAAAATGCTAAGGAAAGCACATCTTTACAATGTAGGCATGAAAATGATCTTTTGATGCTTTTTTGAAATAACCATATCTCCATAAAATCCAATTATATTTCACATTATGAATCATACTCTCCACCAGCATGTCTAAAGAAGTAGTGAGAATAAAGTATTAACTGGCCCAACATACATCAAATTATGATTTTCTTACATTTAAGCATCTACCTAATATGGAACAGGAATGCATTCATAAACTTTGTTTTTCCTCTAAGGATGTTTGTAGTTATCTGGAAATTGGAAGCACTTATACTTGATTAGTAATTAAAATAGAACTTCTTAAGGAATTTAAATGACTCCGTGTTTAAGTATGTGTGTGGGAGAGAAACAGAGACACATAGAGAAGCACATACAGAGAGAAAGAAATTTTTTTTTAAGATTTTATTTATTTATTCATGAAAGACACAGAGACAGAAAGGTAGAGACGTAGGCAGAGGGAGAAGCAGGCTCCAGGCAAGGAGTCTGATGTGGGACTCGATCCTGAGACTGCAGGATCATGCCCGGAGCCAGGAGCAGGTGCTCAACGGCCGAGCCACACAGGTGTCCCAAGATAGACTAATTATCTACGTAGGAAATCAGTGACTGGTCCTTCTTAAACTGTCTAGTAGCTAAGTAGAAGAATATCATAAATTTCATTTATTGATAGATACACAATATCTATTTCTAGTCTATCAGGTAATCTTTATAGCTTGTTCTGCATTAGTGATCACATTAATTATGTATATATTGATCATATTAGATAATAATTATAGCTTATACTATATAAATTACACTTGTGTATCTCCTAGGGATTCTAATAGGTTATCTTCTAAAAATGAATGAGTGAATATTGTCTTGTGACTTTATTGCAAACTAGATATAGGTAATGAGTATCTTCATTTGACGGCTGCTAAACACTTACACAATTCTTATATTATTTTATGGGGTAATAATTTGTTATGTGTAACAGTATTATTTTGACTTTAGTTATTCACGTAGCTTGTTATACCCCAGTGAACTAAATACCCATTGAAGAGTTAAAATGCTTACTAGAGTGATAAAAGTCACTAATATACAGTCAATCCAAACTTTCTTTCACTATATCTATGTGCTCAATCTAACAGATTGGACATTTATAATAGATGGTAAATAAAGCATTCATATATAATACTAAGTTTTGATCGCTGCATATGTATAAATCTACAATGGTTATGTGGAATGGTGGCTTCAATAAAAAACTTGGTAAATTATAAGATATAATTGGTTTTTTAATTAGGCAGTTTACCCCAATTAGTCTGCAAAATTGTGTAAATCTGATTAAATGAGAGAAAATCAAGCTCCATTATTGAAGACCAAAGCACAAGCTTAATGACTATAGATCTCTAGTGTGGTACACTTGAAAGCACAGACAAAAAGTGATCTATACAAGTAAACAGATGAGCTAAAGTAAATTAAAAGTTTGTTTCTTTTATGAAGGCAGCAGCAGTTAAGTCCCAACTTCCTTCTTAGGAGATGAAAGCCCATAATTTTGAGTTTTCCCAGAAATAGTCAACTTTAGTCCTTTCTTAAACTTGTAATTACTTTAAAATGGAAGTTAAATAAAAGTGGAACTTCAATAAAATGAAGTAATAAATTTAGCAGCACAAAAATCTTTCAAAGAAAAGAGAAAGAATAAAAACTTTATTTACCCTCAAACTCCTATTTGGACATACTTCGAATCCTAGGATTCAATCTTTTCTAAAGTGTTAGGATTGATCCTTTTTTACCCTAATTATCGTATTTTACTTTGGATTTTCAAGAGCCATATATTAGCACCTAAAAGAAAACATGTATTAGTTGATATTGTTTCCTTCTGTTTTCCTAAATACAATAGTTAGTAAAGATAGTTAATGTTTTAACGCACATAAGTAGTGTTTTGTATTTTATGAGCATGTATACATGTGTATATATTTATGTATGTAACATGTAACTCTTGAATATCTTAGTATATACTTTACTATAAATAGGAAAGCAATGTCCGGCACATTCAAATACCATTTAATAGCCATAACTAACAATCACTACTATCAACTTATTAAAAATGCATGAAAGTTCTTTGCAGAAGTAGATAACTTTTGTCTAGAGGACAAGTGCAATGTAAAGATCATATAGTAATTATTTATCGTAGATGTTTTCTCATTTTCTCACCTAATCCTGAGTTCTTGGCTAAAATAGATTCATATTTTATTTCTTTCATAACACAGGTAACTGTTCATTTGATGCTAATGAATAAGAAACTTCTAAATCCTTAAATCTTAACAACTTCTGTTTCTATGTTAATTTCTTAGGAACCTAGTACTTAAGTAGTTAAGCACTTAATATAGGTTAGTTCCATATATGTATTGCTGTAGGAAAAAGAGCTGCTTTCATTATTAGAATTTCTGGTTAAGTAAATACTTACTAGAAACTCTTGCTTTGTTTGTTTCTTTGTTTTAGCCTTTGGAGAAAATTAGAGGAAATTGGCTTTCTATTACTTGGGGAAACTGGAAGTTGAGATATGGATACACAGATGAGGATGTGGTTTTTCTGATGGTGAATTTGATTCACATTTTAGAAGAGTCTGAGATTTGGCTTATAAAAAATACTTTTGTGGGAGTGAGATTTAGGCTAGTCTTTTTCTTTCAGGTTTTTATCTTGGCAGACAGGGTCACTAAACAACTTTGAGCCAAAGAGAATAGAAACTAAGGAAATGCCTTGCCAAGGTACACTGAATCTGTTGCCCGCCCCCCCCCCCACCCCCATACAGTCATCTTGCTTGCTTTAAATTCTTTTTCTTTGACAAGCTAACTTGAAGGGTTAATCTAATTAACAGGAGATATGATATATCCAGGATATTTTTTTGCCAACCTTAATTCTAATGATCTACTACAAAATTGAAAAATATCTATAGTTGTACACATATCTTTTTTGATGACTTTTAACATCTTTTGCATTATGATTTTGAATATTCGTAATTACTGCTGAGTTCAGATATCATAGACTATTTTTTCTGAAACAAGATATTGTAGTTAGGCACTTCACAATTGGTATTGAGAGAAAACTTGCCAGATTAGTGTGAAAATATATAAAAATATCATTAAGCAAAAATTTTTAAATACTTTGAAGACTTTTTAAAATCTAAAAAATAGCAATGTTTGCTTTGAATTTTTAATAGGAAATTTCACAAGCTTTTTGGCCGTGTAATTCTTTATTCTTAGAGATTAGTAATTATGGTCCTAAACTGAAGTTCCATGAAATACCATGTGATAGGCAAAATAATGGCCCCTCCTAAGTGTCCATATCCTAATCTCCCCAAATTGTGAATGTTACCTTACATGGAAAAATAATTAAAGTTGAAGATATTGAGGTGGAGAGATTACTCTGCATTATCGGGGGGGGGGGTCCAAATTAATCACTTGGCTTTTTAAAAACAGAAAATCTTTCCCAAATTTGGTCAGATATAGAGATATGAAGAGGAAAAAGAATTTTAACATTAGCGACTTTGAAGATGGAGGAAGGGGTCCGTGAGCCAAGGGATACAGGCAGTCTCTAGGAGCTAGAGAATACAAGGGAATAGATTTTCTCATAGAGCCTCCAGGAATGAACACATCCAAGCTGACACCTTATTTTTAGCCCATTGAGACCTATGTTGGACTTTGAACCTATAAGAACTATGAGACATATTGTGTTGCTTACAGCAACTAAATTTGTAGTAATTTGGGAATGATGGTTTAATACTAACTTCTTTGATTTATGAAAAAAAAAAGGATGTCTAGTAATGTTAGAGATGTTTGACAAGCTCAAAAAATATTTATGGATCTTCTTCTTCAACTTATGATAGAATTAATCCCAATAAACCCATCGTAAGTTGAAAATATTATGTCAAAAATTCATTTAATACACCTAACCTACTGAATATCATAGCTTAGCCTAGCCTTAGCCTAGGCTTTAAATGTGCTTGAAACATTTTTAGTAGCTTACAATTGTGTAAAATCATCTAACACAAAGCCTATTTTATAATAAAGTGTTGAATATCTCATGTAGTTTATTGAATACTATACGGAAAGTGAAAAACAGAGTAGTTGTAAGTGCCTTGGTTGTTTACCCTCATGATCATCGTTTGGCTGACTGGGAGCTGTGGTTCACTGCTACTGCCCAGCATCACAAGAGAATATCATACCATACATATCACTAGCCCAGGAAATGAGCAAAATTCAAAATTCAAAGTATAGTTTGTATACTTTGGAATTTATATTACTTTTGTGCCATCACAAAGCTGGGAAGTCATAAGTTGAACCATTATAATTTAGGGAGCTTCTTTCTGTACTTATATAGGGTAGGTAAAATTTTTTCTTTATTCTGTTTGGGATAGAGCTGAGTATTAGGTTGACTTAAAAAAATTAACAGGAGAAAAACATACAAATTTTATTTAATGTTTTTTACAGGTACATGGGAGCCCTCACAGAAAAATTAAGACCCAAAGAGCAGTTAGATCTAGGTGTTTATATATAACATGGAGTAGTAATTGTGGAAAAGTCATTAAAATATATGGGGAGACTAAAAGAAGATAGGGGTTATTTTAACAAATTTTGGGCAGTTTTCTCTTGACCTTAACTCCCCATTTTTGATGATAAGAATGTTCTTTTTCTTCAGGTAGGGCATCTTTCACATGCGAACTTTATATCCTGCTTTAGGAAGAAGAGAGGAGATGAGTGTTCTCCTATATGTTGCTTTCCAAGCATCTTTCGCTCAAAATACTACTTTTGCAGGTGTTGTTGGGATGGCTTGTTCTGCTACGTTTCACTTGTTAGGGTTAATACTAAAACACAGTTGCCTTAGCTCATAATGATATACAATTTTCACCAAGCTATGTTGCTGGTAGATGAAGAAAATAATAATGAATCTGTATGGGCATAGGGAATATTGAGTACCTTTTAAAAATTGTTTATCTAAGTTTTGAATATCATTAAGTTTTAAATTGCTTTGTCTTTTCTGTAGAGTGTGTAAAAAAATCAATTAATTGAAAGCTCAGAACTTTTAGTTTTGTTTGATTTAAATCTTTTTCTTATAATTACATTTTTAAAATAGTTATGGTGCTGTTAATAAATCCGTCATAAGGTCTTGTTTCTGTCATGTAGCTTTCATAACTAGCACTCTGACTTTTTCTTCCTTTCCTCCTCTGATTTCCTACATCTTGATTTAAAGCTGTCTCATGTTTTATTTGATGTCAGGCATCTGATAGAATTACCAGTATTGGTCTAATGATTACTTGTGTAGTTTGGATGAATGAATATGGTATTGAGTTGTAGAGAATATTTTGAAAATTATATTAGCTATTGTTTGTATTTCCAAATACATAGAATAATTTGTATTTTATCAAAAGAATTTTTATATAATATGTATGGGTTTGCTCCAAATACAAAAGCAATTTTCCATAGAAATTAGGAAGAAGTATAGATGTATAAGCAATTCAAAAACTCAAAGTAAAGAAGGAAATTAAAACTCACCCACATAGAAGACTGAGATTTCACATTGTATTTAGGCTTAGCAAATGTCTGAGGCATGTTTACTGAATCACTGCAGAGGTGAGCTAACAAACTGGACTTTCATTTTAAGACTACAAATGACTCTGAGGATTTTAATATTGTTAAAGGCAAATATGTCACTCTAAGTGGGATAAAACTTGTTAAAAGCTCATTAAATTCATTTAAAAAATTAATTTTAAATTTATTTATGTATGACTTTGACCAATAATAGTTCAAATTTAGAACAATTACTTATCTTTAACACTAACCATGTTTTCCCATTTGCCACATTGATTTAAAACCTGTTTCTCAAAACTTTGACATCCATATACACTAGAAATGAATGGAAGTTTGGATTCTGTTTTGGAATTGAGCCAAAATATGCTTTAACTTCTGATCTCAAACTTTGGAAGACAGAGTGGGCAAATATTTATTTAAAATAAAGAAATTATTTTGAACATCATTGAACTTACCTGTGACAAGTAGTCATAGGATCATGCAGGCTTCCAAAGCAAACTGTCATTAGTACATCCATGACATTTACCTTCATGTTCATATCCAAAGATTCATTTCCAAATAGAGATAAACATATAAGATATAATTTAGAATTAATATTGTGAAATTCTGGCTTGTATTAAAAGGTATTGGAAATTGTTCTCAGATGAGATGTTTGACCATGATATAATAGCTATTGCATGTAAAACAAAACAAAACAAAACACCATTGCCAAGCTACTGATTGAAAAAAAGTCTTATCCAACCAAGAACAATAGGAATGACTAACAAACATTGGTTACAAGTAGAGAAAATAGTTTGATGGAAACTATGGAAGAAGTAACCAAATGGCTGTGTGTTAAGAATGCAGGTATTTGGAGGCTCCTGAGGGGCTCAGTTGGTTAAGTATTCAACTCTTGATTTTGGCGCAGGTCATGATCACAGGGTTGTGAGATCAAGCCCCATATGGAGCTCTACACTAGGTGTGGAGGCTGCTTAGGATTCTCTCTCTCCCTCTGGCCTTTTCCTCCCACCCCTCATCCCCATGTGCACACATTCTCTCTCTTAAAAACAAACAAAAAAAAGATGTGCAGGTATTTTTTATATGATACACCCTCTACAATCCTTCTGCCACTAGATTCCAGTGTCAAACTGAAAATGTACCTGCAATGAAAACTAAAAAGAGGACAAATGATTGCACAAAAAAAGAAGTAAATGCAAATGTATTAGGAATAAAATATATAATTGAAGTCAACACTCTGACAATAAACTTAAAATGTTTAGGAAGCATTTTATTCAAAACAGTGCACAAGCATCAGCTTAAGGGGTTATTTGCTTAATTTGCCTTACCACTGTGAAGCAGATGTCAAAAACAGGAGTTGAGAAAGATGGACACGTTGGCCAGTTAGTAATCAGGTAAGAACTTAATGACATCATCATATGTATACTTGTAGAATAAGCCAAAGGATACTTCCTCTTTCACCAGCTTCAAGTGAAAGCTATCATTTATTATTTTATATATGTACAGTAACAAAACACAGCTGGTATTATCAAGGAGTTATTGTCTCTGTACTATTATGTCAAATTTTTAATAAATAATACTAATAATGTTGGTAATAAAATTATAAAATAGTTAAGTTTATTTTAATTACATTTCAAATATATTAAACTACTATAGATGTACATTTTATATCATTGATACCTGATTTTGGCTTCAGCTGTAATTTTAATGTCATAATTTTTTAACCTTTTATCTTTAAATATTTCTGTATTTACACTAAAGTTACAATAGTACAGATATTCTTTTATATGTACAAAGTCATACATCATGCCTCCTCTTAGCCCTTAAAATTATAGTGTGAATTTCCAAAGCATAAGGATATTATTTATAGAATCTAGTATAGCTATCAAATTTAGAAATTTGATTAATACAAATTAAGAAATTAGATAATAACTTTATCTAGTTAGAAACCCATATCTTATTTTTGTCTGTTATCCCAATTATATCCTTTGTCACATTTTTGGGAGATACAGAATCCAATCCAGAATCATGTTTGACATTTAGTTGTTATGTATGTATTTTCTTTAATCTGGAATAGGCTTTGTGTTTCATGATGGTTGATATTTTTGAAGTAGTTGAGGAACTTCCTTCACTTTGGTCTTTTCTAGTGATTCCTTATAATTAGGAGCAGATTATGCATTTATAATTGAAATGCTACATATGTAATAACTGTGATACCCTGAAAAGTACACATATTACATAAGTAGCATTCCAATTATAAATGCAGTTTTATCCATTGTCTTTACCATATACATACTGTTTCTTTTTTGTAATTAATAATTTATAAGGAGGTACTTTGAAACTATGTAAATAATTTGTTTTTTATCATCCTTTCTTTTCTTGTATTTAGCATCAGTTGATGGGTTCTACTTTATTAATTAATAGAATATAAATATTTGTTGAGATTACGTGTACTCACACCAGGGAATGACAGTGTATTTGACATGGTATGGATTTTATCATATGACAACTTGGGTACAAATATACATAGCCACTCTAAAATATACTGTAAGGTTCTAATGTAAAGTGACAGTTATTCCTTGCTAAGAAAATGTAAGAAAGGCTTAGGTTGAGTTAGGAAGTAATCTGTATTCTGCTTTAATCTAGAGTCTTCTTTTTTGTATGTCACTTTGTTCTTATTTCTGTGCCTTTCTTCCTTGGTGTTGGTATCCCTTATATCAGGATCCTTATTCTATTTGCAAGAAATTCTCAGTCCCTGCTAATGCAATTGCTCAAAGGTCACTTTAAGTACAGTCTTTATAAATTGATTTCTACAGTCTTTGCTTCCTTTGCTCCAAAATGCCCTGCAAAATGCTTTCTGCCTATGTTAGTTGTTAACCTCAAGAATGACTTTTGTGTATTTGTTTGGCCCTGCAGCTCCTTCTCTTGCCTGAGAAATCTGTGTCTGCCCTTGTGTCTTTTCTGCCATCTTATTTCTCTTTCTGATGCTGAGGTTAAGGTGATGTTTTATATTCTATTCCCTTTGGCAAGATGAGTCAGGTTTTGGGTGTCTAAGTTGAAATGTGATCCTGCTGTATTTGCAGTACCATGACAACAGAAGAATCTCAGGAGTAATCATCTTTACAGAGTTTTATTGTCACTGTTTTATGTACCACATCAGATGATGAAAAGATAGAAATGATAGCCACTCTGTTCATCTCATTTGACAAGTTCTGAAAACTTGTGTTATTTATCATAATTCCAAATATCAAGTGCTTCATTTATTTTGACTCCCCAGCCCCCTACCCTTCCGATAGCTGACTAGGGAATTACAAATCAGGAGGCCATCCTTCTAAGATTAGTTTTCTCAATGAATAACTTTACCCAGTTTATATAATTTGGTTTTTATACTGGCACGAACCTAATAAAGTATGAGTATATTTTTAAAAAAGGGAAATTAATGCACTCTATTGATGTATAGATCTTTTCTGTTTGGTTCTTTTATTCAGTAACCTTTGATTCAATAGAGTGTGAACATTAAGAAAATACATACATATTTTTTCAGTCTCTGTCTTAAACTTCTATTCTTTTAGTTTTACAAAATAAATAAATAAATAAATAAATAAATAAATAAATAAATAAATAAATAACTGTAGAGACAAGAAGAGACTTGTAATTTTATTCCAAAAGTGAGAGAAAAATGATTATAGTGTTTTCATAGTTAGTTTGTTTCTCAAATAGGGCTAGATGTCTTATCTTTCTATTTTAGTTTAATGCAGTAAAATATTCAAGTTAGTGTTCTGGCTTACTACAGACTTGGTATTTTGTTGAGGGAACTGCATAAAAATATGTAGATTGTGTGAATTCAGGTGTGTGATGTTTTCAACAGCCTACAAATCATAAAATGCAATTTTCTCCTTTTAGTGCCAAGTTCATGATACTAAATGGCTTAGAAAATTGTATTAGGTAATTTTCTCTAGTGCATTTGATGCAAATTGCACTAATATTGTGAAGTGCCTTTGTTTAACACATTTTCTTATAAGTTAGATAAATTAAAATTTCTGAAGGATGGAATTGGATCAAGATGATTATGATTAGGGAGATGGCTTATTCCTCTCCAGTAACATTAAATATGGTTAATTCCATGCATTACTGATGTGAACCTAAGTAACTTCACCATTTACTCTAATGACCACTTTCTTGCTTATCTTTTAGTAGATGAAGAGTGCTTTGTCTAATAGTTGTGCAATAAAATCTCTGTATTTCTGCAGATGTATGCAGGAGATGTTACCAGTTGCCATAAATATATTTTAATCACTCAAATTAGCTCTTTTTTGGAGATACCTAAGAATGACTCTGCTCATTTAGAGGTTTTAAAAAATCATACTGGAATCTGAAGCAAGATAAGACTCTCTCGTGCTTTATAATGCTCAGGAAAAGGATATGTGTTATGTTAAAAAATATGGAACCATAAAGACCTTTGTGGAATGAAAAATAGACACAGCTGATGGAGTGACACAAGTAGGTAATAATGACTTACCCAGAGCAAGAGTTTGTGTTTGTTGTCTCCCATCTTTAATGTTAGGTTTCTGTCTCACTCACCCATTTCTAAGAGACTATTTTCTTATGCTGCTCCTAATCTGTCCTGTATTACTGTTTTGGGATAAGAAATTAAATACAGACCTTAGAACTGTTAGGAAGTGGTGAGTTGAGGTTGAACTTGAATATATGAACTGTCTCATACCACAGAGTTCTCAATTACCTTAGCCTTAAAGTTGGGATAATGAGATGGAGCCAGTACTGAGAAAAACAGTGTATTATGGTCATCAGGCTTGGTTTGCAGATGCTATTAAATGGCCTAGCTCAAAGAGAAAATCATCCAGATTCAAGAGAGGGAGTCTGTGCCACAGTTATCAGAAGGGTCTGCTATTGATCAGGGCAACTTGGGGATTAACAAAATAGTCTTATAAAGATGAGGAGATTCAAGAGAGGTAGAGGGATTTTCTAAAGATATCACAGAACTTGAGCAACAGATTAAATTTGAAGCTAGTTATCTGATACCCAGTCCAACATTCTTTCATATATACCCAGAGTCCTTTTTATCAAAAATAAAAGTAAATACTGAGGATTTGTAATTAAAGAGGTGATCTAGCAATGGTGTTTAAATAAAAGAAGTCCTAGAATGAATGAATAATTTGAGTAGTTTACAACCTACATTCATGAAACAATATAGCATATCTCAGTGTCACATGAAGAAATTTAGTAATCTTTGGTTATGATGAAAAAGGGATAACTTGGGTAAATCACTGTGTCTACATTAGTCTGGTGATTGTTTTCTTTGGTGATTATTTTCCTAAGCATTTGCAGCAATATATTATTTTGTAACAAAAAATGAAATGCCAGGATACCCTAATACAAGACAAAGTAGTAAAAAACAAAAACAATTTCATTTTCTGCCATGATTTGGAATGTTTCCAACGAAACGACTCATTTAGGATTTAGTCACTTATCTCACAGATCCTTGCTATTAACATTCATGTCATAAAGAAAGAAAATAAGCCATTAACTGCTTCCACAATGGAGAAAATTAGAGACGTACTTGAAAACTATAAAGAGGAGCATTGTCACCTACTTCTATAATAATGGAGGTAGATTATTCAGAAAAAGGCTCCATGGAAAAGAGCCTTATGATTGCAAGTTATTACTCTAATGGAAAGTGATTAAGAGTTAAGAGTATCAGTCTGGCTTGATTTGCTTTAAAACATTACTGATAGCATGGCTTGACCTTTTTCAAGACTCAGGGTCCAGATATTAGTTATAGTGAATAAAATGATTTCACTTTCAGGGAGAGCAACTGCTAGCATGCTTTTGAGAACTTGAAAAAAGTGTGTTCTCCTATTTGCTCCAATGTTAGTATTAATATCTGAAACTCAATATATTTCATTTTTTCTTCTTTACATTACATTTGTCTCCCAAAAGAAACAATATTTCTTCATATGGTTTTCATGGATTTTTAAGGTTTTAAATTCTAAAAATATTCCAAATATTAGCAAATATAAATTTAAGATATAAAATTTATTTTATAGGGTTACTTCTTTTAAAGTAGCAGAAAAATAACATTTTGATAACTTAAGAATTGGTTTTTCCTTTGATATGATACCCAGTCACAGAAAGACAAAAAGGCAGGAAGTAAAAATCAGAGCTGGCCAAAACTGAACAAGGAAGGGACAGAAGTAAACACCAGTTGACTAGGAAAATTATTGTCCCATCATTTTCTAGACCCATCATGATTTTTTTTGACCCATCATGATTTTAATTACTAATGTATTTCCTTATATTATAAATACTTTTTAGTTCTTACTCTATACAAGAACTAATCTAAGTGCTTCTCATATATTTATTTACTTCTTATAATAACTGTATGTGGTAAGTGCTTTTACTACGGGTATTTTACAGATAAAGAAACTGAAACCAAGAGAGGTGAAGTAATTTGCCCCAGTTTACACTAATATGTCTGAGCTATGCAAATAGAATGGAATCCGCATTAGTCTTGATTTGAATACTGGCTATACAATATGTTTCTTTTATGTATATGGACTAAGTTTAGATTCTCTTTCTTGTAGTCCCATTACATTCTTCATACCAGTAGGGCTTGTAGACAGCCCCCAAATCTTTTTGACATACAGTAACCTAATTTATATATTTATTGTGTTCTATTTGTATTCCTTAAAAACATGTCTTCATATTTATCTCCATTGAATTTAACATTGTTTATATCCTCTCATCACCCTAGTTATTAAGAGATACTAGGAATCTAGATAATATCATACAACATTGATTAGGCCTTTAAGCTTTTAGTCATCTCTTAAATGCATTTACTGGGCACAGTAAGAATTACCTCAATTTCTGATTGGTAGTGAAAGTGTCCATAAGCAAGTAACTATGAGGGACCCACCAAGCCTTTCTTTTTTTTTTTTTTTTTAAGATTTTTTATTTATTCATTCATGAGGGACAGAGAGAGAGAGAGAGACAGAATGAGAGAAAGAGAGAGAGGCAGAGACACAGGCAGAGGGAGAAGCAGGCTCCATGCAGGGAGCCCAACGTGGGACTGATCCCAGGTCTCCAGGATCAGGCCCTGGGCAGAAGGTGGCACTAAACCGCTGAGCCACCCAGGCTGCCCCCGACCAAACCTTTCTAACAGCTTGAATGCTTCCCTGAACTAACTTACATACTTGACATCTGTCAAAGACAGCTAGAAAAAGTTTTCTGGTAATAATGTATTAGTTTATTTAGGTATGTGAGTAGGAGCTCCTCATTTTGAAATTATAATTTACATATTAATAACTATAGTCACACAGCTATTAATGAGAGAGCAGAGACCAGAATTTAGATCTCCTATGGAGATATTCAGTAGAGATTGAAATTTGTTTTTTTCTAAGGCAAACTGAAAAAATCAATAGTAGATGTTGATCAAAACTAATTATGAAATTACATTCTAAGAAGGAACTATAAGTAAAAAATTCTCAGAAATGGCAGTGTTGCATTTAGTTGTGTGGACAGTCTGAGCAAATTGAAAGCCCTGTTACACAGATATAGCTCAGCACCACTGATTCTATTTAAAAATAGCTTCATTCACTACCTTTATTCTATAATCATAGAACATTTAGACTTTTATTAATTTTAAAGTGAACTGACTTCCCTTTTAAAAATCATTAGAGACACGTTCTCCACATTCGTTACAGTGAGTAGCATTGACAACATAGACAATTACAATTATTAGTGATATAATGTTTCATATGTGATGGTAAACAAATATAGAACTAGCATAAGATTTTCTTAAACTAGGCTATTTCATATTATACGCCACTCTCCTTTGTAAACTTTTTTCCTTTTAGTTTATTTATAATAATTTTATTAGCTTTTTTGGTTCATTTTGTTCTTAATATATTTTATTTTTTAAAGAAGTTTTAGGTTCAGATCACTATTGGGCAGAAGGTACAGAGATTTCCTGTATATTTATCTATCCCCACACATGAATAGCCTCCCCTATTATCAACATCCCCAGAAGAGTGGCACATTTGTTACCAAGGATGAGCCTGCATTGACACAACATGATGGCCCAAAGTCCATAGTTTACATTGCAGTATACTCTTGTACAATGGTGTTATAAATTCTATAGTTTTGGATAAGTTTTTAAGTACAAGGATCCACAATTTTTTTTAAAAAAAAAAGGTTTTATTTACTTATTAGAGAGCGCGAGAGAGCTCAAGTAGGCAGAGTAGCAGGCAGAGGGAGAGGGAGAAGCAGGCTCCCCACTGGGCAGAGAACCCAACGTGGGGCTCGATCGATCCCAGGACCTTGGGATCATGATCTGAGCCAAAGGTAGACATTTAACTGACTAAGCCACCTTGGGATCCACCATTATAATATAATAAATAGTTTCACTGCCCTGAAAATCCTCTGTGCTCCACTATTCATTTCTCTCTTGTTTCTAATCCCTGGCATCCACTGATTGTTTTATTGTCTCCATAGTTTTACCTTTCCTAGAATGTCATATGGTTGGAATCATACAGTATGTAGCCTTTTCAAATTGGCTTCTTCCACATATTAATATGCATTGAAATTTTCTATATTTTTTCATGTATTAATAGATCATTTCTTAAGTGTTGAATGATATATCATTGTTTGTATACCAGTTTATTCATCTCTTCACTTCTACTGAAGAACATCTTGGTTGCTCTGTGTCCTTCTTTTGCTTCACATATGCCAGTGGTTTTATTTATAAGATTAAACTTTTCATGTATCATTATTCTTTTTCTTTATTTATATCCTAGGCATATGATATCATTCCCTGACTAGATGATAAACATTAAATATACCATTCTTTTGTCTTTTTTTAACATCCTACAAAACAAAACATTTATTAAAAACCTCATCAACAGATTAGAAAACATAATAAGCATTTAGACCTGAGTAGTACTTCATAGTTTAAAAATACTTTTATGTACATCTTTCAGGCTAATCAACACAGCAACCCTATGTGACAGGGTATAATTTTATAATTTTATTGAGAAGGAAATAGAGGTTCATATAGGTTATACAATTTGTTCAAAGCCAGGAATACACTGTATTAGTTTTCAAGGGCTGCCATAATACATTGCCACATACTTGATGGTTTAAAGCAACAGAAATTTTTTCACAGTTCTAGAGACCAAAACTCTGAAATCAAGGTGTCAGCAGGGCCTTCCTTTTTCTGAGAACTATAGATCAAAATCCTTTCATGCCTCTTCTAGCTTCTGGTAGCTCCGAGAAGCATGACTCCAATCTCTGCCTCCATCTTCATACAACCCTTTAGTTTTCAACATGGACTTCTCTTGTAAGGGCATTTATCATTGGATTTAGGACTCACCCTAATCCAAGATGATCTCATCTCAATACTCTGAACTTAATTATATCAGGAAAGATCTTTTTCCCAAATAAGGTCACATTCACAGATTATTTTGGAGGGGATAGGGAGCACAATTCAACTTACTACATCCATACTAATAAGATACATACTAGGACTTAAGCCAGGTATTCACACTCCAAATTCAAGGTCACCTTTATTTCCAGACCTCAAAAGCTATTTATGAAAAAATAAATCAGGCTATTTTAAAGTGACCTTCATTCATTTAGATATAGTGAAATTAAATTTGAACGAGTCATAAAAATTACATTGCCATTCTCAACTATTCTTTAGGTTTTACTAGGCCTAGGCATTTATAATATATAAAATAATATATTAGCTCATATAATTCTTATAACAGTAGTATCATGTATATCTTTTTCTAACTTTATAAAGACATAACTTAGCTAGGCTAACTAATATGCTAGGACCACAAGTTGGTAAACAGAGTGATAAACTGTTCTGGTCTGTTCACTACAAAAGTCATTCCTAATACCATATCAGAATTCATCTTATTTCAGTTCATATATTGAGTACAGTCATATGTTAGATGTCTAATAAGCTCACAAATCCAGCTTTTCCAGAGTTATAATTCTCTTTAACCTATCTCAATGTCTTCTAGTGGTCCTAGCTCACCTTTCTTCCCTCCATCCTCCTGTTTTCTACACTCCATCCATACAAGCTCTTTGTCAGTTTCTTAAAACACATTATGCTCCCTCTTGAGACAGGCCCTTTTCAATATGTTTATTCATCAACCTGACTCTCTTGTATGCTATTTCTAGTAAAACTAGAGTTTTTTCAGAATATGACAATAGAAATAGAATACTATATTAGTTACGTCATTCAACATTATAGTGATGGACATATTACAACTACAGTAAAATCTCACAATAAAAAAGACACATTTTAAATTGAACTACTTTTTATAAGCTGGCATAGTAGGGAAATTTTAATACATGATACATTTTCAATAAAATTGTCAATATGTACAGCACAGTCTCAGATATTATAAATTTAAAAAGAATGATGAAATTATATCTAACATATCTTGCATTTCTTTTAATACCATCAAATTTGTCAACTTTTTTTCCTACTTAGAAACAAAAACTGTCTTCAAATTCTAAGCAAGTGCATACATCATTTTCTTTTGTAAAAGTTTTACTACTATCATCCCCATCAATCACTTAGAAACTTGTTGATTCTACTCACTAACCATTTCTCTAATTTGTCTGCTTCTATTCATTCTCAGTATCAATACCTTATCCATAATCATCAACTCCATGTAAACCGTATAAACTCTCAGGCTTTAGTCTTTCTCCCCATCCCTGACCCCCAATCTGCATTCCACACTGCAGACAGAGTACTTTCTATAGTGAAAATTTAATTATATATTTCTACTGATTTAAAAACACTCAAGAGTTTCTCATCTTTCTCAGGATAAAATGCAGACCCTTATGGTATGCATGACCAGGCCTTTGTTGATCTCCCTAGCCTCTTTTCCAACCTCATTTTTAGTTTGGATGTATTGAACTGCTTTCATTTGCAAAAATATACCATGTAATTGATTATATTGATCAAGCTAACCTTGGTGTCTTTCACTTGAATAACATTTTTCCCCATTTCAGCTTTATCTGATTCCTCAAATTTGGATTATGTGTCTATTCTGTATGTTCCTATATCATTATAAACTCATATACTTTGTCTCTTGTACCACTTCTCACTCCGAAGTATAACTGTCTGTAGGATTTGCTTGATGAAATCAGGAAATCTTTCATGTTCATCAGTTTATTTCCAGCATATAGCACAATTACTGGCACATAGTAGGCATTATTTAATGAATGAGTGGTTATAATCGCATAGGGTTTTTTTAGTGACACCTACTTAATTTTAAATGTATTTTAAGAATTAATAAATGAATTTTTAAAGTTGTGTTTTTTTTTTTTTAGAATCAGTAAATGCAAATAATTAGACCCACCTTGTTTATCAGGTTGAAACATGAATCTTTTTTTTTTAATTCCACTTTTTTCTTTTTCTATACTGCAAAGTAGAGGAATAGTCAAAAGAAAAATCACCTTTCTACTTCCAACTGGTTATATTATTGAGTAAACTGCACATCACCTGCAGATATAGTTATAATCCATTATTTTTTTAAAATGTCTTCTAATCTTTTTCTGTCATCTTATTTACCTAGATAATACAATACCCTTTACAATGGATTTTTTCAAAGAAGGACATTGTTAAGAACCAATATACCCTTATTGGTAATATTTGTCTACCTACTAATATAATTGGTTATATTTTTTCTATTACTAGCAAATGGTCTTTGGAAATATAGATAAATTAGAGTGCTCAATTAGTTTTGCCATTAGTATTCATTATTTTATATACTATTACATATCCTTTTAATTTTCCCTTTCTCAACTAAATATATCCTTTAATCTTTTACGATAGAGTGCCTCATTTTCCTTGTAAGTATAATAGTTTCTTATTGCTTTCTGGTTCTTTATTTTTTTTTCATATAGCCTCCTAAAGATGATTAGACTAAGATGACTACTATAGCACTATAGTTAAGATAAAAAGATATTATTGATTCATAAATTGAAGTATTATAATATGTGTGTCCTATTTCTGGCCTCTTTTAATATGGTTTAATACCTCATTCCATTTTTATTGCCTCTAGGTAGTGAACAAATGTCTTCATTGAATTGCACAAAGAGATACATAAATCTTATTCCTGAGAAAATTACATTTAGTTCAGAGCTCATCAATGTGTATGAGTAATTTGAATTTATTTTTTAACTGTGCTTTGCCTTTACATATTTTAAGTGGATTTTATCAACCTTTGTGTTTCTTAATTACCTTATATTGTTAGGTCATTTGGAATTCAACCAATTGCCTTAATCTCAAGAAAATTAAAATAAATTTTTCTGTAAATTTTAAAACTTCACCTTCTTTTCCAGATCATTAACAAAAGTATTGAACAGAGACACAGCTCTGGATCCAAGACTAACCCTGCTAATTAACCTTTTTGCTTCCTGAGGGTTTAGAACTTATTTCCACTCAATTTCTACCACTTAACTTGTTTTTAATGGCTTAGGTCCATCCCCAGGGGGGTAGAGGGCTCTGAGCAAATCATTTTGCAATCTCATTGCTTAACATTTTTATTCTTATGATATCCTGTGAAAGTTAACATCAAGGACATCCTTAAAGTGTAAAGCTCTGGGAGCTAAGAAGAAGGCTATTGTTAATTTGTAGCAAATCCATTCCCAAATCCTCTTCCAGCTCTTTTTATACCTCTCAGATTTTAGAATTCATAGAGAATCACCAGTGGGAGGGGGGGTATTATTAAAAATGTGGATTCCTGGGATCCCTGGGTGGCGCAGAGGTTTAGCGCCTGCCTTTGGGCTAGGGCGCGATCCTGGAGACCCGGGATCGAATCCCACGTCGGGCTCCCGGTGCATGGAGCCTGCTTCTCCCTCTGCCTGTGTCTGTGTCTCTGCCTCTCTCTCTCTCTCTCTCTCTCTGTGACTATAATAAATAAATAAAAATTTAAAAAAAAATGTGGATTCCTATGACTCCCTTTGGATCTGCTGAATCAGAATCTGGCATTGGTTTGGGTGACTCACCCTCTTAAGGAGAAAGCCTGATGAATCCCAGTTCTCTGTGTTTTCCTTCTCAAAGTCTTATCCAAAGACTAGAAGAACCAGCATCACCTGGGAATTTGTTAGAACTGCAGAATCAGGGCACCTGGGTGGCTCACTCAGTTGAATGGCTGACTGTTGATTTTGGCTTGGGTTATAATCTCTATGATCTCTGATTGAGATCAAGCCCAGCATCAGACTCCACACTTGTCCTCCTCCTCCTCCTTCTGTCCTCTCCCCGCTAACAAGTGCTATAAATAAATAAATAAATAAATAAATAAATAAATAAATAAATAAAACCTTTAAAGAGAAAGAAAGAAAAAAGACAGACAGACAGACAAGCAGAACTTTTTCCAGGACACTGAATCTGAATCTGAATTTTTTTTTTTTTTTTAGTATAGTTGACACAGAATATTACATTAGTTTCTGGTGTACAACATAGTGATTGAACAAGTTTGTACATTATGCTATGTTCACTGCAAATATAGCTACCATCTGTCCCCATGCATCCCTATTAATTTATCAGTGATTATATTCCTTATGCTGTGCCTTTTATTCCTGTGAATTGTTCATTCCGTAACTGGAAGCCTACAGCTCCTACTCTCTTTTACCCATTTTGTCCAACCCCACCCATCCTTCTCCCATCTGGCATCCCATCTCCCATCTATAGTTTGTTTCCTATATTTATAGGTCTAACTTATTTCATTCAGCATAAAACCCTTTGGGTCCATCCATGTTGTCTCAGATGGCAAAATCTCATGTTTTTTTTTGTTTGTTTGTTTGTTTGTTTGTTTTTTGTTTGTTGTTTGCAGCATAATATTCCGTTGTGTATGCAACATTTTCCTTATTCATTAGTCTATTGATAGACACTTAATTTGCTTCCATGTCTTGGCTATTGTAAATAATGCTGCAATAAACGCAGAGTTGCATATTGCTTTTTGAATTAGTGTTTTTGTTCAAATCTGAACTTTTAATAATATTCTTAGTTGTTGTCTGCCCATTAGAATTTGAGAAGCACTCTAGAGACCACACTTTGAGAAACAATGCAATATGAGAAAACAATTGCATCATTTATAGTACCAGCTGTAGATTTCATTTCCTTCTCAATCTCCTTCTCTCTAGCATGTATCAGTTTACCTAGATGTAGACCTTGCAATATCTATGATGATTCTGTTTTTTGTTTCTGTTTTTGTTTTACTGGATTCTAAACTATATGCTCTGTAAATGGTTCTTGCCCAAATATGCTAAGACATTATGTTTAACTTCTCATTATAAATTTTAGAAAGATTTAAGTAAAGATTAGGCACTATGTCTTCTTTAACCTCGTGTGTTAAAAAATAATTATTCATTATTGTTGTGAAAGATGGGAAAGAAGACTTTATTGAAGAGGAACTGCTGTGGTAGGGTTTTACAACAGGGGAGAAAGAGTGAGCTTAGTTACAAATAGAACAAGGACAAGTAGAGATTTATAGCAAAGGAAAAGAATATGGGTCAGTGGATGGAAAATGACTAGGAGGAAACATGGTTAGGGGAATTTTTTTCTAGACCAATTCAGTAAGATTATTGCTGAAGGCAGGCTGCAGAAGTAAGATATTGAGGGTGGTGAATGAGAAATTTGATCAGCTATCCAGAGTGATAATATACCAAGGTAGGGTATTTAACTAAATTGACTCAGCAGCTTTCCTGCTAACATTGAATTTAGGGCTAAGAACAGAGCCCAAGGTTGGGGCCAGGTCAAAAAAATGACTCAGAGGAGACTTTTTCAAGTTTGGCCAAGGAAGGGGTCTTTAAAAGATGTACATGTGTTTTATAGCCTTTAATATGTTGGAGAATTTTAAAAGCCATACTAATTTCCTGTTTTCATAATACTCTGGCTTCTTGGAAAGTCTCTGGTCTTCATATTTCGTATAAATATTTTTAGAGGGAGGCCTGGGTGGCTCAGTGGTTGAGCGTCTGCCTTCAGCTTTGGTCATGATCCCAGGGTCCTGGGATCGAGTCCCACATCGGGCTCCCGTGGGGAGCCTGCTTCTCCCTCTGCCTGTGTCTCTGCCTCTCTGTGTCTCTCATGAATAAATAAACAAATATATAAAAAATAAATATTTTTAGAACAGTTTAAGTTATTTTTGGTTTGTTTTTGTTTTTAGTACAGCTTAGTTTTAACTTCTTTGTGGGAAAACCCAGATTAATAGTATTTTTTATAATTAACAGATTTTAAGTTGAAATTATGATTCCACAATATATAAGACAACCATTTTCCCCTCTGTAAAAATAATGTATGTACATAAGTGTTTTTAATCATGTACTATACATTTTAGTTAGTAAATTTATTAGCAATTCCTACTTATATTGTGTAGTTTATTACCATCTCATAAGTACTTTTGGGGAAGAAATATTTTACTTTACCTTTGGTAGTCCTTTTCGCTGGTCTAAGAATTAAGTTGACATGAGACATTAACAGGAGAAAATTAACCTATACACAGGGAGTCCACATAAATAAGAGATTCTAAAGATAGTTGGACAAAATGAGGTATATTGTTATCCTGAACTAAGGAGGAATGGGAAGTAGGCTGGGATTTCAAAAGAAAGGAGGGTAATTCACAGGTAGGTAAAAATGAAAAAGTGTGGGGATCCCTGGGTGGCGCAGCGGTTTAGCGCCTGCCTTTGGCCCAGGGCGTGATCCTGGAGACCTGGGATCGGGTCCCACGTTGGGCTCCCGGTGCATGGAGCCTGCTTCTCCCTCTGCCTGTGTCTCTGCCTCTCTCTCTCTCTCTGTGTGTGACTATCATAAATAAATAAAAAATTTAAAAAAAAAATAAAAAAAATGAAAAAGTGTAAATGTTTGGTAAACAAATGTTTACTGGGCCATACAGAAACAATGGAACATAGGAATTTTAACAGACTTTGCTAAATTCCTCCTTGTATACTAGAGCTAGTTTATATTGTGCTATACTTATCTATGGTAATATCTCCCTTTCTGGAACAGCTAATTTTTTCAGGCAGCTAGTGGGAATGTCAAAGGTTTTTCCTGAGTCTTCTGTTTCTTAAAAAATAATCAGCCTAAAATAATCCACATGCAAACTAAAAGACACATTCTGGGGTGGCAAATTTTGCTTCCCTGTAGTACCAATGCAAATAAATATGTGGATTTTGACTTAACAACAAAAGCTTAAGTGGAAGCCTACACTTAACTAGAAATGTGATGATATGAAAAATTATTAAATATTTTTAAAAAGTGAATTTATATTTAATAAATACCATAATTAGACTTGTAAATGAAAAAAATAATAAAATTAAGCAGGATAAGGTTTTTGATAGTTTACAAGTTACCCTGAGGATTTTTGAGTACAGAGTCATTCTGTGTTCAATAGCTTTTTTTTTTTTTTTTAATTTTATTTATTTATGATAGTCACACAGAGAGAGAGAGAGAGAGGCAGAGACACAGGCAGAGGGAGAAGCAGGCTCCATGCACCGGGAGCCTGAAGTGGGATTCGATCCTGGGTCTCCAGGATCGCGCCCTGGGCCAAAGGCAGGCGCCAAACCGCTGCGCCACCCAGGGATCCTCAATAGCTTTTTATAAACATCAAAATGATACTAAATCATAATTTGGAGGATACATATCAAGGGATTAGAATTTTACTAAGTAGTTAATCACTAAAATCCAAAAACCATATGGAGTTATAAGTAGTTGGAAGGAGAGACTCAAGCCTGAGAAAATTTTAAAAGCTGATGAGAAGGGTGGAAAGAAAGAAGCATGGAGCCAAGAGTAAAGAGGGATTTTGGGGAGAGAGGAGAAATATCATTAATTATCATTAAATTGTTTGCTCTGTACTAGGTAATGTACCTTCTTTTTTATAACTGAAAATTTTCAGCAAAAACTGCATTGCTGCCTCTTAAATGCTTTATAGAGAAGATTTGTATTTTGGAGATGTGAAGATGTGTTGAGTTTTAAGATATATATTTGTAAGTCCACGGACGTTTCTTAGTTAGATATTCTTCCTTCCATAACCTCATGTGGATTTTGCCCAGTTAAAGTTTTAAAAATATGGCTATAAAATTCAGTTCTCCTTTAACCTGAACAGTATATCTATTATTTTTATATTGCTACTTTGCAAAAATACTACTATATTTTTGCTATATTCTTTTATTTTGTTGAGTGAAAATCATCATGAAATGATGATTTGAAAGGGATAATGAGGGATCCCTGGGTGGCGCAGCAGTTTGGCGCCTGCCTTTGGCCCAGGGCGCGATCCTGGAGACCCGGGATCGAATCCCATGTCGGGCTCCCGGTGCATGGAGCCTGCTTCTCCCTCTGCCTATGTCTCTGCCTCTCTCTCTCTCTCTCTCACTGCGTGCCTATCATAAATAAATAAAAAAATAAATAAAAAAAATGAAAGGGAAAATGAGGTTCATCAAATATAATATCGGCCTAGCTCAAGATCCCCTTTACTGATAGCGTGTACTTCACCCTCTGTTTAATTCCTGATATTTCACTGGATGGCTCTACTTGCTACAGACTGTTTCTATTCACTCTTCAATTTTTCTCAGTCTCTGCGGTGGTTTATATGGCTGCTGTGTTTATGTTGTCCTTTGTATGTCTGCAGATAATTCTAGCATTCTTGTCCTTTTAAAAATTAATCTATTTATTCTTTTTTTCAATCTGTGGATCCTATAATAAAGCACAATAATATGTAGATATGATCTGAAAAGCTCTACTATTCAGTGGTACTGTTTATCTGAATCTGAGTTGTATGCTTTTGATGGATATCTCTCTAGATTCCATTAACTTTGAGATCACACATTCTGAGATCCTGACTTGTAATTCACTGAAACTGTATCTTTGTAATTTTATATGCATAGAGTTCTGTTTGTCAGTTTATTTTCTGATGAAGTATGTTTGCCTAGTTAAATTTGTTAGGAAGTTACTTTACAAATATGTTTAATTTTAAGTTAAACTTCCTGTGACCTCTTGAACAGAATGCTTTTTAAATCAATTTTGTTATGATTGGGGAAAAAAGACTTTTTAGTTTTTGTCTCTTTTGGAAGTGTTTTTTACAAACTAATATGTAGACAGTAGATCACATGTGTCAAGGGCATTGTTAATCATGTAAAGAATCAAGTCTTACCAGGATATACTGATATCAACCATCAATCTTCTCAGCATGTCTA
The DNA here is from genome assembly GCF_003254725.2 of Canis lupus dingo. Classification (NCBI taxonomy): domain Eukaryota; kingdom Metazoa; phylum Chordata; class Mammalia; order Carnivora; family Canidae; genus Canis; species Canis lupus. Next base: position 20,014,844 of record NC_064274.1, on the reverse strand, counting down.
GTGAGCCTATACATAATCTGGCTCCTACTAAGTTTTAGACTACTCTCCTTTTCACTTACTGCTTCAGCCACAATGACTCTGGAATGGCTTTCTTCTAGCTATTACTGATCCCCTGTATGCTTATCCTAGGAGCTTTGCAGATTGACTCCTTTGTCTTTCTTTTTTTTTAATTTACCTATTTTTTCTCCATTCCTTACCCCTCCCATTTTACAGAGACATAATTAACATAAAACACTCTGTGAGTAAAAGGTGTACAATGTATTGATTTGATACATTTATCTATTGCAAAATGATTACCGCCATAGCATTAGCTAATACCTCCATCATGCCACATAATTACCATTTCTTTTATGCAGTGAAAACACTTAAGATCTATTCTCTTAGCAACTTTCAACTATATAATATAGTATTATTGTAATTACTCTGCTATATATTAGATACCTAGAACTTACTCAACTTACAACTAGAAGACTGTATTTTTTTTATCAATGTCTTCCATCCCCCGCCTCCTGGTAACCACCATTCTAGTCTCTGTTTCTTGGAGTTCAGCTGTTATAGATTCCATATATAAGAGTATCCTACAGTATTTATCTTTCTCAATTTGTCTTATTTCACGTAACATTAGGCCCTCAAAGTCCAGCTTTGTTATCATGAATGGCAGCATGCCCTTCCTTCTCATGGCTGAATAATAATATTCCATCTTGTATGAATACCACATCTTCTTTATCCTTTCATCCACTGATGGTTATGTAGGTTGTTTCCATGTCTTAGCTATTGTAAATAATGCTGCTATGAACATGGGGGTATAGATATCTCATCCACATAGTATTTTTTTTTCCTTTTTGTATATTCCCAGAAGTGAAATTGCTGGATCATATGGTAGTTCTATTTTTAATTTTTTGAGGAATCTCCATACTGTTCCATAGTGACTGTGCCAATTAATAATTCCACCAACTGTATATAAGGGCTCTCTTTTCTCAACAACCATACAAATATTTTTACCTCTTGTCTTTTTGATGATAGCCATTCTAACCAATGTGAAATACTATCTCACTATGGTTTTGATTTGTGTTTCCCTAATGATTTTGAAGCCTTTCATGTACATGCTGGTCACATATATATTGTCTTTGGAAAAATGCCTATTCAGATCCTTTGCCCATTTTTTAATCAAAACATTTTTTCTATCCAATTGTATGAATTCTTTATATTTTGAATATTAATCCTTTATCAAATATATGATATGAGTGGTGCCTGGGTGGCTTAATTGGTTAAGCATCTGCCTTCAGCTCTCGTCATGAGTTCAGGGTCCTGGGATTAAGCCCTGCTTTGGGTCTCCCTGCTCAGTAAAGAGTCTGCTTCTCTCTCTGCCTCTCCTCATCCCCACACCTGCTTGTACTCTCTGTCTCTCAAATAAGTAAATAAAATCTTTAAATATATATATATACATATATAGAAATATATATACATATAATATATAAAATGAAAATATTTTCTCCCACTTTGTAGGTTGCCTTTTCATTTTGTTGATGGCTGTGCAGAACATTTTAGTTTGCTGTAGTTTCACTTACTTATTTGTGCTTTTCTTGTCTTTGCCTTTGGTGTCAAAAGCAAAAACTAATTACCAAGACCAGTGTCATGGAGCTTATCTCTTATGTTTTCTTTTAGAAATTTGATGGCTTCAGCTCTTTTTAAAGACTATAATCCATATTGAGTTGAATTTTGTGTATGGTGTAAGATGGGGCCCAGTTTCTATCTTTTGCATGTGGCTTCCCAGATGATACCCACACCATTTATTGAATAAACTATCCTTTTTTCATTGTCTATTATTGGTTCCTTTGTTGGAAATTAATTGAACATATATCCATGGATTTATTTCTGGATACTCCTTGGTGTTTCATTGCTCTATGTGTCCATTTTTATGCCAGTACCATACTGTTTTGATCACTATAGCTTTGTAATATAGATTAAAGTAAAAAAGCATAATGCCTCCAGCTTTATTCTTTATTAAGATTGCTTTGGCTGTTTGAGATCTTTTGTGGTCTCATACAAAAAGGTCTGGATGTCTGTTTCCTTCCCCAGGTTAGGGAATATTTTTAGCCATTACTTCTCTGAATAAGCTTTCTGTCCCTTTTTCTTTCTTTTCTCCTTCTGGTACCCCTATCATGCATATAATGATGATGGTGTCCCAAAAGTCTATCATTCTTTGTCATTTTTTTTTTTTTAGTTTTTGCTCCTCTGATTGGATGAATTTCTCTGCTCTGTATTTATCAACCCTTTTTTCCTGCCTCATCTAGTCTGTTGTTGAACCCCTCTATTAAATTTTTAGATTTATTTATTGAATTATTTAGTTCTGTGATTTCTGTTTGGTAATTTTTTTGTATATATTTTTTTTATTGAAGTTCGATCTGGCAACATATAGCATATCACCCAGTGCTCATCCCATCAAATGCCCCCCTCAATGCCCATCACCCACTCACCCCAACCCCCCGCCCACCTCCCTTTCCACTACCCCTTGTTTGTTTCCCAGTGTTAGGAGTCTCTCATGTTCTGTTGCCCTCTCTGATATTTCCCACTCATTTTATCTCCTTTCCCCTTTATTCTCTTTCACTATTTTTTATATTCCCCAAATGAATGAGACCATATAATGTTTGTCCTTCTCTGATTGACTTACTTCACTCAGCATAATACCCTCCAGTTCCATCCACATCAAAGCAAATGGTTGGTATTTGTCGTTTCTAATGGCTGAGGAATATTCCATTGTATGTATAGACCACAGCTTCTTTATCCATTCATCTTTTGATGGACACCAAGGCTCCCACAGTTTGGCTATTGTGGACATTGCTGCTATAAACACTGGGATGCAGGTGTCTCGGCATTTCACTGCATCTGTATCTTTGGGGTAAATACCAAGTAGTGCAATTGCTGGGTTGTAGGGTAGTTCTATTTTTAACTCTTTGAGGAATGTCCACAGAGTTTTCCAGAGTGGCTGCACCAGTTCACATTCCCACCAACAGTGTAAGAGGGTTCCTCTTTATCCACATTCTCTCCAACATTTATTGTTTCCTGTCTTGTTAATTTTCCCCATTCTCACTGGTGTGAAGTGGTATCTCATTGAGGTTTTGATTTGTATTTCCCTGATGGCAAGTGATGCGGAGCATTTTCTCATGTGCTCATTGGCCATGTCCATGTCTTCTTTGGTGAAATTTCCGTTCATGTCTTTTGCCCATTTCATGATTGGATTGTTTGTTTCTTTGCTGTAGAGTTTAATAAGTTCTTTATAGATCTTGGAAACTAGCCCTTTATCTGATAGGTCATTTGCAGATATCTTCTCCCATTCTGTAGGTAGTCTTTTAATTTTGTTGACTGTTTCTTTTGCTGTGCAAAAACTTTTTATCTTGATTAAGTCCCAGTAGTTCATTTTTGCTTTTGTTTACCTTGCCTTCATAGATGTATCTTGCAATAAGTTGCTATGGCCAAATTCAAAAAAGGTGTTGCCTGTTTTCTCCTCTAGGATTTTGATGGATTCTTGTCTCACATTTAGATCTTTCATCCATTTTGAGTTTATCTTTGTGTATGGTGTAAGAGAATAGTCCAGTTTCATTCTTCTGCATGTGGATGTCCAATTTTCCCAGCATCATTTATTGAAGAGACTGTCCTTTTTGCAGTGTATAGTCTTCCCTGCTTTGTCGAATACTAGTTGACCATAGAGTTGAGGGTCCACTTCTGGATTCTCTATTCTGTTCCATTGATCTATGTATCCATTTTTCTGCCGGTACCACACTGTCTTGATGACCACAGCTTTGTAGTACAACCTGAAATCTGGCATTGTGATGCCCCCCGCTCTGGTTTTCTTTTTAAATATTCCCCTGGGTATTTGGAGTCTTTTCTGATCCCACACAAATCTTAAGATTATTTGATCCAACCCTCTGAAGAAAGTCCATGGTATTTTGATATGGATTGTATTGAATGTGTAAACTGCCCTGGGTGGCATTGACATTTTCACAATATTAATTCTTCCAATCCATGAGCATGGAATATTTTTCCATCTCTTTGTGTCTTCCTCAATTTCTTTCAGAAGTGTTCTGTAGTTTTTAGGGTATAGATCTTTTACCTCTTTGGTTAGGTTTATCCCTTGGTATCTATGCTTTTGGGTGCAATTGTAAATGGGATTGACTCCTTAATTTCTCTTTCTTCAGTCTCATTGTTAGTGTATAGAAATGCCACTGACTTCTGGGCATTGATTTTGTATCCTGCCACACTGCCGAATTGCTGTATAAGTTCTAGCAATCTTGGGGTGGAGTCTTTTGGGTTTTCTATGTACAGTATCATGTCATCTGCAGAGGGAGAGTTTGACTTCTTCTTTGCCAATTTGAATGCCTTTTATTTCTGTTGTCTGATTATGAAGCTAGGACTTCTGGTACTATGTTGAATAGCAGTGGTGAGAGTGGACATCCCTGTCATGTTCCTGATCTTAGGGGAAAGGCTCCCAGTGTTTCCTCAGTGACAATAGTATTTTCTGTGGGCTCTTTGTAGATGGCTTTTAAGATGCTGAGGAATGTTCCCTCTATCCCTACACTTTGAAGAATTTTGATCAGGAATGGATGCTGTATTTTGTCAAATGCTTTCTCTGCATCTATTGAGAGGATCATATGGTTCTTGTTTTTTCTCTTGTTGATATGATCTATCACATTGATTGCTTTATGAGTGTTGAACCAGCCTTGCATCCCAGGGATACATCCCACTTGGTCATGGTGAATAATCTTCTTATGTACTGTTAGATCATATTGGTTAGTATCTTGTTGAGAAGTTTTGCATCCGTGTTCATCAGGGATATTGGTCTATAATTCTCCTTTTTGGTGGGGTCTTTGTCTGGTTTTGGAATTAAGGTGAATTAAGGTGATGCTGGCCTCATAAAATGAATTTGGGAGTATTCCATCTCTTTCTATCTTTCCGAACAGCTTTAGTAGAATAGGTGTTGTTTCTTCTTTGATTGAAGAAGAAAGATGTTTGATTGAATTCCCCTGGGAAGCCATCTGGCCCTGGACTTTTGTGTCTTGGGAGGTTTTTGATGACTGCTTCAATTTCCTCCCTGGTTATTGACCTGTTCAGGTTTTCTATTTCTTCCAGTTCCAGTTTTGGTAGTTTGTGGTTTTCCAGAAATGCGTCCATTTCTTCTAGATTGCCTAATTCATTGGTGTATAGCTGCTCATAATATGGTTTTAAAATTGTTTGTATTTCCTTGGTATTGGTTGTGATCTCTCATTTTTCATTCATCATTTATTAATTTGAGTCTTTTTTTCTTTTTAATAAGGCTGGCTAATGGTTTATCTATCTTATTTATTCTTTCAAAGAACCAACTACTGGTTTTGTTGATCTGTTCTCAGTTCCTCTCAGTTCTTCAGTCTCTATTTCATTGAGTTCTGCTCAAATATTTATTAACTCTCTTTTTCTACTTGGTGTAGGTTTTATTTGCTGTTCTTTCTCCAGGTCTTTAGGTGCAAGGTTAGCTTGTGTATTTGAGTTTTTTCCATTTTTTTGAGGGAGGCTTGTACTGCAATATATTTCCCTTTTAGGACTGCTTTTGCTATATCTCAAAGATGTTGAATGGTGGTATCTTCATTTTCATTAGTTTCCATGAATCTTTTTAATTCTTCTCTAATTTCCTGGTTGACCCTTTCTTTTTTAGCAGGATGCTCTTTAACATCCACATGTTTTTCTTCCAAATTTCTTCTTGTGATTGAGTTCAAGTTTCAAAGCATTATGGTCTGAAAATATGCAGGGGACAATCCCAATCTTTTGGTATCAGTTGAGACCTGATTTGTGACTCAGTATGTGGTCTATTCTGGAGAAGTTCCATGTGCACTTGAGAAGAATGTATATACAATTGCATTTGAATGGAAAGTTCTGTAAATATCTGTGAAATCCATCTGGTCCAGTGTATCATTTAAAGCTCTTGTTTCTTTGGAGATGTTGTGCTTAGAATATCTGTCATTTGCAGAAAGTGCCATTTTGAAGTTTCCTAGTATAGTGTATTATTATCTAAGTATGTCTTTACTTTGGTTATTGATTGATTGATATACTTGGCAGCTCCCACATTAGGGGCATAAACATTAATAATTGTTAGGTCCTCTTGTTGGATAGACCCTTTAAATATGATATAGTGTCCCTCTTCATCTCTTACTACAGTCTTTAGGATAAACTTTAATTTATCTGATATGAGGATTGCTACTCCTGCTTTATTTTGAGGACCATTTGAATGGTAAATTATTCTCCGAAGTTTCATTTTCAGGCTGTAGGTATCCTTAGGTCTAAAATGAGTCTCTTGTAGACAGCAAATAGATGGGTCTTGCTTCTTTATCCAGTCTGAAACCCTGGGTCTTTTGATGGGATCATTTAGCCCATTCATGTTCAGTGTTACTATTAAAAGATATGAATTTAGTGTCATCATGATACCTATTCAGTCCCTGTTTCTGTGGATTATTTCTTTGGGCTTCCTCTTTCTTTTACAGAGTCCCTCTTAATAATTATTGCAGAGCTGGTTCGGTGGTCTCATATTCTTTCAGTTTCTGCTTACCTGGAAGCTCTTTATCTCTCCTCCTTTTCTGAATGAGAACCTTGCTGGATAAAGTATTCTTGGCTGCATGTTCTTCTCATTTAGGACCCTGAATATATCCTGCCAGCCCTTTCTGGCCTGCCAGGTCTCTGTGAAGAGGTCTGCTGTTAATCTAATATTTCTCCCCATATAATATAGAGATGTCTTGTCTCTTGCTGCTTTAAGGATTTTCTCTTTATCTTTGGAATTTGCAAGTTTCACTATTAAATGTTGAGGTGTTGAATGGTTTTTATTGATTTTAGTGGGGGACCTCTCTATCTCCTGGATCTGAATGCCTTTTTCCCTCCCCATATTAGGGAATTTCTCAGCTATGATTTGTTCAAGTATGCTTTCTGGCCCTCTGTCCCTCTGGCATCTTCTGGAACCCCAGTTATACGTAGACTTTTCCTTCTGAGGTTGTCATTTATTTCCCTTAACCTTTCCTCGTGGTCTTTTAATTGTTTTTCACTTTTTTCCTCAGCTTCCTTCCTTGCCATCAACTTGTCTTCTATGTCACTCACTCTTTTTTTCTACCTCATTAACCCTTGCTGTTAGGACCTTCAGTTTGGATTGCATCTCATTTAATTGATTTTTAATTTCGGCCTGATTAGATCTAAATTCTGCAGTCATGAAGTCTCTTGAATCCTTTATGCTTTTTTCCAGAGCCACCAGTAGCTTTATAATTGTGCTTCTGAACTGGCTTTCTGACATCGAATTGTAATCCAAATTCTGTAACTCTCTGGCAGAGAGTACTGTTTCTGATTTTTTCTTTTGTGGTGAGTTCTTCTTTCTAGTCATTTTGCTTAGTGCAGAGTATCTGCATGAGTGGGCTGTGTCAAGAATATCAACCACGACCTAAGTAAATTTCACCCTAGATGACTCTGCCAAGGTCAGAGACCAGAAATTGACAACAAAGTTCAGAATGAAATAAAACAAAAGGACCACTAAAGTGAACAACAAATTTTAAAACAAAGTAGTAAAAAACAAAAGGCCAGGAATCTTAAAGAAGATGAGAAAAAAAAATAGAAAAAGAAAAAAGAAAAAACTGGAAAGAAAAAAAGGGGAGACTGGGAGATGGTGATTATGAAGAAGTGTGGTAAAGGGAGAATGTAGTCTACCTGAGGGGTTCTAGAGGGTGATCCTCTTGTTTCTGAGTATATTAAGTTCTGTATGTTAGAGGATGCTCAGTCCCAAATTTATATAAACCAGAAATACTCGTAGAGGGCCCCAACATTGACCACCAAAACATAAATGAGATAAAAGAGGGGGGAAGAATAGGAATGAGGAATCACTGAATGGACCAGCACGGTATTACACTTGGTTCTGGGTGCATGCTGATCATGTTTTAGAAGGTATTAACTTCTGCCATTGTAGAACAAAATAAGGCAGAGAAAACAAAGAACACAAAACAACAACAACAAAAAACATGTATATCTCCCAAAATTAACTTGAGTATGTTGAAGGGAATCTAGAAGTGGAAAATATATCTAGAACCTGTAATTGTAGAAATATGTAAGTCAGTGGGAAAAGAAGAAAAAAAATGGAAATTTACAGTCTGATATAAAAACGAGTTGTACGAGAAAAAGGAAGGAAAAAAAAGGGGGGGAGGGTTCTACCCTCTGGATCTATATACTGTAATTCCCTTGACTTCTGGAGCCCCCAGTGCTGCTTGGTCAAGAACTTGCTCTTTCCCTGTCCTTCCAGCTGGTTTTCTGGGGGAGGGGCCTGCTGTGCTGATTCTCAGGTGCAGAGCTCAGGAGGAGGTGTGTATTCCATGAGGCCTCTGTTCCCTGGGGCCCCCGCTCCATCCCTGGCACAGGGTGACACCAGGAGGAATAACACTACTGGCAGCGGCCAGCTCTCCAGCTCTGGAGTCCGCACCCCCAGTAACCACCCGCAGCTCCCAGTCCACACTGGCCTAGATGTTCCTGGGGGACGGGGGGTGCTGATCTGCACAGTTTGGGGCGCCCGGGGGCAGGAGAGTCCTCGCTGTCCTGTGTCCCAGGGGGAGCGCAGGATCCCAGCTGTGTCCCCTGGGGCCCGGGGCCTGCGCTGCTGGGATCGCGCTCCCCTCCCGAGGCTCCCGAAGGCAGCAGGGCACAGCCCCCTCCGCCCAGAGCCCCCGCCTGACCCCCGGCTTCTCCCCGAGGCCCCGCCGGGCGCTCCAGCCCTTTCCCGAGCTCGGCCGCGGGGTGTGGGGCGCTCTCCCCGGGGCACCTCCTCTGTTAGTGACCCCGGGAGCCGGGAGGCCCCACCGCCCCTCCTGCGATCCTGCCCGAGTTCCCTGCTCAGCCCCTTTCCCTCCGGGAAGAATCCGGTGCAGATTTTTAAAGCTCCCGCCTCTCCGGGGCTGGGCTCTCCGGTCTGGAGGGTCTCCCCACCCCACCCCCGCCTTAGCCCGGCTCCTCGCGGGGCCCCTCCCCCCTTGATTCTTTTTTATTTTTTTCCTTGTTTCCTTTTTTTTTTTTTTTTTACCTTATTAGAAGCGCAAACCCTTCTCCCTGTAGCGTTCCAGCTATTCTCTCTTTAAATCTCAGGTCGAATTCGTAGGTTTTCAGGATGTTTTGAAAGTTATTTAGGTAAGTTGGTGGGGCTGGGCGAGTTGGGGATCCTACTCCTCCGCTATCTTCTGTTTGGTGATTTTTAATGTTTTTTATCTCTTTGTTGGAATTCTCATGCATTCTTCTTCTGACCTTGGTGAGCATCTTTATGACCATGATTTTGATTCTCTTTGATTCTATTTCAGTAAGTAAGGTCTATTTGTGTAATTTTATTTTGTTCTTTTGTTTGGAACATATTCCTATGTTTCTTCATTGTCCTTGATTTTTTTGTGTTGGTTTCTGTGTATTAAATGAAACTGCCACCTCTCCCAATCTTGAGGAAGTGGTTTTCTGTAGGAGAGAAACCTTGTCAATCAGCACAGCTCTGATTTTCCCTCAAACCATTATGATTGTCTAAGCCTTCTTCTTTGATCTTATTGACTCTCAGTAGTTTTACAGTGTGCCAAGAGCTGACTGTGACCTAAAAGGGTGGATTGCACTCAGTGCCTATGCAGGTCAACTGGAAGCTGGATGATACTCAGGAAACAGCTAGTAAAGTGTGTTGTTAGATCTCTTCCTGAGGGAATCTGAAAGGTGAGTATTTTTTGCTTTCTCCCACTGTTCTGGACTTGGGTGTATAGCTCTTTGTGTGTGGGGTATGCTACTGGGCCCATTAGGAACTTCTTTGTTTGGTACAGTCCTGTGGGACTACTGAACAGAAGCCCTATTGGCTATCAGAGCCAGACCATTTGGGGACTCTTGCTTTGGGTATCATATGCTAAAGCTGGGTGCAGAGTATGTATATAATCTTCTTCCAGGGAGATACTGGTGACTTGGGGCAGGAAGAAGAGGAGAAAGAGTGAAGGAGATGTCTACCAACTTCCCTGTTCTCAGCTGAGGCTCATAGTCAGCCTCTAGATGCATGCTAAAGTAGAAGCCTGACCTTCCGATAACAGCTTATAAACTATGTAGATAAGACCTTATTTAGGGAAAGACTGGAAATTGGGCATTTTTTTGCCTGCTCCCTCTTCACTGATCCCAGGGGGTGACAGATTCAGAGACTGTTTGTTCCTGTTAGCTACTTTATTTACTATGGTTTTATGGGTCTCATGGATATAAGCCTCAATGGCTTTCACATGTAACCACCATTTTAATCAAGATATATAGCATTTCCTTCATGCCAAAACATTCTTTATGTTCCTTTGCAGGCTTTTCTGCTTGTTTGCTCCAAGTATGGGAAACCTCTGATACTTGACATTGTAAAGATTTAGTTTCATGATCTCTAGCTTGTATTGTTTCTTTTCTGAAGGTGATAGTTATCCTTGTTCTGATATATACAATGTACTGTTTTTCCTTTGATCTCAGATATTCTCTTATATTGTTTATAATTATTATTATGAACCTTGGTGATATTTAATGTTTGTCTTGCTTTACATTTGTTGAACTTTTTAGGCTTTGATATTTATATTTTGTGAAAATTAGAAAAATTCAGCTTTATTTATTCAAATATTTTTATACTCTTCTTTTTTTTTTTAAAGATTTTATTTGTTTATTCATGAGAGACACAGAAAGAGAGGGAGAGAGAGAGAGAGAGAGAGAGAGGCAGAGACACAGGCAGAGGGACAAGCAGACTCCATGCAGGGAACCTGACTTGGGAGTCGATCCTGGGACTCCAGGCAGCCAAAGGCAGACATTTAACCACTAAGCCACCCAGGTGTCCCTCTACCCTACTTTCCCACCTGAGATTATACTTATGCATATGTTAGATTGCTCTAGATGTTACTGGAACTCTGTTATTTTTCATCACTTTTTTTTTTCTCTTTGGCCTTTATTTGAATGACTTTCATTGGCCTGCCCAAAAGAGATCTCTTCTTTTGCAGTAATCTTTGTATTGAACTTGCTTATAATTTCTTGAGTTCTTTTATATAATAGTTTATATTTTATAGTTTTTAAATCAAAATTAGGCAAAAAATTGACTATTAATTATTTAAATTTTGTCTCCTTTTTTTTTTTCTTGGACTCATCATTATCCTTACATTTTCTTTAAATCCTTAATATACTTCTTTTTTAAAATTATTTATTTATTCATGAGAGACATAGATAGAAAGAGGCAGAGACACAGGCAGAGGGAGAAGCAGACTCCATGCAGGGAGCCTGATGTGGGACTTGACCCTGGGACTCCAGGATCATGCCCTGGGCAGAAGTCAGGTGCTAAACCTCTGAGCCACCCAGGGATCCCCAAAATCCTTAATATACTTCGAATAGCCCTTTAAATGTCCTTTGTGTGCCAAATTCATCAGCTTAGACGTTTCTAGGTTCATTTTTTTAGGCTGATTTTTTTTTCCCTATGTGATGGATCACTACATTTTGTTGCTTATTCATGTGTATAGTAACTTTTGTTTGGATACTGAACATTTAGACTTGTTTAACATCTTGATATCATTGTTTCTCTTGAAAAAGTTGTTGAGCTTTATTCTGGCAAGCAGCTAATTTATGGTGGATTGTCTAGATTTTTTTTTTTTTCGAGGATATTTAAAGCCCTTTTTAGATCAGAAGAGCCTTTAAAGTTACTACTCTTATCTCTCAAGTATCACAATACTGTTTTGGCTGTTTCCAAATGTGTGCAAAGAGTAGTTTAATATTTTTTGGTTCTTTACTTCTGTAGAACTAGTCTATTACCAGTTGCTAGCTATTTACTTTATTTTTATTGAATTAATGTTCATACAAAAACTTTGAAGTTTTAATGTTTTGTGTATTTTTATCATAAATCAAATATTAGGTTTATAATTAATTTTTGTTTCAGTTATAAATCATCGTCACCAAAATGTACACATTATCTGTAGGAAAACTGTGCTTAAGTGTACTAAATTTATTGCAGAGAAAATAATTATAGATAATTTGGCTATTGAAAACTGCCATCTTTTAAATACCTGTTATAACTCTTCCAGTAGGTAAGTGATAAGTAAGTGATAATCCTTTGACCTAAATACTTTTCTTTTTTAAAAAAAGTTTTATTTATTCATGACAGACACAGAGAGAGAGGCAGAGACATAGGCAGAGGGAGAAGTAGGTTCCCTGTGGGGAGCCCAATGTGGGACTTGATCCCAGGATCCCAGGATAACACCCTGACCTAAAGGCAGATGCTCAACTACTGAGCCACCCAGGTATACCTAAAATACTTTCAGTGTTTAAATTTTATTGCAATTAGAATTTTTGAAAAAACAGTGAAAATAGATATTTTCAAGTGGCAGTAAATTATATTAATAATAATAAATATTTCACATAAATGCATAAATGAATTTAATATTTATGTTTGGGTTTTCTAAAGCATATCACTACCATCTGTGCAAAATGGTACAGTAGTGTTCATCCTTTTGTAAATATCTTTAAAAAATCACTCTGGTAATTTAGAGAGAAATGGGTCATTTCAATAATGGTATTTTAGAAAATATAGAAACATCTCTAATGAAATATAATTTGTTTTTAATTGTTATAGTTAGTTTTTATATAATATGGATATTCTATATAAAGACAGCTTTATAATTTGAAAGTCAACTTGCTGTTCTACTCAGCTTTTTAGTGACTGAAGTTTAATCTTTAAAAAGGAAAGACGTGAACACAGTCCGCTATTTAAGAAGAATAACAAAAAATTCTCAGTGTGAAGATTCAGTTTGTGATTCTCAGAATGTTAGCTTACTTCTGGAAAGAAGATGACCCTTACTAGGAAGAATCTTAGAAGTTAATACTCCAAAAGAGAGGGTGCTGTTGGATAAGGGACACATTAGTCCTCCCATTAGTAAAAAAAGAAGTGAAAATGGGCTAGCTTTTTTTACTCCCATTAAAATAAGATGCTTAGGGAAAAAGCACTGCTGATCTTTTAAGTTTCAACAAAACATAGAAAAGCAAGGCATCATTAATGTGAACAGAAAGTAATAATAAATTAAGGAAGATTAAACAGGAAGCTGCCTCTAAATTAAGAGAAAGAATCATACCAATACAACACCAAATGGATCTTATTCATCAAAGAAATTTTGAAATTTGCTCTCAAGAAAATTAGATAACCCTATAAATATGCAAAGATCTGTTTAATCAGTATTATAAAGTTAAGACCACCAACCAAAAAGGAACAAGTCTGCCACAACTGTAGTGATAAAGTTAGGGATTTATTGAAGTAATTTTATTAGAAAGAGATGATAATGGTATAATTAGCATGTTCAACAATTTGTAGCCACGTTTATCTTAATTTTATTACGATAAAATTTTGCTAGCTTTTATAATATAAAATAAATAGATCTATTACATATTTTGCTATATTCAACTTTTCTAATATGCTGGGTTGTTAACTTGGAATCTCCACTGTCTACTCCTGTCACCAAAACTTTATTACTTTGTTAGGTGCTTGATTGGCAAAGACCTCTTCATTCAGAAGTCTTCCCTGTCCCCTGAATCTAAATCTGAGTCTTCCTTTGGAGACTGAGTTATCTTATCTGAGTTTGTTAAGTACTTATTATGTGATTAATTTCATCTTATTTATCTTCCTCATTTTATTGTACATCTCATGCCCTCAGGATCTGTATCTGTATTTGTTTGTCACTGTTTGTCAACATCTAGTGCAGTAACTTGTGTTGAAAGAATGACCATAATTTGTTGTTGGATGAAATAAGGGAATTAGCTAAGAAAGGGCACACCCACTGACCAATATTTTTTTTCCCTTATATTAAAAAGTATTTTCCCAACCTCTCCAGTTTCACAATGGAATCATGTATAAAATAAAATAATTGAATAGTAAACTATGTTGTTACTAATAATATGTTTTTTCTAATAAATAATCATTCCTTTAAAGTCTGTCAGGTCTAATAAACAATTTTTTGACTATCCATTCACCATTTACTGTTACTAATTTGCTTATAATCACCCATTATATTTTACATAGCACTTTCTTGAAAGGATATGGGAAGTATATTAAAATAACTCCTATTTATTGAGCTTCTATCATGTACTTTCTAGACTTCTATATAATAATTACTTAATTTTTATAATCACCCTAGAAAGTATATAGATGTGGTATCTGTTTCATAGATGATGAAAATGAGACTGTTTAAAACATTTATCCAGCTGGTAAGTAGCACAGTCTATATTATAATCCAAATCTACCTTATACCAAAGCTCCTGCATACTCTTCCTACTCTTCTAGAATATTGAACTAATTTTTTTATTCTAAAAATTTTAGAGTGTGTATCTGAAGCCACAAAATAGTAGGAAAATGTCAAATACCATGTGCTATTTATACAGTGGATAAAAATGCTTTGCATTACATTAAAGTCGTAACTTTAAAGCAGCATGACATTTTAAATTGTTTGACTAGCTGGCTTCTTTAAAGAGCTACTTCACTACAGTGGAGGAAACTCTTCCATTCACATGTGTCAAACATCTTAGGTGGTATAAGAGTATATGGTATTTCAAGATATTAACATTATCATATCATAGCTGAAAGAACTTACGAATGATTCTTCTAAGCTTCTGTCTTGCATTATAAAATTGTTTAAATTATTCCGTATAAATGGGTCAACAGCTGTCTTTAAAGCTCCTATAGGACATACCAATATTTCATTTATTCTTCAACCATCCAACCAAAATTTCTGCTAGTCTAATTTAAATCTTTAATTTAACCCTTTTTTATTATCTATATGTAGTAGAATTCACCAGCATCTCCATGTGTGTTTAAGTCATCCCTCTTCCCTCTTCTCTAGCTAATATTACTTAAGGTAAGACAAAGACTGTACATTACTTTCAGGATGGTTTGTCAAGTTTCTCTATTAAAATTCACATCATTATAAATTATTCAAGTCTCAATAGTAACCCCTAAAGTAAGTATATGTTAATAGTTTTTATGGTAACATATTGAATTCAAATAGCTAAATAGTACTACCTACGTAGAGAAAAAATTAATTACAATAAAATTTACTATACAAAAAAAAATCTACTATACAATTGTTTGATTTTCACCAGATTCCATTGTAAAACTGAAGCTATGAGAAACATTTAGCTCTTGAAATTATAAAAGTTTGAAAATCTATAAAAAATATCCAAAAAATAAATTATATACTAAACCCTGGGTGGTGCAGCGGTTTGGTGCCTGCCTTTGGCCCAGGGCGCGATCCTGGAGACCCGGGATCGAATCCCACATCGGGCTTCCGGTGCATGGAGCCTGCTTCTTCCTCTGCCTATGTCTCTGCCTCTCTCTCTCTCTCTCTCTGTGACTATCATAAATAAATAAAAATTAAAAAAAAATTATATACTAAACAGAAAACTAATGTTTATGCCAAAGTAGCAACATTTTTTTATTTTTTTATTTTTATTTTTTTAACAACATTTTTTTAATGCAAGAAAAACATGGAGATAAAATTACAGTACTAGTGATTCCATACATGTTTTAACACTGATACTCTTCCCATTTTAGTAGTAGCATGAAATTATTTAATGAGTCCAATGTAACAGTCTGATTGCTTGTGTAAACACTATTCAATTAATTTGTTATTCATAATTATTAGGTTCTCTATTTTTACTCACTATGGATGTAGGAAGTCGGGTTTTTAAAAAGTCATAGCAGGCAGAGGGTGAAGGAAAGAGAATCTTAAGTAGTCTCCATGCCCAGCATGGAGCCTGATGTGGGGCTCAGTCTCACAACCCCAAGGCCCCAGCTGAAATCAAGAGTCAGACAGAGCCACCCAGGTGCCTCCAAAATCATATTTTTTTAATAGCAAAGTTCAGGCTTTGGAAGGTGACTATTACTGGTAGATATTCCAACAAACATTTTTAATAAGATAGATTAGATATTCTATTTTTATTTACTTAAAAAAATAGCAAATTAAATCTGAAAATGAAAAATTTTAAAAAGTGATTATCAATTCATTCTGATTTTAACCTTAGGGTTTTTTTCTAGACTATTTATGCATGCATATTAATATTAGTTCAGTTTTCAAATACAGTCTTCATTGTATATTATTTATGAACAATTAGATCATATGTAGATTTATGTTGAAGACAAAATTTTAGTTTTTCAAGAGCCCTTCCAAAGATGTTGAAATAATATAAAATAATAGGTCCTTGTTATTGTTGTTAGTACGAGTTTCACTGTTGTGTTCATTTCATGTCTTGTGTCCAAAGTACATTTCTGAATATTGACTTCTCATTTGCCATTTCTGGATAATGATCCTGAGTGGTATAACATAAGAGAATTGGGAAACTTTGCTTTTAATCCTAGTTTGGTCTATAACAGAACTAAGCTGGACAATTTACTTAACAGTATGTGGTTGGTTTCCAATCAACTAAATTAGATTGATCTAGTCAACTTCTCAGTTTCCTTAATTCCTAGAATTCTTTGACATGCCTGTTGATTTGTTGCTGTGGTAAGTCATTCATTATTTCTTTGAGCAAAAATTAACGATCATTTAGAGATGAAAAAGGCTATTTCAGACTCCCCAGTGGTTAGGAAATACACTGAGAAGATTATATATTTATTTCATTCTTTTCAATATGCTGTTTAATAATGTACAATAGTAATAAAGAATGAACTATGTATTTCTATATATGAATGTAAATATTGAACTGTCACATGTTAAATATTATAAAAAATAAATTCTAACAACATAAATCTCAAAATTCTGGAATTAATATTTGAAAACCCAACTGATTCTTTGTTATAAATCAAAATTTGACCCACACTTATCTGTCTATTCAGACCAAGATCAATTTCATTTTTTCTATTATTTCATATTTGCACATACTTTTAAAAAGTTTTTTTTAAAACTCTGTCATTTAAAATAAAAGTTTACTCTTTATAGCTGATTCATTATTGGCATTTTAATTTCTGATAAGGTAAATTCTTAGAAGAAAAAATAACAATTTTGTGTTTCTTATAAGTAGCCATGAAGATTAATTACACTTTATGACACATCTGTGAAATAGAAATATTGTCATCACTTTTTCTGAAATACTATCCTCTCTAGAGCACAAAGCTAAAACTGTCTTGGAGAGTTAAATAGCATTCTTTAAAATGTAGACCAAGAATTTAAAAATAATCTGTAATCATTACATACACAGAGGAAATTTTTAAGAGTCTAAGTTAATAACATGCAACTAAATGTTATGGTAAAATCTCAACATTTGTTTTTAAATTCCTGCAAGATGATCAATGTGTGGTTAAAATTGAATTTTTCTGACTTGCAACACTTAATCATACAGAGTTCATAAACAGAGATTAGAACAAGGATTCATACTGTTGACTTGGGGACTGGTCAAGGCTAGTCCATTGTATAAAATTTATAGAGGTATTTTAAATCTATCTATAAATGGAAAAATATCTTAAGTGTTCAGATATTCCTCTCATTTTTTTCTTTTTTTCTTTCTTTTTTTTTTTTTTTTTGGTTTATGGACATCACAGCATTTGGGAATAAATTATTTTCATAGCACTATCTTTTTGCTGTATTTTTTCTGATTTATATTTCTAATGAAAATTAAATTCCTTTTAATTTTCAGTGTCAGTATTCTTGTCAACTTATTATGAAAATATGTGCATCTTCTATCATATTCCTTTTTTCAAACTTATCTCTTATTCTCAATCTAACTTTGCAAGATTACTCATCCAAAATCTAGTGCCTTATATGTAAGCCCTCCTTTTTAAAGGCCTTCATTGATCCTCCACTGTCCATTGTACATTGATCATATACCTACTTAAATTAGACCCTTTTGCATGTAGAACACAGGATCTAGATCCAGGTCATTGTTCTGTCCTTTTATACTTAGTTTCTATCTAGTACACTCCATACTCAGGTTCTTTTCCTCTCTATACAATTATTCTACTGTATCCAACTGTCTTTTACTTATTACCTGGACATACTGTAATTAATCTATTGTGTTTTTTTTTTTTTGCCAAAATTGCTTAAATGCTTTACCTTTATCATTTTTAAGCTTTCCTTATGTAATTTATTAGTTGATTCATTTAATTTTTTACCATCTCTATGCAGTGTAGGTACTGTTGTTCTCTGGTTTACAGTGAAGGGTACTGTGACAAAGAAAAATTAGGGAACTTTTCAAGGTTAAACAGAAGATTAGAACTGGGGTAGAATTCTGACATTTTTACTTAAGTCTGACATCTTAACTGGTTTATTACAAGATCTACTTATCCCTGTACCTTTCTCCTTTTCTCTCTCTGCCTCTTGTTCCACCTTCCTTTTACCCTGTTTTCCTTTTTGGTCTTTTCTCATTCTTTCTGGAATAATACAAGTTTCTAATTTTGTAGTGTTCTGGCTAGAGATGTAAAATGAAATTTGCTTCAATAACATCTTCTATTCTGAGCTACCATCTTCTGAGTTAGTATAGTCATGCCTGGGATCACCCCTCTCTGCTGGCATTTGTAGAGCTGTTGGCATCTCCATTTGACCCCACTTTCCATGCATGATTCTTCTTTATGACCACAAGGGCCCAGCAGTATATGCTGGCTTCTTTTTTCTTTTTAATCCTTCTCACAATGGGGGAAATTTTATGGCCCTTCTACAACTCATTGGCATTCTGGGAGTGCCAGTGGGGCTTTTCCATACCAATCTCTTTACAGAGCTTTTTGAATTCTATTTGACTTTGACATGGAATTTTGGGGGAACTTTCTAGACCTTGATAGGACAAACAAGGGAAGATAGCAATTTTGTCTTCTATTCTAGATCCCATTGTAAACCTCTAATTTTTCCATCTCTACCTTATAAATTCTTATCATTTCTCTGTTGGCAACTCTGAAGTTCATATGATTTTTCATCCCTCTGTCTAAAGCCTAAATCGCCATTTTTACATAATTGTTGGTTAAAAGTCAAGAACTTGATGTCTTGAATTTTGATTCTGTTGTCCCTTGGAGTACCAAATTTCTTCAAAGAGCTGGGCCCTTCACAGGACAAAAAGAAAGTGAGGATGAAAAGCAATTCTATTAAAAGATTTTGATGTCATTCCCTAACAGTGGCATCAAATTGGAGGTAAAAAATAATGTTGAGAATGAGCTGGTAAGGAGCCAGTATAGTGAAAATTTTGTTTTATTGTGATAAGATAAACAGGAAGGCATTTAATATTTTTGACAGAATATGACAGGAGTGTTATATGGAGAAATTTTGTTCTGTTAGCCTGGGGTATGATAAAACGAAGGAGGAAGACTACAAAAGGCCAATTTTTAAATTAAGTACTTTTTTGTCTATAGCCAAGTTTTTCCTCCTGAGTGTGTCATATTTACTAATTTATATTAATGCTTTTTTTTCCATGAAAGAATGTTGTCTACTTCCCACTAAAGGTGAAATGATTTTTGATGACAATTCCATTTTTGCTATATTATATGCTCCTTAGATGTATACTCATTTAATAGAACTACCAATAATTCATAGCATTTTAATGTGATTTGTGTTATCATGTAACTTTGAACCTTGTTTTATAAAAAAGAGAATGAATACTTAAATGTACCTGCTATCATTTCTAAGTGACTGTCTCTTTTATTCATGGTTTATTTCCTCTGATGAGGTTCTCAGCAGACAGTTCTTATCTTGGTGTTTTTATAGTTTCTTAATTATTCACTGTCATTTTTAAATGAATGCTCCAGGAATACTTGAGTATTTACATACTCCTTGTCACCTTGCTTAACTTTGCATGTCTCATTGAAGGGTCTTGATAATTATTGTAATAGAACTTGAGAGAAGTTATGTCAGCTTGCACATACCATTAGTGCATTAATGTGTCAAAATAGCAGTGAATGACACAGCTCGAGGCAGTCTTAAAAGCTACTAATGGCAGACCAACTCTAAGAAATTGATTTGTAAGCAATACTGAAGCTATAAAACTTGCTCCTTGATATATAGTTTCAGAAAGCCTTGTTCTATTTTTCACTTTATTTTTAGTAAATGAGTAATAGCTATTTGAATAAGAGAGCAATCTATAAAGACTACATGGTTGATGTTCTCTTTGTTGAAGTAGCGATAGAACAGTTCAAATAGGAAAACTAACAAGGTAGTAACATGTTAAAATTAATTCAGCTGTTAACATTTAAGCTGTAGTTTAATCATGGGTTTGATCTTATATGTTTTGTGGTTAATAGAAATGGATGTGGTAATGTGTTTTGTCAAACTAATAGCTTTTTGACACTCAGAAGAGTTGAGGAGAAATTTGAAAAGTGATATAAACTTCATAAATAGAAATTTATGAGAAATAATAAATATAAATATAGTTATGTATTGGTTTTAAAAACGGAAAGAAAATAGATTTTAAAACTAAGTATATACAGAGTTCAAAGGCTTAATGATCTGTTGAGTTTTATGATAAAAATGTTGAGTTTCTAGATAAAAATGTACTTGTATTGTTCTCCATACAGCAGTCAGAGATCTTATAGCACTCTATTGTTTGGGCTGAGTCTGTCTTTCTCTTATGGAGCTCCATTAGTTCAGGGGCCATCCCCATCATGCATATCACCGTGGCTTCCAGCACTAAGCCCAGTATGTAGCATAAATTCAGAGCCTGATTAATATGGTTATACAAAAGACTGTGTGCTCTTGCATGAGCTAAGCCATACAACTTTAATATGAGGTAGGTTTTTTGGAAGTGCCATAAGTTTGGAACATAGGATAATCCAAGTAAGATAGACATATGCCTCAGATTTCCTAAAACTTGCTCCATTCAGATAGCTGTTGGGAAAACAAAAAGCAAAAAACAAAAACAAAAAACCAAAATAAAAACAGGGTAGTATGGTATACTGGAACTGACATCCAAATTTGCACATAAAACAAATGAGTTTGATTGGGATATTTGAAAGTTTCCATTTAACCCTAAAATTTGTGACTGTGATTCAGGTCCATGTTCATGGCTATGCCACATAGAAGTGACTGCAAATAGATTGCTATTTTAAATGAATCCAGAAATACTTTTTTCAGAGGAGAATGAGCTCAGCTCAGAAATAGGCAGCTTCATAGCTCATGAATTTTATTCCACTGTGTGTGACAAGGAAGAGGGAGTATCAGAAAGACCCTAAAGAACTATGAAATTTCCCAGGGTGCACTTGGAGACAGTGCTGGGAAAAAGAGATTACTTGCTTCAGTTATGCTTTCTTTCTTTTCTCTGGTCTTCATTCTATCCTCATGTGTTCATTGTTTACATTAAGTAGTTGAAAATACAGTGACTTCTTGAAACAATTTCTTTAAGTCAGGCTGAAAATACAATATTATAGTATCAGAATAAGGTATAAGAAATACTCAATGTAAGTTTTAAAGTTAGGTTTTGACAAAAATTTTGTACATATATAAAATATTATATGAATATGTAAAGGTTGCCTCTTTAAAGGAAAGAAAAGTATTTTTCTAACACATAATTACAGGCTAAATTCATAGGGAATTTTATACTCAGTATTACCATACATTTTAAGAAGTATGTGAAAAAGGCAATATGGCATAGTTCCAAAATTCCTTCATACATTAAAGTTACTTTAAAATTCCTTACTCCAACTTTACAATATTTGAACTTTACAAACTGTGCATTCTATCCTAACTTCCTGTTTCAAATTGTTCCCTCAACTTATAATTTACTACTCTAGAGACAGTGGTTGACTTTTTATGGGGTGATTATTTTCCAGTTGTTTCTTCTTTCAATTCCCTTTTCAGCTTTTCCCCTCTAAGCACCCACAAACACATGTACATGTCTTTTCTCATTTACTTGATATGTGGTCTTTACAATGAGGCTGTCTTTCTGTGAAAATGAAATTTTATATCTTATTAAAAATTCCAGAATGCTGTGTCCCAAATGGGTATACAATTTTGAGCATAAGATCCTAAATCTGAAAAACCAGAAGGAAAAATGACTTGCTTGTAATATCCATAACTACTTGTAATAATACAACCTTATAGATTTACTAAGGTCATGATTTACAGTCATGCACATTCCAATAAGTAAGGTTTTCATCTCTGAAAGTGTTCTCACCACAACAAAACAGATTTGTAGTTCACTTAATTATAACTGTATATCTTCATAACACTTATTAGTTATGCCTCACATTCACCTTAGGGAGATGCTGTTCCAGATACATTTTTTATTTTGACCAAAGCCTGATTATTTGGTACTGATTTGATTTCACCAAGACTTTGGTCTTAAAGACCCATGCATGTTTTTAAAAATCATCCTAGTGTTTCTATTCATAACATTTATGAACTTTCAGATAAGACATTCCAGATAGTGACCACTTCCATATCCCCAGTCATCCAATGGAAAGGGAACACATTGATTAAGATGAATATAGATAATTATATAGATCATTATATTTTTTTAAACTTTTATTTATTTATGATAGTCACAGAGAGAGAGAGAGAGAGAGGCAGAGACACAGGCAGAGGGAGAAGCAGGCTCCATGCACCGGAAACCAGACGTGGGATTCGATCCTGGATCCCCAGGATCGTGCCCTGGGCCAAAGGCAGGCGCTAAACTGCTGCGCCACCCAGGGATCCCTATAGATCATTATATTTAATATATATTGTCTCTTAAATGATACCTTATGAGGTCTACATTCAGGAAAGGGATGCTACAACCAAAGAAATTGACGCTTGATTATATATATAATTTTTGGCAGTAATAAAGAATATGAAATACAAGGTAATTAAGAACTTAAACATTTTTGAGCCAACTGGCACAAAGGACTTTAACTTTTACTTAAATATCTCCAAATAGTATTTTTCAAACACATAAATCTTATACCCTTGAAGTTCAGAAAGTATAAGGAGAAATATGAATGATTCAATTTTATTTACTATTAAAGTCATACTGAATCATATGCTGTATGAAAAATATTTTTATTACTAGTAAAATGCAACTTACTTTTCTCTCCTCCATAAGAAAATATAAGTCTCAGAAAGAAATTCAGTTCCTTCTTTAGACACTTGAACATCCACTTTCTTAGTGGAAATAAAATCCCTCCTTGGATTTGAGGACAACTTTCACCTCAGTCCTCTTGTCATGATCTCCCAGGGCTCTCACACATTCATAACTCCCCTCTGGGCCCTGTTCCTTCAGATTACTGTCTCATTCAATTATCTTATTTCTCCTTTTTCTTTAACCTCTCCAGCTGCTTACACTTCCTTCACCATACAATATATTCATGACTTTGGGGTATTTGGAACAAAAACAAAACCTCTGTCTGGATACCTTAGCCACTCTCAATCTTTATTTCTTCATGAGCAGGCTCTAAAGAAGAGTCCAGAGTCCAGGTTTATTGTTGTCTTTATCTACCTTCTATGAATTCCTCCATTTATTGTAGTCTCTCTTCTACCAGTCAGTGGCAACTGTTTTTGTCAAAAACATCAGTGAACTCTTCAAAGCAAAATCCGAAGAACACACTTGAAGTATTGTCACTTACTTTATATTTTTTGTTCATTTTGTTTTTGCTGCAGTGAACCAATTATAATCACTTCCTCAGTGTTGGGACTCTTCCTTACTTTGACTTAGCTTTGTGACATAGAGTAGGGATGAAACAAGAAGGAAGGGAAGAGTCTTAGGAGACAAGCTGACCAAAGTAAAGCCATTTTGGTTTTTAAGCTGAGAGTTAACTTAAATATCAGTATGTCATAAGAAGAGTCACAAGATCTGACTCATGGAAGACCATAATACCCCACTCCCTCTGGCAGCAAAAGTAATAAAGAATTCTTAAAATTGCTCCTTGCAGGTAATTGCACAACCCTAAGACAGTGGAAAAACTAACCGCCCAATGTAAGTGATAATCCCACAGTTAAAGAGTAAGCCCCTCCTTACATGATTAGTTAATTTTTAAAAAGTATAAGGGGCACCTGGGTTGCTCAGTTGGTTAAGCATCTGCCTTCAGCTCAGGTCATGATCTCCTGGGATGGAGCTGGGTGTCAGGCTCTCTGCTCAACACTGGGTCTGCCTCTCCCTCTGTGAGCTCTCTTTCTCTCAAATAAATAAATAAATAAATAAATAAATAAATAAATAAAATCTCTAAAAAAGTAAAGTAAAAACTTATAAAATTCTTCATTGGAGACAAAGGGGAATCCTCTTTCCATGTGGGAGGAGACACCACTACTTTGTCTATGAAGCAAAAGCATCTTCCTTACTTCTATACTTAATAAATCTCTGTCCCTTTGTTTAAATGGCTTTTGCTCAAGTTCTTTCTCACACAATGGCAAGAACTCTCTTGGCAAGGGTAAGGAAACCCTCTCTCCTATGGCCTTGTCCCATCCAGCATTAGGGAGGCACTACCGCACAGTGTTTGATTTCTTGAAACCTGTCAGAAATACCTGGATTTACTGTCTTTATTTTGCTGTTTAGTATCTGGATTACTTTGGGTACATTACCTAATCTCTCTAAAGCCAATTTCTTTTCTTGGAAGTAGAGATGGTGATTGTATCCACCTCACAGGGTTGTAAGATCAAATTTTTGAAAAAAAAAATACTAAAGGGCTAATTATGATGTGTGGTACATGCTGAACCCTCAGCAAGTGAAGTATTAATATATTTTTTAGAGATATTATTTATTCATGAGAGAGAGAGCATGAGCAGGGAAACAGGGAGAGGGAGAGAGAATCCCAAGCAGTCTGTGCTAAGGGTGGAGCCCAACACAGGACTCGATCCAGGACCCTGAGATCTGACCTGAGCTGAAATTAAGAGTTGGACGCTTAAATGACTGAGCCACCTAAGTGTCCCAGCATTGTTAATATTTTAAACCATAAGGATACTCTTCCTTCCTTCCTTACTCTTCCTCCCATATCCACACTTCCCTATCCTCTCATTCCCTTGCCTTCTTTTCTTTTTTTTTTTCTCTTTTTTCTCCTCTTTATTCCCCTGTCTTCCCTTTTCTTACCTTCCTTCTCTCTTCTCAGGTTCTTTCTTTAGTGCCCTCAGATGCTCCAGTGAGGACCATGGCTGCGGCTACTGATAACCCCACCATGTTTATCCAATCCACATCCTTCCCAATTGCTTCAAAACTGCATATTGCATTTCATGATACACATTTCCAGCTGGGGATTTCCTAGGCATCTCAAAGACAGCATGTTTCAACTGGGATCTATCCAAGTTAGCATCCCAGAGTCTATCTAATTTGGTGCACTAGCATTTCACAAACAACACTAAAGCCACACAACACTTTGGCTTTATTTAGTCCCCTCTTAACTTTAGAACTATTGTAGTCAGCAGTGTTTCTTTCTATTATGTACATCCGCAAGATGCAATAATATTGTTGTTTTAAACAGTCAATATTTTTTCTATATATCAACCTCATCACTGTATCTAGTGCTCTTCATTTCTTACTTCAGTTTTATCTTTTCATTCCTTTCAGCCTGACAAACTTTTAGTGTTATATAATATAACATATATGTTATATATATATATTATGTATGTGTATAATTGTGTGTGTGTGTGTGTATAGCAACCAATCACCTCAGCAGATTACTAATTCTCTTATTTTTTCTTTGTCTGAAAATATTTTTATTGCACTCTTAACTTTAAGGGATATTTTCAGTGGATTAAACTCTAGTTAGGAATTTTTTTTCTAATCTTCCAGGGCTCAGCACAGTTTCTACTAACTTCCATATTTCTATTGATAAGTCGGCACCAGTTTTATTGTTACAGCTTTTGCGATTTGATTTAGTCTTTGGATTTCAATTTCAAGTGACTAGTTATGGTCTTCATTTTATTTATCCTGATGGTTTGCTGATATTCTTGAATATGTGGGTTGATATCATTGATCAGTTGTGGGAAATCCTTGGTCATTATCTGTTCAAATATTACTTTTGCCACAATCTCCCTGTCATCTCTATTGGGTAGTCTAGTGACAGGTATGATAAACTTTCACTGTGTCACGTAAGTCTCTTGCACTTTATTTTGATCTTTTCATGCTTTTTTTCCTTCTATGTTTCAGTTTACTCACTTTTTATTGCCCTGTTTTATAGTTCACTAATCATGTCTTCTCTGTCTGGTTTACTATTAACTTCATTGAGTGGGCTTCAAGTTTCAGATATTGTGCTTGTTCAAAATTTAAATACCTACTAATGTTTGCCTTATTGATTTTAATTCCTTATAGAAATTTTTCACCTTTTCATCAAATTTTTCCATTTTTCCTTAATTGTTAATAACATACTGGTATTTTAATAGTCTTCTTGGATAACTCCAGTATCTGGATCATTTATTCAGATGCTTTTATTGCTTACTTTTTGTGCAGATTGATGTCAGACCTTGTGTATAAAACAACTGTAAAATCTTTAGCTTTGTAATTAATTTGCCAACAGGGAGGGTTTCTCCATGAGAGGCTAATCACTTCAGTCCAACCCAGGACAGAACAGGATCACATCTGAGTTGAATGTTAGTAAATATTCCACTCACCTTTGATTCAGCCCTTTTCCCTGGACATGACCCTTATGAACTTTTGACAGAAAAGCATGGTAGGTTTTTGTCTTCTTAGCCTTGAAAGACTTCTGAGAGTTCTAGCTTTCTTGTGTTGTCCCAGATAGCCTCAAAATACCTCAGCTGTATATATGTGATGTATTCCACAATTCATAGCCACTCTAAGATGGTAAAGATTTCACTCCTCACTTCATGTTCAGCGCCATCCTTGTCCATTTATCCAAATAAATTTGATGTGGAAAACTAGCCACTTCTCTGCAGTTTTCTCTAGTTTTCAACAATCACACTGGCTCTATATACCCACCAAATATTCTTCTGGTTTCTCTTTGCTCAAGTAACCTTGTGTGATTCTGCTCTCATCTTCAGATCACATCCCAAATCAAATGCCCCTAGAAAATGGATGGTGATATCTGTTGAGGAAAGGCCCATCCCTTTGGTAGTTTAGCTTATTTAGTTTTAATTCCTTCCTCAATACTCCAACACTAAAAAATATTTAACTTTTTAAGGTTATCTACTTCACTGGCTTTATTAGTTGTTGCAGTGTGAACATTGACCTCCTATAATTAACTAGATCCTGTTCAGACCTGAACATTGATCTGAAGCCAGTTTTTTCTTTCCTAGTGTTCTCAGAACATGGTAATTCTCTGAGCTTATCTTTGTCATAATACTTTTCTCATTTGATAATAATGACTCTGTGTATATATATATATATATGGATGTGTGTGTACAGAGGACAGGAGATATTGGTTGTGTTTACTGGTTTTGTTTATCTGCCTCTGCCTCTACACAGTAGGGTTTCTAGACTTACTACCCCTAGCATTGTGTCTGCAAGGTGTGGAAGGTGAAGAACATGTAGAATGAATCAATCATCATTGATTTTTGGCAGTTATCCACATGCTAGAACACAGGTTATTAAAAGTTTAAGATCTCATGTTTGACACTTTACTCCTTTCAGTCTATGTGGTTCTAATACAAGCCCTTGTCAGCTGTTTCCTAAATATTTTAAAGGATTCCAGTATCTACACCTCTCCATACCAATATATAATTTAGTGCTAAAGATGTAATTTTGATCCTGACAAAAGTTTCTCAGGCTACTCTGGTGACTATAACACTTCTACTTTGTGTCTTTTATAGGGCTCAGCAGAGTGCTTTGTTCTTAGTAGGTACTTAATGTTCTATGTAAAGCTATCCCTAAGGTTTCAATGTTCTTAAATTTTAAAAAATTACGTCTCCTAACCAATTGGATAACATTTATTACCTGGAGTACATTATTATGATGTCATTCGTAATTCTAAAGCACAAACTTCCATTTTCCTTCTTCAAAATGAAAGCCTTCTCTCATATAATTTTTTTAAAGATTTTATTTTTTAATTTATTCATGAGAGACACACAGAGAGAGGCAGAGATACAGGCAGAGGGAGAAGCAGCTCCCTGTGGGGAGCCCCATGCAGAACTCGATCCCAGAATCCCGGGATCACGACCTGAGCCCAAGGCAGATGCTCAATCACTGAGCCTTCCAAGTGCCCCATTCTCTTTATCTTTAATATGTAGCAAAAGTGGGGAAAACAGTGGCAGCATTTTTTATCTTATTTGGCCTTATATTACATAATGTTAAAAGTGGAGATTTATCTTGATTTTAAGTCAAATACCATGAGTAGCTTTCTAGTGTTAACACCTAAATAAGACTTTGTTTTTAGATTTTTTTTTCATATTATATGACACAAATCCTCATTAAGTTATTCTTTATCACACTTTTCTTTCTCATTTGGAAATTCTGTATGATACCCTTAACAATGTGCTAATGAAACTTCACTGTTCTTTACAGTTTATTTTAAGGCAAGACACTATTACAATTTCTTCTCAGATTTTTTGGAACCTAATTAAAATTTAGTGCATAAGTTCTAATTTTTATAGATTGAGTCTCTAAAGCTCATAAAGAGGAATAAGTTTCTTCTTAAACATAAATGGAAACTTCTGCTGTATTATGTAAATTTGCATCTGAAGCTTCTTAAAATTTTCTCATGAATTAGAATTAATTGGAGGATTTCTTTTAGCTTCATATCCTCCATGTAGTCAAATTATACTTACTGAACTTTTTTCTACTAAAACCCTTTTGTTCATTTGAATGACAAAACTCCTCACTAGTTATTTAGGAAAAAACTAATCAGAGGGGGTTAGTGAGTAATAAAGTAATATTACAAATATATCAGAAGTCAGGTTCCAGGACTTTCTGTAAATCCTTCTACCTTCTTGTAATCCCAATATTATCTGAAGTAAGTAATTTATTAATAGCCTATAAAGTATGGTTTTAAATGTTTAAGTATGTAGAATATAAATGCTTGTTAAATGAAAAACACAAGTTAATAAAATGGGAAACAGCAAGCTATTTTGAATAGCACAATAACAGTGAGTTGATTTTTTTATTGATATGTTATATTTTTATTAGCCAATTCAAAATGTTATCTAAAATGCATTTTGATTCTTTTAATCCATGGATTACTTAAAAATAGATTGTCTATTTTTATAGTTTCTATTTTTCTAGTAAAATTCACAATCTTGTCATTTTTTTCTTGAACATGTTTCACATTATTATTTTAAAGTTGCTATCTGATAGCCTCCATGTCCTGATCAGCTATAGATAAGTATCAGACAGGTAAGTCTGTCTTTATTGTTGTTGTTGTTGTTGTTTTTTCCTGTTACTCTTGTTTCTTGATCTGCCTAGTAAACTTTGATTAATGCCAGATTTGCACATAAAAGTTTGTTGAGTCTCTGGATAAAAATGTTCTTTCTCTAAAGAACACTCTCTCTATCCTAATGCAGTCAGTAAAGTAGGGCAGATTACCTCAAGGATCAATGAGTAAGCTGTCTTGAGGTGAGACGGCAGTCTTTGTAAATATAAGACTGTATTTGCTCCACATTCACTCCTACATTTCCACAGGTCCTAAGAGAGAGCACAGTCTATTTCTAGGTCTCCTTATCTTGCTGACCCTGAAATCTTGCCAGTCCTCAGAATTTGAGATAGCTAAAACTCTTCATTATGTTACAGCTCCTCTCTGTCTAGCTCCTAAGTCGTTTTTCTCAACAGCTTTCAAATTTATTAATTGCCACACAGCAAAACTGTCATACGTTGGGCTAAATTTTTGTGCCTCTGTTCTCTTGGGAATCTTGGCTCCTTGACACTGGCTATCTTTCTAGCCTCACTTTCCATTTTTTCTTCAGCTCTTTGAGATTGCTGAAAGCTGTTTGGCTTCTGGCCTCTAAGCAGCTATCTGTTGCCTGGC
This sequence comes from Canis lupus dingo, assembly GCF_003254725.2. Lineage (NCBI taxonomy): Eukaryota > Metazoa > Chordata > Mammalia > Carnivora > Canidae > Canis > Canis lupus. The sequence continues at coordinate 19,985,020 of NC_064274.1, read as the reverse complement.
TTCTAAGTCTTTTTGCACTAAGAATCAGAAAATGCTTTCAAAGGGAAAAGCAGTCAGGAGAATGTTGGGCTAACTTCAGTTAGCTTCTTTGTCTTGGATATTATATTATCAAGTCTTTGGTGCCTCAGCAGCTCTCTATTAAATGATCTATCTTTTCTAATTGTTTTCTGGGGAAGTTTTGATGTGCTATAAGCCATTCCATCATGGTAGAAAGCAGAAATCTGTGTGTTTAGTTTAAAAGAAATACAATACTTAATCTATTTTTCAGGAACAAGCTTTCTTCACTTAATACTTTTAGGAATCCTTTTATGACTAAATCTGGTTGGATACACTGGTAGATTAATAGCTTCCTTATTCTTGTTAAATTATGGATTATTATAATTCTACTGAATTTAGTCATTTGCCTATTAGAAGTTTAGGTTTTTTCCTGTGTGTGTGTGTGTGTGTGTGTGTGTGTGTGTACTCAATTATAAATGATGCTTTGTGAACCATCAGTATTGTGTATGTAAGATAACTAGAGATGGCATTACTGGATTAGATATGCATATTTGAAATTTTTGTTAGATACAACCAAATTATTTTCTGTAAATAATTTACAGTTTATATCCAATCAATATGAAGTATCAATCCATTTAGCTTTCCAAATGTGATGAAAAAAATGTGGTATTTTTTCTTATTTTTTGTTTAGCATTTCTCTACTCATGAAGTTGAATATCTATTTACATGTCTTAGTCATTTGTATTTCTTCTTTCAAGAATGCTCTTTATAAAATTATATTAATAAAAGAAAAGAATCATATAATCATTTCAATAGATGCAGAAAAAGCATTTGACAAAGCACAACATCCATTCATGATAAAAACCCTCAACAAAGTAGGTTTAGAAAGAACATACCTGTATAGGCCATACACAAAAAACCCACAACTAATATCATCCTCAATGGAAAAAAAAACAGAGAGCTTTCCTCTAAGATCAGAAACAAGACAGGGATGGCAACTCTCACCACTGTTATTTAACATAGTACTGGAAGTCCTGGCCTCAGCAGTCAGACAACAAAAAGAAATAAAAGGCATCCAATTTAGCAAGGAAGAAGTCAAACTTTCACTATTTGCAGACAACAAGATACTCTATGTAGAAAATCCAAAAGTCTCCACCAAAAATTGCTAGAAATGATACATGAATTCAGTAAAGTCACAGGATACAAAATCAACATACAGAAATCTGTTGCATTTCTATACACAATAATGAAGCTGCAGAAACAGAAATCAAGGAATTGATCCATTTACAATTGCACCAAAAACCATAAGAAGCCTAGGAATGAACCTAACCAAAGAGGTAAAAGATCTAAACTATAGAACACTTATGATAGAAATTGAAGAGGATACAAAGAAATGGAAAAACATTCCATGCTCATGGATTGAAAGAACAAATATTGTTAAAATGTATACTAACCAAAGCAATCTACACATTTAATGCAATTCCTATCAAAATACCACCATTATTCTGAGAACTAGAACATACAATCCTAAAATTTGTATGGAACCACAAAAGACACTGAATAGCTAAAGTGATCTTAAAGAAAAGCAAAGCTGGAGGCATCACATTTCCAGACTGCCAAGTTATATTACAAAGCTATAGTAATCAAAAGAAGGTGGTGTTGCAAAAAAACAGACACATGTTTCAATAGAACCAAATAGAAAACCAGGAAAGGGAACTACAACTGTATGGTCAACTAATCTTTGACAAAGCAGGAAAAATTACCCAATGGAATACAATATAATCTCTTCAACAAATGTTTTGGGAAAACTGGACAGCAACTTGCAAAAGAATGACACTGAGCTACTTTCTTATATTATATGCAAAAATAAATTCAAAGTGTATGAAAGACCTAAATGTGAGACAGGAAACCATCAAAATCCTAGAGGAGAACATAGTCAGCAACTTCTTTGAAAACATTGGCCATAGCAACTTCTTACAAGACATGTCTCTGGAAGCAAAAATGAGCTACTGGGACTTCATCAAGATAGAAAGCTTCTGCATAGCAAAGGAAACAATCAACAAAACTAAAAGGCAGCCTACAGAATGGGAGAAGTTATTTGCAAATGACATATCTGAAAAAGGGCTAGAATCCAAAATATATATATAGAACTTAGAAAACTCAACATCCCCAAAACAAATAACCCAGTTAGGAAATAGGCATAAGATATGAACAGACATTTTTCCAAAGAAGACATACATACAGATGACTGACAGACACATGAAAAGATGCTCAACATTACTCATCGCCTGGGAAATACAAATCACAACTATAATGTCATATCACCTCACACCTGTCAGAATAACTAAAATCAACAACACAGGAAACAACAGGCATTGGTGAGGATGCAGAGAAAGGGGAACCCTCTTGCACTGTTGGTGGGGATGCAAACCAGTATAGTCACTAAGGAAAATAATGTGGAGAGAGAAACAGACTCTCCACTGAGCAGCAGGCTCAACTCAACGGTCAATCCCAGGACCCCAGGATAATGACGTGAGCTGAAGGCAGATGCTTAACCAACTAAGCTACCCAGGTCCCCCAAGATTCTGTCCCTTTTGTGGCTGAGTAATATTCCATTTTATATGTATTTGTAAGCCACATCTTCTTTATCCATTTATCAGTCGATGGACATTTGGGCTCTTTCCATAATTTGGTGATTGTTGATAATGCTGCTATAAACATCAGGGAGCATGTATCCCTTTGAATCAGTATTTTTTTCGTAACCCTTTTATCTCTGCCTCTACTTCTCACTCTGCCCCTGCTTCTAACTCTTTTCTGGATAATCGTCTCTCTTATCCACCCCCTGACCCCAAAGCCTGCTGTGAGTGTATGTTTGTATGTATGTAAGGGTTAACAATGTAAGAGTGTCATCGATTAGATTAGGTTAATTTATTGTGATAATCCATTAAATTTACTCAAAATCTCCTTTCACTGCCTCTTAATATACATAGACTATATATGCTCATTAACTTTATTAACTGATATCATCAATTTCTTTCCAAATGTGTTTTAATTTTTACCCAATGTGGGGAGATAATGTGATCTCCAACTATGATGGTAGACTTTTATATTTCTCCTAGCATTTTTAACATTCTTTTTCCTTCTGCATATATGTTGAAACACTATTGTTAGGTCAATCTAATTTAATATATTTTATATTTGTTGATTCAATATTTTATAAAAATGAAATATAATTTTTTTAATTTAATGCCTGCCACCTTGAAATTTGTCTATTAATATTGTCATTTCTACTTCTTTTGTGTTATCTTACCTCCTTATTCTTATTTTTTGTGGCTTTTTTAAAAAGATTTTATTTATTCATGAGAGACACAGAGAGAGAGAGAGACAGAGACAGAGACAGAGACAGGTACAGACACAGGCAGAGGGAGAAGCAGGCTCCATGCAAGGAGCCTGATGTGGAACTCAGTCCCGAGACTCCAGGATCACGCCCTGGCCCAAAGGCAGGCACTAAACCGCTGAGCCATCCAGGGATCTCCTTTGTGGCTTATTTTTAAGGGTGCCTCATGTAAACAGTCTTTATCTGAATTATTTTTTTAACATAATATGAAATGTATATATTAAGCAAGAGTATGTTAACAAATAATTTCCATATTTCATTGGCTTAAAAAATTACAATTTATATCTGGTACATTTTAGATGTCCATAACAGGTGAGCAGGGGCCTCTTCTCATTGTGAATATTCAGGGATCCAGAGTAAAAGGACCCACTGCCTCATTGCCAGTCACTCTGCCAGAGGGAAAATAATGCTCTGTAGGGTCTTATATCATCCATTAAATGCTCAATAAACATCCCTTCCACTTAAAACCCATTGGGAAGAACTAATTATATAACTCCATTAATCCAGAGTAGGGGTGAATGGGGCAGATGATGAAATCCTACTATGTATTTGAGAGGCACAGAAAGGAAAGTACTAGGGTTAGCTACATAAATGTCTACCAGAGAGGATCTCTGCTTTATTTCAAAAACTTGGCACATGGCTGACTCAGCTGGTTAAGCGTCGGACTCTTGATTTTGGCTCAGGTCATGATCTCAGTGTCATGAAATTTGCTTAGTGTGGAATTTTGCTTGAGATGCTCCCTCTCCCAATTCCCTCTCCCTCTGCCTCACCCCCAACATGCTCATGCTCTCTCTCTCTCTGTCTCTCAAATAAATAAGCAAACAAACAAATAAATAAATAAACAAATAAACAACAACAAGATTTTGCTTATTCATCAAGGTGATGATTCATAATATTTTTGATACTGTTCCTGTCATCTTATTTTATGTTTACTATTGAGCATATTTTTTTATAATTTGTTTTTAGCTTTCTACCACCAATTTGACTGATTAAATTGGGGTTGATATTAATGTGATGCTGATCACTACTGACAAAAGTAGGTTGAAAGTTCTATATTTTCCTCCTCACAAATGTATTTTAAATAGTAATTTGTAATCCAAGTTTTTGTTATCATAACTTATTAAACTACAGTTTTTAAAAACTGTAGTATAAATTAGAATTTCCCTTTTTTTTGAATTTAAGGTTATAGTTACTAGGCCTAAGGATCATAGGTAGGAAAAGCAGTTGACTAAATGTGCCTTAAGTATTTACTTATCCAAAAGAAATATACAATTTAATAGGAAATAAATTGTTCAGAGCTATAATTTTGTATACAAAAAAGTATAATTGGTTCAGAAATCTCAGTATTTAACCTAATATTTTAATTTATTTACCATAAAATATGAAATTGGTTCAACTAATCTAAAGGAAGAGGTGAGTTACACAGAGAAACTCAAGTTGGTAACACCCAAGAGGTTTTAAAATGTGGCATACCTTAGTAAATTTACCATTACTCAGGATCTGAGTCTCAGCTATTTTATTTCAGAAATTTTATTTTCTAGTATGCCCAGGGCAGATGGAATTCATAGACAGATTCATGTTAACCAGTCTCAGGAGAAAGATATATAAAATTCAAATATCAATTTACAATAAGACCTATAATTTGCTAAAAGTACCAAAAAAGGAAAGCTACATGGGAAGCCTAATTATAATCAAGGTGTCAGTCTATAAATTTACAATAAGAAATACAGCTATCTGGGAGACCAGATACTTGAGTCTCCTAGTAGGCACATTTTCTCCTTAGGTGCCATGTGAGTAACTAACTTATAAAAAATCAAAAGATAGTTTGGTGAGCATATAACCAGAAGAAGGCAAATTAGTTATGTGATTTGAAGTTTGATAGCCTCAAATTAAGATGCTTCTTGAAGACTATGAGAGTGTGTAATTCATTTTTGTAATCTCATTTTGTGGAACATGCTAGAGATTTTTTAAAAGTCTGTTGAATGAATGAACACTGTATATAGAAGAATATGTATATTTCAGATGCTGAGAAATATTTTATCTGCTGTATTGAACATATTGCTTTCAAAGCATATTATTGCTAACGGTGATAGTAAGGGGAAAACAGTAAAAATAGTAGCTAATCAACTTTCTATAAAAAATTCTTCAAAATGAACATAAATATCTAAGGAAGGACTGTCCATTGCATGACTTTAGGGGCACCACTTAGTTGGAATACAGCGTGCCTTCTCCAGTTGCATGATACAGTAGAACTGACCTATAGTCAGGTTATTTTTACATTTAGAGATGAGGAATAAGAAAGGTAAAGTGGATTATTCAAAGTTGGCACAACTATTATAGACCAGGTGCTGAAACTACATATTAATAATAGATGACTCATTATTAGAACAATATTAGTGCACAGTTTCAGTGTGCAGTCATTGAAATAATGCCATCAAGAACCCAGAATCTTTGCATTTTCTAGCATATAACCAGTAAAATCTGACTTTCTCAATCTATACCCCTTTGTACCCAAATCTCTCTTTGTTTTTTTTTTTTATTTGTTTGTTTTTGTTTTTGTTTTGGTTGCTGTTGCAATTGTCCTTTCTTTTTAACTCTTATCATTTCAATAACCATTATCCCCAGAAGTCATTTTCGCTTGAGGGCTTTCAACCTCTGTTTTCTTTCATCTTCTGAATTAGATAAATTAAGTATCTTGAAGATTACATACTTGCTGATGCTATTCATTGTAGGGGTAATAGTGAACAAAAAGCACCCAAGAGTAATCATGTTAAAAACAGGAGGAATGCTGCTTGGGGAGAGGTGGGTCATTTAAAATACTCCCAAGGATTTTCCAGAGTGACAAACCAGAAGAAAAAAGAAGAGAGTTTTAGACCCTTTGCATTGTCTCTGGGTTCATCCTAAGTAAATGATTGAACATCTGGTTGGATTGGTACCTGAGTACGCTCTTATTTTATTAGCTATTGTAGGCTGATGATCCAACTCAATTACCTAAATGAAGAAATACCTGTTATATATCTCCATTTGTGACAGACCTTTCGTGCTTGGGCTCCAGACTTCATTTTTCAGCTCTGTTAAAAAAGAGAAGACTAGGGGCACCTGGTGGCTCAGTCCATTGAGCATCGGACTCTTGATTTCCCCTCCAGGTCATGATCTCAGGGTTGTGAGATGGAGCTCTGCATCAGGCTCCCTGCTCAGTAGGGAGTCTGCTTGAGTTTCTCTCCCTCTGCCCTGCCCCATCCTTCACTTGGGCACAGGGAATGTGCTCTCTCTCGCTCTCTCTCACTCTCACTCTCTCTCTCTCTCCCTTTCTCTCAAATAAATAAATCTTAAAAAAAAGAGCAAGCCTAATACCTATGAATTTTGGACTTTCTTGTTTTCACGTGGTGGCAATAATATCCTTTCAGAATTGTAAAACAGCAAAATACATTATGTTACAGTTGTCACTGAGTAATCCATGGGACATAATAGATTTTTCTTTTGGCTTTCAACTACAGCTAGTCCCCAACATGGGATGGTTAGACTTAGGATTTTTGACTTCATGGTGGTGCAAAAGCAGTACACTTTCATTAGAAACCATATTTCTTATTTTGAATTTGGATCTTTCCCAGGCTAGTGATATGCAGTAGGATAAACAACTGGTACACTCACAACCATTTTGTACCTATACAACCATTTATGTTTTACACTTTAAGTATAGTATTCAGTAAATTACATGAGATAGCCAACACTTTATTATAAAACAGGTTTTATGTTCCATGATTTTGCCCAACTATAGGTTACCATAAATGTTCTGAGCATGTTTTGGCAGGTGTGGATAAGCTATAAAGTTTGGTAGGTTAATTGTATTAAATACATTTTTAACTTACAACATTTTCACTTAGGATGGTTTGTAGGGACATAATCTCATCGGAAATGGAGGGAGATCTGTATTAGTAAAGCAAAAGGATTTTTCTTTAAATAAAACCTCAAATACTTTTTTTTCTTTTTGTGCATTTTAACAACCTCCTGGGAAATTTCATATAAACACTTCATATAAGCACTTGCATTTCTAAACTGGAGCATTGTATATGACTTTGGCTGTTGTCCTATTTTGCAAATGGCAGTATAGATTGATAAAAATAGCATCCAGACTTTAAATTCCTAGAGAATAGAAAGTTTAGCCAAACAAAACCCTTTTTTTTCCTAGTGAATATAATAATTGGTTATATGGGACATAGCTTAGAATTTAAAAACTATAAGAGATATTATTTGCTCACATTATTTCTCATGGGTGCTTTTAAATTTTTCTCATTATTTTTCAATGATGTTCATTTCCCCCCACATTCTTTCTCCTTCCTAAGTTCTATAAATCTTATTTAAATGCTGAAGTGTGAGTTTGATATCAAAGCCATAATTATTGAGTATAAACTGTAGATGGGTTTTAGTTATATTTAATAAGAATCTTAAAGTTGTTAATATTCTTTTCCTATATAATCCAAGTTCTAGATACATTTTAAGGAAGTAACCAGAAACTAGGGGGAAAGTGCACAGAAACATTACTCTTATAATTGTGTATAATTATGAATATTTTTGAAAATATGTAAATATTCAACAAATTCGAGACAATTGTATACACTGTGATTTGCATGTAGTGGATTAATTTATTAAAAGGTTGTGTATTGAATACTTAAATAGAGGGAGATACTTGTGTTGCAATGTAATATATAGAAAACAAAATTATAAGTTGCATTTTAATTTTTAAAACCATGCATACTGAAAGCTTATAAAAATACACAGCATTATGACAACAATTATGATTAGGTAGGTGGTATACTTTGAAATATGCTTTCTTTTTTCTTGTTTTTCTAATTGTTTTCTAATAGGTTTTTTTTTAAGTAAGCATTATGGAAAAATATGGAGTCTCCTCCATAGAAAGAAATGTAAATTATTCATAAATACAATATATAGATAAATATATAAATATATTATCTATAGCTCCTGTTCATATCATCTGACTATTTCTGTGGTATAAATGCTTCTATTGTGGCTGATTATAAACAACTATTTGGTGGAAATTCTGAAAATTTAAGTTATTCTGTTAGCTGATATGAGCCATTCTAACATTCAGGAATCTGATTAATCATCCTGAAAACTAAGTATACAAAACGAAAAAAAAGACTTGAGGTGATGAGCATGGAGGGCGGTCGCCACAGAGAGCAACTGCCCCGTCCCATCTCCCCAGGTTCCACAGCAAATTTCTGACTAATGAAGTAAACTTGAAACTGTTTGGGAAATTCAAGAATCCAAATGGCCCTGGGCACAATTATAAAGATTTATCCTGTTACAGGAATGTTTATGAATATGACGGACCCCAAAGAGTAGATGGGGGAGGGTTTTGAAACCCCTTGATCATAAGAATCTGGACTTGGATGTGCCATACTTTGCAGTTGTAATCACCTCGGGAAATGTAGCTGTGTGTATCTGGGAAAACCTCCAGAAATTTCTTCCCCCGGGAGTTCTTTATAAAGTAAAAGTGTATGAAACTGACAATAATATTGTAGTCTATAAAGGCTAATAGCTTTTAGGAGTTAATACTGTAGGACGATTAATTTCTTTCCATATTTGTAAAAGGTCTTTATCTCCTTGAATTATTAAGAAGTCATCACATAATTGTTATACCTGCACATTGTGTTCTGGATTGCCTGATTTATTGAAATCACTGTCTGTTAAGACCTGTTGTGAATTCAAATCTGTTTTTATTTAAAAAAAAAAAAAAGATTTATTTATTTATTCAGAGAGAGAGAGGCAGAGGGAGAAGCAGGCTCCATGCAGGAAGCCTGACATGGGTCTCGATCCCAGGTCTCCAGGATCACACCCTGGGCTGCAGGCGGTGCTAAACTGCTACGCCACCAGGGCTGCCCTCAAATCTGTTTTTAAAAACCAAACTTGTAAAACATAATGAGTATCATTTAATTTTTTTATCTATATATTAAGTATCATTTTATTTTCAGTTAAAAAATAAGTAAAAATAAAAACAAAAGAATTGAATATTTATAATCTTTTGTTAACTTAATTATCCCCCTGGGTAACCAAATAGCATATAAGAACATCTTATAAATAATTATTTCAGCTATAAATGAATACTCAATGATAGAATTAACTATCACAACTTTTCTGTCCTCAGTGAATTCTTGGATCTAGACTTTAAGTATCAGTGGTGGGAGACGAGGGGCATTTAGTACCTGTGAGTAAAATAGACATAGTCCCTGCTCAATTAATTGTGTAGTGGAGGAGAAAACAGCCATTAAATAAATGTTTTTAATTGTGTTTCTTGCTGTTCTAATTGTTTTCAAATAGATATTTTTTTAAAGTAAGCATTGGAAAAATATGGAATCTCCTCCATAGAAAGAAATCTAAATTATTCATAAACATAATATATAGATAAATATATAAATATTTATATAATATAAACAAGAAATATAAACTATTTCTGTGGTATAAATGCTTCCACTGTGCATGTAGTGAGCCCCTCCATAAGTTAAAGTTATACATTTTATCATTCGTTCCCCTAATTCTAATGTTAGTGCTATTTTTCTTTGTCAGGGTTTACATTATAGACTGTCCTGTAACCCTAACTTTTCTAGATGATTTTCCCTAGTTCCCTAAAATAATTCATTACTTACCATCATCCCTTTATTAATTATGTTTATATCATTAAAAACATTTTTTGAATTCTCAATTTTTGAATTGTCTTTTGATTGTCTCAATTTAAATACTAAATAGTTAATTTTTTAACCGTCCATGAATTCATGGGCGCTCATGTGTTGTCTCATGTATGTAAACATTTGACATTTGTCTTTAGATCCAAAGGTAACTTTCTGATCTTCACTCATACATCTTTTTTCTTATCAGAAGTTTGAAAACACTGTTTCTATGTATTCTGGCATTAAATATTGCTTGATGAAATTTAAGGCAAGCTTAATTTTTTTTTTTCCTTCTTGAGGTTGACTTGCATTTCCTGCTTCTATGCCCAAGTCATTCTTTATCATGGATACAGAATAGTTTAACCAGAATTTATGTCATTTGTTAATATTCTTTCTGTGTATAGTGCGATATCTTCAGATCCATTTCTTTCTTCATGTCAGAGGGTATAGTTTTATTCTATTTCTTAAATTTTTTAAAAGATTCTATTTACCAGATTTTCATTAAGTAATTTTTACATATTTGATCCTCTTAGTGTGCCTACTTGCATTATCTCTCAATGAGAATCTTTAATATCTGTTTCTATTTTCTGTTAATTTTTTATAATTGCCTCAAATATTTTCTTTATGTCACTTATTTGACTTTGTATCACATTCATTCTGATTCTTGCTATTGCTAACCTACAGTTCAATTTTACTATTTTGCCTCTCAATTTCCTTAGCTGTGAAATCTTATGTTTCAACTCGTTTTGTTGCCTTTCATGTTATCTCTGTGGGCCATTTCAACTCCTAATTTATCTAAATTCTTCTATATCTCAAATGTTCTTGAGGATAGGCTTTTAGCCCTTGGATTATGTTTCATGTAAATTGTTTGTGTTTTTGCATGTAATGTTTCATTCTTTGTTTGTTTTTGTCTTTTTCATCACTCCCATCTCAAACCTTTTCTTTCTTTTCCTTTTTCCCTATTATGGTACATTTGAATAGTTTACATAGGCTATGTAATTTCGGATTTAAAAAAAAATCTTAAAATGGGCAGCTTTGTTCAGATCTTATATTTGTTCTGATTTATATAACTGAGTTATCCTTGACACATTTTCCACTCTCTAAAGACTATTTTCTTTGTTACTATATTTAAAGGATAAATACTATGATCTACATACTTTCTCCCCTTGCATGTTTGGTAGTATTTATGAGTGTGTCCTGTACCCGTCTAAAGCCTCCTCCCTCAATGTGTGCTAGATCAGGTTCCCTCTCACAGAAAGACATCTCTTCAGTAGTTCTCCTCTCCCATTCTTCATTAACTTCTTTTTCTTCTCGATCACCCCAGCAGCAGACAAACTTATATATCACATTTTTAAAAAGCATTTCTTTCACCTCTCATCCCCTCCAATCACTGTTAGGTGTCTCTGTCGTCATTTACTGCAAATTTTCTTAGAGTTTCTATACTCCTTTTATCCAACTCGCCTCCTCTTATTTTCTCTTGGACCTAGGAGACTTTCACACTGTACGTTTGTGCAGAAACCACTTTTCTCATGACCAACAGTAATTGCCATGTGGCTAAGTCCATTAGTGAAGTATCAATCCTCATCTTACCTATTAACAGCATTTACTGTAGTACTTGACACCCTTCTTTGAAACTTCTGTGCATGACATCCAGGACACCATCCTACTTCATTCACCAGATATGTTTCATTTCCTTTTCTGGTTCCTCTGATTTCCCTTATTGGAGTTCTCTTAGGTTATGTTTTTTTCAACTTTCTCTTCTCCATTGCACAACCTTGGCATCAGCTTTAAATATTCTTATGTGGATAAAGTCACATGTTTTACCTCCAGTTCGGATCTCTCTCTGTCTCTCTCTTTTTTGGAAAGAGAACTACTTTTTAATACACAGAAAATTCAACAGTGTACACTTAGCACTTAGCATTTAATGCACAGAAAATTCAACAGTGTATACTTAGCCCAATTTGGTGGCCGCTACTTGAGACTTTGCCTTTTCCAACTTGGCAATGTGAACCACTGACATTGGACCCAGGATATTGCCTCCACCATGACAGTGGATTGCATCATATCTGTCATTGAAATTGGTCCTGATGACTTCCACCAGTTTAGCCAGAGTTCCTTTGTCTTCCAAGTTAACATGTGTGAAGGTGACAATAGCACAGGTCTTACTGTGGACCAGATGCCCTACCATGGCCTTCTCCTTGATGCATTACGGAACCCCCAATTTACAAACAGGGTAGGCACAAAGACAACTAGTTCAAGGGAATCCACATCATGTGCAATCAATACCAGCTGAGTCTTTTTGTTTTCCACCATGGTGATGACAGTATTAACCCCAACTGGAAAGATAAGTGGCCTCTTGGTGGGGAATTTTCCTTTGCCACCAGCCTTATTCTCAGCCTGGGTTACTAATTTTTTGCTTCTTATCTTGCTTTGTCTCTGGTCTGTGGGCCAGTTTAAGCAGTTGATTAGCTGTTTTGCAGTTCAAGGCCTGGGTAACTGGTTAATCCCAGGAGGCACTTTTAGATGGTTAGTCTAACTAGCAGTTAGATGTACATCTAGCAGTTAGATGTAGCAGGGCTATTTGGCAAAGCAGGTGAGATCCCTTTTGGGCTAGATGCCCTGTCTGATGCCAAAATTCTTGGGCCTTTTCTCACTAAACTCCAAACATCAAATCTCCATTTGGATGTCTAATGGGCATTTCAAAATTTCCATATCCAAAGCTAAACTCCCGGTTTGGCTTCTCTCTTTCACATCTTCATCTACTCAGAAAATTTTCCAAATATATCCAAATTGCAACCTCTTTTCGTAATCTCAGCTGCTACCATGTCATCCTCTTTTCTCTGGATTATTGTTATAACCTCCTTGCTTCTACACGTGTTCCTCCTAATGTCTATTTCTCAGGATCATGGCCAGAATGTGCCAATTAAATTATAACTTAGATTAAGTCTTTCCTCTGTTCACCATGCACAATAGCTTCACTTCTTATTCCATCTAGAAGCCAAAATATTTATAATGGTATAAGGCCTTATGCCATATACCTACCTCCACCTCCGACCCAATTACTCTTTTGTCTCACCTTCTAACCTCCACCTAGCTCATTCCATATAGGTAACATTGTCTAGCTGGGGCTTTTTCTCATACTTGACTTTGCACCTACTGAGTATGCTGCTTAGAATCTCACCTTCACTTGTGCACGTGGTTCATTCCCTTTCTTCCAACCTTTGCTCATTTGTCATCTTCTCTCTCTCCTTTAATTTTTCCAATCCATTTATCCTATTCTGAGAAGACTTATTTGGTTTTGTTTGTCTTAAATTTTTTTTTTTTTTTATGATAGTCACAGAGAGAGAGAGAGAGAGGCAGAGACATAGGCAGAGGGAGAAGCAGGCTCCATGCACCAGGAGCCCGACGTGGGGCTCGATCCCGGGTCTCCAGGATCGCACCCTGGATCAAAGGCAGGTGCTGAACTGCTGCGCCACCCAGGGATCCCTGGTTTTGTTTGTTTTAAAAAGTTGTTTCTAGCGCCACCTGGGTAGCTCAGTCAGTTAAGCATCCGACTCTTGATTTCAGCTCAGGTCATGATCTCAGAGTCCTTAGATCAAGCCCTGACTTGGGCTCCATGCTCAGCACAGAGTCTACTTGTCCCTCTTCCTCTGCTCCTTCTCCCACTTGCTTGCTTTCTCTCTCTCTCTCTTAAATAAAGAAAAATAAAATATTTAAAATAGTTTTTAAAAAGTTGTTTCTAACTATGATACTATAAACTCTGTCAAACTAGATATTTTTATCTGATTTGTTTACTACCATTTCTTCACTGCCTAGAATAGTGCCACATATATCAGATTTTCAGTAAAGAATGGTGAAATAATGAATAAAAGAATGAACTGTGAAAGGGCTAGGCCTTAGCTGCAGCTCTGTGTAATCTGAGCTGGGTTCTTTTTCTTATTGTTTTATTAAATTCCATGTCAAGGTCCACCACCCCAGCAAAAACTGTAGCATTCTCATAGTTTTTAGATCTTTTACTTAACTCTCTTATTATCCTGGAGTATGGAAAATCTTGGTGATATTTTCCCACTCTGCTGATGTTTCCCTGCATCATATAAGTTATTTTTACTTTCTTGGATTCATTCTGATTTTCCCAGGGCTGATGAATCACTTTAGTTAGCTTTGCTCAAAATTATAAAGTGTTGTTGAGAATATCCAGAATTTTCTTGTCTCATCATTTCCTAAGTATTGCTTTTTGGAGGAGATGTGGCAAGGATGATACTTTTTATTTTAACTGAGATCATCTGTGTTTTTTAATGGCTACTACTTTTTTAGTTTGGGCATTTCATTATTCTCTTTCATAGTTTAGATCCTGCTGGTGAATTTTGTTATTTTTACTATTTTTCTTCATTTTGTTAAGTATCGAAGAAGGGAGATTTTTCAATATTCTTCTAATCTTCTATCTCTGTAGGAAGTCTATGTATTATGTTTTATTTTTAGAAGTGCAGCAATATTTAAAAATAAGTCAAAAATCTGTGCTAATGGCATGTTTTTGTGTCTTTGTTTCTTATTTTAGCTAAAATGTGCAGTTATTTGTTGCAAGCTTCAAGACCATTATAATATTTTTTCAGGCTGCTTTTTATTTTTCCAGGTAGAGATTTTACTGCAAGAATTTCTAAATAATATTTTCCTAAATTGTATGATTATATTTTTCTTTCACTTCATACATGAAGGAAATTGTTTTGTGACTTATAAAAGTCTTTATAATTAAATAACATCAATGCTCTGCAGTGTTACATATAATCAAGAACAAAAAAGTATTCTCAGATGTTGAAAAGATCTTTATAGGGAGGTTTTTCTTAAACTTCACAATATAAAAATTGAAACACATGAACTTTGTATTAAAATTCTTTTAACACCTTCATGAAAATGACACATACCTTCAAAAATACTTTATCCACTTATGCAACATTACTCCTCATGAACACATTCTGTGCTATTAAAAGTCTACTATTTAAAGGTGGGCAGCATGGTTCTCTTCACAAATGAAAACTGAATCATAGTTTGAGAATGCCCAACACACAGTGGACTCACAAGACTAAATTATTTCTTTCTTAAAATCCTTTCACTTAAAGGGATTAAGAGTACCCTATTGTGATGAGCACTGAGTAATGTGTGGAATTGCTGAATCACTATATTGTACACCTGAAACTAATATAACATTATATGCTTATTATACTAGAATTAAAATTTTTAAAATATTTAGACATTAAAAAAAGCTAATCATCTAATAAACAAGTGCCTTATTTACATATCCTCATTTTCAGAAACAGAAAAGGTCTGTGGGATTCTGATTTTTCTCCAGGTCTGTCTAGCAAGGATTGTCTATAACTGCTATTTCCTATCCCCCTTCCTGCACGTGTTCAGGGGAACTTATTCCCAGGCTGTTACCATTAAAATTTGTTAAGCCTAGGCATCTATAAAGTACACCGTGGCAACAAAAGAAATGGAACAAATAACGGAAGACAGAGATAATGAAAAAGAGGAATCAGGAAAATATGTAAATGAATATGGAAAGAATGAGAAAAATTCATAGTGATAGCTTGCTAATTTGTTTTTTTAATCAATATTTTGAAATCATATGCATTTCTCAGACAGATATACCATACCAATGCTCTCTAAGACTGTAGCAAAAAAAAAAAGGCAAAGTATGTGGCATGGATACTGGAATATTACTATTTACATTGCTAATTTTTTAAAAGTTCTAACTCATCACAGCAATCTTTTAGAGTTTCTAAGTATAGTTCAAATTAATTTAATTAGCTAACAGAAGGAAATTTAACAGAAACGTATGTTTATTTAAATTGAAGACTTTAGGGGCACCTGGATGGCTCAGTGGTTGAGCATCTCCCTTTGGCTCAGGTCATGATCCTGAGTCAGGGTCCCTGTAGGGAGCCTGTGTCTCTGCCTCTCTCTCTGTGTCTCTCATGAATAAATAAATAAGATCTTTAAAAAAATAAATAAATTGAAGACTTTAAATAAAATAAGTATATCGTTCTCTGTTAATTAGATTTCTTTTGGTAGAGGAGTCTTCAAAATTTTAAAAAATAATTTAGAAAGCATATGATAGGGCAGAAAAGTATTACCTTTTCTGATTATATTAGAACTTATCCAGAACATTTATATCAATGTTACATATTTTATGTAACCTGA
Organism: Canis lupus dingo; assembly: GCF_003254725.2. Classification (NCBI taxonomy): domain Eukaryota; kingdom Metazoa; phylum Chordata; class Mammalia; order Carnivora; family Canidae; genus Canis; species Canis lupus. Next base: position 19,968,748 of record NC_064274.1, on the reverse strand, counting down.
GCAATAATGTTAATTAATTGATGTTTATTAAATTACTAGTTCCCTTAGATGCTATAGTAGAAGGTAATTGGACATGTTGTAAAGGACTTATCAATAGTTTTGCATAACTAATTCTAGCTTTTTAAAGTTTGATTTGGAAAGTAGTTCATACACACTGCGTGCATGTGTTGTTTTCTGCTATCCTTAATATTTAGGAAGTAATGGAAATAAGTAGTATTTCAAAACTATTTCATCATTTTAATTTTAACTAACACGTATTTTTCTTGTATAACTCATTTTGAATAACACCTTTTTTGTCCTATGTAAAACAGTCAGAAGAACTCCTGCTTCTTTAAAAAAAAAAAGAAGGAATTAAACATGAGAAACTTTATTTTCCTTAGCATTTTAATATGAATGTTGCTTTCTTTTCTCTCATGGAATCATGAACTCCTATCTCAGGTTTAACAGCATAAAAACAAACAACTCCTGAAAAAAACTTGGCGACAAAATGAATGCCCCATGCTGCGTTTCACCTTTTAGGAAAGTCAAAGAACAAGCAAAGGTATATTTGTAAGAGATTATTAGATAAGAGAAATGATTTGCACACTGCTGGGATACACATACTTCTCTGTGGGAACTTCCTTCAGAGTCCGGATGTTTCTGAGAGAATGCGGTAAACTGCACAGGTATCTACACCTGCATAGGAGGCATGAGTATGACTTTCCAACAGATGGATCATTTTATTTTCCAAACCTAATGTTTTCTTGCTACCTTGTAGATTATGCAATATATTTCACTGAGTAATCATGGTAGTGCAGTAATTCTCCAGCTAAAGCTTTCTCATGAAACAAAGCTTACATTTTTTTTTTCCTTAGCAGCAGGAAACATTGGACTGAAAAGCAAATCACAATCTTCGGAGACTAGGTGCATGCTGTGTAATTCTGAGTTCAGCATGTGTCTTGGGGCGGGTGTTTAATAATTTTTTTTCTTGAGGCAGTTCTATTTTGTCTACCTAGAGATACAAAACACATTCTGTTCAACTATTAAAATGCTGTATTGTAATAAGCAGAAACTTGTAATCGTTAAAATCAAATGAAAAATTGCAAACTGTTTTTTGCTTTCTCTTTACAATACATTCTGATTGAAAACACTTTCTTTTTGGGCACATAAGTAGGATCTGTTTAGTGTAATAAAAGCAGAAAATGACAGTACTAAAGAAATTTGCCTTTATTAATGTTAATCATGTATAATTTATAAAACATATTTGCTGTCTCTGATTTTTCAACATGTGTATGTGTGTGTATGTAAATCATTTTTGAGTATTTATTTAATGTATTCATGAAATCTATGGAGAACATAATAAATAATTCTTTCGCTTTCCTCATATGACTGAAAATTAAGGAAAAAAACCTGCAAATATTTAGGCTCCTGTGGACAATAGCTACTTGTAGACATACAGATGTTAATAAGCTCAATAAAGTAAGTGTACCATTAATAAGTGTAAGTTTATTATATATCCATTATTATATATTTGAGAATAACCAATTATTCCCTGAAAGTTCATGATCTCAGAATCGTGAGATTGAGCCCCACCTCCGGCTTCACACTTAGCATGGAGTGGGCTTGAGATCTCTCTCTCCCTGTCCCTCTGCCCCTCCCCGTGCTTGCTATCTCTTGGTAAATAAATAAAATCTTTAAAAAAAACTTGCTTTGATATTTGTTTTACATCCTCTTGTTTTTCATTTGTACTGTCAACAACGGGTATAGTTTAATTTAGGATTTAGATGCCAGTGTAAGTATGTGACATATATATTTTCTTAATTTTGCATTATCCTATACATTTAATTACTATTATAGAGGGATGTTAATGTCACATTGCAGAAAAGCTTGTGGGATGAGAGATATGTAGCTGTCTGAAATTGTAGCCTACTACTATTTGTTCTCTGGCCGTAAATATTCAAATCCTGCCCATATGAAAAATTCTCTTTTCTACCCCAAAAGTCTCATCCCATTACAGCATTAACTTGAAGTCTATCATGTCATTATCTAAATTTTATCAGTGCTTCTCAGGGCTACCACCTAAGTGGTAGGTCCTTGCAGTGCTTCTCAGGGCTACCACCTAAGTGGTAGGTCCTTGCATATAGTTTCACTTAATATAAAGACTTACAAATGAGAAAGAGAATTTGTCCTTTTTTTCATCCAACATTCAATGCAGAAGAACAAGATAGGATGACTTCAGGTAACACACATAAGGTGGAGAGAGAAGGACAGAAGACACATAGAAATCATTATTCCATAAAAATTCTAAAATCCAGTTAGGCAAATTTGAGTTTCTGCCAAAACTTGAAATAGTGGACTTAGGGCTCAGGTAAGATGAGGTTAATATCCAACCATAAATTTAGAATGAATTAACAAAGACAATAACTTCAACTATCAAAATTAGAAAAAACAAAGCTAACGATTTTTTGAGTTGGTGAAGCAGAAAGAGAATAAAAAATACATTTGCCAAGCCAGTTGAGGCTATAGTAATTAAATCCCCTACTCTATAAATATGATTTAGTTACATATTCACATGCCTTTTAGCCTATTTATTTGTATGCTTTTTGCCAATAACTAGTGTTCTGGAAACAGAAGAGTTAACATCAGAAAAGAGAAAACTGAGTGATCATATATCTGAGTTCTTTTCAGCAGTTACTGTAGCCAAGTAACTGAATTCTAGTCACTGGAATGTGTGTGGACATGATGTCTGCCACTTCCAGGCCTGGCGCTTAAAACATTGTTTGTGTTGTCCTCTATGCTATTTTTCTTTCTGTTCAATCGGGATTGCAGAAGACATCTTGGAGGCTGGTTTTTGAAGATGGTGGGTTTGCTCTAAGTCTGGGTTCCTAAAAGACTGAATAACTTATTCACTCTCCTCACCCCATCCACCTTGCTGACCTGAAGCATTTGTTCTCTACTTTTATCTGAATGAGACACAATTTCTATTGTGTCTATTTGTTTATAGCAATTTAGGTCAATACTATATTTACACATATTACGGTGGGAAAAAAAGTTATTATCATACATTATTTGCTTTTTCTCCGAATTTAAGTTCTCAAGATTAGTCTCTGTTGATACATGTCAGTTGAGTTCCTTTATTTTGACTGTTAGATAGTATTCAATTGTGTTGAGGCCCATGACTTGGTTATCTCTTGCTATGAATACAAAGTGTAACAATATGGATATAAAGAGCATGTAACATCTTCGGGATTATAGTCATTTCTGTGGAAAGAGAAAGAAAAGGGAGAGGGGATGGAATTGTATTTTTTTGTAAGTGGCAATTTTGATCATTATGGATGGTAAATACACTCTATATTTTCTCTAATTTCAAAATATATAACTAAAGTACAAATTACTTGTGATATTTTATATCTATATGTATGTGTGTTTGTTCCCCTGAAATACACTTAGTATAAACATAAAATGGCAGAATTAGCTTAACTCAACTTTTTAGTATTACTGTATTTCTTTAAATCTAATATGCCATCAAGGTGTTAGAGGCCATATTATTTACATAGTACTAAGAAAGAAAAAATGTTTCCCATTCTGATTTTAAGAAACCATACTTTGTAAGATGCATTCTAATTTTAAAGATATTAAGAAATGGGTGTTTTGGAATCAATAAAATATTTTTTTCCTAATAGCAGATTTTATTTTTTCAGAGATGTAAGTATCATGAAAGGATTTATTTGTTAATCAGCCTTATTGAGATTCTATCCGTATAAAATTTTACAACTAAATTTAAAGTTTTAGTTCAATGAGCTTTAATAGTTGTATAGCCACCACCAAAATAATAGAACATTTCCATCACTTCTTACTTATTTATTTTTAGTGAGGTTTAATTGATGTACAATATCATATTAGTTTCAAATGTATAACAAAATTATTTGATATTTATACATATTGTGAAATGATCACCACAATAGTTCTAGTTAGCATTTGTTACCATACAGAATTTTTTTTTCTTGCGATGAGAGCTTTTAAGATGTACTCTCTTAGAGAGGTGCTTGGGTGACTCGGTTCAGCGTCTGGCTTTGGCTCAGGTCATGATCTCAGGATCCTGGGATTGAGGTCTGCCTTGGGCTCCATGCTCCATCTTAGAGTCCTGGGATCAGTGGGCTCAGCATGGAATTTGCTTCTCCTTCTGCCTCTCCCACCTCCCCTTGCTCATGCTCTTTCTCTCTGAAATAAACAAAATCTTTAAAAAAAATGTACTCTCTTAGCAAATATGGAGTACAATATTAACTATAGTTGCCATGCTGTACATTGTATCCCCATGACTTTTTTATTTTATTACTGAAAGTTCGTGCCTTTTGAATACCTTCACATATTTTGCCCACTTTCCACCCCACTTCCTTCACTTCTTTAAAGTGAGTTTCTCTTTCAATGATCCATTACCTGCAGCAGCCACTGTTCTGCTCTGTGATTATCATTATTATTATTTTTATTATTTTTTTGTTCATGGCAAAGTGCTCTTTTGTGTCTTTTTTTTTCACTTAGTATAATAGTTTTTGGATTTCTCTATGTTTTCAATGAGTCAACAGCTTGTTCTTTTTTATTGTTCAATTGTATTTCATTATATAACTATACAATATTTGTTTATCCATTCAAAAATTGATGAGGCATTAGAGTCACTTCCAGTTTCAAACTATTATGACTGAAACAGTTATGAACATTTGAGTACAAGTTATTATGTGAACATATGTTTTCATTTCTCTGGGTAAATTGAATGTGATCAGTGAGTGTATATTTAACTTAACAAAAGAATGCCAAAGAAGTTTCCACAGTGGTTAAAAAATTGTACATTCCCACTAGTGACATACCAATTGCTCCATGTCATGATCAACTTTTGATACTATCTTTTTAATTTTAGCCATTATAGTATGTATGTGACTTAATTTGCATTTGTCTTGTGACTAATAATATTGAGCATCTTTCCATATGTTTATTTGTTGTTTATAATCTTCTTCCATAAAATGCCTATTCAAATATTTTGCCTAAGGTCAAAGGCAAACAAAGCCAGCCACTAAAGTGGTAAGGACAGATTTTAATCAATAATACCCTATTACAATAGGGAACTGAGTCCAGGTGAGGTGAATTCAAATGTGATTATATAGGAGTTACTGGGTATTTTAAAGGGAGAATGAGGGGATTGGAAGGGAGGTTGATAGGGGCTGAATTGAGTCAGGGAAATGAAAAATTGCAAAAATTGGGGAAAAGACTTGGCCCATGTTAAAAAGCTAGGTCTGCATCCTCCTACAGAGACTGGGAGACAGGGACTCTATCTGTAAGAGCTGACTGGAGCTACCAGGAAGTACTTTTGGCAGCATAGCCTGCAAAACAAAGTGTTTTGTCAGTTTTCTCAGGCAAGCACTTTAAGGGGAGCCAGAGTCACTTTCAGAAGGTGGCCTTGAGCTGTTAGTATTTTGTTCAGGTTTTAGAAGCCAAGGTTGAGGCCTAGTCATGAGAGTGCTCAGAGGAACCTAGCTAGATTTTAGTTAAGGAGAGAATCTTTGTCACTACTTCATTTGATTTTTGCTTTCTTATTACTGAGCTGTAGGTATTTTTAAATATGATTATAATTCTTAATGATATATTATGTTTTAAAATATTGTTTCCCAAGCTAGGGCTTGATTTTTCATTTTCTCTTTTGAAGAACATTAAAAAATTTTTGATGGAGTCCAAATTGTCAATTTTTTATTGTATGGTAGATAACTTTGCATCCTGAGATTTTTGCCTTACCTAAGGACACAAAGATTTTGTACAAGGTTGTTTTTTTTCCCCTAGAATCTCTGCAGCAGTACTACTTATATTTATATATAAGAGCCATTTCAAATTTAATTTTTGGATATGTCATGACCTAGAGAAAGAAAACCTTTTGTTGGCATTGGATATAAAAAATTGTTCTAGAAATGTTTATTGAAAATATTTTTCTTTCTACATTGAACAACCTTGGGAGCTACATAAAACATCAATACCATATATGTTGGTCAATTTGTGAACTCTCTGTTCTATTCCACTTATCTATATGTCTGCCCTTATACAAAATCCAAATTATTTTAAAGCACTTAGGTGGCTCAGTTGGTTAAGTGTCCAACCCTTGATTTCAGCTTTGGTCATGATCTCAGAGTCCTAAGATCAGGCCCCTCATGGGGCTCCCAATGTTCAGTGGGGAGTCTACTGCATATTCTTTGTCTCCCTCTCCCTTTGCCCCTCCCCCTGTTCACACACACACTTTCTCAAATAAAGAAATCTTTTTTTTTTTAAATTCAAACTATTTTGATTAATGTAGTCATAGTATAAATCGTGAAATCAGATAGTATAGGTCTTAAAAGTTTGTTCTTTTATTAACAATTGTTTTAATTAGTTTTGGTAATTTAAATTTTTATATGCATTTTAGAGGTAGATTATTAGTACCAAAAGGGAGCCTGTTGATATTTCTATTGTGTTTCATCTATAGATTATTGTAGAGAAAATTGATATTGCATCTTCCACTCTATGAATAATATATAAATCTCTATGTATCAGGACTTTTTAAAGTTTTTCTCATCAGTGTTTTATATTTTTCAGTGTACAAATCTAATACAGATGTTGTTAAATGCTTTATTATGACTTCAAATTACAGTATTTTCTGGCTAATATTTAAAACACAATTGATATTGACCTTCTATCCTGTAACATTGCTAAACTCATTTATTAACTCTGGTGTCTGTTTTGTAAATTTCTTTGATTTTCCACCTAGACTTTCACTTTTGTCTCTGTATTAAAGACAATTTTAACTCTTTTCCAATCAGTATGCCTATCATTATTATTATTACTTTTCCGTATTACAATGCCTAGAAACTCCAGTGCCATATTGAATAGGAGATGTGAACACAGACACCCTTTCCTTCTTTCTCATTTTAGTGGAAAAGCATTCAGTCTTTTATAAATAAGTTATATTAGTTTTAAGTTTTTCATAGATTCTGTTTATTAGATTGAAAATAATTTCTTCTATTTCTAGTTGGCTGAGAATTTCTACAATGAATATTTATTGAAATTTGTCAAATTCTTTTTTGGTACCTTGGGAGAAGATCTGAGTGTTTTTCTTTTCTCTTCTTTAATATATAACTATGGTAAATTACACTGATTAAACCATCCTTGCATTCCCAAATATGGACAAAATGGGATCTAAGATAAAAACAAATTCTACCTTCCTAATAAAAGTCATTGAAATTATTGTGGGAAAAGAAGTAAAAAAGTAAAGTCTTCATTTACTCCAGAGCTTTCCATTTCCTGATTCTAATGTAATTTCCAAACATTATTTCCTATTAGTTCATTTCATATTCATGAATTTTAGCTTAAGGAAAGTACTTGATATTCTCCATGTCACTTGACCCAGTATTCCCACTTTATTGACTCGTTCTGTTCACTTTTTGAGTATCACTGTCATCTCTACATTTACAAAATTTAGGTTTCAAAGCCCAGTTTATTTTATTTTTTTTAAAGATTTTATTATTTATTCATGAGAATACACAGAGAGAAGAGAGAGAGAGGCAGAGACACAGGCAGAGGGAGAAACAGGCTCCATGCAGGGAGCCTGACGTGGGACTCGATCCCGGGTCTCCAGGATCAGCCTTGGGCTGTAAGCGGCACTAAACCGCTGAGCCACCAGGCTGCCCCTCAAAGCCCAGTTTAAATGCAGATTTGTCAACCAATCAAAGCAGAATTCCCGACTTCTTCCTTTGAATTTTATCTTTAGCCTATAACTCAGAAACATATTAATTCCTACCTTGTGTTAATATTGGTTGTGTGATAGCTCCATCTCTTTTATTAGACTGTATATTCTTTATAAGTCACATCTGTTTTGAATACCTTTATTTACTCGAAGTATCTGTTCTACAAAATAGTAAGTGATTTAAAAATGTCAATTGGATTTATATAAACTAGAAATGAGATTTTTCAAAAGGAGACAGAGAAGCAATATTCAATAATGCTGATAATAAAGGAGGAGGTTATGAACATTAAAAGAGAGAAGAGAAACAGAATCATAAAGAACCATTGATGATTGAGGACACTTTAAGTTATACAGTAATTTTTGTTATAGATCTATCTTGGAAGATCATGATAGGCAAATTCTTAGAACTGATGACATCATCAACTTGTTTTCATATGTTGGAGTGCCCATGATGTATTTGCAAGATCTTTTCTTTTTGATCACTAATCTCACCATAAATCTATGCTAGTAATTCCCAAATTGTATCTTCAACCTGATTCTAGTTCTCTCTCGAAACTCCACAATATGTATCCAACTGCCCAGTTGATACCTCCACCTGGATTTGAAAATGTCACTTGAAGGAGTGACAGGTGTCTACTTGGTGATCGATACATATTTACTGAATCAAGAAATTAAAAAGAATTATATTTATCACCAAGTAGAGTTCATCCCTGAAATGAAAGAATGACCCAACAGTAGAAAGTATCTCAATGTAATTAATTGCATCAACAAATAAAAAGGTAAAAACAATATAATTAAGTTAAAAGATGTTGCATAATTATTTCTAAAATTCAAGGACCTTTCCAAATAAAGAGCTGAACAAAAATAGGATTTGATAGTACAGTAAACTAATTTTAAAACTATGTAGAAAATCCTGATAGCAAGCATAACATTAAATATTAAACATTAATTTTATTCCCATTGAAGCCAGGATGAAGGCAGTGATACCAACTATTATTCAACTTTGTTCCAGAGGTTTTTATAAAAAAGATTTATTTATTTATTTATTTATTTATTTATTTATTTATTTATTTATTTATTTATTTATTTTAGAGCAGGGGCAGGGGCCTGAAAAACCTGTCTTAGATAATTTCCTTAGATAATTATAATTTAATAATTAAATTATACACAAGGATTTTTTCTAAAGATGGTTATTCAGTATTTTTGTAGGCAGCACACTCAAAACAACCATCACATCTTATTCATAGTTAATGTCTGAAAAAATGATAGAAGTGTATCTATACTAAGAATATGTCAAAAGAGTTAATGAGTAGATTAAGAGAGCAAATTAATGTTATATGAATTGACTTGTAGAGCTATTGTAATAAATTGTTAAATAAACAAGTAAGTTAAAGAATTCTATATATAATGCCATATTTATATGAAACAAAAGCATTTAGTTATTTGAGCAAAAAGAAAAAGTATAGGTGGATCCATAAGAAAAAGATATTATTTGTTGCCAGCTAAGGGAAGCTCAATAGTTGGTTCTATTAAAAATATAACTATTTCATTTATATCAATGAACACTTATTACTTTATAATTTTATAAAAATATGATAAAATAAAGAGGAATATCTCTTTTTTTTAAAGATTTTATTTATTTATTCATAGACACAGAGAGAGAGAGGCAAAGACACAGGCAGAGGGAGAAGCAGGCTCCATGCAGGGAGCCCAATGTGGGACTCAATACCGGGTCTCCAGGATCACACCCCAGGCCGCAGGCGGCGCCAAACCGCTGTGCCACCAGGTCTGCTCAATAAAGAGGAACATAATGATAATGATTGAGTCTCTTTTCCCTAAAAGTCAGAAAGGTTTCTGGTACACTAGCTAGTTTTTTTTTTTTTTCCTATTTTAAACATCTTCCATGTTCCTTGTATACCAAGCTGTGAGGTGGTAGGAACAGTTTGTTCTACATGCAAACAATAGGATATATATTGTAGAATATTTAAGAACAATAATCAAAACCCAGTACAAGCCAGTTGACTTTTTATTATCACAATGAGCTAGCAATTTTGAACATATCAGTGGTAATAGTGGTAAAATGCCCCTCCCTACCAGGTGACCACTATCCCACTCCAACTACCACCACCATTTTTTTGTGTTCTACCTTTGATTCAAAAGTGAAACTAATATAATTTTATATGCTAATTATATCTCAATTAAAAAGAAATGATTTTTTAAATGTTTGTGTGGATAATTACTAACCTATCTCAATAATGTCTACCATGTCTCAGTTTTAGACAACTCTCTAGTTCATCGTTTGCTCTCAACAGTGTGCGTATATATGCATTCTAGAAATGGCAATTAATGAACTATATTTTTCTTTTGTTAAATCTACTTTCATCAAATAGAAATATATGTTCATAAAAAAGGAATACCCTCAAGAAAGTTTATAAAATCTCCAATTCTATCTTAAAAGTGCAAGCAATGTCAATTAGCCTTTTGGTTCATATTCCATAAACAAATATTTTTCCCTTCTGATCTTATCAGACATACTCTAAACATAAACAAATTTAACCATTTCAAAATTTAATAACATAGTTTTCTAAATGTTCTTAAATATGCAGTATCCTCTGTTGTGCGATTTATTGGATCAAGTATCTTCAATTGTGTTTAAAAAAAACTGAGTTTTGTAAAGTGCTATATGCATTTAATATGCACATAATAATTCTCAAATCAGCCTTTGTGTATGATGTATATTTTACACATACCTAATTTGAGAGTTTAAAAGGAAGAAAGAAATACTTTTATTTACTACTTAGATGTGTTTGCCTTCTAAAAGGTTTTGCATTATTTGTGAAACTGATGATATCAATAAATCAGAAACATAAAACAATAAGCATTCAGAAAATGTTTTCTTCAAATCTGAGTGGTATTGTTTTTACAATATTAGACCTTAACTGATAAGAACCCCTTCTTAGAACACTGAAATAATAAGAATACTGTAGTATTTTAGTATTATGAATATTACTGTTTCCCCTTATTGTTCTAATTAGAGTCTGTAGTCTGGAGACATTTACCCAGATAAAGAGACTAAAGTTTAAACTACAGATAATCAACATATTTATATTTATATATTTATATATATTTATATTTATAAAGATGCATTTTATATTGTAAATCAAGTATATTAAGAATTACATGTTTCTGGGATGCCTGGGTGGCTCAGAGGTTGAGGGTCTGTCTTTGGCTCAGGGTGTGATCCCAGTCCTGGTATCGAGTCCCATATCGGGCTCCGTGCATAGAGCCTGCTTCTACCTCTGCCTGTGTCTCTGCCCCGCATTATGTCTCTCATGAATAAACAAATAAAATCTTTTAAAAAAATAATTAAAAATTTAAAAAAAGAATTACATGTTTCAAAATGTATACTGAAAAATACTGTTAAAAGAAAGATTATATAACATAACAAATTCTCCTTTCCAAAATAATGAAAAACAGTTTTCCACATTATAAATCACAGAGGATATTTTAGTGAAAAACTTCAACAAAGTAGCACTAATCAGCAGAGCAAGGGTGCCTCATATGTCAATCAGCTGCTGTGTTTTAAAATCCCAGAGCTCTCATTAAGAGAATTAATCCACAATATTTTCCTAATCTCATTACCTCCATATTTTATTTTGTTTTTTCTATATCTCCTGAGAGAGGAGACTTGAATCCAAATCGCAAAATAATTATCTCAAATCTTACTTTTATTTTATTTTACAAAATTAAAACATATATTTTAGAAGCTAATAGCTCCCACAATCATAGCTCATTTTAGATAGTGCTTCTAGTAAGATCCAGGGTACTTTTACTCACATGATAATCTCTTTCTCTTTATATGCCCATGATGCTCAATGTAGAATCTACTTAATTTGTCTGTCTCTTTGATTACTGGTCCTTTAAACTGTCAGATCATTCTCCCACTGTGCCCTGACTAGCTCATGCAAGTAGGCAAGGAATAACAAGACCTCTTCTAGGCATTTACACTCTTTATTGCCCTCCTGACTTCTCAGCACAGAGAATTCTGCCTTAGTGATTTACCTTCTGTACCTTCTGGATCTGTGTCTTTATGAAACATTTCTCCAGACTCCCTTTCTGGCTCTTTAAGCTTGTTCTTTCTCTTTGATTTTGCTTGTGTCTGTTTTTGTTTTTGTTTTCTTTGTAGTCACGGTCATAAACAATTAATTTTACCTTTCCTATTCCATGAATTCTGAGCTCAAATATACAACTGCCTACTGTCTTCATTGTCTCAGCTTTCCCTCAGACATTTCAGACTCCAAATTCCACAACTAAACCTAGTATCTTCCTCTCTGAATCTGCTCTTTCATTATCCTTTCCCTGTTGGTGAATTATAGCAATCCTATGAGTTATATTGGACTCCTTCCTATACGTCACTGCCATACCTAATTGAACAACTCAGTGTTTCCAAAGAATTCCCCACATTCTCTTCCATATGTAACAGACTCTCTTGATTCAGTATTATATCATTTCAGGTTTTTGGTTCATTTTATTCCAAAAGAAAACAAAATGACCACATTGATTCCAAATCCAAATTCCTTAGTGTGAACTCAGTCCCTTACTACATTAACATGCATTTTTAAAATTTTATAGATGTTATTGGTTGTTATTATAGAAAATTGAACATTCTATTAAGCCAATAAGCAAATGAACTTTTAATAGTACCACCTGAAAATCATAATCATGTATGTTTGCCTGATTTTTTAAGAAGTGCTTCTAGCTGTATGGGAATATTTCTGACCCATGTTTCCTAGATTAGGTGGCAACTAGTTTAATTGCTTGGCCAGAATACTACAATGGTTTGAAGGTATTAAACTTTGGTTATATGTGGTTTTGTTTGGGTCCTGTTGTAGTTTTGTTTCAGTGTGGAAAGAGAAGCCAGATGGAAGAGAGAAAGGAGTTCATGGTGTTTATAGTTATCTTATGAGAAATCTCAAAGCAGCTGGACTCAATAAAATACTTTTATAAAATATCATTTTCTTCATTTCCCAATTCCACTACTTTGGCAAAATTACCACGAGGCTATTTGACACATAGAAGAACTTTCTCTGCCTAAGGATAGAGAAATGGGATTCAGTTGGACCAGGAGGGAGTTGATTTGCTGCTCTGTAGTCTTTATAGGGGCAGATGAAAAAATTGAGTAGTCTAGGGATGAGGTTTATAATGACCACTTCCAGAAAAAACATTTGAGCTATTATCATCTTTAAGTATCATTTCTTCTAAAAATCTCAAAGTCTTCAGATACTAAACCTGCTATAGTAGTACAATTATGTATTTAGGTATCTGAGAAAAAAAAAAGCACAGACAGAAAGAAGACTGATTTCTTAGGAGTTTCCATTCTAGATGACATCAATTTCAGCAATCTATTCAATGAAATTCTCATTTCCAGAGAGCACAGAGATCACTATAGTTTTTCATTTTTCCCTGATGGCCAATCAGAAAATAAAAGAGAGTGTTTACCTTTGATTAATCAAAACAAATTTGGTAGTATGTAAGCATGAATTTTTAAACCCAAAGAAATCATGTTTCATTGTTGCTTTCAAATATTAATAAAACTAAATACACAAGTTTGTCACTGTACAAATTTTATTAAAGTAAACCCTATGACCAATGTGGGGTTCATACTCACTACCCTGAGATCAAGCATTGCTTGCTCTACCTACTAAGCCAGCCAGGTGCTCCTCACTGTCAAAAATTGTTAAAGAAATCATTAAATTGGAAAAAAGTTATTTGGCAGAAATATTTTATGAGCTAACTAATTTCTTAAAATTTTATAAATACTTATCTAGATATAGTGGCTTTTCTTTTAGTTTATACTGTTTATACAAGACAGTGAAAGGCTGTTAAAGTAGAATTTGATCACAGGATTAGTCTTTAAGAGAATATATGGTAAAATCATTTAAATATCCTGTGTGTCTTTTTCCTATCACCTTACTTTCTTCTTTAGTGAGAACATGTTTATTCTCTGTACTTTGCAGTATTCCAGATAGATGCCTTACCAAGTTAGAGAATACATTTGTACTACAGTACACAAAGTTCTACCTTTAAAAAAAAATTACAAGGCAGTTTCAATAACTCCATCAGCCATATTCCTGTTTAAACTTTTATTTAGTATAGAGTTCCTGGCAGAGTTCACAGTTTAATTATTTTGCATTATTCTACTCTGAGTTTGCATTTATTTCCTGAACAAGTCACCAAAACAGTCTAAATTTTTTAACCTATTTACCAGCATTCTCATTACCTTTTTTCTCCAATTCCATTTTAATGTAATCAATTAATAGACTGGTCTCCTTTCAATAGATTTTAAAAGTCACCTTATTATTAATGTGTTTTATGGTTCATATAACATGAATACTATATGAGTGTAAGATGAATTCTTAATCCCATTATACATGTAATTTATTTTAAAGTTGAAAACTTCTTTTAGTGAATCATCTATCTAGTAATTCTTTTCTATTTTTGTCATTAGTAAATGAGCGATGATGCTTTTGGAATTCTTTTTCTATATAAAAAAAAGAAGAGTATTTGATAATAGCATATGTAACTAAGAATTTGTGTGCTTTTATACAATTTATAATGCTTCATATTCTTTTAATCATATACTTTTTAATACTTTAATTTTAAAAATGGAACATTTCTTAATAGTTGCCATTAAAACCAAAAATGTTTATATTGGAAGAGTCTGAGTATATTCAGTGACTCTGGTTTATAATTTCCACCTGTAATAATGTCAAAGCAATGTCTGGTTAAGGCTTCCCTGTAAGATAGGGTTAAATTCAGTGGCTATGCAATTCTTATGACCTTTTTCAGATACTGGAGATAACTTAGTCATTTTCCATTTCTCAGCTATAATATTTCTTTTGAATGTTGTGAACTTTTAAAAAATGTCACTAAAATGTTAACTATTTTTTTTCTTCACACATTTGTGGGTTTTGACTATACCAGCATGGGTGCTAAAAAGTCTATTGCAAATATCTTTAACAAACTCTATAACTACTTCTCAACTTATAGGTAATCCTATTTCACACTTGAATGCATGATTTATGGCATTGAATAATCTATGATCTAGTCTTCCAAAAGGACATGAGAAAAGATCACTAGTTTCCTTTTTTATTCATTATTATTTATTTTAGCACCTCATTTTTATTCTAACATTTTTACTATGGTGTTTATATACTTTTTGGATGATTTCTTTAAACTCTAAGAGGCTGTGAAAAATGTAACCATAAAAGCAGTCGAAGAACCCTATAAAAGACAAATGTGATAGACTCATCCATCTCAAAAGTAAAAACTTTTGTGTGAAAAGTAAATACACACATTTAAAACCTTCAAAAGAAACAAAAATATTATTAGCAAATACAACAGCTAACTAGCAGATATGGATCATTTAATACATGCCTAGCTGTCTTCTTAAGAACTGCTCATTCCCCTCAATGGAAAAGGAAACCAGGTCCCTATCCCCATTCATAAAACTATTAAGAGGAAGTGCTTAGTTTTAAATCTAGAATGTAGAGCTCAAGAGAACATGCTCTTAATCTCCCCACTTAGAGTTAAAAGAAATATAAAATGGTTTCCATTATACATTAAGGAGTTCTGAATATGCCACCCCAAAATATGCCGCTTTGGCATTTTGACAATTTTGAGTTAAAGGCACTTGAAAAATGGCAAATAGAAGAAAAACACCCAGACTTTCCTTCTTTTTTTTATAAAAGCAGGAGATGAAATTCCCATGTGAAAGATGTTCTCCCGGTACCAAAAGGAAAGTAACATTCTCATCATGAAAGACAAGAAGTTGAGACTGAAAGAATACTATACAAACAGACCTTATTAAAAGGGTTAATACCTTCCTTGAGCCTCTGCACATACTTTAATTGCTTTTCCTTGAGTGCCTCTCTGTTTCACCTAATTTAAAAGCCTGTAGGTTTCTCCATTTTGAGGGTCTTCACTTCTTATGAAGGCACCTGTGTCATGCAAAACTTGTATTAAATAAATTTATATGCTTTTCCCCTGTTAATCAGTTTTAAGTCAATTTAATTCTAAAGTACAGCTAAAAAGAATTGCAATTGGGCAAAGGTAAAATTTAGATGTTTCTATACTACTAATTCAAAGCAAAATCATTAAACAATTGGATGATCCTACAATTAGCAAACATTTTTTTTTTTTTTGGAAAGATACACAATGACAGAAGCACATGATGAAAAGAACAGTATGAATCAGGCCTCTGAAAAAGTTCAAAATATGGTTTCCTCTGGCTCAGTAATTCTGTATCTAATTATCTATCTTAAAAGAGAAAAACTGTAAACAATATAGATTGCATATATTAAATAAACATTGAAGTAAAATATTGCCTAATCTCAGTGGCATATTATGCAGCCCTAAACTATGTTTTTGAACCATTTCAACAGCCTTAGGGTATTTGCATTGTATAATCAGTGTAATCACTGCTACAAAGCATAAAAACAAAAAAGCAACTATAGCAACAGCAACAAATCCCATAAAGGATGCATAGCTCAATGATTAGGGAACAAGTTGATATTTCAAAACTAAACTGATGTACATGAATCCCAACTTCTATCAATTATACAAACATAATTACTGTATGAACTCATGAAAGTTTCAACCCTAGATATAGGCTCTCTGACTTTGGGGCTGGAGGTTGTGTATAGCTGAGTATTTAATAAGAGAAATATAAATCATAGGCCTCTCATTAAATCATAGATGTGGGCCCACTTTTTATTAACTTTTGGTATAATAATACATAGATATACATAATTATTTTAAAAGCTCGTGTCTTATACAACCTAGAACTTTGTAAAAGCAAACACAAAACTTTTCTGTTGGATTATTTTCAGATTTTTTTTTTTTTTTAAGATTTTATTTATTTATTCATGACAGTCACAGAGAGAGAGGCAGAGACACAGGCAGAGGGAGAAGCAGGCTCCATGCAGGAAGCCAACGTGGGACTCGATTCCGGGACTCCAGGATCACGCCCTGGGCCAAAGGCAGGCGCTAAACCTCTGGGCCACCAGGGCTCCCCTTATTTTCGTTTTGAACAGATTTTTCTTCCTTAACTTCTGATAATTAGTTAACAACATAACATTACAAACCACTATGAGGGGGAATAAACAAATGTAAACAACAGTAGAATTAACAAACTCAAGAATAGTATATAATAAAAAAATTTGGGCAGCCCCGGTGTCTTAGCGGTTTAGCTCCGCCTTCAGCCGAGGGGTGATCCTGGAGACCCGGGATCAAGTCCCATGACAGGCTCCCTGAATGGATCCTGCCTCTCCCTCTGCCTGTCCCTCTGTGTGTGGTGTGTGTGTGTGTGTGTGTGTGTGTGTGTGTGTTTGTGTGTTTCTCATGAATAAATAAATAAATAAAATCTTAAAATAAATAAAAATAAATTAAAAATTTGATGAGTGACTATAAAATACGCATGAATAGTATAATTTAATAAAACCCAGAATGAAAAATCTGGAAAGCACGCATACACAAAGATTTCAAATATTTTTAAAATACCAATGGACTTCTGGTTTCAGCTGTATAACATGTAAAACATGGTAATCATCACACCGGTCTTTACTACAAGAAAAAGCTGAAGAGTGAAAATCATTGGCTTTTCTTAGACTCATCTGAAAACAGAAGTTGCAAGGATAGCCACCACTCTAAAATATGAAGGAACAGGCATATTCAGAGAGAGATAGCACCTGAGGTTTACTAACCTGGAGCAGAAGTGACTGGAGCCATAAACTGGGGGGAATACTTCCATGATATGTGCAAAAAATTACTGGAGGTGGAGTGTGGACTAACCTGAGAGTAAGAAAGTCCTCGGGGAGGCAGCTCAAGGGGGCCTGACACTTTCGTGGGCTTTCTCTCCAATTACTTCACCACCAGGTTCTTCATGTGAAGATCTAGTAAGATCCCTTTAGAAATCTAGCAAGGAGAGTAACCATTGTGAAACAAGCCCAGAGTATTTTCCATACTAAATGTCTACTCACCAGGAACAAGACCTCACCTGATGCAACTCTGAAACATTAGCATAGCTGAAGAAAACTGAGGCACAGAAAAAAATGAGCGTAAAACAGTGAGTGTGTTAAGAGGGCTATAGTTACTACAGGGCTATCGAGTGGACATAAATGTGACCTTTTACGACTACTGATAATACCTGTGTGATGATGCATTTATTCCTTGCAAATATTCTCTGAAATAATTCTGTTATAGCAGCTTCATATGTAAATGCTGAATTTTGAAAGAAACCAACATTCATTCAGCAGATAAATGGAGAAAGAAACTGTGATACATCTACATAATGGAATAGTATTTACAACAAAAATGAATGAGCTATGAAGTTGCATGGAGACATGACTACTAAATATAATGTGATATTCTAGATGGGATTCTAGAACAGCAAAGGTATATTAGGTAAAAATCAAGAAAGCTGAAATGCGGTCTTAGTAAATGATGCAGCAATATTTGTTCATCAATTGTAACAAATATGTTAATGTAAGATATATGCAATAGGGAAAAGTAGGTGTGGGGTATATGGGAACTCTGGCAACTTTTCTGTAAACTTTAAATTATCCTTAAATAAAGTGTTTATTGAACGTTAATAAAATTTCTGGAATTTATATATGCACATATACATAAATTCATTTAAGTAAAAGATTATACTGGTTGGACACAACTAAGGGTAATAATGAATGGGGTAATAATAAATATGAGGAATCAGAATACAATTCAAAGAGATAAAGAGATGGAAAGTATTTTTGAAAACTTGAAAAAATAGAGAATATTCCAGAGAAACAAGAGTAACAAGAATAAAATTTGAAAATTATAATGTGCCACATTTGCAAATAGAAAAAAGGTGAAAAGATGTGTGATCATCTCAATAGACTAAGAAAAAATTGATAAAATTCATGCCCATGTAAATGTTGTAAACTCTTAATAAATTAAGAAATAAGGTAAGCTTCCTTAATCAAATAAAGAATATATTTTTAAAAAGCCATACTTAATGATGAACTATTGAAAGCTGTCCATCTTTGGAAAGACTTTTCCTCTACCCTCTTATATTTTTGCTGGGGCCTGTGAATTAAACTGACAAAAGACAGATTAATAGGATAAAAATCATACACATTTTATTTGATGTTAATATTTCTATGTGACATGGGGGGTTTCATGGAAGGAAATGAATACCCGAAAGAAGGGATTCTTATATATCATTTTAACAAACAGTGATAAATCATGAAGATATGACAAGACAAAGGAAAAAGAGCTTTGGGCTAGGGACAGTAAATCGTGGGAAAGTGACTAGGAAATATATTGAGAAAACTAATGGAAGATAAGGTTATTTCAGTAAGGTTTGTTTGTACAGATTCATTTCTATCACTGATGGTAAGGATGTGCCTCTCTTCCTGGAACAGGGAGGGTACCTTTCTCATAAGAAATTTATAACCTGGATTTAAGTATAAAGGAGGAAGACAGAGAGCCCTGGCTGCATCTCCTGTTTCTAATCAATATGCCAAAGGGACATATTTTGGGGTTGTGTGTTCTGATCCCCCATTTATAACCACTGTTATAACCAATGCTATCTAACCTAGTACTAGAAGTTTTTGTCAATACAATAAGGGACAGAATAAAAAAGAAGAGTACAAATAACTAGAAGAAATAAAACTGCAATCACTTGCAAATAATGTATTATGCATTTTAAAGGTCCAAAATTATCTACAGATAAGCCACATTAATCAATAAATAATTTAGGAAAGTTAGTGAATAAATATAGATCATACTATAGATATCAGTGACAGAAAACAACATTTAAAAAAATTATTTATTTATCCATGAGAGACATGGAGAGAAAGAGGTAGAGACATAGGCAGAGGGAGAAGCAGGCTCCATGCAGGAAGCCCAATGTGGGACTCGATCCCGGGCCCCAAGGATCACACCCTGAGCCGAAGGGCAGACGCTTAAGCACTGAGCCACTCAAACGTCGCAGAAAATATTTTTAATCACAATTTCAGTGACATCAAAACATTTAGGATACCATAAAAATATATCTAATAAAAGATGGACAAGATCTCTAAACAGATAACTATAAAAATGTTATTGGGAAAAACTTGGAATGACTCAAATAAATCGAAAAATATGTTTACAAAGTCTAAATATTTTGAGTATATAAGTTTTCTCCCAATTGACCTTTAAGATCAATGTTATTAAAACAATCAATGTTATTCTAGTTTAAAAATCTCAACAGTTTGCATGTGTAGAAACTGATATGCTGACTTTAAAATTTACATGAAAATTGCTAGCCAAAGCAATTATGAATAAGAGCTTAGCTAGAGGATTTATATACCGAGTATCGTTGTGTGGAAAATTAAAGAAACAAATGAAAAAGAAGGGCACATCTTACATGTAGACACTTCATATGATAATGTAGTACAGTGGGAAAAGTTGGTCTTATCATAAAACATTGCTCATTCAATTGGCTTCCCATATGGGAAGAAAGGTCTGATGTCCTACATCACATATAAGATCTATTTAGAACTTCTATTGATTAAAAGATACCACTAAAAGAATGAAAAGGCATGTTACAGAGAAGAGGAAAGATGCTTGCAACACAAACATCTGGAAAGGAACTTTTACAATACGTGAAAAAAAGAGGCAGAAAACCCAATTTAAAATGGCCACAGTAACTTCTTGCAAGATACATCCATGAAGGTAAGAGAAACAAAAGCAAAAATGAACTATTGGGACTTCATCAAGATAAGAAGCTTTTGCACAGCAAAGGATACAGTCAACAAAACTAAAAGACAACCTACAGAATGGGAGAAGATATTTGCAAATGATGCATCAGATAAAGGGCTAGTTTCCAAGATCTATAAAGAACTTATTAAACTCAACAGCAAAGAAACAAACAATCCAATCATGAAATGGGCAAAAGACATGAAGAGAAATCTCACAGAGGAAGACATAGACATGGCCAACACGCACATGAGAAAATGCTCTGCATCACTTGCCATCAGGGAAATACAAATCAAAACCACAATGAGATACCACCTCACACCAGTGAGAATGGGGAAAATTAACAAGGCAGGAAACCACAAATGTTGGAGAGGATGCGGAGAAAAGGGAACCCTCTTACACTGTTGGTGGGAATGTGAACTGGTGCAGCCACTCTGGAAAACTGTGTGGAGGTTCCTCAAAGAGTTAAAAGTAGATCTGCCCTACGACCCAGCAATTGCACTGCTGGGGATTTACCCCAAAGATACAGATGCAATGAAACACCGGGACACCTGCACCCCGATGTTTATAGCAGCAATGTCCACAATAGCCAAACTGTGGAAGGAGCCTTGGTGTTCATCGAAAGATGAGTGGATGAAGAAGATGTGGTCTATGTATACAATGGAATATTCCTCAGCCATTAGAAACGACAAATACCCACCATTTGCTTCAACGTGGATGGAACTGGAGGGTATTATGCTGAGTGAAATAAGTCAATCGGGGAAGGACAAACATTATATGGTCTCATTCATTTGGGGAATATAAAAAATAGTGAAAGGGAATAAAGGGGAAAGGAGAAAAAAATGAGTGGGAAATATCAGGGAGGGAGACAGAACATGAGAGACACTGGGTGTTATTCTATATGTTGGCAAATTGAACACCAATAAAAAATAAATTTATTAAAAAATGGACAAAAGACTTGAACAGGCGCATATTTATAAAGAGAGGACATACAAATGTTCATAAACAGATGAACAAGTACTCAATTACATCATAAGTGATAACCAAATTAAAATTACAGTATTATACAGCCCATTGGCATGGATACAGTGGGGGAAAATTATGTCTTGGAAACTACATGATGAAAAATGAAACTTTCAAATCAGAGCTTCTTCCAGATATGCCTCTCTCTTGGTTTTGTGGAGCTTCCTCACTGAATGGCCCCCAAAGGCCAATCTTTGCTCCCATCTCAAATGAAGAAACCGAGACTGCCTCCTGCCCCCAAGCTAGAGATGTCGACCTCTCAGCACCTGTCCATGAGAAAAAAAGAATAGCAAGAAGCAATTGGTCACATTGATGAAATACAAAATGAAATAGGTAGACTTAATAAATGAACAGTAAGGAGATTTTTTTTTTTTTTTTTTTTTTTTTTAGTAAGGAGATTTTGAAAGCAGAATGAATATAACAAACTCCGCCAACCATTTTTTCAGAAGTTTTGGAATTGATCGCCAAAACCCCCAATTTTGTTGGGGTAACAACATTTGTCAACCATCCACAAGTGTCTACACTGCTTGGGGAGGAGGATGAGGAGGTGCTGCATTATTTGTCAAGAGTTGAAGTGACAGAATTTGAGGATATTAAACCAGGTTACAAAATAAATTTTTATTTTGGTGAAAACCCTTACTTCAAAAATAAAGTTCTCTCCAAAGGATTTCATTGAATGAGAGTGGTGATTCATCTTCAAAGTCCTCTGAAATCAAATGGAAATCTGGAAAGGATTTAACGAAACTTTCAAGTCAAATGTAGCTTGAAGCCAGCAGGAGGAGACAGCATTAGGGACCAGAGAGCTTCTTCCCCTGATTTACTGACCACTCTGATGCAGGTGCAGGTGAGTTAGGAGAGGTCATCAAAGATGGTGTTTGGCCAAATCCATTACAGTACTACTTGGTTCCTGATATGGATGATGGAGAATGAGAAGAAGGTGCTGCTGCTGCTGAAGAACGATTGGAAGATATTTGATGAAGAAGAAGATGAGGATGAAGGTGAAGAAGATGAAGATGATGATGAGGGGGAGGAAGGACAGGAAGATGAAGAAGAAGCTGACTAATGGAACACTGATGGATTCCAACCTTTCTTTTTAAATTTTCTCCAGTCCCTGGGAGCAAGTTACGTCTCTCTCTCTCTCTCTCTCTCTCTCTCTCTCCCCCTTCTCCTCTTGTGTTCTATGCCCCTGTTTTTTGAAATTTCTTTTCTCTCCTTTTATAACATAGTTCTCAGGAAATACCTTGAGCAGAATACAGTGGGAAAAAAATCTTTTTGTTCCAAATTCATTTTTATCCTTTCTGTCTCAACAAAAACTTGATGGCATACACCACTGTGCTCTGTGGGAAAAAAGAAAAACCTTCAGCTCCCTTAGCTCTGTTGCAAGTGGGAGGGCACTAGGCCCCTGTGTAGTGGTGCACAGAATTCTAGCTTTTTTCCTCCTTTCTTTGTATGATGGTTTCAAAGATTATGCTGTGCCTCTATGTGAATATAGACAATTAACGTTTACCAACATTTATCTGTCTACTTTCTCTTGTTTAAAAAAAAAAGGAAAAAAAGTAAAAATGGCGTTATAGAAGTTCAGCAAACGGTGGATTTGAGATGTTTGAGTGGGTTAAGTGGGCATTTTGACAACATGGCTTCTCCTTTGGCATGTTTAATTGTGATGTTTAATGGACATCCTTGCAGTTCAAAATGACACTTTTAAGATAAAACTCTCTCCTAATGATGACAATCCCTGCCACTCGATGGAAGAATCAGCAAAATCTGTAGGATCTTATTTGGAACTGACATTCTCTATTGTAATTTAGTTCCTGTTTATTTTTAAATTTTCTTTTTGTTTCACTGAAGAAGAAAGATGGTGCTCAGTCTTACATGTTAAAAGTGTACAAGTTGTTTTGTTACAGTAAAACTAATTGGTACACAAAGGATTTGATGCTTTTCTCTCAGAACAGATATATTTAGTATGATTTTCCGAGTTTGATTTGTATAACATATTGTCAAAGTTTGTCACCCTGACTCCGTATTTTTTGATACGCTTTTTGCAGTGTGACCTCAGGGCTGTGTGGACTGAGAAAGGGATCTGAATCACTGTATTAATGTCTCCAAAGCTGGGAGCCATCGTGGGTACAATTTGCCATCAGGTTCTGAAGTCTCCATCAATTGGGATACCAGACTGCTCAAAACTCAGTTCTGATTATGTTGTGCCCTTGATTTGTGTCTCAAATTGGCATTTTTAAAAAAATAGGCCCTTATTTACCTGAATATAATAATAGTGCCTGCCACCACCGTCGGACAGACCTAGTAGTCTAATGCCAAGTTACACACAAGCAGTTACTGGCATGTCTTCATTGGTACTATGAAACGTGGCCGAGAAGACAGACGTTCAGAGTAAGAAGTCTGTATTGGTGTTTAGAAACTCAGGAGTACTTTTGTCTCAAAGTACTATTTAGCAGATGGCTCTCAAATGAGGCCTGTCTGTGTGAATCTGGGTGAGATGACAGGTTCTGATCTGCTAAATGGCATTGTACATAGTATATCATTTTGGGAAGCTACCTAATGCATAAGGCTTTTAATGCTGTAAATTAGAGAAGCTAAAATTAAATGCCACTTAGCTTTTTCAGAGATGAATTAATGGACAGCCTGGTCAAATTCAAAGCTTTTTTGATGTAGAAAACTTTATAAACGGAATTATTCTATCAATAGGCAAAGTGTAATGAAAACCTGTCTAGATAGATAGTATGTAATTTCTGCACCAGTCTTGTTTAGTAATACATCACTGTATACCGGTCAGGAATCTTCCTCCGAAAAAGGAACATAAAGATTAAACAAAGAAAGAAAGAACAAAAGAAAGAAAGACGAAACTTTCATATAATTTGAAAACTATTCGGTAGATTCCGTAAAACTAAAAGTACAGATAGATTATGATGCAGCAGTTACTCTCCTAGGTATATAACAGAACTGTATACATATGTGTACCAAATGGCATATGTAATAATGGATAGTGGCACTATTTATAATTACTAAAATCTGGAAACAACCTATAAATGGCCATCAGAAATAAAGTGGATAAAATATATATTACGGTACATTTATCAAATGAAATGCAGAAAAGAATCAGAGTGAATGTTATATACAATCACATTGATCCATATCACAAACATAATGTTGAATGAATGAAGCCAGACACAGAAGAGGATCATCTATGCGATTCCCTTTATGTAAAGCTTAAAATCAGGCAAAAATGATCAAATACAGAAGTCTTAGAAGTCAGGATACATGTGACTTGCAGGTTATGAAGTGGGTATGGTGAATTATGATTGGGTGGGGGCATATAGAATCCTCTGGAAGACTGATAATGTTTGATTTTTTGATCTGGGTGCTATTTGCACAACAATGTTCACTTTTTGAAGATTCATTATTATGCTTATTTGTGTATTCTCTATGCTTTAAAAAAACATCTACTTAGATACATAAATAATATTTAAGAAGATTAAACACATGTTTAATATGAGTTCCAGAAAAAGGAAATAAAGAAAATGGAGAAAAGATACACAAATCATCTCAGCCGAGAATTTTGCAGAAATGAATGAGGACCTGAAGTCCTCAGAATTTTATTTTATTTTAAATTTTTAAAAATATTTTATTTATTCATAAGAGACACACACACAGAGAGAGAGAGGCAGAGACATAGGCAGAGGGAGAAGCAGGCTCCCTGCAGGGAGCCAAATGTGGGACTCGATTCCGGGTCTCCAGGATCAGGCCCTGGGCTGAAGGCGGCACTAAACCGCTGAGCCCCCAGGGCTGCCCAAGTCCTCAGAATTTTAAAACAAACAAACCTCTCAGATTTCTGGGTCAGGCAAAGCTGTACATATTACAGGGTAAAACAGACAAAAACTATTTCTACTAAGCTAGATTAAAAATAAAGCAAGATACAAAGTATATGATATACAAGTTTAATAGGCAGAGAAAGAAGAGAAAGAGGCTGTGAAATAATGGGTTTGGGGAGCAATGCTGAAATCCTAAATGGGGTTCCTTACTCAAGTTAGAGACGTCAGATATACAGATGCAGGTAGGTGGGTAGATGTGGTGGAGGGGTTGACAAAAGAGAAGAAAGTAAGGCTAATTCTTGGTAGTTAATGTGTAATTCAGTTACCTATTACCCAATTGTGAAGTGCTTTGCCATCGTGTTATACATTTAGAATGTAAAATGACTATATACATATATTTGTTAACCTATATCATTCATACTCTCCCTCTTTCTCTGTCTCTCGGGTCACTCTCTCTCTCGCTCCTCTCTTCCCTGTCCCCCTCCTCCGCCTCTTTATGCACTTAGTAAATGAGACACAATGTTGCTTTCATCCTCATTCTCTAATTATTTGAAAGATAAAAATATCAAAGGACCATACTTTTTAACAAGACAGACAGGCAATAGAAATAACAAACTCCTCTCCCGTACTCATAAGGGTGTCGGATGGAGTTAATGTAAATAGACTCAATGGTTAGGAGGCAGGGCCCAACCAGCCTAATAATATAGATTTTACAAATCTCTAGGAGAAGGGTAAACCTGAGGCTGTCTAACATTAAAGCTGATATTGTTTAAAAGAGGCATCCTTTGAGGCACGTAGCAGAAGATTGAGTAGAGGACAGAAGACTTCTGATTCCAGGGGAAGAGGAATTGTAAATAGAATATTAGCAAAAGGACAGTTGAAAACTTGAAATCATAGAAAAGAATATGTTTTGAGTTTAAAATTTGTTTCAATGAGTATTTTGAAAAAATTCCAATTCCAAATAGTCAGTTTTTAGCACATTGCATCATTTGTGCTTAGTTTCTGTCTTTTTGTCTGTCTCTCTTACACACTCATTCTCATGAATGTATATACATATATTTACACATTATTATTAGTATTATTGTGGAAATTATATATGTGTAACCATTTGAATTTACCAGATTTCACAATCTTTCACCTTTAAATACTTCAGCATGAACCTTCTGGCAGCAAAGGTAGTCTCTTACTTAACAACAACACAATGACCAAATACTGGAAATTTTACATTACTACAATATCATTACCTATAATAGAACCCTTATTCTAATTTTCTGTATCCATGGTCATCTGTTGTCTTTAATTACCATGTTCACCTAGTCTCCTTTAATCTATAATAATTCCTCAGTCTTTCTGGACATTGACTTTCTGAAGCTATTCAGTAGACTTTGTTTCAATACTTGCTTATTCTTTCTTCTATATGCATACTTATAATCACTATCACAAAAGTTATCAGGTCATTGTCCTCTTATCCTTCACTGGCAGGGAACAGTGTAACACATTTTGTCTTTAATATCTCACTGTGAGTTGGAAAGATGTCAGCACCCCAGGAAAAATATATGAGTTGCTATCTTACCAAACATAAAAATAAAATAATGACTCAGTGAGACTAAAATGTCTTAAGCAATGCATTTTACTTCACATAATGAATATATGCCGTATTAGTTATAATTTCTTGATATCTATGGACGTGGCAAGTTAGAATATAGCCATTTTAACTTTCATTTCATTATGAGTTGGAGAAAGAAAACACAGCTTTTAACATTGTATTGACTTTATCTCGATTATAATTCAAATTTCAAACACATTCATCATAATTTCAATGAAATGGCATATATAAATTGTCCTTTAGCTCAGATTAATTTTAAAATCAGCTTTGCAAACCACAGAACACAGAATGTAAAAGTCTAAGTGGACATTAGGTGACTCTTGGCTGCAGACAAGTAGTTTCAGATACTTTTGTATTCTGAAAGCTACAATCTGAACATGATTTCAATGCAGATCAAATACACTTAAGAGCCATCTCATATTCATTCTAACTTCAGGTAGCAAATGCTTGGAATACTAAATAACTGTTTTCATTTCTATATGGCAAGGATGGAGGTCTTTTTACTTCTCCGGCTTGCATGTGATTCAAGAAGAAGTGAGTTGTTCGTTAGAAGATTTTTGTGCATAGTTAATTATGTGCTGCTTTCCATATCACTTCATTTTTTCACCCAACAGTATAATGACTGCTAAAGTTTAGCTCTTTGATCATTGTCACCCCTTCAATGTGTTATTTGAGCCATTAAGATTTTGTTTCTCTCTAGCTTCCTGTTAACATCACCCCATTTCTCAAATGTCATAGTTTAAGATTTAGTGTTTAATTTAAGTTCCATCTTTTTAGTCTTTTCCAGACTTACTCTGTCTCTCTTCATATATTTGTTTATCATTCTTCTGCAGTTTATTTGTAGCATTCGTGATTTTGAACCATTTATTTTATGTCGCATACCATCCTCAGCTTCTAAGTTCATATTTTCAGTGATAATAATATATAGATGCATTCTTCAACAGTTTACCAGAAATATTTTATTTGCTATTTAACTTATATTAAAGAGATGAGATGAAATTACATTTAAAGATATTCTAAGAGGAGGAATTAATCATGTTTGGCAAGTTAGAGTTTAGAACGAAAATGTTGACTTTAATAAAAATTGTTTCCACCCAAAAAATTTGTCTGAAGTAGCATATCTGTATATCTCTATTTTAATCAATATGGCTATTTAAATTATTTAATCTGTAACAGGGTAAGATTTTTCTCATTATTCTTATTAAAACTTAACAATCTATTCTTTCTTGTCTCTTCTTTCAGATGAATTTCAGAATCACTCCACATATTTGTAATAGACTTTTTTAAGAGTAGTTTTCTGTTCATAGCAAAATTGAGTGGAAAATGCAGAAAGTCCCACATACTTCCTGCTCCACCCCAGCCTCCCTATCAAAATCTATGGGCAGCCTGGGTGGCTCAGCGGTTTAGCGCCGCCTTCAGCCCAGGGTGTGATCCTGGAGACCGGAGATCGAGTCCCACATCAGGCTCCCTGCATAGAGCCTGCTTCTTGCTCTGCCTGTGTCTCTGCCTCTCTCAGTCTCTGTGTCTCTCCTGAATAAATAAATAAAATCTTTAAAAACAAAACAAAACAAAATCTTCCACCACAGGATACATCTTTGATGAACAATGAACCTACACCGATACATCATTATTATCCAAGGTTCAGAGTTCACTTTAGAGTTCACCTAATGCTATAAATTCTATGGATTTGGATAATTGTATAATAACATGTATCCACCATAATGGTATGATGCAGAACAGTTTCACTGCTCTGAAAACTCCTTTGTTTTCTATTTATTCATCCCTACTTCCCACTATCCTCTAATAACCACTTATCTTTTTTTTTCTGTATCCATAGTTTTGTTTTTCCAGAATGTCATACAATTGGAATCGTATAATATATAGTACAGTATATAGTCTTTTAAGCTTGGCTTCTGGCAGCTAGTAATATGCATATAAGGTTTCTCTATGGCTTCTCATGGCTTGATAGGTCATTCATTTTGGCACTGAATAATATCCCATTGTCTAGATGTAGCGCAGTTTATTTATTCATTCACCTGCTGAAGGATATTTTCACTGTTTCCAAGTTTTGACAATGCTGAACAAAGCTGCTATAAACACCTGTGTGCAGGTTTTTTGTAGACATAAATCTTCAACTCATTTGAGTAAATACCAAAGCGTGTGGGTTGCATAAGAATATGTTTAGGTTTGTAAGAAAAATAACTCTCCCAAAATGGCTATACCATTTTACATTCTGACCAACAGTGAGTGAGTTCCTGTTGCACCACATCCTTACCAGCATTTGGTGACATCAGTTTTTTTAATTTTGGCCATTTGAATAGGTATGTAATGGCATATTGTTGTTTTAATTTGCAATTCCCTAGTGACATATGGTGTTGAGCATCTTTTCACATGATTATTTGCCATCTGTATATCTTCTTTGCTGAGATCTCTGTTCTGATCTTTTGCTCATTTTTTAATCAGGTTGTTCAATGTGAAGAGCTCTTTGTATGTTTTAGATAACAGTTCTTTATCAGATATGTCTTTTGCAGATATTTCCTCCCAGTCTGTGACTTGTCTTTTCATGTTTTTGACAATGTCTTTGGCAGTGCAGAAATTTTTAATTTTGATGGAGGCCAGCTTATCAATGATTTCTTTCATGAGTCATGCCTTTGTGTTGTCTTTAAGAAGTTAGTGTGAAAACTGTGGTCATCTAGATTTTCTCCTATGTTGTCCTCTAGGAGTTTTATATTTTTCCATTTTACATTTAGGTCTATGATCCATTTTTAGTTAATGTTTGTGAAGGGTATAAAATCTGTGTTTAGATCCACTTTTGTGCATTTGGGTGTCCAGTTGTTCTGGCACCATTTGTTGAAAAGATAGTCTTCTCTCCATTGTTTTGTCTTTGCTTCTTTGTCAAAGATCAGTTGACTATATTAGTGTGGATTTTTTCTGGACTCTTTATTTTGTTACCTTTATCTCTTTATCTAATCTTTCATCAATATCACATTATCTTGATTACTGTAGCTTTGTAGTAAGTCTTGAAGTTGGATACTGTACATATTTTTTGATAGTGAACAGTGGCCATGTAGAATAGCTAACTTTTTAAAATGACCATGGCACCATTCTATTTTTTCCTATATTGAGAATAATTATAAAACATTATCAGAAGTTTCTCTAGAGATTTTGAGAGGCTTTATTGGCATTCCTATTATATAAACTGATAAAATAAAAATCATCGCAGTTACCAATTTGTGAAAAATCAGAATAATTTTCTAAAAATAAAATCCTAGACCTGATGTAATTTGTCTTTTCTTCTATTTATTCTAAATCTCCACTTTTAAAAAACATTTAAACATTTAAATTTGCATGGGCCCATAATAGAAAGACACAATATTTCCTATCGTTTTATTATGATAGTCAGTCACTTTTTACAAATCTGATTATTCCAGTACCAATAACCTTTGAGTACATCTTTTTCTTGTTGACTTGAAATGCCAATTTTACCATGTGCTGAATGCCTATGTTTTGTTTTGTTTTGTTTACAACCAACACATCCTTTATTTACTTGATTGAAAGTCTAATGGTACATATGAGGCTTAATAAAGTTGCCCTCCACTTTATTCTGACTCCAGAGTTGTATTCTGATGCTTGAGACTGCTTAACTGCTGCTCTTGTCAGTGGTTGGTTTTCTTTCAGGATCAAGGTGGGTACTTTTGTACAAAATCTTATTTTTTTTTCAAAATCTTATTTTTAATTCCATCTTTGGCAATTCTTTCCTAGATTCTTAGCTTTGCATAATTATACCTACAGTGGAACCAGCATCCTAAAGTCACCAAGATAAATCCTCCTACTCCAACGTCACATGATCTTCTATTCCTACTAATTAGCAAAACATGTCCAAGGCCAGCCACAACCGATCCTAGAGAACCATACAATATCAAATCTCGTGCACAGGGAATGTTTTCAACATCTAAAATTCCTAGGAGCTTAAAGGGCTTTCCCTTGGTGGGCTCCCCGGGCTCTGGCGTGCTGGCCATGGCTTCAGGTGGGTGCCTGCCTGAATGTCTATGTTTAGCACTGAATTTACCACCTGTTTTTGGGCATAAGGCACATTGTTTTAAATATATAGATTTATATTATTTTATAATATCATGTACATACCACCTCTCTAAATCTTTCTTAGGTGTATCTTCAGTTTTAGACCTTCAGATCCAGCCTTTGGGGAAAGGTATAGAGAGGACTGGTGGGGTGAATAGCCATAGGAAAATTTTCATTTATTTCCACTGCTATAGATAAAGCCTGATACCTGTATTTCTACTTTCTGAATTCAGGCATAGTAATATCTTGGCTTTCATGTGACTTCTAATGTCAGAAATATAATTGGCCATACTTATTTCTAAGTTTGTTCTATGTACAGTGCCAGGAATGAAACTTGGGACCTCTCAAAACTATACTGACTCTGTTATTTCCCTCCCAATGATACCATGCTACTTCCTCATTTCTAGATCAAGAATGAGAAAATGTCAACTCCTGGAAGTCAATATTTTTTATTGGGAGTGAGTTGAAGATGCTAGATAGGAGGCTTGAATCAAACTTCTAAAGCCCACTTCAGTTCATTTCAAATCATCACTAATATATCTATCAGTAATTCCTTGAAAATTTCATCAGACAAATGTCTTGTTCCTGTTTCTCAACATTACCACGTGATTTTCTTTAATCATGTATTTCCTTAGTCATTTATATGGGAACCTGAGCAAGAAGAATACCTGATGCCACTTATATACAGAAAAACAAACAAAAAGATATCAGATAGTGTTTCCCTTAATTACATTTTATTTAATCTACAAATTTATGTATAACTAGATTTATCTTATAATCCTTTTCAACTATTACTATAGAAGATTGCTCTTTTGTTCCATGGAACATCAATACCTTCATATGTCTTAATTATACTATGGATTTTGTCCCTACTGTATTTTCTGGAACATTTCATTGTCAGTTATCCTTTCTCACTCTCAATTATGAGGTGATTCCCATTGTCTTTTAAATACTTTCAAATCCCTTCTGATTTTTTTAAAGATTTTATTTATTCATTTGAGAGAAATAGAGGGACAGAGATAGGTGACAGAGATAATAAGAGAGAGAGCAGGAATGGGGAGGACAGAGAGAAGCATGCTCCCCATTGAGAAGGGAACCTGACTCAGGGCTTGATCCCAGGACCCGGGATCATGACCTGAGCAAAAGACAGATGCTTAGCTGACTGAGCCACCCAGGTACCCCCTCAAATCTCTCCTGTTAAAAAAATATATATATATTTGTGTGTGTGTGTGTATATATATATATATATATATACCAATATTTCCAGACCTTTCATTTACCTTTGGCTATTTCTTTCTCTTTTCTGTTTTTGAAAAGAGAGTTCTTGAAAAGTTTCTCCTTAGTGCTATCCTTCCTTACTTCTCAATTTCCTCTAATCTGGCTTATAATCACTTTACTTTACCTCAACTAAGATAATCAGTATGCTTCTCTCTCTCAATATGAAGAATATTTCTCAGTCTACTTATTATTAGACTTCTCAGCAGGGTTGAAATCTTGGTACACTCTCTTGCATGCTCTTCTCTTGGCTTCACTCACACACTACTCTCTGATATTACTCCTATCTCTCCACCTGCTCCATTTTCCTATATTTTATAGGTTCCTCTCCATACATGGCCATGAATTTGGGAGTTCTTAATGGCTTGACCCTGAGTCCTTTCTCTGTGCTATAATCTTTCAGTATTCTTTGTATATAACCGGCACATTTTCATCTTTAACCCATTCTTCTCCTCTGAGCAGTGGACTTGTGGAGACTTCCCTGCTCTGGAAGGTAATTGTAATCTGAAAACCTCTTGTGAGTAATTCTTATTTAAATAAACAAAAATAAATAATTCCCATCGAAATTGATAATATAAAATTATTTCAATAATTAGGTAAGTATACATATGATATTCAATGTTTGTGTAATAAAAACATTAATGCAAAATATAGTAATGAATGATTTTTCCAAAAGGCAAATCAGAAATCATCTCTCACCCTCTTTTTAATGAACTTCAATGGTCTCTCATTACTTTTAGCACAAAGACTAAAAATCTTAAACTTGCGACTTACCTCTACATCATCGCTTTTCACAATGCCTCCCTTCCCCTCTGCCACTCCAGGCCCATTGGTCTTCTTTCAGTGACTAGAACATGCTACAGGTCTTTGCATACAGGTCTCTGAGCCTGCACTATATGTCCCTCCATCTTCCTCTTTCTTTTTTTTTTCTTCCTCCTCATTGTAGCCTAAACTAGGGTCTGTCCATTCTCCAGGTTTCCAACTTCAATCATCACTTTCTTAATAAAGCCTCTCATTGCATTCCCATTTGTCTCTGTGTACCTCTCTTTGAGAGTTCTTAAGATATCATAAGGCCTAGAATTTTGTTTGTTGGCAATTTTATCGTTAGACCCTAGTACAATGCCTGGTATGTTAAAGACACTTGGTATTATTCACTTGTGGAATGAATGACAGAAAGGAGGAATAAGTAGAATCTCCCATTTTGCTTTTTTAAATCATGAAACATTTTGGATTATGACTGTAGTTTTGGGGTTAATTCTATGAATGTTGATTTGTTGTTATTTTGTATTATTTCTAAATCATTTATATTTATATTTCCTTTAATTTTATACTTATTTAAAATGCTCTTATAATTTTTTGAATGATTGAGAGTTTATTCTTCAGCTTTATTTAGTTCTAATTTTATTATATTTTCCTGAAACATATTTTTTACTTGTAAACAAATACTAGATATTACTCAAATTAATGTTATTTTCCTTATGCTGCATTAAATTTATTGGAATTGTATAAATATATTTCTGCTTGCTCATGCTTTTAAAAGAGAATATCTATGAAAAATTTGTATTTCCTGACAGCAAGATGTGGGGATTGCCTGACTCTGTTCTTGTTTTCTGATCATGAAGATAATCTGCCTTTTAATTTTATCCTGCTATAATAATATATCCCACTGAACTTTCAGTGTTTTTGCAGACCACTAGACTGAGGGCTAATTTCACCAGCTCTGTTTCACAGTTCTGTAACTATAAGGATGAAAATTTATTTTTATGTGAGTTCATGTAAAATGCTTATTTTGGGGGAGAAACCGTACAAGATAAAGATAATAATAATTATTATTAAGTAATAAGTATTACTTAATAATGTTTTTGATATGCCAGGCTTGATATGCTTTAAACATATGAACTCATTTAATTCTCAAAACAACACTACAAAATAGTTATCATTCTATCATCCTTATTTTTTAAATGTGAAAACCAAAGCACAGGGAGAGAGGTTAAATAAGTTGCTTAAGAACACACAGCGATAATAAGACAATTTGGTTCCAACGAAAGCCCATGCTTTTAACCACTAAGCTGTATTCCTGCTCGAGAACAAAGACTACTTTACATACTTTAGTTCAACTAATAGATCCAGAAAGTCCATATAAGGTAGATAGCATTAACTCCATTTGAAAAAGGGGAAACTGAAGTTCAGAGAGGGGCAATAACCTTCCAAAGGCCCCAGACATTTCAAATGTCCAAGTTCAAAATTGCACTGACATCTACTAATTATCCTTCTGCATAAAGCTGACTCTAAACCTGTAACTTTCATCCTATTACATACAGGCAATGAAAAGTGTAAATCTAAGAATACAATGTTCTCAACAATTTGTACTTATCAACTACTCATCTTAATTCCCAACTTCTTTATGTGTCCTGTTGTTCAGTGTTCTTGTAGAGAGAGGCATGAGAACGAACAAAAGACAAATGTTGATTGCACTGTGCTAGGATTGGTACCTATCTTATGGGAGGCATTCAGTAGATATTGGTTGAATGAATATTCCATAATATATTTTTTTTAGTGATCTTCTTTTTTTGTAAGAGATTTGGTAAACATCTCTCATAGCAGTTGAAAATCAGACACTATTTTTCTTTTCTTTTCTTTTCTTTTTTTTTCTTTTCTTTTCTTTTTTTCTTCTTTTCTTTTCTTTTCTTTTCTTTTTTTTCTTTTCTTTTCTTTTCTTCCTTTCCTTTCCTTTCCTTTCCTTTTCTTTTCTTTTTTTTTTTTTTGCTTTTGGTTTTTTGATTTTTGCTTTCTCAATGTTTTCATTGGTAAACAAATGGTGAATGTAAATGGATTATCTTGTGATTGCATGTTCATAGCACCAAAGATAGTTTTGGGCAGATGATATGCATTTAATCAATATTTGTTGAAATGATAAATGTTAAGAGAAGGCACATCAGAGACATCAATATCTACCTTCATAGGAAGCAAAGTTTATTTTGATAATAAAGATGATTTGATATTGATATATACAAAAAGCTATATCTTTTTAAAACGTGATTTAGACAAAAGATTTTGGTCTCTCTCAAATAGGTATACTCTTCAGCAAAACTATTAAAAATGCTTTAGTTAACCTCATGACTAGCAATTACCTTATACTTTAAAGCACATTTATAGATATTAACTCTAGGAATCTAAATGTGTACAATATTAATGAATAGTATTGGTAAGTTGTAAGTTATTTACATTAATGA
This sequence comes from Canis lupus dingo, assembly GCF_003254725.2. Classification (NCBI taxonomy): domain Eukaryota; kingdom Metazoa; phylum Chordata; class Mammalia; order Carnivora; family Canidae; genus Canis; species Canis lupus. Next base: position 19,933,189 of record NC_064274.1, on the reverse strand, counting down.
GCTCTTATAGATTTACAAGAAATAATTTTTCCAAGTTTAGGAATCATATAATTAAAATATGCTTTTCATTTTTTGAATATCCATAGCTCAGTCCATTCTTAAGACATTCTGTTCTGAAGAGGACATTTAATGTTACATTGCCAAATACTTCCTTGATTACAAGAGAAAACACTTTTCCTATAGATCAAAAAGCCAAACAAAAATACTCAGGAAGCAAAGTAAAATCTTCTAAATGGTAAGTATGCTATATTTTAACAATTTATAAATTATCTGTCATACAGAATCTCTGAGACAATCTTTTTCTGTCTTCAAAGCAATGCATTTGTATCCTTATTCTAGATATTGGTTATGTTTAGAGTCCCAGGGAATAAGTAACATATTATGGTAGAGGGCAGTCTGCAGGCTTCTAGAAAGAAGTGCTAATCTGGTTAAGAATAGCCAGTATATTTTCATTTTTCGAAGGTCTGCTTTTCATTTGCCTTTACTGCTAAGATAGAAGAGTTACCTTAATAAGGTGAAGTTGACAGCATTTCTTTTAATTAACCTATCTTTTAGCACTAAGAAATCTAAAAAATAATGCCATGCTTTAGTCAGTTATTGTGTATTTAGGCTTTTTCAAACAAATTATATAATCAAGTAAGTTTGAACTAAGAATATTCCTAAGCAGATAGTTTATAGGTATGGGTTAAACACTGAGTATATAGTAATGACTAACAGTGGTTTAGACTTTAATTTGGGGAATTTTTTTTTGTAACATAAGATGGGCTTGAATAATTTGATGTTACTGTATTCCAGACAAAGATTGCTTTTCATTTCAGTATCCACACCACAAAATGGCATTGTATTTCAGGAACTGATCAAGATTATATTAGTTGCAAGGGAATTCGATTCTAAACAAAAAAGTAGTTATTAAAATAATAAAATATAGAGTTTAATATCTCATAAATTGTTAGACCACTTATTGGAATAGTAGATCAAATTTGTCTAGATGTCATCAGAGTTTATTCTTGCCACAGCCTGGACCTCTGCCATCCATAATGTAGCCAGTGGTCACATGAGACTATTGAGCACTTGAAATGTGGCTATTTCAAATTGGTATGTACTGTAAGTCTAAAATGCATACCAGATTTTGAAGACTTAGTTTGACAAAAAAGGATATAAAATATCTGATTAATAATATATTTTTTTAATTTAATACATGTTGAAATGATAGTATTTCAGATATACTGGGTTAAGTTAAATATACTATTATGATTATTATAAGCTGTTTATATTTACATTTTAATATGATCATAGGCTCATATTATATTTCTTTTGGACAGAGCTGGTCTAGAACATCTATGTTTTAGAATAGTGATTTCATCACTATATTACAAAACAATGTCTACAATAATGTTTTATTTTCATTTCAATTTCACACATTATACTTTCACTTCGATTATATATTTTGTTATGACAGGGAACAATAGCCCATTAAATATTCATTATTAATTATTAATATATAGTAAAATTATTTAAAATGCAAATATATGAAGACTATTTAATGTTATTTAAAACTACTACCCTGACTTGTGTGCTATAAGTGTCATCATTTTTAATTCTATATCTATTTTTGATACCATGAAAAGTTGTTATTGTCATTTCTTAAGTTATATCTATTTAGATTTACCCATATATTTATCTGTTTCATTGCCCCTTGTTCCTTCTTGCATTTTTATGCTTCTCTTTGGGATCATTATTCTTCTTTCTAATGAAATTATTTTTATCTGTGTTCATGAAGGTTTTCTGTTGGTGAGTTCTCTCCCTTTTTGTTTGGAATCATTTTTATTTCATCTTCAGTTTTGAAAGATATTTTTCCTGGATAAAGAATTAAGGGTTCCTACATATATTCTTTTAGCACTTTAAAAATGTCACTGCACCGTATAATGCCTTCCATGGTTTCTAAGGAAATGTTTTCCTTTGAAAATGATGTTCCTTTTATTTATCTGGCTGCATTTTCCAAAGTTTCTCTATGCATTTTAAGAAATTATTTTTAATGTCCATAGGTTTCCTGCCCCTACTCGAATCATCCTTGGTGTTTGCTAAATTTCTGAATTGTGTAGGTTGATGCCTTTTTGTCAGTTGTGTAAAATCATCATCTCTTAAAATATGGCTTTTATAACATTCTCCTTTTTATTTTGATAATGTAATTACAGATATTAAGTCTCTTTACTGTGTCTCAAATAACTTGTATATTGTTTTATATTACAGATCCTATTTTCTTGCTACACTTCAGTCTATTTTCTAACACTCTGTCTTCTAGTTCACTAATCTTCTCTTCAGTGGTGCAGTCTGCAATTTAACACATCTATTGCATTCTTAATGTTAATTATTATATTTTAAATTCTATAATTTTATTTTAATTATTGTTTATGAATTCCAATTATATGGTAAGATCCTCTATCTTCTCAACAATTTTGTTACACTTTTTACTCTTCATTTATTTTGAAGACGACAAACTCTGATTCATCTTTGGATATGCTTTTATTGTGTCTTTAGTCTCTTAGTTTCTGTCTTTTGATTCTGTCTCCTGGCATGGATAATAAGCTTAATCAAATGTCGGTCATAACTTATGAAAACTTATAGAGGTAATTTGATGCTTTATTTCATATTGTCTTTCTCCAGACAGGACAAACTTTCACTATATCTCAGGCATCTTATAATGGGGCAAACCAACCTTTCCTAGTGTGGGATTTTGCTTGTTCAGGATTGAACAAGGTTTCAATGTTTTTTTGTTTTGTTTGGTTTTGGTTTTTGTTTCAGTGTTTTTGTGAGAGTTGATCTAATGCCCATCATGTATGTTCCTAGGGTGTAACCTTTCTGTGATCTTAACAGGAAGTCAATGATAATCACTAGAGCTCCTACTCCAGGTTTTTTACTTCCATGCTCTGAGGCTACCAAACACTCTGTGTAGCTGCCTAGATCTTTAGCTACCACTTTGACTCTACTTCTTAGTCCTTTGGCCCTGCCCTACATCAAATAAAATCTAACAAATGTCTTGAGGGGAAAAATGATACAATGCAAACTCATCAATGTTCTTCCCTTCCTTTGTTGATTTTGTCCCTTCAAGTCATATTATCCTGGACTTGAGCTCTAAAGTTTGTTTCTATAGACCCCGAGAAAGCCAAAATCTCAATTTAGATTCTTATCCAGTTTGTGATTATCTTCTGTACTACTTTAAAATTAAAAGAGTCCTCTAAGGGAACGTGAGGCTCACCTCAATGCTATTCCCTCCTTGACTTTCTCACTAGGTTCCTGGGCCTTATAAGACCTGGTTTGAGCAGGGAGCCCAAAGTGAGGCTCAATCTCAGGACCCTAGAATCAGAACCTGAGCCAAAGGCAGACACTCAACTGATTGAGCCACCCAGGCAACCCCTCCATTCTCTTAAATAAACATAAAAGGAAATAAATTCTTTAATTTTTCTCAGACATTTGGTCTGAAATGAGTTACTTTGCCACATCTGAAATTCTACCTTTATTATAGTTTGCCTTATTTTCCTTTTACCTCTAAAATAATTTCTGAAATCCTATATCTTTGGTGAACATTTATAACTAAAAAGAATATCTCTTGGACATGATATAGCCTGACATGTAACTATTTACTCAACATCCTACTAAAAATATATATATATTCTTTTGTAAGGAAATGTATTTTCTTATTAAACTAACTTGCAAATCTATTTCTTTGAAGATTATTATTGTCATAAACTAAAAGAATGTGTTAAGGTTATATATTTAGTTACTTAATTATTTTTACCTGATGTCACACAAAAATAAGTCCTTCAAAAATGTTTTAGTATCTCAGATATGCCCACCCACACCCCAAACCCTTTGTGAAATTGACCTTCAGAAGATGAAACCAGGCTAGCAACTTGTTCAACACTACCATTATGGATGAACAAAAAGATTGTTTCCATCTTCTCTGTTTATGTACTCTCCTAGCATTACCACCAGAGAACTTCACAAAATGGCATTAGATGTCCATTCACAAAAAGGCATTTAGATTTCGTCACAGAAAACCTCACAAAATAGCATTAGATTTCCATTCAGAATTATTCTACATTTCAGTCAGCATAGTGTCATTTGGAGGCTTCCTCCTTTAATTAACTTTCAGGAAAAACAAATTTATTTCACAATTAGAGAGAAATGTAATGCTCGGCTGAGCTGCTACTCTAACTCTAAAGAAAAATGAGTAAGTTAACATGTTCAAAGGGCTGCTATCAGCTCCACTCATGTTTGGATGAAGGGAGAACAAGCTAGATAACAGAAGGGTGTTAGATGATTGAAAGTGGGAAAGAATTGCCATCTGAATAACAAATAACAGAGGTGATGTCACCAGAACAAATTTTTGGACTTCACAGGTTTACCCTGGGTCAATCAAGCCACATTTTGTTCAAATGTTCCTGGTCATAATGGAAATGAACATAAAATATTTTTGTTATGTGTAGTCTCACATACATAAAGCTTAGTGAAAGAACTGATATTTCTTCTGAGATGGAATCTAGTATAGCCTCTTCCGTGTTACAAGTACATTTTATAAATAATTTAATTATAAAAAAGCTGAAGTTCCAGAATATTAACCAATGGAAAAATTAGTACATTAAATTATATTTTGAAAGTTTGAACAGCTTATTTGGTTGCTATTTCTTTTCTGTTCTCTCAATTGGATTAAATATATTAATATTATGATGTACTTTCCAAACAACTGCAGGTATTATATAAATTTAATATACACTTTTAACTACCTTGTGTCTCTAGCAGAGTCATTATCCTAAAAGCTAGGATTATCACATAATATGAACTACTTGATATCAGTGATACTTAGTAAATCCAGTTAGAAAAAAAAAAAGAGCATTCTGTGAAATTTTTGTATCTTTTCTTTTATTTGAGGTAATGAACTGGAGGAGCAATCTGAAAGAATATTTTGGCTTAGGTTGAGAAGTACAATAGAGACAGCACTTACTGAAACAGCTTTTCTTTCCCTGCAGATATATTGTAAAGGTATTATCTATTAATATAAAGATAAGCTGACAGTTCTCTGACAAAGAAGTAATTCCATTTTGATGATGCCCTCCACCAGCTACTCAAAGGAATATAATTGTTCTTCTAACCTTGAGAGATAGAAAAATCTGTTCTTGTAAGACATTTAATTCTCTATTTTTTTCTCAAAAATTTCCTATTAAAAGAGCAGTATATATATTCATTGCATTCTTTCTAAACATGTATTACTAGTGCTTCCGTATAAAATACAATGCTGAATAAAGACATCTGAAAACCTTTTCTTTTTCACTTTTGTATTTCATTCTCTAACCAGATAATACAATTGCTTTCCAAATACTAGGTTTGCTGAAAATAGGTACATGATGTTATTATATGTATGTGTTATCCACTTGACTTATTTTCTTACTCTTCATTTCTCTGAAATTATAAAAGTGGAGAATAAAAATCATACAAAATATTATTTACTTTGTGTATGTTTTATTTTGTGTGAAGTTTATGTACAGTTAAGAGATCAGGGAAAAAGTTATTTAATTATAGCAACACATAGGGCCCTCTGGGTGGCTCAGTTGGTTGCATCTGACTCTTGATTTCAGCTCAGGTCACGATCTCAGGGTTGTGAGATCGAGCCCCCATGAGAGTCTGTTTGAAATTCTCTCTCTTCCTCTCCTTCCCCCTCCCCCTGCTGGTGATTGCTCTCTCTCTCTCTCTCAAAATAAATAGACAAATCTTTTTAAAAAATTGTAGCAAACATTTAATTTTATTTAATAGCCTATATAATTGGGGAAGGTGGAAAAACTTAAATATTAAATCTCAAGACTTTGGGGTTAATGGTATGCTTCTAAAATGGTCTTGAAAAACAAATCAGTCAGAGATAAGAATTTGGGTCAATGATTCTTAATTTGGAAGGGTCCCATAAGGTCCTTTGAAATTTTGATAAAAGCTATGGAAATATCTTTGATAAAAAACCCCTAAATTTTAACATGTAATTTCAAAGGATTCAGGTACCCCTGAAATCTTTTCAGTGTATTCTTGTTTAAGAAAACTTCATCTAAAATGTCTTCATTCACCAATCAAAAATAAAAAATAAATAAATAAAAATAAAATGTCTTCATTAATGTAGCTAAAATCAATCATTCAAGATTAGAATAATAAAACTCAGAACAAATGGTCAACAAGTACTTGCTCTTCCATTGCAATGGATAAATTGAATTGAGAAAACAGCACAGAATTGAGAGCTGATGGAAACTCTGAGTTCATGTCCTAGCTCTGTAACCTTAACTAAAGTTCTTCATCTTTGTTCTATGGCTGCTTTTAAAAGCAAGATGTACTAGGTCAGTAGTTTTCAAACATAGCTGCTGCTTCACCGTCTCTAAATGAATTGATAAAATACCACAGCTTCCCAATATCTAACAACTCCACAGCTACTGTGGTCTGTACTCTGGGACGAAGCCCTGGAACCTGTATTATCTTCTAGGTGTCGATGTGGTGATAAATTCTACCTACATAATTCCCAATGTCTTTGTCATCTCTATAGTATTTTATTCAGCAGTTGCCTTTTCATATGCCATGTGAACCATGGAAAATATAGTTTTGGTCACAGAAAATTCAGAAAACCAAGAGCATTTGAAGTATATCCTATATGTTGCAACAAGCTTGCATGCATTCTTTTCAGGTAATATCTTATAGAATGATTTCTATCATCTTCCTCTTGATTGTATTCCTCTATAATATATCACATAATATGAAAATCTGTTCATGAAAGAAAAATCGATGAAAATTCAGAATGTGGGAGAGTTCACTGATCACAACTCTTTTTTAAAAAATAAAATGTAGGGATACCTGGGTGGCGCAGCGGTTTAGTGCCTGCCTTTGGCCCAGGGCGCGATTCTGGAAACCCGGGATTGAATCCCACGTCGGGCTCCTGGTGCATGGAGCCTGCTTCTCCCTCTGCCTATATCTCTGCCTCTCTCTCTTTCTCTCTGTAACTATCATAAATAAATAAAAATTTAAAAAAAATAAAATAAAATGTATTTATTCACGAGAGACAGAGAGAAAGAGAGACAGAGACAGAGACGCAGGCAGAAGGAGAAGCAGGCTCCATACAGGGAGCCCAATATGGGACTCGATCCCAGGACCCCACCCTGAACCAAAGGCAAATGCTAAACCACTGACCCACCCAGGTGTCCCCATCAATCACAACTCTTAAGATAACATATTAAATATTCATTAGAACAATTCTTATGTCTATATTCCTAAAATTGTACAAAGCTTTATAGACCAGAACTAGTTGGAAGAACACAACTAGTTGGAAAAGATATCCACCACCACCAACTGATCCTTTCCAATAATTGTACCCAGTAAGTCTCTTATTTGCTTTTGTTAGTTTTCGTCTCTTTCAATTGAACCATCACTATCACTTAATATTAGTTTTCCTTGAGGAAACTTATCTCTTATTTGATCATTATAGAGCTCTTTTTGTGGAGCCAATTTTTTGTTCAGGGATATTTTTTACTCATCTGTTCTCTAGTGTTACTGACCAATTTAACCTTTGCTTAACATGTTAATGTTCAAGATATTCAGTGCTATTACAAAAGGAATTTCATGGGCAGGAATCCACCATGTGGGCACTCTCAAGATGTATGCTGTTACTGTTACATGGTCAGGGTTTCCCTATGTTGTCTACAGTTATCATTAACTATGGTAACATAGATAAATCCCTACTCTAACCCACACTGCGATATGCTGCCTTGAGTTCCCCATGTGAGAAGCAGCTAAATTGCAAACAGGATCTATGATTTGAATGATCATCCTTGTGACTACTAACTCTATGTCTGATTTTAAAGATATTACTTTTTTTCTTGCTGTCTGGCATATTAATTAATACTATATAGTATATTTTTTTCAATCGGAAGTTATTCAAAGACTAACACTATACCTCATTTTTAGCAGCTCTGCAAAATTATTATCTATCTCTTTATCTCCAAGTTTGCTGACAATGTACTTTATGTGCCCTATTTTCCATTATTTTAAATCAGGACTTACCAGTGATTATCCCCAAATTTGGAGGAAATGCATGAAGCAGTTTTTATGGGATTTAATACTAAACCCTCAGAAATTAAAAATGTATCTCTACCGAGAAATTATACATCATATTTAATGGAGACTATTTATTCAGAAATTATATATATATACTATCTACAAACTATATATGCTATAAAATATAAAACTATAATTTATAAAACTATTTATAGTTTACTTTTGTAGTACATATATAGAGTTTAAAAGCCAAGTCTTACCTAATAAACTCAAGATAACAAACCTTCTATTTGTAATCTTGCACTCATAACTACTGAACATAAATTTGTTTGTGTAGGATCCCTAATATTATTTATACCTAGAATTCTAATAAATGCCGAGCACTAAGAAAATATTGGAGTCTTGCCTGCAGAATTATCTCATGCATGTGTGTGTGTGATTGTGTATGTATAAAGCTTACAGTAAGCTACTTCTCCAAAATTTTTTACCTAACTCTTGAAAAGGTGAGGAATGTTTTCTCTATGCTCCTTTGAAAGTAAGTACTTAGCATAGAAGAAAGGATATAGGATTTTGAGAAGCAGTTTGAGCCAATGGTATTCAGTCAGAGAGAAAACAGAGCGATGTTAATGAACACAATAAAGATAATTTTCGGAACAATAAGAAAGCCATGCAGTGGAAGATAACATCAATCCATGAGTTACCACTTAATTTTTCACAGAACAGCTTCTATATGAGGCAATAGATGATTAAAAAACAAGTTGACATCAAGAAAGAAAATTCAGGACCCATGTCTTGGTCGGGACCCCTTCAGCACAATGAAATAAGTGTTTCATTATACATTTATGTCTAAAATCATATTTTGCTACATTAAGTAACAAATATTATATAATAATGACTAAGATGTCAAGAAAGTTTCATTAAGCATCTACTTAACATGACAGTGAAGTGCATAGCAGACCTAAGAAATGCGTCCTTTAAAAATAATTAAAACTTTTCATTGATAGTATTTAAAAGATTTAGCTCACCTGTCTAGATAATTCAGATATCCAGAATTATATATACTCTGAGGATTATGATTTTATCTTCATGTGAGGTAGATCTTATTGATGAACTGTCTTCAGTTTGCTTTAGTGCTGATCCATATAATTTTCTCTACAGTCAAATAATAAAAGATCTGAAGTGGGTTTTAATATCATTCTTAGTAGATAACATCATAGAGAAGGCATAAATTCATTACTGAAGCTTGTCTTCTCATGGTTACATATGTCTTAAATCTTACTGCAAAACTGATTTATAAAAAGGAAGGCACTATTCTAAAAATACAAATTGTCTCATTTTGAATTTCATCTTGTAAATTGCTTCAAAAGTGAGTGGGGATCCATGTAATCTATAGGATTATGTGGAACATTACCCTTAAACCCATCTTCTTAGAAAGCGTTTCTTACTTGCATAAATTCTTATTATTTTTGTAAATATTAGATAAGCAGGGACACCTGGCTGGCTTGGTTGGTGGAACATGCAACTCTTGATCTCGGGTTGTGAGTTCAGGACCCACACTGGGTATAGAGATTACTTAAAAACAAAATCTTTAAAAAATAATTTTAGAAAGTGAGACAAGTAAGTTTTTAGGTAAAAATGATAATGTATTGCAAGCTGTTTGCTAAGGGATCACAGAGCAAATTTTTAGGTAAGGAAAATTTACTTTCCCAGATACTGTGTATAAAGCTACTTCAATTAAAGTTATGAAATAATGCTTAAGGATATTTTTCCATGCATGTCAAATAAGTGTAAACTGCTGATCCTAAAACAAAAAGTTTCACTACCAATTGAAAATTTTGTGCAATAGATCATTGTTTTATTCAGCTATAAAAATGCTTTACATTGCCTTTAATAATTGATAAAGCCTTATTCTATTAGACATTTTCAATGCAGTTAGTGATATAAATTTATAGAATTACAAGACTCAGGGACTTTTCATAACTTCCAGCTCACAGAGTATAAACACAATTCTGCAATGAAGAAATGTGTACATAATGGGAGAACTCTATTAACATTTTTCTTAACTGCAGAGAGTAGACTTAAATGTTTTTAATTCTTGCTGTTTTTGTTAATACAATATAAACTTTTCAGAAACAAAGTCTTCAACTTATTTATCTTCATATTACCCAAAAGGCACAGCAAAATATTTTGCATCTAATAGTCAATTTACTAATTAGTCAATAAAACATGTTGATTTATTAAGATAAATTATGTGCATGCCAGATTGATGATAAAATAAGAGATGCAGCAAACAAGGTAAGGTGTTTTTTCTTCTCTTTTTGTTCAGGCTAAATATTATTGCAATGTAGTAAAAAATATTAGACCACTGTACCTATTTTACTAGAACTTGTTGTAACTTACTTGTACAGATGAAAAGGATATTCCATATGTATATGATTGAATTATGTTCTTCAAAAAGATGTTGAAGTTTTGACTCCCAGTATCTGTGAATGTGACTTTATTTGGAAATAGAACATTTGCAGAAAATCAAGTTAAAACGGGATTATTTGAGTGGGTCCTAATTCAATATGATTCTATTTCTGTAAAAGAGAAAATTCCTGTCCCTATGGATGCACACAGAGAGAACTCCATGTGTAGGTTAACTCTTTATCTCAAAATTCAAGCCTCCAGGACTTAGTCAATATTCTGTTGTTTAAGCCAATTGGTTTTGTGGTACTTTGTTCCTGCAGCCCTAGCAAAGTAACACAATATGCATGAGTCATAAACAAAAAATTTAGATGTATTTATTTAGGCAATATAAGAATGGGTTTAATGTTTAACCTTTTTGTTATTAGTTAAAATGTGCTTTAGGGGGCAATAATAATTGTGATGCAAAGTCAACAAAAATTTATATGCAATATCAAATTTTAATTTGGTGAAATTTTTAGAAGTCTGTATATATAGACCAGTATTAGAAGTGAAAACTAAAAAAGAATAAAAACAAAACAAATCAAAAACATAGATGAACAAATACTGTAAAGTGATCATAGACTTTCTTTTCCTGTTCTAATTTCCATTCTTTCTACCTTTTTTCAGTTTTATGAATATTCCTTATTTTGCCAATTAACAATAAAGTGTAGAAAATTATGTTTTCTTATGGATGGGAAGAGGGAAGAGAAACATCTTTTTTAACTTCCAGTAATAGTCATTTAAAAAAATAGAAAGGCATACTATTCAGAATATACACCCACATACTCCCTTTAACCACTACATTTATATTAGCTTGAATGTTGATTCTCTACTTCTTACTATTGAAGCTCTTCCTTTTTTTTTTATTTTTTAAATTTTTTATTTTATTTCTTAAGCTCTTCCATTTTTTATAATTTCCCCTCAATTCTCTATTATCTCTGAAAATCTGTATCTAATTCAACAATCTGGATGCATTTTCCTTACAATATGTTTTGTTAATCGGTACATTTTTACAATCTGGATGCATTTTTCTTTACAGGTATGTTTGATAGACTTTGTATACTGGTAGAAGTTGGATCTCTGGGGAAGTAGTCTCTGGTAGGCAGAGGATTTAACATGTAGACTGTTTTTTTAAGGATCCTGAAATCAGCACTTATGGAAGAGAGGTGGGGTAGCAAGCTTGAGCAGAGGAAGAAGTTGGGGTACCATCAAGGCTCATCAGAGGCCCTAGTCAACTCAATGTGGGGCTCTGTAGACAAAGTGGGACTTCCAGAGCTGTGCTAAGTCAGGCTAAAATGGCTGAACTTTATATTCCTGCATAAATCTGTCATTGGTTGGGGGTCCCACTGCAGGAGAGACTGTGACCATGTGCAAGGCAGCTCTCTGTAGCTGAATCGATCCCTGGAAGGGGTGGACAGTTCAAAGCTGTCTGGCAGCAGCACTCCCCAGCAGCTGAGGCAGTAAGTCCTTCACCAGAAAGAACCTGAGTATCGCATTTCAGTGTCCAAGACACAGATGAGTGAGCACCTCCATGAATTTATTTTACCTTAATGTAAAAGATACTCTCTTAATACTCTAGGGATTGCTTTTCTTTTTTTTATTTGGACCATTTCTGATATAAGAGATGTCATATTTAGAACTTTTGTAAATGAAGAATTATTTATTTCATAAAGGAAATAAGCACACACTATCTTAGATTTTTTTGCTTTAAGATAACCATATATTCACAGGTTGACCCTTGCTGGAAGCAGGGTTAACCTTTATGTCTGGACACCCTCTAAAACTTTGAATGCTATATGTTTTCCTACACGGATGGGTGCTGACTTGAACTTTCAAACACTGTCTGATCAGCATGATGAAGCTGACTTAGAGCAAATTCTGAAGACTGACTCCTGTTATTTTGTCACTGGTCACCTTTCACTGCTATTGCTTAAGGGAATTTAAGTTGGGACTTTAAAACAAAATTATTTTAAGTGCCATGCCCTTCATGCCATAAACTGTATCCTATGTATTTGCCCTAAAATATTTCCAACCAGTTACTTCATACTTCTGCCTAGAGAGCTCAGCTTCTGTCAGGATCACAGGGAGATATTGCATAGGTTCACAATTCTGCTGCTTAAGCTCCCTGCACATTGCTTACTTCGTTCATTAAGCTCATAATTTGAAATCTGATTCTTCCCCAGGTTTTTTTGTCCTGTATTTGGCCAAGAACTATCAAGCTCCTTCAAGTTTTCTTTGTGATCACAGTCTCATCCCTGAGACATCCTATTCTGCTTCAGTTCTTTTTCTTTATTGCTAGAGAATTAAGCTCCTCTTCCCACTCTTTTTAATCATACAATTATCTCTTAGATTTTTTTTTTCTGTGGAATTTGGTCACTTCTATATTATCACCACTAAGCTTTTTAATTTAGTATAAATCCTGTCTGTTTACTGATAAAATTTGCTTAACAAGTTTTGTGTATTTATTTTCCTTATAGTGGCAGACTCTCTGTGCTCTGTTTATTTTTTTTTAAGATTTTATTTATTTATGCATGAGAGACACACACAGAGAGAGAGAGAGAGAGGCAGAGACACAGGCAGAGGGAGAAGCAGGCTCCATTCAGGAAGGCTGATGTGGGACTCAATCCTGGGACTCCAGGATCACACCCTGAGCCAAAGGCAGATGCTCAACTGCTGAGACACCCAGGTGTCCCATGGTGCTATGGTTTAAACTTGTCTGTAAATACCACAAAGTTTCCACCAATATATAGACAGAGAGGACCCACGCCCTCACCCAAACCAAAGTGCTATTTAAAATACAAATTTTCACAAAAAATATGTATGCGAGTACTAAATGTTCAATAGGTTGTTATATATTTCACCATTTCTTTTTGTTAAAAATCTATTTTGCTTAGCTCCTAGGTTCCTTTTTGCTTTTTCTAATGATTTATAGGTTTGGGGCAGGCAGGTTTATTATTTACCCATGAGACAAAAATATTTTGTAAGCATAAAGAATAGTCATTCTGAAAGCCAGTGTATATTATGATTATTTTGGTCATAGCAAGAAGTGTTTATCTTAAAATCACTATTATTTTATGAAACAGGTATATGATAATAGCCATAACATCAATTATGATTTTAAAAATAGTCCTGTTGATTTCTTTAAAGTGTAATGGTTTGCCTGTAGTAACCCATTGTACCCATTTCCAGATATTCTCTAGTCTATTTTCAACTAGTTTCTATAATATAAAACATAGTTTTATGAGATGAATTCAGCAAAGTTGAATGATACAAGACCAATATGCAAAAAATCAGTAGTATTTCTATATACTGCCAGTGAGCAATCCAAAAGGGAAATCAAGAGAACAATTTCATTTATAATAACATAAAAAGAATAAAATACTAAGGGATAAATTTAACCAAGGAGGCTCAAGACTGGTACATTGAAAGCTATGAAACATTGCTAAAAAGATTAAGGAACTAAATAAATGGAAAAACATTGCATGCTCATGGATTGGAAGACACAACATTGTTAAAAAGGAATTATTCTCTAAAGCAACATTAATGCAATTATTACAAAGTCTTAATGGCCTTTTTTTTTCTTTCTTAAGAAATGGAAGAGCTGATTCTAAAATTCATATGGAATTCCAAGGGACCACAAATAGCCAAAACAATCTTGGAGACAAAGTTGGAGTACTCACATTTCTTAATTCCAGAATTTACTACAAAGCTATAGTAATCAAATGAGTGTAGTACTGACATAAGGAAAAGCATAGATTAATGGAATAATAATAATAATAATCTAGAAATAAACCAATAGGTCTGTGGTCAATTTATTTCGACAAGGATGCCAAAACCATTTAAGGGGAAAGAATATCACCTTTAACAAATGATGCTATAGTTGGGTATCCACATGCAAAAGAATGAAATTGGAATCTTTCCTCATACTATATACAAAAATTATGGAATAAAGAGGTAAATGTCAGAGCTAAAATCACAAAATTCTTAGGAGAAAGCAAAAGTAAATCTCATGACCTTGGAGTTGGCAATGGCTTCTTAGATATAACACCAAAAACACAAGCAACAAAGGGAAAAAAAGATGAATGGGACTTCATCAAAATTAAAAACATTTGTGCATCAAAGGATGCTATCAAGAAAGTGAAAATGAAACCCACATAATGGGAGAAAGTATTTGCAAATCATATGAAAATAATCTAGTATCCGGAGTATGTAAAGAACCCTCACTACCAGCAAAAAAAGACAAAGAACCCAATTAACTGGGTGAAGTACATGAACAGAAATCTCTCCAAAGGAAAAATAAATAAATAAATAAATAAATAAATAAATAAATAAATAAATAAATAAAAATTTCTCCAAAGAAGATACACTAATGATCAATAAGCACATGAACAGATGCTCATCATTTGTCATTTGGGAGATGCAAATCAAAACACAATGAGATACCAAGTAACAGCTACTAGGATGAAAATGATAATAATAAATAACAAATACTGCAAGGATATGGAGAATCGGAACACCCATATATTGCTGATATGTAAAATGGTACAGCTACTATGAATAATGGTTTGGCAGTGTTTCATTCAGATGTAGAACTACCACGTGAGCCAGCTATTTCTAGGTATATGCTCCAAAGAATTTAAAAGAGATGTTCCAACAAATCCTTGTACATAATGTTCATGCCAGTACTATTTAGAGTCGTTGAAAAAATACACACAGCCCAGATGTTGATAAACTGAGGAATGAATAAACAAAATGTGGTACAATCGGACATCACTTGGTCATAAAAAATAATGAAGCACTGGTATATGTTATAGCATGGATAACTTTGAAAACATTAGGCCTAGTCAAAGTTTAAGGCAGACATAAAGGCCACATGTTGTATGATTCCGTTTCTATGAAATATCCAGGGCATATAAATTTGTAGAGACAGAGAGTAGATGAGTGGTTGCCAGGGAACCACTGTGGGTAGGGAAAAAGGGGTAGTGACTGTTCAAGGGTATGGAAGTCCCTTGTGGGATGGTGAAAGTATTCCGGAACTAGACAGAGGTGAGTGTTGCACAGCATTGTGAATACACTAAATGTTACGAAATTGCACAATTAAAATGGTGAATTTAAGTTATGTGAATTTTACAAACAAAAAAATGATTTATAGAAAAAAAGATGCCCCACCAAATGTACATTCTTTTGAAGTTTAATTTCTCATTAAAGTAGAAACTTCTGGAACACCTGGGTGGCTCACGGTTGAGCATCTGCCTTCAGCTCAGGGCATGATCCTGGGGTCTGGGATCAAGTCCCAACTGGACTCCCTGCGAGGAGTCTGCTTCACTCTCTGCCTATATCTCTGCCTCTCTGTGTGTCTCTCATGAATAAATAAATAAAATCTTAAAAAAAAAATTTTTAAAGTAGAAATTTCTTTCCAAACATTTGTATTTGGATAGAATTTTATCTTAAAGTCTAGGTGCAAAAATATCCAAGGATGCTTCCTTATTAGTACATGGAATAGCATATGACAGCAATCAATTTGCTTGGTCTGTTATGAAAGTTATTTAGTTTAGTAGATACTATAGTCTTGCCACCAAACAAGAAATTCTATAATTGTATTAGAGTGTGATTTGGATGGTACAATTAAGTCTAATTATATTTTTGTTTTACTAAGTCGTAAAATCACTAGAAAAGTTTTCGTGTACTCTGACATAGATTTGTGGCAGCTGCTTCCACACTTGTCATCCCCCAAATTATAATTCCCATGTGTAAGCCTTTGTGCCAGAAGAGCCCTGGGCCTGCGTGACATCAATATAAATAGGTCACCACACTGATTATTAACTCTTCTGCCTCATTGTGGTAAAATTGATCAAACTCAGAAGGGCCACCTCTATCCAGCCTCTTTTCTTTGAAAGAGCAATCATGCTCTCTAAGCACTGGCAACACAATATTGATTTTGGAATCAATGTTGCCACATTCAGGGCAAAGTTGGATCTCTGATTGGCAGCAGGAAAATGGGTAAGAACGTTTCAAACTTTAAAATAAAAGCAAGTAAACATTAAATTACATAAAATCACATCTGTTCTGGCTGCTTCTCTGAGGATTTACCTTGAGACAGACATGAAATATCCAACCTTCAACTTTAGAAATTCGAAAATCAACCAGCCACCCTGATCTTGTAGATCAAGATTCCAGCTGAGACTTGAATGTTGACTTAAGGGCTCTTTCAGATATTTCATTTTCAAACTTTTATCAGTTTTCAAGAACCGAGATCCTAGGTTTGGATTTAAATATAAAAGTACATCCCCACAACACTCATAACTAAAAGCCCAGCATTGCTTTACAGGCAAAATGCTTCACTGGACAAAAACTAAGTTCATATGCTGCAAATGTAGGTAAGAACAGGTTTGTCAAAAATAAATGCCCAGCCACGCTTTGATCTCATAATGAAGTGACAGAGTAGAAATAGTGATTTTTTTTTTCAAATTAACATAGATTTTCAGATGAAAAATATGCTAAGTAATGGAGTTTTTGTTCTTTCTATTTTTTTTCTAAGCTTTGTGTTTTCTGGCGTGCACACAGCTCCACTGATGCTATTAACTGGATTCATCTGCCAAAATAGTCTCAACTAGTGAGGAGAGTTTGTCCTTAGCCCTCCTGATCCTGTTTCCGAAAGATGACTTTAAGTTACAGTGTTTCATTTTGATTTTGCAGCCGTCTCTAATCCTGAAACTAACACATTGTACACAATTTGTACTTAACCTCCTTGGTACCTTTTGTTTCTTTGACAGATGGCTGCTGACAAAAATCAGCTTGGGTGGGAGCTCAAGTTCCAAGAAATGTAAGAATTGCACACACAGCTAATATCCCTCAGGTTTATTCCTGCATGCCACATGATGAACAGAGACCTGAGCCAGAGCCCCTGCCTTCTGGGATGGCCCTTACCAATGATGGCTTTGTCTCTTGCTGGAGTCCCAGTTCCCTAGTCTGTAAATCAGACATAATTGTGATTGTCATCCCCTTTACTTCACCAGGGGAATTTGAGGATCGCAAAACCACATAGCACATGACAATATAAAATGCTATGGTAATGGTTAAAATGAAGAATGACCTTGTCCTGCCAATGAGTAATTTCCTCGCAGGGAGTAAGTTAGGCATCTGGGATGTGAATTAACTCTCTGTGACCCTGAGGGTGCCGTTTTCCGCTGAATGCTAGAGGGCATGAAAGAATATGAAAGAATATACTATTTCCACAGAAGGCCGGAGTGCTTCTGCCCTTCCCACTATGCCTACATTTTTAAGGTAACTAAATAGTTGCCAAGGAGATATTAGGCACTCTTGGGAAACACTAAAAATTAAATCTGGAAAATTATCCCAGTCTTACTGAAGTAACCTTAATTGTTCAAGTAACTGCAAATGTCTCTACCTTTCATATAATAAACTAAAATCTTTTCATGCCTTCGGACCCCCCACTCCACCCTCCGCTCTGCCCTGAAGTTAGCCTCAAAGACTAGAAGCCTGAACAGGTCACAGTTGTTCTTCACAGATCATTATAGCTCTATGAATTATGAATTTATACAAGTTTCTTTTATCCTGTTGATAAATTATTATGACATTGTAATGAGCGTATTCTTTAGGTTTACGACTTACTTCCTAAGTTAATGATCACTTTGCAATAGTTTTGTTAGGACCACTAGGGTAACAGAGTACCACAAATTGGATTGCTTAGACAACAGAAAGGCATTATCTCTTGTTCCCTGGAGACTAGGAAACCCAGGGCCAGGTTGGCTCCATCTGAAGGCTGTGAGGGAGAAATCTGTTCCATTCTTCTCTCCAAGCTTCTGGTGGTGTGACAGCAATCTTCAGCCATTGTTAGCTTCTCCTTCATCACCTTGATCTGTGCCATTATCTTCACTTGGCATTTTCTGTATGTATATGTCCAAATTTCCCTGTTTTATAAAGATGCCTGTCATGTTGGATTTAGAGACTCTCCTTCCTCCAAAATGACCTCATCTTTTTTTTTTTTATGACCTCATCTTAATTTAACTAATTACATCTGCAACAACTCTATTTCAAAATAATGTCATATTCTGAGGCATTAAGGGTTAAGACATCAACATATGAATTCAACCCATAACACCATTTTATTGAATCTAAATTACATGTATTCAAGCAAAGCAAGAAATAATAACTCATGATGTTTGAAATTTATATCTGAAGCCATATTCATTTTTCCCATATTCTCCATAGCTTTTTAGATTTCCATTGCATCCTTAAGCTTTTATTTTCAATGTCTATATAGTGTGGCAATTGCTTCTATTTGGATGTCTTATAGAGGCTCTTTTTTACCCTTCCTAAAGTAATTTCTACATTTTTAGGATTCTCAATTCTATTACCATTGTTTGGATTACCACTTCATACCTTAGTTTGATATCACGTGTTCACTCTAAAATTCATAAATGCTTGAAAGTCAGGCACTTGAAGCCAGGTTTCATTGAGCCTGCATGGTAGTAGATCTATGACCTTGGGCAAGTGAACTTCCTTGCCAGTAAAGGTATACATTTGTAATAGGGTATTTTTGTTTTTGTTTTTGTTTTTTGTTTTTTAAGATTTTATTTATTTATTCATGATAGTCACACAGAGAGAGAGAGAGAGAGAGGCAGAGACACAGGCAGAGGGAGAAGCAGGCTCCATGCAGGGAGCCTGACATGGGATTCGATCCTGGGTCTCCAGGATCGTGCCCTGGGCCAAAGGCAGGTGCTAAACCGCTGCGTCACCCAGGGATCCTGTAATAGGGTTTTAGCAAGAACTATATAGGATACTGGAAATAAAGTTGGTAAAGCTGTGGGCACAATGCTTGAGATTTAGCAAATGCTCAGGTAATTACCTGTTTTCATTTAATTATTCAAAATGGCTCTGTGTTATCTGCAAATTGAAGGGAAAACAATGCAGGCTTTTCTCCAGGTCATTCAACAAAATTTACATAAGACTATGCATAGTTGGTCATTTAACTACTTATATAAGACTACATCAATTTTTTTCTAGGTCACATTACTGTAACAAATGACCCTCCCCTAAGTCTCAAGTAGTTCATAAAAACAAAGGGATGTTTTGTGTGTGGTTTTGTTTTGTTTTGCCCTTGTTCCTGTTTTGTATTAGCTACTTGTCCCAATAGTTCTGCTCCTGCCCCACGTTTCTGCCCTATTCCAGAATGCAGGCTACAAATAGAACCTGAAGGCCCTATCTTGAACATAGGATTCTTATAAGAGAGGAAAGGAGATCAAACCAAAGTATGCAATGGCTCTCAAACCGTCTACTCACAATTGCCATATTCTCACTTCTACTCAAATTCCATTGCCCAAAGTAAATCATTTGGACCAGCATGATACCATGAGGTTGGAAAGTATACTCTTTCCACAGAAGGGGATAGCAAGTCACATGGTAAAAGATAGAAATACGTAATCTTCTAACAGGGAAGGAGGGAGAAAATAATTCAGAACATAATACAATCTGTTACAAGGACCAAGCCTAGTTCCGATGTCAGAAAACCACCAGGATTAGTATCATACCCTCTGTAGATGAGCCCTTTTAGTTCTCCCTATTGTTCTGAATCTGCTGGGAAAACACAATAGTTATAACTTTGAAATGACTAATATTAATATCCCTCATCAAAGGCTTTTGGAAAAACATCTAATTGGCATACTTTTGTCCACATGTATGATTAAGCCCTCCAAACTTCCCAAACCAACATGATGTTTCCTCCTCTGCAGATTCATACCAGCTTTCCACAATTTATCCGCAAGTGTTTAGTGGTCTAGGAGACATCTTTTGTTTCTGCCTAGTAAGGAACACTTTCTGGCTTCCTCTGGTCATAATATCCCTCTCTTTTTTTTTTCTTATTACCCTTTACCATTTCAGTCTCCTGTCTCAGTTGGGTATTTGGTGCTTTAAAGCAATATGAAATTAAAACCAAAGGATCATTATGCATTACAATTTTCTTAGAGAAATAGTTTAAGAATAAATCCTCCAAAGTATAGGTAGGATTTGGGCAAATGGATGGGAAGAATTCCAGATGAAAGAATTAGGGTGGCAGCCCTGGTGGCTCAGCGGTTTAGCACTGCCTTCGGCCCAGGGCGTGATCCTGGAGTCCCGGGATCAAGTCCCATGTCAGGCTCCCTGCATGGAGCCTGTTTCTCCCTTTGCTTGTGTCTCTGCCTCTCCTCTCTCTATGTCTCTCATGAATAAATAAATAAAAATCTTTAAAAGAAAGAAGAAAGAAAGAAAGAAAGAAAGAAAGAAAGAAAGAAAGAAAGAAAGAAGGAAGGAAAGAAAGAAAGAAAGAAAGAAGAAAGAAAGAAAGAAAGAAAGAAAGAAGGAAGGAAGGAAGGAAGGAAGGAAGGAAGGAAGGAGGAAGGAAGGAAAGAAAGAAAGAAAGAAAGAAAGAAAGAAAGAAAGAAAGAAAGAAAGAAAGAAAGAAAGAAAGAATCAGGGTTTGACACACCACAGATGAGCAAGTCCAGGAGGAAGCTCAGTGGCACTGGAATCACAGAGTGCTTTAGGGTAGAAACAAACAATAAGAAAGAAGCATGGGAGAAGTTAAACGTGACCTATGGTGACAAGTGAAGGTAACTAGGTTTCATCTTGTCAGCAGACAAGGATGTCTCCTTGTCTCTTTACAAGGAGAGAATAGAAGAGTGAACATACACACACTTTATACCATCATGCTTGAAAGCATGGTCTCAGATAGTTTGCCCTGGATTTGAATCCTAAACAATTACTCACTATCTGTATAAACTTAACAGACATTTAACTATTCTATTTCTAATGTACAGTGGAAATATATTTATCTGTGGAGTTAGTGCTCATCTGTGGTTACCATCATCCACTCTGGCGAGTTTAGTCTCAGTTTGGAGAGAGTTACTACAGAATGTAAAATGGCATTTGGAACCATTGACTGAAGAAGACAGTACTGATACTGAGATTTGAAAGTGATGCCCAAAGCCCCACTGCAGAACTGGACCACAACAGAAGCCACTGCTCGGTTTAGTGCTCAGCAAATGCTGAGTGCCCATGAAAGATTTTAGGATCATAGATTTGAATAAAGAAGAAAACAGAAGCCACGGTCATTTCTGAGATAATTGCTGTAGTTTAGAATAGAGGAAATAATGAAACAAAATGCAAATGCAAATTGTAAATATGAACAAGGGAATATAAACATTTGAGCTATTTCAAAGGCACATGGACAGGATTCAATGATAGAACATAACTGCTAGTTTCTAAGCATATTGTTCAGATTGCTAGGGATTTTCAGTGTAAGACTACTTGTTTTATTCCAACATGCATAACAGAAAGGAAATCACATCATTTTAAGATAGCAGCATTGGTTGTCCACAGTCTTCTTGTGTTCTCAGACTCACATATTGTTAGGACAGATACCTGAAGAGTTTGTGGTAACTCAGCATTTATTTGAAGAGATAAATATGTCTCAATAAATATGTTTTGATGGCTCTTATGCAATATCTGATAATTTAAATAGGTATTTACCAGAAGTGAAATTAATATGCTTTTTTTATCTTGTAAGTCAAAATATCTCCATTTTGGGATCCCTGGGTGGCTCAGCGGTTTAACGTACGCCTTCCGCCCAGGGCGTGATCCTGGAGACCCAGGATCGAGGCCCGCATCAGGCTCCCTGCATGGAGCCTGCTTCTCCCTCTGCCTGTGTCTCTGCCTCTCTCTGTGTCTCTCATTAATAAATAAATAATCTTTGGGGAGAAAAAGATAAAAATAAAATATCTCCATTTATAGACAAAAGTCATTAGTGGGGAGATTAGGCCTTTTTGTTTGTTTGTTTGTTTGTTTTGGTCAAATGATGCTGTATTGAAATATTTTCCCTGGCAGTTCTTAGCTGGCTGGGCATTCCACCACACACTACTGATGCTGTCTGTGATGTCATGGAGTCACGGCTGTCAACACTGCAGCCCACAGACTGGGCAGTCCCCAGGATCTCTTTAATGTTTCCGGAGAGTTCTCTGGCTAAAGATCAGTATCACATCTGTCAAGCAATGTTGACAATCTCATTAAAAGTGATATTTCCACTGTGTTTCCCGGTTTTCTGCTTCTTTCTGTCTCTTGGAGGTTTCTTGAGGGCTTTGATAACCAAGGCAGAGGAAGAAGGTACCACTTCAGTCAGGGCCTCTCTGTTCAAATGGTCAGTTTCACGGTCATCCTCAGGCCCTTCCAATTGCCTGTTGCCTTGGCAATGTCAACACCAACCTTTTTTGGAGACAGACCCAGAGGGGTGATCTTTGGGGCCAGGGCGGATGTGGCACTGACTTCCCCACCAGGGCATCTCAGGTATACAGCTTTGATTTCATTCATCGAAAAATAAGTCCATGTCATACACATGCACATAGGAAGAGCAATGCGGGTATTCAAACCAGGCAGACTCCATATTCGGGGGAAATAGACATGTACATGCATCATGTGAACTAAGATCTTAATTTCTTAATGCTAATATGAAGTTGATTCACTAAGCAGTTTCTCAGGAAAAGCGAATACTAAATGTCACAACAGATGGAATGCTCGTTTGTTGTCTTATTCCGCCCTTTGGAGGTTTCAAGCTGCTGCTTCTCGCTACAGAACTTCAGTTAGGAAAGTCAAAGTTAGAAAAAGCAAATGAGAAAGAATAGAACCACAAGGGGCAAATCTTCCAGCATGACAAATTCGGGATATATTTCAATAAGGAAAAGAAAAGGGAATATTGCTTATCTCTAAACATTGGGGGGGGGGGGGTGATACTTGCTCCTTCCCTTCCTTATGCAGAATTCCTGTACTATATGTCATGATATCTACATGTAGCATACATTAGTATGCTTTTATCTGCAGAATCCAGAGATTCAGCTACCATTTCTCTGTTTTTCTCTCATTTTCATTTTAATCACACATAGTAAGAAAGTTTGTGGCCAATGAAATGCCTACTTCAAGACCTGCCCCTAGAAGTCATATGGATACCTCAAGGCAAAAGGGACCCATGAACTACCAGCCTGCATCTTAGGCTCCATCCCACCAAATTATTGTCATAAATTATATAGGAGAAAGTGTCTCTGCAACTTCCCTTTGATTCTTTGACATGTCCAGGTTTTGCAGTAACCTGGCAGCTTAGTGAGCTGAAGGCTTTGTCTGATTAAATCCTAGGCTTCTTTTTGTCTTTCTTTGGTCCACCTCATGACAGTGAAACTGGCTTGAAGGACCCAGCCCAGCGTGGTAAATTCCCAATGATTTATGCAATGTCACTTTCTTGATGATTAACCTGAATAAATCATGGTGGTATTTTCAGCAGTGATACAGCTGCCCTTTATATTCTTATCAATTTTCAGGGCGAGAAGAAATTAGCCCAGTCCTCTCATTGATCTTGTGAGGAAAAGTGTACCTCACAGCAGGGGTTCTACTGATAAACAATGAACACTACAAATCACTTATCAGTTTACTTTTAATCAATAAAACTTCTCACGATACATTATTCTAGCAATTGGTCTAAATCACTGTGCCTATAACTGTTGTTTTCAAAACCTTTTAATCTAATTGGAAAATCTTCCTTTGTACTAGTAATAAACACTCACTAAACTGTCTGCACCTAATTGAGCTATAGTAATTTATGGGTGCTCCCTACTGTTTTTTCCCCTCTTTAATCAGAGGACCATTTTATGTCTTTAACTAATGAAATCTAAAAATCCACCCAGTAGTTCTGATCAAATGTCACTAGTGAATAAATCTTCATTAACACTGGCAGGTTCCAAACCTACCTTCAATCTTGATTTAATTATTGTCTCACAACATACTCTTTTGTCAGGTGGAAAACACCTTTTTTCCCCATTTCTTCAAATAGCATGCCTTCATCACCAGAGATCTATAGGGGTAGAGCACGGCCCTCAGGCAGCTAGGGATGGAAGCAGAGTCATCTCCAGTATAATCAGTTCCATGTCCCCTGGTCATGGGCACTGCTTCTGTTTCTGTCTCTTCTGCAACTTTTTATCTTTGCCAGTATAAAAACGCATTTCTAGCAATTTACTCAAAGTGTTCAAGCTCTGATAAATTAATTTACTCAAAGTCAGAGAAGAACAAAAGATAAACCAAAATACTGTTAAGAGGAATAAATTATGCCCACTATAGCTGATTATTACAGTAGGAAAGTTTTCTTGGGAAACTAAAATCAGAGCAAATGGAATTAGATACTAAACTTGGAGGAGTGTCACAAAGCTGGCACGTACAATCGACCAACCAGATCCAGTGGAGTCTTCATTAACTATATTAACATTAAATTGACAAGGCACTTATTTTCCTGAACTGTTCTCAGAAACACTGACTGGTTTATTTTGAAAGTTCCTTTTTGTACCATCTGCTTCATTTTGAAACATGCCCTCATATCATTTATATAATTCTAAAAAAGTATGCCACCCACAAGTGACTTGGATACCTTAAAATTAATAAAAGAGAAATAGATTCTGACAAGCAGGAGCTAGATCAAAAGTGAATGATACTAGCTTTGAGAGCTAGTTTAATTGCTAGTTAACAAATATTTATGTAGTTTTTACCATATGTCAGGTACTCTTCTAAGTCCTTCACAAATTTTAATCTTAGAAACAATTCTAAGAGGTTGGTCTTATTTTTTAAGAATAACATTTTCCAGCTGAGGGCACTGAGGCAAAGTTCAAGCATTTTGCTAGTCGTATAGCTAGTGAGTGGTAGAACTGGGATGTATCCAAATAGATAGGCTTTGGAGTTTGTGCTTTTTTTCTCTACATCATGCTATCATTTTGCACAATTGCATATCTGACTTGATTATGAGTTCTAGAACATAAGGCAAAAAGAGAGCATAACAATGCCTCAAGGAAGATATTTCTCCTGATATTTAATTATAAAAATGTATCCTAGCTCATATTCTACAGAACTCTAGCTTTCCACCATGATTATCAAAAAAAAAAAAAAAAAAAAAAAAAAAAGGATTCCACGGGTCAATGAACTGAGCTATGTTAACCATTTTTAAAATTTCCTTAGAAATTCACAAACACACTGTCATGCTAAAGCTTCTGAGAAGATGTACAACAATGACATAGGATAACTAGATGTAAGCTAGTATTTATAGGCCTACTCAACAGCAGAACAAGTTTCCTGGGAGGCTCATTAATATCCTGCAGAACCAATGACTCACCACGAATCACCTTTGGAAAAGTCATGTTGTCTTGTTTAGTGTGAGTCCTTCAAAGGGCACTGAATAATATGTTAAACATTTTCTAAACATACATTTATTTATTCCAAAAAACAAATACAAACTGGTTTTTACATGCTTCCCTCAATTTTTCAATTGAATGTTTAGCACTAAAACACAATGTGTTAAAGATGATCCTCAAGGAAGCTAACCTACATGTAACCTTCCTGGGGTCACTAGATAGGATGAAGATGAAATGCAGGCACCATCTGCCACAATATCCAGGACTATAACTTATATATTATTAATGTTTCAGATTAGTTGCCTCCCAAATGAGATTTTGGAAAACACTTACTAACTTGGTCTTAGATCATATTTTAAAATGGGATACAGATATTTTATTCCACAGTACAGGAGATTTTAGGTCTTTAAGGGAGGCCATTATTTTTCTCAACACTGGGTCAATTGCTGACTCCCAGAGCCTTGTATTTTTTGAAAAGTTTTCTGTATTTTTCTATTTGGGGCCTACAGCTGGCTTTTCTAAGTGCCTATGGCATATCTTTGCACAAAATTGGGGTTCTTGTCTTTTCTATTTCTGCTTGGATATTCTTCAGTGGTTAGAAGTATGAGCTTAGACTGGTCAGAATGTGGTTAGAAATCTAGCTCCCACTTTTTAGCTTGGGACTTTGGCCATGTTACTTTGTATTGGTAAGCCTTTTATTATTGACCTATAGAAAGAGAGTAATGATAGAACTTGTTTCACATAATTGTGATGACTAGCTGACATAATGCTTTTAAAGTAAATGATATGGTACAGGCCATCACCCACTAACTGGTAACTATTCCTAAGATCATGGCTTAAAACTTTAGTTTGCCTTAGAAATATGGGGGAGCTTATTAAAACACAGGCTTCTGAGCCCTATCCCCAGAGTTCTGATTCAGTGCCCCTGGGGTGAGGCCTGAGAATCTGCATTACTGCCAACTTTCTAGGTGTTGCTGATGCTGTTGGTATGAAAACCACACATCATTGCCATAGAGTAACTGTTCTATAAAAAGAGAAGCTGTCACAGTGATGATGTTGTATTTATAAGAGGAATTTACAGATACATGAATTGGACACATTTAGGAAAATTCTGCATCTAGGGGTATCTGGGTGGCTCAGTCAGTTAAGTGGCCAACTCTTGATTTTGGCTCAGGCCATGATGTCAGGCTTGGGGATCAAGCCCCACATCGGGCTCTGCACTCAGTGGGGAATCTGCTTGAGGATTCTCTCTCTCACTCTCCCTTTGCCCCTCCCCCTGCTCTCTCTAAAATAAACATTTTTTTTTTTTAAAGAAAACTGCATTTAGGCAGAGTGATTGTCTTAACCTAGGGTATACTAAGAATAGGATTTGTAAAGAAAAATAATAAACATCTTCAACTGGTCTGCACTGGTCTTGCACTGGCCTGGGATGGTTTCCTTCTTTCAAAACAGTATTGCGTTGGAACTGAGTGCTGGGTAGCAATATTTTGTTTCCATTGTTGTTTTGTATCAAATCCTCTTGTTATGACATATGGTGGTCTGACATATTAGAGCCCATTTTAGATTCTCTAAGGTCTGTCTCAATGATGTGATTAGGATGATTCTCCCCTAAAACTTACCCAGTGAGAAGTAACACTCATGAGTCATTGGGGACCCCTGAGTGTGCAGCCTGGACAAGAATCATTGAAAAGTTCATCTTTTCACCTTAGAACAGATGGAAGCAGCTAGAGTAAATGATAGACAGAAGGGGAACAGACTTCATTACACCTTCTGAGTTAATATTGACCTGGGAAAAATACAATAATTTCAAAGTTTGTCCTGATAACTGAGAAGCCTTCTTAATTAGAGGTAATGTCAAAAAGGTGGCTATTCCCCAAAATTCCTGCCCACCTACCATCTGCTACTGATAAAGGTTGGCAATTAAGAAATGTTAAGAGTAAGTTCTAATTACCTTCCTACCCTTGTATCTTGTTCCCTTGTTGCTCTTTGATAGCCTTAATTGAAGCCCACATGTGAATCACATCTTCTGCTGCATGCTGGCTCCTTCTGCCTGAATACACAGAAATCATCATAAATCCTAAGTTGCCCTCTGGTAAGCGTACGCTGTTAGAAACATAATCTTATACTTCTCAACTTTTCTGTGTATATTCATCTGATTTTACTGTACTGTTGTGAGTGTGGCAGTGATAGCAGCTCTAAATTTAATTCTCCAAGAATGGCACTTGCCAATTGGCCTAATCCTCTTCTTCGGTAAATTTGATGATGCAGTGGAAGTGGCAGCCTTTCTCACCAAGCCCTCACCATGTGTAATGAGATCCATGTGGTCATATCCTATTGGTGTCACCTCTTCTTTTTATAAGTCATAGGAACAAATTTTAGAATCTCTATTTTCAGTAGAGAGATTCTATTTTCTGTGCTTTGGGTACTGCCAGTAGAGAACAGAAAAAGAAGAACATTATGATTTTGGAAGTAATTTATGGCTGCTGAGTCTCTGGTTATATAGAAATAAGAGCTTGTTTGCCCTCCTACTGCCAGATAAGAATTGACATTCCAACACAATGTTGCTATGGTGTTTTTTGAAGGAGAGATTCACCTCACTGCACTGACCTGGAAAAACACAAAATAATTGTTTCATTGAGGCCATCATAAATATATCTCTACAAGTAGTGCCCAGAATCCACAGATCTCCAAATATCTGAGTTTATGAAATTTATTTATATCTAGCATCTGTTCAATTTTTTCAGTAATTATTTTAGCAAAAACTGAGGAGCCAGATCCTGATAATTTTCTCCTTTATCACACAATTCAAAAATGCAGCAAAATACAGGCAGTTATTCTTTGTGGAGCACTTACAGGAGCAAAACCATATGCTGTTCTTGTTTGGGATAATTATAAATCTTTAAATATTTAAATGCACTTGTCTTTGAAACTAGTATCAACTCCAAAACAAACAATTTAATATGAATAACTCAACACCTAGAATGTCTATGTACCACACAGTTAATTAAGTCTATTCATGTATCCACACAAACAATTGCAAATGGCTTTCATGTGTTTGCATGAATAACCAAAGTAAGTTATAAATTTGTATTTTCTTTTCTTTTAAAATAGTCCATCAGGACTTGAAACCATTGAGTTGTAAAGTTGAGCCTTCAAAATCATCCAGTCCAGAGATTTTCAAGTTTGACTATGCATTATAACAAGCTTTGGATTTAAAACACATAAACCTGAGTCGCAGGTATTTATGAATACGAATAAGAATTTGAGATTCTTACTGTGTCTTCAATGGGAAACTGGCATGTCTATTTTTTAGGTGTTTCACAAATCATTCTGATGGGCATCTGTATCAGTTTCCTAGAACTTCCATAAAAATTACTGTAAACTGGGTAGCTTAATTAAACTGAAATTTATTCTCTCATAGTTCAGGAAGCTAGAAGTGAAAAACCAAGGGGTTGGCAGAGCCAAGCTCCTGAAAGCTCTGAAAGCCTCTTCCAAGCTTCTGTGATTGCTGGCAATCCTTGGCAATCCTTCGCATTCCTTGGCTTGCAGTTGCATCGCTCCATTCTCAGCTTCTGTTGGCATTGTATGGCCTTCTTCCTTGTGTGTCTGTTTCTCCAGGTCTCTCCTTATAAGGACATTCATAGGGATTAGGGATTAGGAATTGACCATATTTGGGGAAATTTAATCACTAAAAAACCTGAAGTGAAAAGTATTGATCTAATTTCTCTGAGGCCCACCGATACTATTGATATAAAATGGAGAAGTTAAGCAACTTGTATTAGTTATCTATTACATCATAAGAAATTTCTTCCTAAATTAAAATAACAAATCTTTATTATTTAACAGTCTCTGAGGGTCAGGGATTCAGCTTAATTGGGTGGTTCTAACTCAGAATCTCTTAGGAGGTTGTAGTCAACCTGGCCTCTGAGGATATAGTCATCTGATGGCTTAAATAGGGTTAGGTCCACTTAAAATCTCACTTAGTTCACCACTCTAAGTTGACTTTAGGCCATAGTTCCTCACTAGGTCAGCCTCTCCATAGAGATGTTCAATCGCAGGGAAGACTCTATTTACATGGAAGATATGGCAGTGAACGTTCACTGAAGTCAATGATCTGAGATGGAGAGAAAGGACATGAACCAAGACAGAAGCCATAATGACTTTGGTAACCCAATCTTGGAAGTGACATACCATGATTTCTGCCATATTTAATTGATCACACAGATAAATCCTAACACAGTGTGGGAGGGGACTTATACAAGGGTTAATATCAGCAGGTGAAGATCATTAAGAACCATCCTGGAAGCTAGCTACCATTAGTGAGGAGTCAGGCATCTTGATTTCAGGCCTAGAAGATTAAACAGTAGCTGTCAAGGTGAATCCAAGGGTTAGCATCACTTGGGAGCTGATTTAAAAATGCTCACTCTTAGGGGTCTGGGTGGCTCAGCTGGTTATGCATCTGACTCTGATCTCAGCTCAGGTATTGACCTCAGGGTGGTGAGTTCAAGCCCCATGTTGGGCTCCACTCTGGGCATGGAGCCTTTTTTTTTTTTTTTTTTTTTTTTAAAGTTTATATACCATTTATACAGATGGCTTTTATTTTTTTATGATAGTCACACAGAGAGAGAGAGGCAGAGACATAGGCAGAGGGAGAAGCAGGCTCCATGCACCGGGAGCCCGACATGGGATTCGATCCCGGGTCTCCAGGATCACGCCCTGGGCCAAAGGCAGGCGCCAAACCACTGCACCACCCAGGGATCCCTGGGCATGGAGCCTTAAGAAAAATGCTAAATCTCAGATCTCACCTTCAATCTACTGAAGTAGAACTTAAATCTTAATAAGATCTCCAAGTGATTTGTATGCACCCTATATTCTGACTCTGCAGAAGCAAATTACTGATTCAGAGACACTGCCCTTTTCAAAGTAATTCCCTTGGTAGTACAGCTAGTCAAAAGAAACTGTCATTGCTTGAAATCTGCTAGGAATTTTGCATTGGACCAGATCATAAGACACCCTAAGAAACTGAGAGCCCTGAGAGCCAACATAGGACAATTCTCCTACGTGCACCCTTCTCTTGCTGCAATGAAAGGCAGATGTCCCCTCCCCATAGAGGACAGACATAGCAGTGGGGTTGACCAGGTAGCCTGTAACACACACACTTAAGCAGAACAATTTGGGTTCAATGAGCCTGAAACAGGGAAAGATATTCCCACACAAGAAGATAAACCTGGCACAGGTTGTATGGGCTATTTTTTTTTTTTAATTTTTATTTATTTATGATAGTCACAGAGAGAGAGAGAGAGAGAGAGAGGGGCAGAGACACAGGCAGAGGGAGAAGCAGGCTCCATGCACCGGGAGCCGGACGTGGGATTCGATCCCGGGTCTTCAGGATCGCGCCCTGGGCCAAAGGCAGGCACCAAACCGCTGCGCCACCCAGGGATCCCTGTATGGGCTCTTTATCTCTTAGTAAGAAAGTGTTCGATGCCTAAAGTCCATTCCCATGAGGCCAAGCAGGGGTTGGAAGACTGTGAGCATGAGATTGCCTTACACAACGCAGATTTTTCTAGGTAGTATAAAATATTTATTTAACGTCATATTGTTTTTTTCTTTTTTTACACATAGTAACTGTAATGTGATCTTTAAAAGCTTCTAAGACATGAAGAAGTAAACAAAAAATGCATATAGTTTAAAGAGGAAAGAGTCAATAAGATCAGACACAGAGATGGTCCAGATGTTGGAATTTTCAGACAGAGTTTTTAAATAAGTATGAGGGATATGTTAAATATTCTAGAAGAAAGGTTAGCAACTTAAAGGAAAATAGGAGAGAAAAACTAGAAAAGAATCAAATGGGATTCCTAGGGATAAAAAATATGTGAAATAATAAAAGGGGGCCTGGTTTGTTTAATCAATTAAGCATCTGCCTTCACCTCAGGTCATGATCTCTGGGTCCTCAGATTGAGCCCCGTGTTAGGCTCTTTGCTCAGCAGGGAGTCACCTTCTCCCTTTCCCTCTGTGCTCACTCTCTCTCTCTCTCTCTCAAATGAATATGTAAAATCTTTAAATTTCTTTTTAAATCATAAAGAATTTATTTGATAAGCTAATGTGGTCTGGGCGCAGATGGGAAAAGATTCAGTGAACTTGAATCAATGTCAATAGAACTTATCAAATCTGAAACCTATGAACATAGATAAAAATATTAATGAATGAAATCAAGCAATACATGAAAAAGATAATGCAGTTTAATCAAACAGAGTTTATCTCAGAAATGCAAATTTGTTCAGCACTAACGTTTTTACCAATTTAATTACCATATTAAGAAGAAAATAGCATGAAATAACCACCGTAGGATCAGAACAGGCATTTGATAAATTTCATGAAATAGTCGTCACTTTGCCTTTGAGATTAGAAGAAACACAAGGATGTCAACTCTGACCATTATGTTATAATGTGATGTATTTTATATATTGAAATCACAGATCCTTACCAAGTAAGCTGAGTCATTCTTATCTAGGAAAATGTCCTCTATTTGTAGGCTTTTTAATTTTTGTTTTCTTCTAGCAATTTGCAGATAAATATACCGTAGTGATAGTCTTGAACTTTCGTGTCCTTCAAAGTCTCAGGACTTCCTTTATTAATTCAAAGTCCTATATATCAGATACTGTGCTAGGTGATAGTATTATTTACAGGCCTTGTCATTAAAGAACATACAAATAGGCGGAGAAGGCAAAATAATAAATGGGAATTTATAATCAATAGAGGTTGACACATGCTACTACAGAGATAAGCAAAGACTATTAGAGGCACATAAGAGGGGATTAACCTAATATGGGAAGGTGAGGCCAGACAGAAGTAAGGGAAGTCTTCTAGGAGCAGGGGAATGTTAATCCTCAAGTTTGACTGCTGTTTAGTAGTTTCATTCTATCAGATTCCAAGTCACAAGCACCAAATTCAAAGTAGTCAGAAGAATTCCCTAGTGATCCCACATACATTTGGCCTTCTTTATGAGATAAGTAAGCCAGAGACAACACACATTCATTTATTTCCACATGAGCAAGGGCGTGTGAATCCAGCTGCAGCCTTGCCAAGGGTTAACGGTCCAGTGTGACATTCTGCTGGACCTTCGTTTAATGGATACTGTATGTGGCCACTCATGCTGACCAGTCCTTCCTGATCTGGGTACTATTCCTACTTTGCCTGGAACCATCTGATTTATTCATAATTTTCTGTACTAGCTATTCCCAATTCATGTGTATAGAGAGAAGGAAACAATGGGCAGTATTAACATCTTTATGTATTCCCACAGAGGAAAGGACAGTGAAGAGGTGTTTTGACAGAAGGAATTACAAGTGCAAAGACTCGAAGTAAGAAAGAGATGGCTCTTTTAGGGAACTGCAAGTGCTTCAAAATGAGTAGGTTTTGAATGCGAGTGTGGGAGGGAGGGCCAGAGGGTGGAGTTGAAGAAGGAAGCAAGGGCCAGGCCATAAGAGGACCTAGATATCACACTGGGGAGTTTCAACTTTCCTTTTCCTTAGGCCAAGGAAAAGCTCTCTCTCACTGTGAGAGCTATTGAAAGGTTTTAAGAAAGAAATTGTGTCATTGCCTGATTGAGTTTTGTTTTAAGAAATATTACCCTAGTGACAATGTGAAAAGTGAACTTAAGGGGGCAAGATAGGAGTCTTGGAAACCATTTAGAAAATTGTTACCTGGGTGGACTGCAGAAAGATGACGCCATAATTCAAGGTGCTGGTGCTAGGGTGGAAAGGAAAGGACAGATTCAAGAGATTGAGTAGATAGCACTTAGTGGTTAATTAGACACAAGGAGTGACATGGGATAATTATGCTTTAGCCCTTCCTCCTACAGCATTCATCAAAGGACATTTCTGTACTATTGTGTGTTCTTCTGCTGTGTTTTATACTTCTTCACCAAAGCTTGCATTTCTCAATCATCTTGTTAAAAGCCTGAAAATGTTCATCCATTTATAATGCTTTATATTGCCAGTTTGTAAGACAGCAAAAATAAAATGTATCTTTGAATAAACTATCACATCACTTCTCGAGAAAAAACCGTGAACATAATACTCAAGTATACATAAGATAAATGTGGGATGCAATTTTTATCTATTGTGATCTAACTTCACATGTTTATTTGCATGGAACCTTGAACTAAAAGAAATCTAAGGAAAGAAGTATTTCAAATCACTTTCTGGCTAATTCTAAATTAACCAGAATTCTCTCTTTATATCAATATTCATTATTGAAAATCTTATTAAAATGAAATTGTTAAAACCCTGTTTTACTATATCTTGCCAAACATAATTTTTTGATGAGTCAAGGTTATTTTTGTATTCATAAGTAATCATTATAAGTATCACTGCTTAATCACCCTTCATCTACTCTGTATTCAGTAATAACTTCATTCATTAAGCATACCAGAGGAAGAGGAAGATACTTTTTTTTTTTTAAGAAATGAACAACCTAGTATAGAAAGTTACATAGTTTCAAGGGGAATTTTAGATTTGACTTTTAGGAATGCTATTGAACTTAGTGTGTGTGTGTGTGGGGGGGGGGGGGGTTGGAGACATCAGGTGGTTTCATTTGTGGACATAGGGGGCCCACTATTGCAAAGGGGTCCACCTGGTATGTTCAAGGACAGCAAAGGAAGTGAGTATGACTAGAAATGAGTGACCAAGAAGAGGTATACAAGATAAGGTCTGACATTTGATGAGATGAGCACTGGATGTTATACTTCATGTTGGCAAATTGAATTGAAATAAAATATTTAAAATAAACCAAGATAAGGTCTGAGGAGTTACCAGCTATGACTGATTTAAAACAACTGCCAAATTCTTTGACATTCTTCTCATCAAAGGTGGAGCCTAGGTTCTGTTTCCTTAAATCTATGCCTGGAGACTGGTTGGCCAATATCATAGAGTTGAAGTTATGCTGTGCCAGTTTCTAGCTCCAAACCTTAAGAAATCAACACCATCTACCTTCTTTCCCTTGAGATACTTGCTCTTGGAGCACAACTATGAGGCCTCAAAAAGAGCAAACCACTTGGAGAGGTTACTTGTAGGTTCCAGCTAACAGACCTCTGACAGCATCAGTTTTCAGACTTGTAATCGAAAAGGCCTGTTGGATGATTCCAGGCCAGCCACCATCAGACTCCAAGTGCATGAGAGAGCCTGAGAAAGAATCATTAGCTGAACTTAATCAATCCCAGATATGATAATAAAATGTAACTTTATATAATATGATAATAATGAGATATAATATACAACATAATCTGTGTTTCTTCATCCACTAACTTTTGGGGCGATCTGTTACAAAGAAATAGGTAAATGATCAGAACACCAGGTTCTATATCCAGGAAGTCTTTTTTGGTCATTGTGAGGCTTCCATCCTGAGTTAAAGAGGCCACCAAATTTGAGCTGAAGATTAATATGATTTGCCTAATATATATTTTTAAAGATTTTATTTATTCATGAGAGACACAGAGAGAGAGAGAGGCAGAGACGACGCAGGCAGAGGGAGAAGCAGGCTCCCACAGGAAGCCTGATGTGGGATTCAATCCTGGGACTCTGGGATCATGCCCTGAGCTGAAGGCAGACACTCAACCACTCAGCCACCCAGGCGTCCCTGCATTATATTTTTAAAGGATCACTGTGAGTGCTGATTTGATAAAACACCGTAAAGGGTAAGGGGTGGAAGGAAGAAAATTAGGCCAGTGATGTAACTAAGGTATGAGCCCATGGTGTTTGGGATAGAGGTGGTAGTAGTGAAGTACGTAAGAACTGCTCGCAATCAGGATACGCTTAAAGGAAGATTGAATAAGATTTCTTGAAAATACTGATGTTGGCAGGGTCAATTGGGTGGATCAGTTGGTTAAGGGTATACCTTTGGGTCAGATTATGATCCTGGGGACCTGGGATTGAGCCCCACATGGGGCTCCCTGCTTGGTGGGGAGCCTGCTTGTCCCTCTCCCTCTGCCTGCCACTCCCCTTGTGTTTTCTCTCTCTCTCTCTCTGTGTCAAATAAATAAATAAAGTCTTTAAAAAAATTAAAAAAGCAAATATTGATGTGGGCATAGTCTACTTTCATATACACATTCTCCCAAGAGTCATCCTTATTTATAAACATTTCCCTCTTAGTATAGAGCAGAGTATATTAATAATTTTTACCTTATTTCAGTCTATTTTATTAGCATATTTGAAGGGAATGTTGGAGCATCAGGTACTTGCTGTTTCTCTATATACTGTTTCATTCTATGGAAGATACTTTACCTGGTCACTGGTGGCCACTTCTGCAGCTCTCATTAAACTTACCCCAAATAAGTATTCCCTCTGCCCTCTTTGCTTAAAGTAAGATAAATGAAGGTTAAAGAAAGAGTGAACTAGATGTTACCTGGAGCCCATCTAGTTATTTTTATCTGATTTCTCTCACCCAGGGAATGACTTAATTAGACAGCCGCTGTTCTCACTATTACGCTGTGGAAATTTTTACTTTGGTGAATCACCTTGTCTGATAAAAAGAAATATATAATTAAGACCTATGGGAAACCATGACACTTTGTAGCAGCTTCCACATTGGCTACACACATGTAAAAATACAGTACGCCAAGTCAACTGTGCATTAAAACAAAGTTTGCTTCCTGTGAAAACTTTGTTCAAGATGATGAAAAGAATGAATTTAGGATGAATTTAAAAATGAAAGGAAATGATCCAAACATCATTCAAAATAACAGAGAAATGAAGGATTCTAGGGATTCTGGATATGAATGTGTTCAGGAGAGAAAAGCTGATGGAATATGAGTTGTCATCAAAAGTATAAATACTAAACCCCATGAGACCAAATGCTCTAACCACCCTCTAACACTGCAGGGTGAGCATTTGTCACATGAAATCCAAGTGTAGTTTGTCTCATCCAATGTGTAAGTCTGAACCAGTAATCATACAACTTTAAAGCACAATTTTCCAATGAAGAGAACCACCAGTCTATAGGTAATGCTTAATTTTTGCTGGATAAGATCTCATAATTCAACCCATAAGATGCCAAATGCTAGCCAAATGGAAAGTGCCCTTCACAACTTGACTCTGAAAGCATTTGTTTTGGGAGATAAAGTAATATTTTGACTTTGACTTTGCATCTGAAGAAAAGAGTGACCATGTCCAAGATTCCTACAAAATTATAAATAAAAGGAAAATTTGATGCCTGGTTACAACAGCTGCTGGGCCATGTGCAACACCATTTCAGGGGCAGGTAAGAAATGAAGCATGAAAATACAGTAGTGGCACCATCAGAGAGCCACATGAGGAATCCTTTGAAATTATAACCTAATTGGGCCTCTGGGAAGAGACTGCCTTAGCAAATGCAAGTATTCATTCATCACATTCTGAAATATCATTTCTTCTCTTTTATTTAAATCTCAATAAATATTAAGAAAAAGCTTTGTAATACTTATTGCCAATTAAGGAAAAAAATGAAGCATCATATTAATGGAAATAATTATCAGAATTCTAGATCTATCATTAACAGGTACACCTGGGCAATTAATGTCCTGTTTGGTGACAGTTTTCCCAACAGTAAAACTTCAGTTAAAATAGCTTTTCTCACACTCTTCCTCAAGTCCTTGCTTTGTTTGTTTTTTTAGATTGGTTCACCCTAGACTATGGTGTGGAAATGCAGGTGTTGGTCCTTGGGCACAGCCTGCCGTGTACATGAGCCAGTGGAGAAGTGGAGGTCCTCCTTTTCATCATCTAGACACAGATAACACCAAGACTATAACAACAATACAGAAGAGCCAAAGGACTGATTTATGGAAAGACTGGGATACATAAAAAAGAGAAATTATGGTGGAGGAGGCAAAAGTCAACACAACAAATATTAGCTTGTCCAGAGTAAGCACTGCACAGGGAAAGAGTATGTAAGTCCTGGAGTGTACCTTCCTTCTTAGTCTGCCTTCCCAGGTTCTACAGGGAAATGGAGATGGCAACTAGAGAAGAGGCTTGAGGCTCAGGTCCCTCAACAGGAGTGGAGATGAGTCTTGCCCTGTTGTTTGTGTAGTAGTATAAACTGCAGTAAGGTTCATCCCTAGAGCTTTTACTTCTAAATTTTTAATGATTACGTATGGTGAATAATCACATATGCTCATATCTCCCGAAAGCATTTCATTCATTCATTCGCTCATATATACATTCATTTTTTAAGTATTAAATGAATGCTAACTCTCTGCCAAGTTAATGGTAAAATAGTAAACAGGTCATTTAAGCAAGAAAGTTTTATACTGTGACTAGTGCTCTTAAGCTATTAAACAGGGAGGTGAGTGAGAATTGCAACAGAATAAGGACTGCTCTAGGTAAGATGATCAGGATGGTCTCTGAGGAAATAATATCTGAGCTAAGATTTTTGTCTATAAAATTGAGATATAATTATATCAAGCTTGGAGGTTTTTGGTAAAGATTAAAAGATACGACGTGTGCAAAGTGATTACCACTGTATGGTTCCTACTTAGCACTCATACATATTAGAAAACAGTCGTTGTCCATGTTATTTTCATCCTTATTCTTCATGATATCCTGCCAAGATGTGCAAAGAAGTTATTATTGATTCTATTTAATAGATGAGGAAACTGTAAACCAGAAAGGTTGAAAGATTTTCTGCGACCACACAACTAGTAAGTGGTTGAGCCAGGACTCAAACCCCAGTCTTTGACTCTAATTCCAATGTACTTTCAGCACACACTCTCAAATCACTTGGAAGCAGCACTTATTTATCTGTCTGTCTCTCCATCTCTCCATTCATACCCACGTAACTACCTATGTATCCATTTATATTAGTCAGGGTTCTCCAGAGAGGGAAAAAAAAAGAAATGTATATTTGTATCTCTGCTAATACTTTTCCTACCTAGCTATTCTATGTAATATATGTCATAATATATATGATATATCATATATATGATATATATGTGTGTATATGTATATATGTGTGTGTATATATGTATATGGAAAAATAGGTATTTATTTTATATATACATTCTTTTATATATACACCATATATATATATATATATATATATATATATGGAGATAGAGAGGTATTTATTTATTTATTTTTGAGAGATATTTATTTTAAGGAACTGGCTCATGTTATTATGATTGTAGGTCTGACAAGTCTGAAATTTGTAGGGCAGGTGAGAAGGTTGGAAATTCCAGTAAAAGTTGCACTCTTGAGTCTTCAGGTAGTCTGGAGGCAGAATGCCTTCCTTTTCAGGGACCTCAGTGTTTTCTCTTGGGGTCTTCAACTGACTGGATGAGGCCTACTCACAAAGTGGAGAAGAATCTGCTACTCAAAGTCTACCCATTTAAATGTTAATCACATCTAAAACTATATCTTCATAGTTGTATCTACACTGGTACTTCCAAACAACTGGGCATTCTAGTCTAGTAAAATTGACATATGAACTTATCTACCTACCTATCTACCTGCCTACCTGTCTAGGAGTTCATACTACCTTTTGTCATAGGATTTACATTAATCTATTGAATAAAAGGAAGCTCTCTATTAGTTTCAGCTGTGGGTTTGGGAGTTATGGACAATTCAGATTCTAGCAAGCATTCTTTTCCATGAGTGCTCCTTGATATAATGTACTTCTTGTTTTAAATACCATTATAAATCATGTTTTATTTGCATGCATTACAGTGGATGTTCACCACTGTTCAGGTATATGATACAACTATTTTATTTTTTTTCCTTCAGCTTAACTAAACAAACCAAGTGCTTACACAAAATAACTTCCCACAAACTCATTCTGACATTACAATGTGAAAGACTCCAAGAGGAGAAAACTACCCTTTCCTTTGTGTATGAGGGTATGGGTTTGATTCTTGGTCATTCATAAAATCACATAAAACAAATATTTTGTGAGTTTGACAAAAATATCAGTTGAAGAAATGGATATCTCAGTTCTATCCATTATTTTTGTAATATAATGTCTAATATTTATTATGATAACCTGTAATGTATACATTTTATGCACATAAATATTATTTATAATTGTCAAAATGAACACAAACTAAATACTTAATAACAAACAAATGGCTAAATATAGGGTATGTTTTGCAGCCCTACAGAATGTTTTACAAGACTTTTTTTTTAAGACATGGGATACTGCTTATAAATTTATGCAATTGAAGATATATTCCCTCTTTATAATATCTCAAATATGTAAAAAATGCATAGACCAGAAGGGTATTTACTTGAAAACATATAGTTATTATCTATAATGACTATAATCTTTGGACAGAAGTCTTATGGATGATTTTACTTGGCTTCATTATATTATCTTTATTAAGATTAGCTTTTATGCCACACTTGCACACTTTTGGAATAGTAAAAATAAATAAATCTTGCCTACAAGGAAAAATAAATGAAAAGGAAAAAAGAAACTTAGGTATTCTGGTTCCATAAAGTGAACTTGAGTGGTTTATTTTGTGGTATATGATCTCTTTTGGTTTTCATCCTTTTATACTAAAATAAGAAAAACAGGGTTATAAGCCTTCTGATTATCAAACTTTTATAGCTTTAGGAAAGAAATTCTAGAAAAAAATTCATTTCTCAGTTTCAATTTGTAGCTCTAGATGCTCACCCCAAGAAGCTTCTCTTAAATTAATGATGAGTGTAACAACCAGCTTGTGTGACTATGCTGACATTGTTTCTCTACCCAGAGTGCACACATCTCTCCCACTAACTTGGGTCAACCTTCAAGGCCCACACTAGCCCTGGCTCTCCAAAAAGTCTCTCAGATACCTCAAGCCCAGAGTAATCTTTCTTTCTCATATTCAGCATATCATGTGTTCGCATTAATTGTAAAGCTAAATCCTCCCCTGAACTCCACCTCCTTTCTCTCCCATTAGTTGTCCTTTTTAAAATGTTTTTCAGATTTACCAAAGCCCTATTCTTTCCTGTATATACATGTGCAAACTTCTGACTGAACATCTTGCAGCAA
This sequence comes from Canis lupus dingo, assembly GCF_003254725.2. Lineage (NCBI taxonomy): Eukaryota > Metazoa > Chordata > Mammalia > Carnivora > Canidae > Canis > Canis lupus. Next base: position 19,892,456 of record NC_064274.1, on the reverse strand, counting down.
GCTCTCCCACTCTCCTGCCTTCACAGCACAGCTGACCCTCTGTTCTCTCCACTCCCTCCTGTGGATCGGGGAAAGCAAGCTCTAGGCTCAGATGGGACTGACTGCATTACAATTACCTGTAACCTTCTAATTCTCAAATCCAATTGGCTATTCTTTCTTTCTTTCTTTTTTTTTTTTAGAATAACAGGTTTTATTTTTGTGATTTTTTATTTATTCATGAGAGACACAGAGAGAGAGAGGAAGGGACATAGACAGAGGGAGAAGGAGGCTCCTCATAGGGAGCCTGATGTGGGACTCAATCTCTGGACCTGGGATCATGCCCTGAGCCAAAGGCAGACGCTCAACCACTGAGCCACCCAGGCATCTCTCGAATTAGCTATACTTAATATTGTTCTCCTGTGCTCTTTGTATGGTAACTGAAATTATTGGCCGCTACCCCCTCATGAAAAGCTTTTCCTTTGGCTGCCACCTCACTCTCTTCTTATTTTTCTTCCACTTTTCAGATCGCTCTATATAATTCTTCTTTACTGGATTCTCTGTCTTTTCTATCTCACTTGGGGCTGGCACTCCCCAGGATTATGGTTTATTATTTCTTTTCTTGTCTTCTTTTGTTGCATCTACTTACTCTGAGTGATTTCATCTACTCCCAGGGCTTCAACTAGAATCAACTCAATAATAACTCTCAATGATGTTAATTGAATGCATTTTTTCTCCTGAGTTTCAGACTTACATCTCTATCTATCCTTGACTTTTCTGCAGATACCTAAAACACTACATATTAAAACTGAACTAATTCAAGACCACACTTACCTCTCACTGCTCACCCCCACCCCCCCGCTCCAACCAATGATGATTGGTGGCATCACCTGCTCCTGGGGAAAGAATCTTTGTATATCTTTAATTTCTCTCCTTTTCTCTCACTATCCTCAACCTACTCACAATATAGTATTAAGTATTTATCATTATTTAGCAAGATTATTGCAATAACTCCTTAACCTTTTTCTTTTTCTCTATTCCACTCCCATGTAATCCCCTTCCATACTAAAGCCAGAGTTCTATTTTATTTTTCACAGTAATCATTATTCCTGATAACCCTTTACTTGTGTTCCACTACCTAATAAAGCCCAGGCTCCTTAGGAGAACACAGGAGAACTTTCTTGATTGAACCTCTCCATTCCTCCACAAAGTTCTTTGGGTTTAGCTGTTAGTTTATGGCTAGATACTGTCCTATTTTCTATATTTATTTTACTTTCTCTTTTAATCTGTGCTTCTACTTTCTATTCTTTATACATACCATATTTTGTCTATCTACCCAAAATACATATCCTGCAATTGCTATTTATTTGTAAATTCCTTCTCAGAAATAGCCTTATGTAAATTTTTTCCTAAAACACCCACCTAGAAATAACCAGTGACTTTCGTGTGTTTCTATACTATTTATCTTTCTCAGAATGAATTTTTTTACCACATTTATCTGTATCACTAAAATGTGAAATGTTTTCCCAACATAATTATAAGACTTCTGAAGATAATATGATTCTGATTTTTCTTTTGAATTCCCTATAAAACTTACAACAAGGATGAACTATGGTACTACTCAACGAATATTTAATACATATATTTTACAATTTAGAAGTCTCTTTGGTGAATCACATGAGTCTGCTTCATAGTTTTTCAGTTCACTTGGCTATAATTCCACAAGTACCTACAACAACAAATAAAGGTCATTGGGTTTCATTGTTTGTTTATGGCTTAGGACTGCCCTGCTATTTTCTTGTTATCTGTCTTAAGGAGAATGAGCTTAGGAAGGTTTTTTACAAAAGAGAAACAAATATGCATTGCATCTTCTGGGAATTTTGAGAAGAGTAATTTTTATTTTAAAATGTATAGTTAGCCTCAGGGAAAATAATGAAGTTGATGGTTTGTGTTGGTGACACTCCCAACTGTTCTTACAGTATCTTGTCCCTTCTCTTTACAATCTCATTTTTCTACGAGGACATGGTGCTCTTTGGGGCTCCTCATGAAAACCCAACCTTGAAAAGGTTACTATCCTTTCTTAAAATTCTTATTCCTTCATACTTCATTACAGATTGTTTTTTATTGCTCTAATGAATTAAGTGGCTTAGATATGAGTGATTAAAAACATTTTAATATGTTACCAATCACAGATACATTTGAATTTTAAAAGATATCTCTGAAGATACATGGTTTTTAATTGTATCTTCTTAAATGTGAAATTTCAGTTGCTTGAGAGCAAGGGAGATGGTGGCACTAAGGTATGCTGACACAAAGATACTTGGCTACTCCCTTTGTTATATTTATTTGAATAGGTACTGGGAGTCGGCAATGTGCACACTCCTTTATAAGACTGCCCTCACTTCCAATACCAGCTGCAAGATTGGATGTCACCAAAGCCACCCTCATTTCTGACCAGCTGGCCACAAATTCAGGGGTTCCATGACAACCCAATAATTTTCAGGAAGGCTCAAAGGACTTACTGAAAGCATCATACTTATAATTAATTTTATTATAGTAACAGGATATAAACTAGAACCAGCCAAGAGGAGAGGTACCCAGGGCAAAGTTTGGGAGAGCTCCAAATGCAGAGTTTTGGGGGGATGTATGACTGACCCTTTCAGAATCAAAGAGTGAAATAGTTTACCCAAGCTGTGGTTTCCAAAGTTTTATTGAAGCTTCATTATGTGGGCATAACTGAATAAAACATTGGCCATATGGTTGAACTCAATCTCCAGCCTCCTCAGAGGTAAAGTCAATATCACCTGGTTAAAAGTCCAAACTCTGTAAACACATGATTGGTCTTTCAGGCATAAAGAGTCCCCTTTCTGAGTTTTTTCATTAGCGTAAACTATCTAGGGGCCCACCATAAGTCACCCCATTAACATAAACTAGCAAATGTGGTCCAGGGGTCCACACTTGATAACAAAGATAGCTCTATTGCTTGGGACATTCCAAGGGTTAAGAGGTTGTTTCCTAAGAACTGGGGACAAGAGCCAGCCAGATCCTTTATTACACAATAATAAATACACAAATTTAACAACTTGCTTACCAAGCAGAAGAAAATTGAGTTCTTTAGATTTCCACATGTGCATTTGGTGAGAAAAAGGTTGGTGGTCATAGTTCATCTACACTTTCATTCTCTATTACACTTATAAAATAAATAAGACACAATACCAAGCAATCAGTACTATTCATTTTAGCTTTCTAGTTGAAATTGAAGGGAAAATCATTGTTGCTAACAATGTAAAAAAAAAGATAAGAAATTGTACTCTTTTGCTATCTGAATTGAAATCTTGAAAATGGAAGAATAAACTAGAAGTTTGAGTCAGTAAGAACTCAAAATGGATCAAAGAGCTAAATAGAAGAGCTAAAACCATAAAGCTCTTAGAAAAAAACAGAAGAAAATCTTCATGACCTTAAATTTGACAATGATGTTTTTCAACTATGATACCAAAAGCACAAGCAACGACAACAAAATAGATACAGTGGACTTCATCAAAATTAAAACTTTCTGTGCATCAAAGGATACTATCAAGAGAGTGAAAAGACAACCCCAAAGAATGGGAGAAAAAGTTTGCATATTGTATATCTATATGAGTTATCTTTGATATGAGCTTATATTGAGAATAAAGAACTCCTACCACTTAACAACAAAACAACAACAACAACAACAAACAAATTATAAGTTGGGCAAAGGACTTGAATACACACTTCTCCAAAGGAGATACACAAATGGTCAATAAACACATGAAAAGATGCTCAACATCACTGATAATTAGGAAAATTCAAATCAAAACCACAATGAAATACAGCCTCACATCCAATAGTATATTTGCTATAGAAGAACACACAAAACAACAACCAGAAAGAAAGCAAGTATTGGCAAGGGTGTGAAGAAGTTGGAAACCTTGTACACTGTCGGTGGGAATGGAGAATGATACATCTGCTATGGAAAATAGTATGGCAGTTCCTCAAAAAGTAAAATATAGAATCATCACATGATCCAGCAATTTCACTTATGGATATATACCTGGAAAAAAATCGAAGCAGGGTCTCCAAGAGATATTTATACACCCATGTTCATAGGAGCATTATTCACAAAAGCCAAAAGGTAGAAGCAACCCTAGTGTCTATTGACATATGCCTGGATAAACAAAATATAGCATGTATGCACAGTGGAATATTGATCAGCAATCAAAATGACTAATGTTCTGATGCATGCTACAACATAGATGGAGCTTGAAAACATTAAGCTAACTGAAATAAGCCAGACACAAAAGGAAAATAATTATATGATTCCAACTTATGTGAGGTACCTAGACTAGACAAAGTTTTAGGGATAGATAGTAGAATAGATCTTACCAGGAGCTGGGAAGAGGGAATTGATGAGGAGTTATTGCTTAATGGGTACAGAATTTCTATTTGAGATGACCACTGGAAATAGTGGTCATGGTTACACAACATTGTGGATGTACTTTAGACAGTGAATTATACACTTAAACATGGTTAAAATTTTTAATTGTGTTAAGTAAATTTTATCATGATTAAAAACATTGAAGTAAACTCAGAGTAAAGAATGAAAAATAGAAGAACATTTAATTGTTAGACAACTAGATGTAAAAACATAAAAGTTAATGAAGTTTGGTAGCTATATACAGACTTTCAAATGAGCTTCTGTACATGGAAGAAAAGAAAATATTACAAGTTATATGCTTTTCTGCTTTAAACTTTTGCTTTTATATATAATCAACATTGTGTGTCCCATTCTTTTTGTTTTAAAGATTTTGTTTATTCATAAAAAAAAACACGGAGGGAAAAGGGCAGAGACATAGGCAGAGGGAGAAGCAGGCATGCAGGGTGCCTGATGTGGGACTCAATCCCGGGACTCCAAAATCATGCCCTGGACCAAAGGCAGGCACTAAACCACTGAGCCACCCAGGCGTCCCTGTGTGCCCCATTCTAGTCTGATCGGATTAATTATATTTTTCCCAAATATTTTATTTATTTATTTATTTATTTATTTATTTATTTATTTGAGAAAGAGAGAGAACATGAAAAAGAGAGCACAAACCTGGGAGGGAGAGGGTGGTGGGCAGAGGGAGGAGAAGCAGGCTCCCCATGGCGCAGGGAGTCCTACACAACTTCTGCTGGATCCCAAGGGTCTGGGATCGCTACCTGAGCCAAAGGCAGACACTTATCCAACTGAGCCACCCAGGCACCCCAGATTGGGTTAATTCTTAATGAAGATCACAAAAATGGCACAACCAAAAACTCTGTTGGACACTATTTCCCCCAACTTGAAGATGTTAGTGGCTCCATATAGCTGTCTGCTACTAAATTATAACTTAATTCATCTGAAGAACAGTGTGGTAGACAGAATAATGTTCCTCCACCAAGATGCCCACTCCCTGATTCCCAGAACTTATGGATATATTGTAGTTATATATTAAAAGGGACTCTGCAGATATTAAGATTACAGCATTTGAGATGAGGAAATCAGCTTGGTTTATCCAGATATGCTAAATTCAACCATACAAATCCTTGAACAGAGAGAAATTTCTCTGCCTACAGTTGAAGAGATGCAGAAGGAGAGAGATGAGGCAAAAAATAAATTGAAACATGAGAAGGGCTTGAACCCCTAATGCTGACTTTGAAGATAAAGGAAGTTGGCCATGAGCCAAGGCCGTGAGCCAACTTCATCTCAAGAATCTGAAAACAGTTCTCTGCCAACATCCAGCAAGGAAGCATGTCCTCAGGAGCCCACCCCCCTGGAATTGAATTCTGCCTATGGATGGATTCTAAAAGAATCTGGAAATAGATTCTTCCCCAGAACCTCTGGAAAATGCACAGCCCTGAGAATACCTTGTTTTGGTTTTGTGGGACCTAGGATAAAGAAACCTGCTAAGCCTACTAGATTTCTGACCTATTAAACTGTGAGATAGTAAATTTATGCTGTCAAACTGCAAAGTTCATGGTAATTTGTATAATAGTAATGGAAACTATACAAATAATAAATCAAGAAACACCACAATGCTTGTAAATACACCAAAATTTCTTCCAAACACTATTCACAATTTAATAATAATCAAAACTATCATTTTCAAACATTTTCACCTTTCTTCACATGGTATTCTGACATTTAATAGTCTTTGAAATTAAGAAACATTATTCCATAGTTGCTAAAATTCAGTTCTTTTCCCTGGGTATGCCTTGACTTTTTATAAAGGGCACTCAAGAAAATCAAGGGACAACAAGAAAAATAAAAGAATATTGTTATTTTTTTTTGCTTGGTGCATTAGCAAAATCTCAATTCAAATATTGCATATTTGATGTTGAATAATAATGACTCAGGGGATGATTTCTCACTTGCAGAATAAAAATACTTTGAAAAAAAGCAGAACTTCTGTCCACTTTACATGTTTTGGTATTTGCTCCAAGCCTCAAGGTCAAGACCACTGAGGTAACTTCAGAAGTCTACAGTGGATGTCTTAAGGATGGAGACTGCACACAGATATGATTCAGATGTAACTGCCTTGAATAGAAATGTCCTTTCTTTCCTTTCTGAAGTATGCCTGCCAATCCTGCTTCATTTCGAGCATTAGTTTTACACTGCTCCATGAAAAGTTACCAAAAACTTAGTGGTTAAAACAACGTATGTTTATTACCTCACAGTCTCTGTCGTTCAGGAGTCCTGGCACAGCCTGACTGGATGCTCTGTTCAAGATTAACCAGGGGTACCGTCAAGGTGTTGGCTCAGCTGTGTTTTCAGTTGGTTCAGCTGGGAGTGTATTGGCTTTTAAACTCATCTGGGGTGTAGTGGAATTCACTTCTTTGTGGCTGTGTGATGGAAGGCCCTGACTTTTACTGGCTGTCAGCATTCACCTGAGACTGCCCTCCGGGCCTACAGACCATCAATGATCCCCTGCCAAGTGGGCTTTCTCAAAATAACTGTGTACTTCATCAAGCCGGCAAGGAGAAGCTCTTAAGCAAACTGGCTGGTGAGATTTATATAACCCAATGTAATCACAGGAGGGACATCCCATCACCTTTTACCTATTCTGTTAGTTAGAAACTACTCACAGGTCCCACCCACACTCCAGGAAAGGAGATTAGGCAAGGTTACAAATGCCACAAGGCAGCGATACTTGTAGTTACCTTTGGGTTTGCCTGTCAATACCCAGTTAAAGATTTCATGAACTTAGTTGTTTTTCTATGCTTAGCAAATGAAAAGATAACCAGATTTGGGTTGATTTTTTTTTTTAATTCCTGCACTCATTTAGAGGCAAATATGGCATTAGTTAAAAGCACCAACTTTGGTGCTTTTGGAATAGTTACATAGACCTGGTATCAAATACAGTTTTTTTTTTAATTTTAATTCCAGTGTAGTTAACATACAGCGTTATATTAGTTTCAGGTGTACAATATAGTGATTCAACATAGTGCTCATCATGATAAGTGTACTCTTAATCTCCTTTACCTATCACATTCCAGTTTTCATAGGTGATTTAGAGATAGTTGTCATTAATCCGGAACACTGATTTTTAGAAACTTGAATTTCACAAGTTTCTATCTAAGAAATTCCAAACATAAAACTCACATTTTAAATAATTCCTTCTCTAAAATTAGATTGGACTGGATTTACTTATTTATTTAGGTATTTGGTAGACATACAAAATAATTAAACTTATTAACAATTTTTTTCTTTTGGTTTCTTTGTTGATCCCCCTTTAGGTAAGGACTTTGTTAACATGAAGTACAAAACCATGGGAGTACTTAAATATGCAAATCAAGTGGCCGTGGAGGGGGTCATTTTTCTAACAACCGTTGTTTTGTTATGCCATGTGGGCCCCATTCAGTTTCACATAAATGGTTGGAATATAAAACGTGGTTCATGGTATGAGTTCATGTACCAGCTGAATTTATTTTTGTCAATTAACAGCTGCATATGCTGCTGAGATCCTTTGACTAATATACTACATTTAGTTCATATTACAGCATCCAATACAGATCACACCAGGCCACGGCTGTCATGCAGAGAACAATTTTATTGTAGTCATTATTGTGGTCAGGGAATATTTCCTTTTAGATTTTTATTTTTTGCATTTAACTCAGCACAGACATGTTTAGATAACTGAGTAGGTAAGTAGCTAGCTAGCTAGATACTTCTTATGGGTGATTCATGCTAGATCATTTTGGAAATTGAGCCATGCTAAAAGTGCTGTACCGATGAAATGTATTGAATAGAATTTTTATAAATCAGAGGAAGTATGTATTAGAATTGGAGAAGAAAGTCCATTCCTGATTTGGTGGTTTAGGTCTAGTCTTATTCATATTTTAACTACCTTTTTCTTTATAGTTCTTTGTCCTTTACCATTGTTATTAAAATGGGCATGAAATTCAGGAAGGAGATTTAGACTTACTTAGTTCAGAGACCCGGTACAGGGTTTCACACTTAATAATTCATCATTTTGGCTAATCATGGCATTCTTCTTAGCCTCAGAGTCTTTGTCTATAAAATGGGATTGTTAAAGTTCTGCTCTATCTTATACAGTTGTTAAAATGATTAAAATAATATAAATGATGTATTTGGCGTGTCTCACAGTTTCTATGTATGTATGTCTCAAGGTCCTCGGGGTGTAGATATGTAATTCTGGGGTTATATAAAATTTCTCTGATTTACTAGGTGTTTTATAAAAAGATGCATATAACTGGGGTGACTGGCTGGCTCAGTAGAGTGTGAGATTCTTGATCTCAAGATCATGAGCTCAAGCCTTATGTTGGGTGCAGAGTTTACTTTAAAAAAATAAATAAACATACTTATTCTCTCAATCCAAAAAATACACGTAATTGTCTAATTCTACTTCTTAATAAAGTACATTTTATGCATACTGCATAAAATTTTGTTATATTTATTCCTGAATAAAACTGGTGCCATGCAAAGTTTTACTTTGGCTTTAAGAATTTCATGGCATATGGCTGCTCTGTAAATACATGTGCTTTATAAATTGTAAGCATTTTACACATCTGAATTATTATTATAAATAAAGGAAAGACTTTCTCATCAAAATAATCTAAAGATATGTTTTACTTCTCTAATAAAAGAATATGCTTGGATGAGATTAAAGAAGGCCAAAAGTATGTGACAGAAGGATAAATATGAATATTCTAATTCAAAGTATACTTAAAGTAATTATTAGTGACAGAGAATATCTTGATAATTATATATCAGAACCTTATAAAATCAGTGTCTTTTAAGTAATATAATAACTAAATGCTTCAGCCATCACATCACAAACAACAGCTTTAGATACCACCTTACAAAATGTAGTGAGCCTTTTACTGATCATGGCAAAGTTATTGAAGGTGGCAATTTAGTGGCAATTTAAATAAACCAGTCTTATCAACAGTTATTAAGCTCTTTCTAAGACCAATGGATATATTAACCACTTTAACACTCAAGATGAAGGATTGGTTTGAGGGACAACATGATTTGCTTTTGCGTTGGAGCTCACCAAATTATTCATGCCTCATCCCAGCTATTTCACAGGGCTGCATGGCAGAAACTAGGACTCCATTGCTTTCCAAATGTGCACATTTATCCAGATGCCCTCTTCATCCAAGAAAACCTTAGATTAGTAGACATTTAAATGCCACCGTTTGACTGATGTCCACAGAGCTTCTCTGCATTTCAAAACGAATGAAGGAATCATACAAGGCCATCTGGAGCGTAAAGGAGGTCATGTATTCTTAGGTTCTAATTCCAGATTGACCATGCCTGTATCACTGGGGCTATTCTCATAGAAATAGGTTTCCTAGAAAGTAGAATTACTTGATATATGATACAATAAATAGAGGAGAGAGCATAAATATGAAATGGAGAAAATTTACAAGGTGACTATACTCTTTCAATTTTTATGCTTCTACATTATATCATTACAATTCCATTCAGCTGTTCATTCTTTTAAAGTTGGTTAAACTGCTCCATTTAAGGATTTATGTACTAGATTCCTTACAAATATGGAACATAATTATCTGTGAGTTATGTTCTGAATATGGCACCTCTGAATCATTGTCACTTGGGCCTCAGCAATAGAAGTAGGTCATATTTTTGTTTGCTTGAGCTCACTGCAACTCATGGAGGATTTTTTTAAATAAAACATGGTAAAAAATAATTCTACCGAGTAATCTTATTGAAATATAAAACTAAGTGTAACTTCCATTATCTAATTCTCTAATTGTTTCCATATGTAGTCAATTAGATCCCTCAATACTGAATACACTGTCTTTTCCAAAAGCATTTCTAGTTCATTTAAAGTAACTGCAATTATAAATGGTTCCAATGGTTGCATCTACCCTGTTCAGCAACTTAACTCTCTCTTATGTAAATTCAAAGACCCTGAAAAATGCACCAGGCCTGTGCAGGTGTAGTAGAGGAGCTCCCTCTCTGACTTAGCTGGGAGTTTCCACTGTGAGAGCAATCTGGTTGTGGCATAACTGCCAAAAACTGACCAGGCTAAAGCCATTCAGTCTTTGAAGATAGGAGCCAACTTTTACAATGAGGCTGGTTGGTAGACAAAGTGAAACAACAAGAATTAGCCAATACTGATTTACTTTCACCATCTACTAATCTGTTAGATGAGAGAAACAACTTAGCTGTATTCCCTAGGTGTTCTTAAACAAGCACGTTTCTTATTTTAGTCCCTTTTACTCTACTCATATTTCTCCCCAAGTTATCACCCTCAGCCCACAGGTCATTCATTCATTCATCAAACAAATATGTGCTGTGTATCAATTACATGCAAAATGTCTCTATTAGGCACTGGAGGAAATATAGCAATGGATAAACTGGACAAAAATTACTGCCCTCATGAAGCTTACATTGGGGAGGGGAGAGTGGAAGATAATTGAAGAGATAAGTAAAAGTGCTAGGTAGGAAAATAAAGCAGGGAGCAGTTAGGGAATCTGTGTGGGAGGCGGGCTTGCATTTTTGGCCAGGGTAGCCAGGGTATTGTCAGTTGGATGGGGGAGACCCCTGGGCCTTGAGGCCTTGGCCCAGCCATCCCTGGAATGTCATCAGAAGCTCTTAATCTCGTAGCAAGAAAAGAAGTCAATGATGGACCGGATAGTGGTTGAGTGGAGCAAGTGAAGTTTATTAATGATAGAGCATACTCTTGAGAATTGAGCACAAGCAAGTTCAAGGAAGAACTATGCCCAGGTTTGGCTCTCTAGCTTATTGACCGTTGTTAATAACTAAGGGGTGGAATATTTATTTGAGGAGGGGATTTCTTTGGGAGTAGGGTTTCTTGCCTTTTCTCCCTTACTTGGTCAGGCTCCCCAGCCTTCATTGTCTTGGGTCTGTCTGTGGCTTTGTTTTTGGAATGCTGCCAGGACAGGTCCCTACCTTTCCTGATAACAAGGCATGACTCCCCTTTTGCTGGCCTTCAGGCCTCCTGCTGAGGCCTAACTAACTGCCTGCTTTAACAAGGGAGAGTATCCTTGAGAACGGGGCATTTGAGGAGAGATCAAAAAGGGAGAGGAGGGACCATCCTTGTGGCTATTAAGAGAAAAATGTCCAGGCACGGATGCAAATGCTCTGAAGGGACAGCTTACTGTTTAGGGAATAACAGTTACCTTAGCATGTTAGAGCAAAGTGAACTAGTATGAAGTGAATAAGTGATGAAATCAGAGAGGCCAGGGGAGTGAGGCCAATCACAGTGCTCCTTGGAGGGCCTTATAAGGACTTCAGCTTTTACTCAGAAATGGGAATTCAGTGGACAGTCATGAGACACTTGACTTAGATTTTGACAAGATCCCTCTGGTGTCTGTTTTGAGAAGAGAATGAGGAGATATTAAAGACCGAAATAGAGATCATGATTTCAAGTGAGAGATGGGTGGTAGTAGTGGAGGTAGAAAGAATTGGCTCGATTCTGGAAATATTTTGGCGGAGCCAACAGTATTTGCTGACAGATGAGATGTGAGTGTGAAAGAAAAGAAAAAGATAAAGGAGACTTGAGATTTTGGTCTGAGCCTCTGAGAAAATAAAACTAAAAACTGTAAGAGAGACCAATTTTGGGGAAAGTCTCAGAAGTCCAGTTTTTAACATGAGATGTCCGTTAGATAGCCAAGGGAATAGAATTACGAGCTAGTTGGGTATATGTCTTGAAGCTCAAGGGAGTAATCTAGACAAGATATATGAGATCTGGAGACATGAACCTGAACATGGTATGTAATGTGCTGAACTGAGATCACCCGAGGAGTGAGTGTAAGACAATGAAAGTAGCCTGTGGATGGTTCTCCCTGGTTCACTTTGTTGTCTTTTTGTTTCTTCAATTACTTATGTCTTTTAATTTGATTCTTTTTTGGGGGTGTTGAGAGAGTGGTACAAGCACGTTTTTTATTACTTATTTTTAGGCTGATTTACTTCTAAAATGTCACTTGAAACTTAACTGTAGCTAATATATTTCACTGATTTTTTGGGGTGAGTTTTTTACACACGTTTAATTCCCAACATATGCAAAAAGACAATACACATTTTAACACCCTAGTAAAAATTCCCATGATGCATATGTTTATCATATCTTATGGCAAGTCAGTTTTCATCATTTCAAAAGTAACAAAGGAAAGATTCCCGATTCAAAGTTTGACACTTTGTGTCCTCAGCATCTAATATACTGTCTCATATATAGAATGTGTTTAATATATGTTGATTGAATGAGTAGATGTGCATGTTAATTTATTGGGCATGCGAGAAATCTGAAGAAGGAATTTTATGGATCAAATTGAAGAAATAATATTCTAATTATTTTTAATAAGATTTTTAAAGTTATTTTTAATTTTGAAAGTTATAGAATTATAGAAAGGCAGTTAATACAGAAATGTAAAAGGAAATAAAAATAACTGGATTAAAGGACATTAAAAAACACTGTTGTAATAAATATTAATAAATAAATAAATAAATAAATAAATAAATAAATAAATAAATACACTATGTGTGGCACTCAAAATCCCTTTATTGGCAAGTGATGTAGGGTGGCAGGGTAATAGGTACCTGAGTTTCAGGGTTTGAATACTGGAGTTCTTACAAGGGGCTTCCTATCCCTGGAGGCCTTGGTTAGTTAAAAAAAAAAAAAAAAAAAAAAGTGTAGGCTTCCTTGGTGTGGATTTGGGATTTGCCACATGCCTAGCCCAGGCAGCAGACATGTTTTCTAAGCCACTCTGCTTCAGGGAACCAAGTAAGCAGGCAAAGCTGTCAATGACTGTCTCTAAGAACCTCCCATTGGAATTACTTTTCTTGCTTTGCACCACCCATGGATACCTCACATAAGAATCTTGAACTTCTGTCTTTCTTGCTTCTTGTACTGAAGAGTTTATCTGACAAGACTGTATACACACTGCTTAAGTTCTAGATGGTTAGACTTTGTTCCTATTAAAATGGAAGAATTTTTAGAACAGATTTAAGAGGCTAGTGAACAGAGGCAGAGGGGTGTGAAATATTTCAGAATAATCTGTGAGAAATGTAAAGGAAATTCAGTAATAAAAAAAATAGAAATTGGCAGCTAAATAGTAGGCTTAATGAATTTTGGCCATATGAAGAGAAATGAAGTGGCTTGCTACAGAATTCAATAAGTATTACTTTACTGAATAAATTAATCTCCTGTCACAGCTTAAAACACACACACATACACACTCTTCTACTGGAGTTTTGCATGAATAGAATAGCCAAACACACACACACTCTTCTACTGGAGTTTTGCATGAATAGAATAGCCAAACTATAAAAGGTTTTAATATAGTTGCATGAATAGAATAGCCAAACACACACACACTCTTCTACTGGAGTTTTGCATGAATAGAATAGCCAAACTATAAAAGGTTTAATATAGTTTTATTGAGAAGATAAAAAAAAAAGACACTCATCTTTTTTTTTTAAGACACTCATCTTTAAGTCTCATTTAGCCTCATAATTTTATGTATTACTTTATCTTTTTTATTTATTAGCATGTCTTGAGTAACTTTCTAGGAGCAGATGTTGATTTGTCAGGATTTTTGTAAAATCTCAAAATAATTTGCAAACTTGATTTTCATTTACATTTATTACAAAGTTTGAATGTTCCATATTTGTTTTTAAAGTGCAATTTTCTAACAAATAGATTGTTATAAAAGAAATGATAGTTGTAAGTACAGAGAATAACATTTATTTTTCTGCATGATTCCTTTAGAAATTTACCGGATTTTAATATGTTAATTATCTCAGAACTCTGCCCAACCACACATATAATAATGAAAATATTGCAAATGCTGTTAATAACTATCCAAACCATTATGAATCAATTACTCCAGCTCCAAGATCTGACACCCAGTGGGTGTTCAATAAACATTTGTTGAATTTAAATGAGTTGATTCAAGAAACTTGAATTGAGCCTCCTGTGGTTATTCATTTCTCTTCACTATCTGCATTTTATAAAGAAAGCAATAAATTCACTTAGAAAAGTCAATGTCATTGAATTCACAAATTCTAGCTCAGCCAGCCATGATTAGAGAAGATGATACTTGCTTGTCTTATTGAAATCATACATAAACCCCTTAGAAAGGGATTCTGATGTATGTGAAGTATTTCATCTGGAATTGCCAAGTACTATGATTTTTCCATCCTTTCTCTATCTTCTTTCTATCTGCTCTGTATGTGAATAATGAAAATACTAACATTGTAAACTTCCTAAAAATATTCAAATCAAATATAGTAGTCAGAGGTCTACAGTTGGAAGTAAAGGCCAACATAGGGGAAAAAAAACATCAAATGATTTTAGAGCTATATCAATCCTTGGATAAAATTATTACTTTTTTTTCTTTGAGTTGCTTCTGGCATATTACTGTCTAGCACTGACTGGGGAGAAAAGGAATGCAACTAGTCTTTCTTTCATTACTAGGTTCTTCTAAGTTTTAGTAACACTTTTGTTTTAGATATCAACTGATACAGCTAGCCATCTTTTTTTTTTAAACTATTTTTTTTTGAGATTTTATTTATTCCTGAGAGACACAAAGAGAGAGGCAGAGACACAGAGAGACGGAAAAGCAGGCTCCATGCAGGGAGCCTGATGTGGAACTCCATCCCTGGACCCCAAGATCATGCCCTGAGCCGTAGGCAGATGCTCCACTGCTGAGCCACCCAGGCGACCCGCTAGCCATCTTTTACACATAGGCTTCCACTCCAAGTCTATACCTGGGACACAGTAGATAGTCCATAAATATTTCTTGGACCAATAAATGAAAGAGTAACAGCATTGATATGTTTTTTGAGTAAAAAATAAGTTAGAAAACCTTAGGAAAATTACTCTTTCTAACTTGACCAATGTTATTTTCACACTTCAAAATACAAGAAATGCCCAGATTGTTTTCACAACAAGAAAAGTGGATCTAAGATAGCAGCTCAGATTTAAACAACAAGAACAAAATGTCTCCATTTTTTTGCAATAGTTTTGCCCTACTAGGGCCAGCAGAATAGAACTTAAGGACTTATTCAGAAATAGTAGCTCAAAAAGTTTTCATTTACCTGCTCTTGTCAATGAATGATGTGATCTATGAATATAGGTATTTATATGTACTGCTTTATATGGCTAAGTGTGCTGTTATTGTAATCAGAAACTATATAATATACGTCTTCCATCTGTACTTCTTATACTATTCAAAAATATATAAATCAAATGCATTGATTATTGAACAGTTAGAAAATGTAAGAAAATAATGTATCAACTTAAATTTCACTAGAAATAACATAAAATTTTTATAACATATTCTTCATGTTTAAAAATGTATATATTTAAAAACTTCTTAGAAAATGGGACTATTTTATGTGAATTAGTCTTTTGTTGTATTGGATAATATGGTATAAATATCGTTTCATGTAATTATATCAATCCACCATATTATTTTTTAATTCATCAGATTATTTTTAATGGCTGTTATAGACCATTATATGCATGTAAGAGATTTATCCCTGAATTTTATACTCTTAGAATTAATTTTTTGCTACAATTAGCAAATTTGTAGCAAAGAATACTGCACATATAGTTATGATTTTTTTTATTTATTATGGGCTATACATATAGGATTACTTCCCTTGTTGATTCATATTGCGAAGTCTCTTTCCAATATGGCAAGATGATTCAGTTTGGATTTCTACATATAATCTGGTATGTTTATTTCTCAAAATCATGCAAACAGCAAACAGCATCATTTAATTCTTTGACTAAATAATAAAGAAAGCAATCTCCTTATTAGCTGCCAATTCATTCTCTTTCTTAATTCTCACAGAACTCTATGAGGTAAGAACTAATACTATTTTCCTTTTATAAATAAAGATACTGAGATTCAGAATGCATTAAGGATCTAACCATAGGTTTCAAAGCTAGAATCCAAATCCTTTTTATCCATGAGTGGGTACTCCAACACTATCTCATTCAACCTTTCCTACTGAGAAAAGGAACATTTTAAAATTCCATGTCCTGACAACTGGCATTACATAAAATCTATTCCCTACTTGTATTTTCTGCTCACTATTTTTTTCTTGGGATCACGATTTTCTTCATTACTGATTTGCAAGAAATCTTTAAATATAAGGCAACAACTTTGCTACAATACATTTTTGCTTTGCATTTGGATCTTATTCAACTCTGTGCAATAGCTCAATATAGCCACAAGATTCTGAAAAGTTTGCATAGGTTGGAAATCATTAGATTTCCAAAATTTGTGACTTCCAAATAAGTAAAATGCTGCTTAAGTGGACAGGATTAATCCTTTCAGGAATAATAAAGTTCCTTACTGGCCTCCCAAGTCTTTTCAGATAAAGAAAAGTTACTCTTTATCTAAAGTGCTTTTTAACACACACACACACGCGCACACACACACACACACACACACACAGTAAGAGTAACATTTTATTTTGAAAAAGTAATTTCAAGGCATTCATTTTTAGATCCAGGAATAATGATCTTTAAACACTGTTACATGAAACTGAAAAATAGATAATTGGTATATATTTTGAATAAGCAAAGAGATCTGCATCATTACCTGGTTAGAAGTTGCTTTAATGAAATGGTCCAAATGAAGGGAAAATGAAGAATTTTAAAGGTCATAAAAACATCTTAGCCTTTTCATGAGCTCTTGAAAGCAATTTCTAAGTAGAAATAAATTTTTCCGTTATTGAGTACTACCTTAAATTTATTGAAAAGCTTCTTGAAGTTGTTCACCAGGAGTTCTATAAAATGTGTCTTTAAACCCATTTTTCCTTCTTTTCTCTCATCAAAAAGCAGCTTGAGGATACTTGCCCGGTTGGTTGTCACTTTGAGAGGGTCTTTTAGTAAACGTGTTCTGAGCAGGAACTCTTTGGATCTGTAAGAGACAGCTGGCTCTTATTAACAAACTTTACATTACAAATAGAGGCATGCATATCACACGTGGGGGCTTTTGCAACTCTTTGCCTTGCAATTCCAGGCAGGTGTTCTTCCCACAGAGGCCAATGCTCAGGCACTCTTATTTTAACTATAGATGAGTTAGAGGGAACATATGCTTGCCTTGGAGAGCAATGAGTAGAGTAGAAGCATAGTTACCCAACTCCAACGACAAATGTGGAACAATGGTCCCCTAGAGCAGAGGTAAACTCAGGATCAAACATTCTTGGAAAAACAAACAAACAAACAAACAAACAAACCCAAGACCAGATAGCTAATAAATGGGTGTTATGCTAAATGTTGGCAAATTGAACTCCAATAAAAAAATAAAAAATAAAAAAATAAAAATAAAAATAAATTTTATGAAAAATTGCATACTCTCATTTATAATAAAAGAAACACAACTTGTTTTGTGTTTTGTAAAGATTATTGGTAAGGACATGTGTGAAGAAATATACACTTTGATAAAAATTTCATATATATATGAATTTATACATACATTTATATGTGTATATAGATGAAATTTATATGTAAAATATGTAAAGTAAATTTATAAATTTATATTGTATAATAAATAAATATAATATGCTTAAATATAAAATGTTATGCATTACATATGAATTTCACATATACATACATATATACACATACATGAGACATATGCACAAGATACATACAATGTTTACATTATATACATAGGGTATGTGTGTATATAAAATCTATTTGCAAGAATATACACACATATGTATAACATATCTACATATATGAAATTTATTTTTGAAGTATAGATTTCTCTATACATACTGTTACCAATAATCTTTCAAAAAACAAAAACTACTTCTATTTATTATGTAGATACATGTATATATATATAAATATATATACATGCATACATATGTTCCTCTTTTTCTCTCTCTCTCATCTAGAGCCCAGCTAGTCTATTTATCCTAGGAAATTATCCCATGGAAATAATTGGATAACAATACAAAAATATGTGTATAAGAATTAAAACTATAATAGAAGTAGCTTAAATGTTAACCACATGGAATTAATTAAATGAACCACGGTACAGCTATACTTTGACCTACTAGGCAACTGTCAAAGAGGATAAATTCTCCGTTATTCTGCTCCTAGTGATGTAACATTGGACAATTTCTTAATTTCTTTGCACTTCATTTTTCTCAACTGTAAATGAGGATAATTATTGTATCTAACACACTGGTTGTTATAAAGATAAAATGAGTTATGTCAAGTACTGAGAAAGATGTCTGGCATATAGCTATTTTAAATGCTGCATTTTATTATCCTTGGTAGATTATGAAATATAGCTGCATTGCCTAGCTAGCTACATGAATATATCAGATTAGAGGATAATATGTATTATATATATTTATAATTATATGAACATTTAATAAATGTTTTATACACACATATATACATACATATCTCCAATTTGTGGGTACAAAAGCAAGTCTGAATGGATAGTTACTGACTATTAAACAGTGATATTCTCTAGGGTGATTTAAGGGGCAGCTTCATGTTTTCCTTTATACATTTCTTCAGTTTAGACATTTCTGTTTATGATATATTTAATAATATACATACATTACTTTTATAAACTAGAACAGGAAGGTAACATTGATTGTAGAAACAATCTGAAGAGCAAAAACATCTTCCAAACAAGGGACAGAAATTTAATTACATATGCAAAATAGGTTCAATACTTACTAGTAATTTAACAGAAAATATTTGTGAAGTATTTTTACGCACATTCATTACTGCAGCTGCATATATTTATTGCGCAATGGTTATGGCATTTATGTTCTATTTTTGCATAATATTCCATTATTTACATTTGTTTTCCTTGCTTGATTATAAGATATTTAATTAATATGAGAGAACTTACTTTTTAATTATGCCAACATTTCATTATTTAAATAACAACTGTGATTATGAGTTGACTACATTGATAACATTCATTCCTGGATTCTAACCTTTCCTAAATCTTTTTGTTGGAATAACTTTAGCATTATAGGCTCCTGGGGAAACTAAATATATTTATCACCTCTGACTCTTGCACTATTCTGGTAATCTATAAAGTTTGTTTTACTGAGGATGTAAGAATAAAATGGGGACTTGGGGAGAAATTGTAAAAGAATATTCCAGATATTTCAGACAGAAATGAATGACAGAGTTGATCAAGGCTCCAAGGAGCAGGAATTAGCTATCAGTGATCATGAAAAACAAAAAGACATTTCATTATCACATTAGAACAACTAATCATCTAATTATGCTGTGAAAGGAAGTCCACTCAGTCATAAGCTATATACTCACAATATTGTTTCCTGATAGCATCTGAAAGTTTGCCAGACTGACCCAGTTCTGCATCTTTATAATTGGCCACTTAAAAGGCATTTTTATTCTCAAATATTTTCTGATGTTCCTGATATCTTATTGTTAATTTGTAAAAAAAAAATTTTGTAGTCAGAAATACTATTCTCTATTCTTTTGATCTTTTGAAATTTATTGAGACTCATTTTATGCCCCCACCATATTGTCCTTCCCAGCAAATATTCCTTGTATGCTCACAAAAAGAAGTGTGTATTGATAGCTGTTGGGTACAGTTCTATAAATACCAATCAGGCTAACTAAATTGATGTGATTGTCCAAATCTTCTATAATGATCCTGATATTTTGTCCCTTCAGTTCCTGAGAAAACATTCTTGAAATGTTTAACTATATGTGAATTCTATTTGTTCTGTTAGTATTTAAGTTGTTCTTCATGTACCTAAAAGCTTTGTTTTTATATACTTAAAATTTAAAACTGTTAAGTGGTCTAAATGAATTCCATTATGAGATATCTTATCTCTAGTAAAGACCATTCCCTTGAAATTTACTCCAATGCAAGACCCATCCATGCTTAGTGTTTGCATATATATCCTTCCATGCTTTTATTTTCAGCATCTTTGTTAATATTTAAACCGTGTTTCTTGGAAATAGCATATAATCAAATCCTCTTTTTAAAAATCTAGTTTAAAAATCCCTGCCTTTTATTAGTCCATTTTGATGAAATACATTGTAATTGAGTTTGTCTATCATCTTCATATTCGTTCCTATTTAGGTCATTAACAATGTTAAAATAGTACAATATAATTCCATGTTCTTACTGTAATTATCTTCTATTGTGTTAAAAGCATATTGCTTTAATAAGTTATTCTTTTTTTTAAGATTTTATTTATTTATTCATGAGAGACAGAGAGAGAGAGAGAGAGAGAGAAGTAGAGACACAGGCAGAGAGAGAAGCAGGCTCCATGCAGGGAACCCGATGTGGGACTCGATCCCGGGTCTCCAGGATAACGCCCTGGGTGGAAGGCAGTGCTAAACTGCTGAGCCACCTGGACTGCCCAATAAGTTATTCTTTTTAAAACATTTACAGATAAATTTGTGTGTGTATATATAAGGTAAAAAGATATTTTATATCTACCCATATTTTTATCCTATCTGGTCCCCTTATTGGTTTCTGCATATCTGACTTCCATATGATATCAGTTCCTGGAGAACATCATTAGCATTCCATCCAATACAGATCTACTAGTGATGGATTTGCCTAGTTTCTACCTTTCTGAAAGTGTCTTTCTTTTGCCTTTATTTTTGAAGAATAATTTCCCTCAACATGAAATTCCACTTGGCCATTCTTTTTTGTATTTTCTTTCAACACTTTAAAGATGTCATTCAATTGTATTTGGTCCTCATTGTTTTTGATAAATTAGTTACCAAAATATCTCCATGTAATAGTTGTTTTTTTCTTTAGCTTTTCTTTATATTTGGTTTTCATCAGTTTAACTATGATGAGATCAGTGGTAGTTTTCTTTGCAGTTACATTGTTTGGGGGTTGTTGAACTTTTTAGTCTATGGGTTGACATGGTTTATCAGTCAGGAAAAAAATCTCAGCCATAGTGTCTTCAAATAGTTCTTCTGGACCATTTTCTCTTTTCTTTTGAGACCTCAATTATACATAAATTACACCCTTTGATATTGTTTCACAGATCTCAGGTGTTCTCTGCCTTTTTACTCCTCTTTGGATTACACGTTGAATACTTTCTATTAATAGATCTTCAACTGATATTTCTGCTGTCTGGTCTTCTGCTAATCTCACAGGAAAAAAACCTGATAATGTATTTTTCATTTTTGCCATTTTTATAGTGTCTACCTCTCTGCTAAAATTCCTTGTCTATACATGTATATTGTCCGCATCTTTGAGTAGGAGCATTTCCCCTAGTTATTTTAAAGTCTATGATAATTCCAGCACTGAAGCCAATTTTAGCTCTATTTCCTTTGATTATTTTCTCCCTACATTAAAGTTCATATTGTTTCTTTTGTTGTGTCTTTTATTATTATCGTTGTTATTGTTGCTTTTTATGGCAGACTTTATACATAACAGACCAAAGTAAATAATATTTATCTCTGTAAAAAGGCTGATTTAGCACACAAGTGCTCACAACTCGTGGAATTTTAGTTCATTTTAGTTTCTTTGCATATTCAATTCTCCGATTTTTTATAAACTCCATTTTGTTGCTTACACAGGTTGTTCTAGTAGTTTGGGTCGAGTGCTACTCACTTGTAGCTTTCTACATAGTAACTCCAGTTTGTGATTAAAAATTAGCACCTCTAATTTGATCTCATGGTCTGGTACTATGAAATTTTCAGCCAACCTCAGAAAATTATAAGGAAAAAATCAAACATGAAAATCTATTTCTTATCTCCTCCTTTGTTTCATACCATGTTCTTCTTTTTTTAAAAAGAATTTTTATTTATTTATTCATGAAAGACCGAGAGAGAGAGAGAGAGAGAGAGAGAGAGAGAGAGAGACACAGGCAGAGGGAGAAGCAGGCTCCATGCAGGGAGCCGGATGTGGGACTTGATCCCCGGTCTTCAGGATCACACCCTGGGCTGAAGGCGGCGCTCAACCGTTGAGCCACCCGGGCTGCCCATATACCATGTTCTTCTTTCAGACTCAGTGTTTGCTTTGAAATTCCAATTTGTTTCTTTAGTACTTTCCTCGTGCTGATATCCTCATTTGATTTGAATGTACCATTTCTCTCTTTAGGCCAGTTTTACTTTTTATAGGGACATGTGACTTTTCCTGATCTTAAATCTTGGTCTATGGTAATTCTCTCCTCTTTTTAAACCCTTCCCATTTTTTGGCAACTTCACGCAATTAGATACTCATCACAGTTTCTACTGATGATTTTTTGTAAATTATGTTTCAAATAATGTATGGCCCCATAGATCTGTCACATAAGTATGTTGCTATGATTAATCAATAAATACTTTATCAATTGTTTTTACTTGATTGAATTTCCTCAAATCTATTTACTGAGAATAACATAAAACTCTAGGGAGTTTTTATAAATCTGGTCATTATATTTTTATATTACTCTTATTTTTATAAACATGTTACATATATTAACACTGGTTATTTGATAACTTATAGATTAAGAATATTTTATTCTCAGTATTATTGAGATGATTCAATATTTGATGCAACACTTAGATATAGACATTCAATTCAATCATTACATATATTTTAAGTGTGGAATTATCAAAATGAATACAAAGATGAAGTCTTCTCATTAAAGCTAAAATGTAGCTATGCCGAAAAATTCCCTCACTTTTTTTTGTTGTTGTTGAAAATTTTATTAACATTTAGTTTAAAAAGCTTTACACCCGTGCCAAGCCAATTCATAGAAGGTTCTCAAATAAGTTACCCATTATAGTTTGGTCCTTTGTTTAGAAGTCGTGGGGCCTTGGTATTTTTTTGTTAAGCAGTTTAAGAATTCATTATCTTGGTCCAGGGCTGGTAATATTGCACCACTTTCTTCTCCCTCACAAAAATGGTTCTCGATAATGTTCAAAGCAGTCAGGGCAACCTGAGGATTCTCATGAAGTTGCAAAGCCTCAATTTTATCAATGCCACCAATTTCTTCTATCAGAAGACACAGATTTTCCTTCTTTGAAAGCTTCTCTGCTGCCTGGAGGATAAAAGAGATAACATCAGGGATGATGATAACAATTTTGGTGTCTTGGATGGTAAGCAGATTCACCGGGGGCTCCAGGACTCCAGAGTGGACAAGGTGGATCAACTGGTCTATGGTGCCTCCAGTTCTGAAGTTAGCCACGGTCCAAACAGCCTCTTTCTGGACTTTAAATTCTCCATTTTTTAGCAGAGCCACCAAGGGAGGCAGCATGCCGCAAGCGATCAGCCACTGGATGTGTTCACAGGGCCCTGCAGCCACATTGCTCAAGGCCCAAGCTGCCTCCTTCTGGATATAAAGTCCATATTCTAAAATATAGTAACAAGAATTGGAGATTAAATTGCACAAAATCAATAGTGGTGCCTAAATATGTGATGTACTTATACATATTTTGGAATGATATAAAAAAGGGGGGTTGGATTAGGAGAGAAATACCATATTCAATAAAATACTGCTTAGCTAATTTTTAATCTAATTAAATACTGAAATTTAAATATTCAGTTCTCCCATACAGCCCATTATTACTCATTTTCAGGGAGCAAATGGTCCAGAAATATTTAAGATATGAAAAATATGTGATAAAAATGTGAAATCTGTCTGAATTCTACATGTCTGAGCCTCACTGATTCTGTTCAATGAGTATTTGAATGTGTGTATGTGTATGTTTTTTTTTCTTTTTTTTATGTGTATGTTTTAATCACAATGTAGTTCTGAGTCAATCAGAGTAGATGTCTAATTTGTCACTATAGTATTTTTTAGTTTTCAGAAGAGGAGAGAAAAATCCCATCCCCTTACAGCACATGGAATATGTTGAGATGAACAGCTCCTTAATGAAGAGTAGAATGAGAATTATGATAGGCTATTATCTAGGGAAATGTCCTAGCAAGGAAAACAGGAATTGTGGAAACATCTGGGTTGGATTTTCATCCTAGGCAACCAAACGTTGTACTCAAGAGAAGCAAACCTTCCCAAAGAAAACACACTGAATCTGTCTGCTTTTATTAATGTGCCTCACTGGTGAATCTCCAGTGGTGATGGATCACCCTCATTTAAGGAATGATGTGCTGGAAAAATGCATTATTTTCAAGAGTAACAGAGTGGATTAATGCAAGTGTGTACTGAAAAAAAAACTCAAAACTCTCTTATGATATATGCTGATTTTCGGGTGTTCCCCATTTGCACGGCTATTTAAGCAAGCACTCTAAATGGAAATGCATTTGACATTTTTGTAACTGAATGTGATCGAACAACATTAGAATTTAGCTGATTTCTCAGAAAATTATTAAACCAATTTCTTCCTCATTTCCAATACTTGCATGGAGAAAAGGAGGAATAAAAGACCTTTAGTAAAAATTGACACTCAGATAGAAAGCTGCCTGGGAACAACGTAAGGAGGTTGATATCTTTTTTTTTCTTTCCTTTCTCTCCCTTCCTTCTTCTGTCACAATAGTCCCAGGCTGCATACATCATCAGAGGAGAATTTGGATCACCTGTTTCCAGGCCTTGGTAAAGCAATTCAGGATAAATGTTCCATAAGGTACCTTGAGACTGAGTTATGCTTTCCATTAATGTTTATGTGACAAGGACTTGTTAATACAGAAATATTCTTAAATGCTCTATAATAAATGATTTTGGCCTTGTGGTGCCTGATGGTAGACAACTGAGCTTTAAATTCTGCCAAGGAGGTAAGAGATATCACAGTAAGATGACGATGTCTGCTGTACAAGATCACCAGGCACCGGTGGTTATTATATTAGCTGGTACAAGTTAGGGTAGCCTATGAACCAGGCTGATGACAGGAAACATAATTGTTAGGCTATTTGTAGCTTATATCTGCAAGAAGATTCCTGTTGTTTTATTGAAAACCACTTTAGTTATCTATTGCTGCATAATAAATTACCACAAACTTAGCCACTTAAAGTAATACATAATTATTACCTAACAGTTTTCAAGGTCAGGAATCAGGGCCTGGCTTAGCTGGGGCCTCTGCTTTAGGGTCTCAAAAGGCTGCAACCAAGTATCCACCAGGGATGGGGTCTCATCTGACACTTTACTAGGGAAGGCTCTACTCCCAAACTCACATTGTTGTTGGCAGGACCCAGTTCCTTGCTCTGGATGTTGGCTGAGGTCTCCCTCTGTTCTTGCCATGTTCATATGGCAGTTTGTTGCATCAAAGCCAGCAAGAGACAGAGCTAAAATGAGACTCTTCTGGCAGACAGAAACTACGATCCTACATATCCTAATGATAGAAGTGATATCCATCACCTTTGCCAGATTCTGTTGGCAAGAAGCAAGTCACAGGTCCTGTTCACACTCAAAAGGGAATGACTACACACAGGCATGAATACCAGGAGTCAGGGATCACTGAGGGCACATCCCATTCACCAGGTATTTCTCTACTTTTGAATCCAGTTACATCTAAATAACTTTATACTCCTGCAAAATTCTGTACAAACATTTCTGGGAAGGAGAATTTGTAGACTTAAGGAGTTCTAAGTGATGTATTATGAAGTCAGTCTAGAAGTTAGAGAACATATATTATCTGATCCTTCTCCACTCTTTGCTAACTTCATAGCATAGGATCATGTCTAGCCTTCCACGCCTCCATTTCCCACATGTGAAATAGGAACAGTGTACTTATCCTGCCTATCTCATGAACATATTCTTATAATTAACTGACATTTTTAAAAAAGTGCTTTGAACAAATCAGTTGCTTAAAACCATAAGATTTATGTGCAGGTGGCCTAGCTTTCCTCAAATTTCATTAGTCTGAGATCCCATATATAATAATGACTTGACATGTTTTGATTCCATAATTTATAACAAGTGATTTCAAGTTCACTGTACCTCCTTGGAAATCCAGCCTCCCTGTCCTGAGTGGTTTTGTGAACTTTTAAAGAATATCTCACATTCCTATAAATACTCTCTAGTCAGCAGCCAGATGCCATCCACAATTTCCTACTTTTTTTCCTTCCCTGGGCTGCCTGTGTAGGCTCCTGAGAATCTGCCAAGGCCATTGTCTTCTCTGGGAACAGTGCCCTCGAGCTTCAGAGGTGGTAGATCTATGAATTGAGGGTTTCAATAGGACCATATAGTACATCTTCCTCCTTCACCTCAAGTTTAGAGCCAGTGGAAAAGCAGACACAGGAGCTTGATAAATACAGACTAAAATATTAGCTTTATTACCGGTGGAGGTGAATTAGAAAACACACCATGGGATTTGACTACATGGATCACCTACTAGCTATTGCCTGAGTTCTGATCTTGGAAAACTCTTTTTAGGAACACAGGATATGCAGTTTGTTGACACAGATAAGCTGCAAGAGGAAATCTCATATCCACTGAGCCCTGATAATAGGACAAATAGCAAGGCCCCCAAGGCATGAGCTGCTTGCTCACCCACTGAAGAACAGGAAACAGTAGGCACCAGATTTCCACATCTCACCAATCATGGCAGCCAATCCTTCTTCCATGGAGAGGAGGGACTAAGGAAAGGACAGAGGCTGGAGGAAGAAATTCACATAAACACGAGAAAAATGAAATAGGATACCCCCTACCATTGTGTACCGCATTAAGGGAAAGTTGGAGACCAGTGGGTCTCTCACTGAGAAAGGTTTCTCTGAGATGAAAGGTATTGAGCAGAGCTCATTTTGTTCTGGTGAAGAATCTGAAAAAGAGTGGATCAGCGAGGGTGTAGCTCTGCTATCCATATGTAATAAAAATGAAACATTACTGGTATACTGTGATGTTTACTCCCTGTGAAATGGACTGGGCCACAGGATGGAAGCTGATAAAACTAAACCAAATGCAACCACAATACGGTAACGGCATCAAGTCCTCACTAACAGTTATATTTCTGTCAATTCTTGCAAGGTCACATGCTTTGATTAGTTGAAAGTCAGTGATCACAGATAATTGAAAACTTGAAAATAATAATACTTGGCATAGTGCTATTTACTGAGACTGATTTTCTTTTTTTATTATCTTTGTAAATAGCTCACTGTGCCTCCCAAATAGTTTTAGAAAATCACAAGAAGGCTAAAGAAGAATAAGCACCAAAGAAAAGTGAGATGGTCTGCAAACTATTTTCAGAATACCAGGTCTGATTCAGACAATGAAAATGAAATAGTAAGTGAATTTGGTTTTTAAACAATATTAAAGAAAAAAATCAATTTCTCCTTGACTTAATGTGCACTGAATACAAAAATATTTCCTACCTATTTGAAGATGTAACACATAAAGCCAACCAGTCCAAGGAATTCTTATGTCCCCCTCTGGTTTACTGTGACTTACCAAGATCTTTGGAAAGTCAAGTTTTTGTTGTTATTTATGGGGCACTCCCCTTGGTCACATATCCATTGGGAAAATCTTAACGACAGACTCTCTTGGCTCTTGCCCCCTTCAAAAAGTATGAGTGAGTTAGAGTCTCTAAGCCTGAGTATTTCCCAGGATATTTTTACTGTCTCATAAAATTAGGCTTCTCTACTCTTCACGTTTCCCAGTTATGTCCCAGAGTACCAGCAGCTTAAGTTCAAGTCAGGACTTCTTTTACTCCCACCACTCTTCTCCACTTCTCATCAATAATATCTTAGAAACACATTGGTGGAAACTGAAATTACGTGACAGGAATAAATTATGCTCACTCAACACTTTTTCTATATTTGCTGTTGAGAGAGAAGTCAACTTCTGTCATTTTGATGAGGTCATTTAATCCCTATAGGTAAAAAGTTGGGATTACCAGATGCTAAGAATTTGTCGTAAATTGGCTGATTTTCTTCTTGCAATGCCCAGCCACCCCTGTGTTTGTTAGGTAGTTACACAATCACAAGAGTTCCACAGAGCTGAAGGGGAATTGGATAGAACATTTTCCTCTGGAGCAGGGTGAGCTCACATTTGAGTTTTAAAATGCATTATATTGCAGGTGTTGACCCAATCCTGGCTAATGCAGAGGAAAGTGCACCCCCATGACAGGAAAGGGAGCTAAAAATGTTTCCTGCTGTGCTTATAGCTCTGTCATCACTGTCCATTATTCTTTGTAGATGGTTTTATTGGCTGCTTTGGTCCATAACTCTTCCGCTAAGCAGTTCTTATCTCAAAAACAACTCAATCATCCACCTGTCCATCACTCATCATGAGTCCCGTTGTGTCACTAGATGGAAAATTGCTGAATAAAATATCTCACTTTTAATATAGAGCCAAAGCGAGACAATAAAGACTGCACTTTGAGTTTTCTCCAAAACTAATAGTGCTTATTCTAACCAGTGTCTACAACAGATGTTGCAGCAGCTAAGGATATTTATACCAATAGGATAATTCTTTGGAGTGTAGTCCTAATTTGCACCTTTCTTCTCCTAATGCTGGGGACAGTCAGGACAGGGGAAATTCATACATAGGGTAAACAAGATGGTTTGGCTTGGGATTTCAGAGTTTTCACTTGTTTCTGATCTCCTAAAACAATATCTTCAAAATGTTATATGGGTCAGGATAGCATGAGGGACTGGACCAAGGATCATTTTTATAAAGTCACTAATGCTGTGTCTTTTCGATCAGATAAATGGAAATTGGACATTTAGAGGAGATTGCTGAGAAAGTAGATTACCAATAATGCTAGCAAGCTTTATTTCTAAAACACAAGCAAAAGAAAAAAAAACATTCTTCTTAGTTTTAGTCTAGATTACAAGTTCCATAATTATATTTATGTATTATATACTCTCTTTTGGCAAAGCCCAATTTTTTGAAAAGGACTCAAATGAAGACTGCAGTCATCAGAGTTTTAGAACTTGTGACAATAGTCAAGATCTCCACACTTACCCTCAAGTAGTTCTTAACTTTTTTAGTCACTGCTTTCCTATTTCAATGGTAGTCATAGAAACTTGCTGAATATGCTGGACAATGCAATCAGAGCACAACTCTGATTAGTCACAAGCTCTGTGAGATTATTTATTTATTTGTTCCAAATAGAGTTAATACCTCAATTGAAATAGATTTTCAAGTTCTGGGCCACTATAAATCTTATAACTGCTCATCTTTCTTTTGTTGTCATTAGGTGCTTGAGAGCCCATATTTAATATGTGAAAAATCTTTACAATGAGTGTTTTTTAGATTCACCTTGATATGGCTCTACTGTGTTCGACCTTGTGTTTGCCCCACTTTTACAGAGTGTATATATTCACACAAAAATGAATATACACAGATGTGCACACATGCACATTATATTTTGTATATTTTGCATGTAAGAAGTGTGTTTTGAGTTTGAACTGGACAACAGTTAGCGAATTAACTAAAGACCGTTAGGCATACTGACAGGTTTTAACTCAGATCTTTCCATTTGGATCAAGTATGTGCTACTGCCATTGTTTGAAATCTCCTGATAGGTGGTGCTGGTGGTTTATTTTAGCATGCTAAAAATGGGTCAGATATTTCTTTCTTTCTTTCTTTTTGCCCCCCAGATCTCATGGGTTTTGTTTTGTTTAATAGATTCTTTCAAAAAGGTGGGATTGAAGCCTTTTGTTAAGTTCAAGCCCAGTAATCACAAACAATGTAGAAGGTAATGGTGTGTGATAGACAGAGTTTGCTCTTCTAAGGATTTCAGTTGCACTTCAGTTTTTACATTCAGCAAATGAGAGTGCCTTTAAAATCTCTCATCTGTATATAAAAGTGAGTAAAAAAAATGGAAAAGAATAGAAGCTATAGCCGCAGAATTTATGATGGAAAACTAGAGAACAACAGGGCATTATGGGTCCACGGAAAAAAGAGAAATATATTTTTAATATGAAAAAAAAAAAAAAAAAGAAGCCTAAATAAACCTCTAAAAAAAAGCCCTTAGGGTCACATTTTATATCACATGTGTTTAGTACAGATAATTTACAAGCGTGTTTGATCGTAGTGGTGTCAGAATGAGCCTGCGAGGAGGGAATGTAGTGACTGGAAGTGTCTGGGCACCTTCGCCGCCGTCCGCGGGCCCAGCAGGCTCTAGAGCCACGGGCCGGAGGCTCCTTCGGGGAGCGCTGGGCGTCCAGGCAGCCCCCCCCCCCCCCCGCCAGGCAGCCCTCTCCGCCGCAGCCCTCCCCCCCCCCCCGCAGCCCTCCCCCGCAGCCCACCCCGCCGCAGCCCTCCTCTTCCGCAGCCCTCCCCGCAGCCCCCCCCCCTGCAGCCCTCCTCCCCTGAAGCCCTCCCCGGCAGCCCTCCCCGCCGCAGCCCTCCTCCCCCAGCAGCCCTCCCCCGCACCCCCCCAGTCCTCCCCCGCAGCCCACCCCGCCGCAGCCCTCCTCCTCCGCAGCCCTCCCCGCAGCCCCCCCCTGCAGCCCTCCACCCCGTAGCCCTCCCCGCAGCCCCCCCCTGCAGCCCTCCTCCCCCGCAGCCCTCCCCGGCAGCCCTCCACCCCGTAGCCCTCCCCGCAGCACCCCCCCGCAGCCCTCCTCCCCCACAGCCCTCCCCCACGCAACCCTCCCCCGCCGCCCTCCCTCGCAGACCCCCCCAGAGACCTCCCCCCCGCAGACCTCCTCCCCCGCAGCCCTCCTCCCCCCGCAGCCCTCCCCGCAGCCCTCCCCAGGGGAGCCCTTGGGGCCCCCCCGCCCTCAGGTCCGGGGCTCCCTGCCCACGCTCTGGACGCTCCGAGCCTCCTTAGTTACTCAGCGCACACACGGCTGTATCCTGCCTTTGGATTTCAAAGTCCTAATTAAAATTCTTTTACTATCAGGACTGGATTTTTTTTTTTTTTAAACTATAAATCTAGTTAGAAAATAACTGAGACAGAGAAGACTTGGGCTGATTTAAGCTATTTATTATTCCTCCCTGTAAAAAGCAAAGGGTAATAAAAGAGGAGAGGGATAAGAACAAAAGCCAGGAGCTCGTCATTCCCGGGTTAAAACTTGGAGGTGAAACCTGTGTATCCCGAAACCCTCCACTGGCCCTGTTAGCTGCCCCGTCACAAAGTGAGAGCACGGGAGAAATGAGATGATTCTTTTTTTTTTTGTTTTTATGATAGTCACAGAGAGAGAGAGAGTCAGAGACACAGGCAGAGGGGGAAGCAGGCTCCATGCACCGGGAGCCTGACGTGGGATTCGACCCCGGGTCTCCAGGATCGCGCCCTGGGCCACAGGCAGGCGCCAAACCGCTGCGCCACCCAGGGATCCCGAAATGAGATGATTCTTCTTCACCTTAGGTGCTTACAACCGAGCGAGGCTCCTATTGTCTCCACTTGTCTGTCGAGGCCCGTACCTGTACCCATCCTTCTGTTCTCATGAAGGGATCTCAAACACGCCACTGTGGCATAACAATTATTTTAAGCACTTGAGTTTCTGAAATCTCTTATCTGCCTAAAAGCAGAGCCTCCCAAAAGAATCCAATTGTCATAAATCCCCTCCCGGAGAGCAACCAGGAAAGACTGATTCTTATCACCAGAGACAAAAAGACAAAAAAAAAAAAAAAAAGTTGCAGCACTCGGAAAAGACCTACCTTGTCACAAAACTATCACCTTGCCCATCTGTTCTCCTAAGGGCTTATTTATTTTACCAAAATGTCATTTGTTTTCCCTTAAGTGTCTTTCTCTCTACACCCCCTTCTAAGAATTTATTTTACTTCCGTAAGTTTTCTTCTCCCTATCCCCTTAGTCTATGAGCCCTAAATTCTAAGCACCACACTGAGTCGTATTTCTCGTTGAACTCTCTTATGCTCTACTTTATGTATTAAAATCGTTTTTTTTTGTCTTCCTAACCCATCTTCTGTCAGTTGCATTCACAGGTCCCCAAGAATTAACTAAGAGGGTAGAAGTTTTTCCTTGAAAATAGTACTTTATGCTTACACTTAACAGTTTTAGAAGTTCTTTCATTTTTCTTTAGGTGGCTTCCAGAGACCAGTGTATTATACAACTTCATCTACGTGCATTTAAAAAGATGAAACCATAACACGTATACTCATATTTATATATATATACACATAAATCAATTCCTTGTAATTTTCACATGTCTAATTATATAAAACTCTTATTTATGAGATACCTTTAAAAAAGGGAATCATGAAGAGTTTAGTAAAAACTCTGGAGTCTGGTTAATGAAGATTTTTCCCAAATCCATTCTTACTGCAAAATCCAGTGATTCAAAGGAGATTACATTTTTAATAATGCTCAGAAAACTTTAACTTCATATTACCAAAGACTTATTGATTTGGTACTTTCCTTCCCTTTCCATTTGTTCATAGCTTGAAGTCCTAGAGAAAGAAATTTGGCTCTCAATTTTTATTCCTTTCTTATTATCTGTTTGTTTTAGGCCCTGGCTGGCTAATTTATGGATGATGATTAAAAAACACAGCATCCAAGCAACACCTAGCAAAGGGCATGTGGGTATGGATGTATGAAAATCTGAACTTAAAATGAAATAAAAACAAGACACTGGACAGTGTGAAGAATCCTTCATTCTGCAATAGGAAGCTTGATAAGAGTCTTTTTTTTTTCATTTAGCAAAATGTCTAATCATGTGACTCCCCTATATAATAGTCTTCATGATATTGCCGAATCATTTAACATGGCATTCAAACCTAATTATCTTTCTTCCCATCCTCCTTTATAGCCCTGTCATAGTGCTTATCACATTCTATTATGCTTTTCTGTTTACTTTTTGTCTTCCCCACTAAATTAATATTCCATCAAGACAGGAGCATTTAATGCCTCTATCCCCAAAACGAATACAAATTATATCTGTATGCCAGCATCTAACTTCTTATATGTTTAGCACACAGCAGGTGCTCAATATATGTGCATTGAATGGACTCATATCTAAAATGCCTCCTCTGATCTTTCTGCCTGCTTAGCTCTTATACTTCCATTAATATTAACTTCAAAAAATTATCTTTGTAATTGCTAGCCTGGTCTCACAGGCAGAATTAATCACATACTCATCTTTGCCTCCATGGCACTGTGGTCATAGCACCAGTATTGCACCTAAAGATCATATTTTAATTGTTTATTTCTGTATCTCCTTTCAGATAAGAACTAGGTCTAATTTATTTTTATTGCCTGAATCTAGCATTGTGTGTAAGAAAAAAATGACTGAATAAATGTCTGTAAAATGAATAAAGGAACAGTCTCCATGGCAGGAGATATATGAGGTTTTGTTTCCTTAGTGCTGTGGGGTGGAATCGTGTCCCACAAAATAATATGTTGGTGTCTTGACTCTTAGTACCTCAGAATGTGATTTTATTTGGAAATAGGGTTATTGCAGAAGTAACTAGTTAAAATAAGATCATGCTGGAGTAGGGTAGTCCCTTAATCTAATATGGCTAGAATCCTTATATGAAGAAGAGACAGACTCAGAGGCAAGATGGCCACGAAGACAGTAGCAAAGACTGAAGTTGTGCTATAACAAGCCAAGGAATACCTGGGGCCACCAGAAACTGAAAGATCCAAACAAAGATCCTCCTCTAGGGCCTTTGAAGGGCATATGACATTGTTGACACCTTGGTTTTAGACTTTGAACCCCCAGAACTGTGAGATAACAAATTTTTCTGGTTTTAAACTATGCAGTTTGTGATACTTTGGTAGAGCAGTGCTAGGAAATTAATAAGACACCTGGTATATTTAAACTGTCATATTCCCCCCCCCAAAAAAAATAAGATTTGGAGCTATACCTAAAATGGAATTGGTTTAGGCAAGCAAATGTGGTATTTAATGATTGTTTCTGTTCTGTAAGGTACTGTATGGTGTTGATGCGTCCCCAACACAGCATCCACCTGAATTGTAAGCTCCTTGAAATGAACAAATGGATGAACATGTATTTATAAGCTACTGGGTACTAGTAACATAGAAATGTAATGCCCTTTGTTTCAAATGTTTCAAAATTTGGAAGAAACTGCCTTGAGAATCATAAAAAAAGTGATAGTATATTTTAACTTGGAATCTTCAGTGACTGGAGGACACAAAATAGAAGACCATAGATTCATCTATCATCCATTCATTCATTATCACCTGTTTCAGGGGTATAGCAGTGAACGATACAGTGAAGATCCCCTCTCCTGGGGACTGCCTTCTATAGGGGTACAACAGAAGAAAAGCTCCAAATATAGGATATATATTTGGATGATGCTTTGAAAGAAAATGAAGTGGGTTAAGAAGATGGAGATTATTGGAGTAAGGATGCTCTTTTAGTTGGAGTTGTCAGATGAAGTGTCTTTCATAAGGTAGCATTTGAATGGAATGAAGAAATGAGTCATTTATATGGATCTATATGTGGGTATATATGTATATATTCATGTATATATTATGTTGCATATATATATTCCTTTGAATGAGTTCATTGATGGGTTGGTTGTAAACAGAGGAGTAATATAATCTGACATAGGATTTCAGTGTCTTTCTGGCAGTGTAGGGGAGAATCATGGGGTGAGCAAGGGTAGAAGTCAGTGGAAATTGCAGCAATCTCTTTAAAGAGCAGGTCATGGTGATTTGAACTAGTGTGAGAAGTGGTTGGCATTGGGATGTATTAGGAAAATGGAATCCAAGATTTGCAGATGAGGTATGATGTAGCCATGAACTGAGTTTTGTCAGACAAGTAAACATTATGATGAAGGGAATGGTGAAGGTGAAGTCTAGGCTGCTTCCTAGGAATTGAAACCAGGAGGAGACTAAATAATTTAAATACCCCTGCAGCCACACAAAAGCAGGAGCCTAAGAGAGAAAATGAAAATGTGACACAAAGTGAGTATTTCATTAATGCTGAATCCCTTCTATTTTGAATATTCTGAAAAAATATATAAACAAATGAGACCCTCAAAATTAGAGAGCTCATTACCAGCTCTACGAAACTTGTGTTGAGAATACTGAAGAAGCTGGGCAGAAAAGTCTTAACAAAAGCAAATCAATAATTCAGAGTCTCTTCATGCACTTTAGTTAATAAAGGAAGGGGTTTTGAGAAAATCCATGGCACATTGGCACTATCAAGAGCCTATGAAATGCACTTCTGAGTTCTCTTCAAATAGATTCTATAGATACTGGACTCTTAGGAGAAAAAGAAGTGCTAGAAATATATCTAGTTATCTCTGAGACAAACGGAGCAGACCAACTCTATAACTAATTTCACCTTTACTCCTATTTCAAGCCAAATGCTCCTAAATATGGGCCCATCCAGTCAATAATGAATTCCTATGATCCTGTATGTATTTGAAGCTATGCTTTAGTTTTTCTCCGTTGTCTTTACTTTTCATACTTCCATTTTTTTTCCCTTTGTACTTTTTTCACAACACTTTGAAGAACCAGCCTTGTTGAAAATAATCTCGATCTCAAATAATCTCTCTCTATCCTCCTTCAGTTTGGTATTACTTTCCTTTTGGGGGCTGTCTTGTCTCAGCCCTATAGATGACTTATTTCAGGCCATGAGTCTTGCCCTTTGCACCTTTCAGGCCATTATTAATCATTTCAAAGATTTTACAGAGGAATGCTAAAGGAAAATGTTATTTGAAGGACTTGGGCTGTGCATTACTATTTTGGCCTTGACAAATACCCATCGGTAATGAAGACTTCAAAGGGCCTTCATTAGGGCCTCAGAAAGGAACAGCGGGGAAAGTTAATTACCTGGAGCCAAAAATTCTATTTTCCTTTTAACAACCCAGGGCTGCACTTTAAAGGCAATCAAATGGAGTGCTGTTTGGCAAATAGTCAGCCTTTCTTGAAATGCTGTGTGTAATTAGATGCTCTCCTGTCTGTCATTAAAGACAAATTGTTTGTAAATGGTTAACATTTGAGTGCTGCACGGTGTCTTCAACCTTTATCATAATTATATTGCCAATATTGACCGAGATATTCTAAACTGAGAAATGGGAGCTTATGGCAAGCCTAATTGCTTGATAATGAATTACTGCTGCTCTTTAAAAACAAAAAACAAAAACCTCACTATTTATTTATTTATTTTGCCCTCGTTTTCTTTAGGGGTTTTGACATTTGCAATTCAAATTTACTAGGAAGAAGTCTTCTGTGGAAAGAATCATCCATCCCCTGACAGTGGCTAATTTTGTTCCTAATTGGGGCTGTGAACCATTGAAAGAAAAAGGAAAAAACTTTCAACCCTGTCCAAAATCCACTGGTTTGAAAGAAACCCAGATGTCATTAGTGTGTCAGTGCTCCCTGATGAGAGATAAGGATGAATAAAGCATTTTTGACTTTAGAGGAGGTGATATCATCAGCTTCTCCTATGCTTGATAGTGATTTATTTCATCATATTATAATTTAATGCACTACTCTTATTCAGTTACTAGTCACCCTGCATAAAATTAGGCAGTCCAGAAAAAAAGGGCACAAGAACCATGCTCTGACCTTACGGTGATAACTGATGTAGCCTCTTCCTCTTTCAAATGCTCAGTTTTCAAACTGCCGCTTGTGCCTATTTCATTTGTATTTTCTTTTATCTTAACTACTAAGGGGCTCTAGGACAAGTTTTTTGTTCAGAATTCTGAACAAAATAATATGGGATGTTCCTGGTTTTAAAATATAGGCCATGTTGTTTTTCGGTGGTAATTATCATCATTAAAACTGAATGGTTCAAGGTGCAGATATCAAATCTATTACAGGGATAATAGCATAGCCCAAATGCTCATTTCTCCATCATCCCTCTGATGAAACTTCTATTTACTAATACATAATAAACTATAAACAATAACTTAGCCATGAGTTATTTAAAGGTCACCGCATGCTAAGGAGCATGCTAATCACTTTTATGTATTTTCGTTTTAATATTCACAATAACCCTAAGAAATAGATATTATTCTTACTCTTTTATAAATGAAGAAACTAAGGCTTGCAGACATTATTTTCCCTGGACCTACAACTAGTAAATGGCAGAGCCAGAAATCTGAGCGGTTTGTGTGTTTCCAAAGTCATGTTCTTCCACATAGACAATTATTACCTAATTCTCTAAACATTATGTTCTATTATTTTCCATTTTTACAAAAACAGCATTATAAAAACTGTGGAAACACAATATTGGAGGCTCTTGACAAACCATGTACATTAATCTTCACTACCGTTACTAATCAAAGTTGACTGCTTAACCATTGTCTATATTTAATGTGTATGTCCTGAAATTACAGGCAAAATCTAGAGTTGGAGATCCACAAGCCATGGCTCCCTGGCTGATGCCTGTATTTGCAAGTAAAGGTATATTGAAACATGGCCATCCCCATTCACTTATATATTGTCTATGACTGCTTTCATATAACATTGTGAAGGACTCCAGAATATACTACTGTGACATAAGGATTATGTTGAGCTGAAGACATTTGAGAGTTAAGAGATGTAAAAAAGGCTTTGTTTAAACTCCCCTTCCAAAAAGCAAAGCGTCCCCAAAGAATTCAATTGTCATAAATCCCTTCCTCAGAATTTCATAACCTGGGAAGATGACTTCTATCAAGGAGATAAGAAGTCAGCACTGGGATAAGAAATTGTCTAAAAGGAAATTGTTACAAAACTCTCATATCTCCTATCCATTTTCCTGAGTGTCCATTTGTCTTTCCTAAGAGAGATTTGTTTTCCCATAAATGCCCTTTGTCCTCCAACTTTTCCCACATTAAAATGGTATATAAGCCCCAAATTCTACCTTTTCTTTAAGCCACAGTTTTCTGTGAGTTGTCCTGTGAACAAACAAGAATTAACCTTGTCTTTTCTCTTGCTAATCTGCCTTTTGTCAGTTTAATTTGCTGGCCCTAAGTACAAACTTAAGAGGGTTGAGGAGAGTTTTTCCTCCCTGACAAATGTGATGTCAAATTGTTGCAACAGAGATCCTGTGGCCTATGAAGCCTAAGATGTTTTGCTTTATCTGGCATTTCAGAGAAAGTTTGCTGACCTCTCAGGAGGCTGAGAGATCATTCAGAAAGGGGATATATAGATCTTCACTATCTTTTAGCTTACTTCACAATGAATATGAAGTTTATATGAAAGCACAGAACCATGTTATTTATTTGCAAATAATCATGTAGATGCTGAAGGAAATACATAAGCTTGTTTACTGCCATGTTGGCAATGTGATCATTGGCAGTAAGAACCTAGATGGCTATTCCTTGTCTTGAAGGAAGTTACTGTATCATTGTTATAAAATTTCTTTCTATCAAATGTGCCTGATTTAAGTTACAATCAGATATCTAGTGTGTAGTATATATGTGACACAATAAATATTCAAAGACACATCATCTAGAAAATCGTTAACTTCTGTTTTTAAACTGTTATAAAGCGTGATTATTTAATAATTACCTATGCATGCTTCCTCTTCTGCGAATTGTCTCTTCAAATCTTACTGGCCTCTTCATAAATATTTATAGACACTCTCTATATATGACTATGTACTTTTAATGCTACATAGCTATATACTTCTTTTGTAGAAAGATTTCTTTTTTTTTAAGATTTTACTTATTTATTCATAGAGACAGAGAGAGAGAGAGAGAGAGAAAGAGAGGCAGAGACACAGGCAGAGGGAGAAGCAGGCATCATACAGAGAGCCTGACGTGGGACTCTATCCAGGGTCTCCAGGATCACGCCCTGGGCTGCAGGCGATGCCAAACCGCTGTGCCACCGGGGCTGCCCTGTAGAAAGATTTCTTATAATGCTAGTAATACTTATCTGTGTTTCTGTTTCTGATTTTTTCAGTCATTTATACTTCTAGAAGGTTTTTTTTTTAAGATTTTGTTTATTTATTCATGACAGACATAGAGAGAGAGGTAGTGACATAGGCAGAGGGAGAAGCAGGTTCCATGCAGGAAGCCTGATGAGGGACTTGATGCCCTGAACCAAAGGGCAGACGCTCAACAGCTGAGCCACCCAGGCATCCCAACTTCTAGAAGTTCTTAATCTATCCTGTAATTTTCTGTTAAATTATATTTTCTTATAAGATGCTATTGTTTGATTATTTTCCTATTAGTTCTTTATTCACACATATAGATCTATGTAGAAATTTTTTAAGTGGTATGACACAACACAAACACACACACATATATTTTACTTTCTCCATATGCTACCAGCCACCATTTCTACCACTGCCACAATGAAATAGTTAACCAAATGCCTTGATAAAACAAGGCTTCACTTTCCTCTTCTGGAAGAAA
Source organism: Canis lupus dingo (assembly GCF_003254725.2). Lineage (NCBI taxonomy): Eukaryota > Metazoa > Chordata > Mammalia > Carnivora > Canidae > Canis > Canis lupus. The sequence continues at coordinate 19,852,879 of NC_064274.1, read as the reverse complement.
GTAGACTGGCTAGGGATTGAGAACCTGAAGAAGAACACAGTGGTGAGTGTTTCTGGTTTTCTTTTTATCTCTTGAATCCCAGACTTGGAGCAGAAGATACCAGCAACCCAGAAACAAACTTCATCAGAGTTAAAAGAATTGAATTATACAGAATGTGTTCCTTGACCATGATGGAATCAAAGCAGAAATGAGTAATGGAAAGGTAATAGAAAAATCTCTAAACACTTGGAAACTAAACATACTTGTTAATAACCCATGGGTCAAAGAAGTTGACTCAAAAAATACATGGAACTGAAAATAAAAATATAACATATTAAAATTTGTGTGACAGAGCTAAAGCAGCAGAGCTCTATAAACAATAAGAAAACATAATTCATTATTTTAAAATAACCCAAATAGAAATCTTCATGCCCAGATGGTTTCACTGGAAAATCCTACCAGAGTTTAAAGAAGTAATAACACCAACTTTGCACAGTCCTGCCTAAAAAATAGAAATGGAATTCATTTTATGAAGCTAGTATTTCCCTCATACCGATACCAGATGACAATATAAAAAGAACTACAGTCCAATGTTCCTCACAAAAATCAATGCAAAAATCCTCAGAAATACCTGCAAAAATGTCAGCAATATATAAAAAGAATTCTACATCACGACCAAGTGAGGTGTATTCCAGAGATGCAATGATGGTTCAAATGCAAAAATCAAATATCATTTACCATAATAAGGCTAAAGAAGAAAAATTATATGATCAATTAATACAAAAAATAGTTAGGAAAAAGATTAATACCAATTCCTGATAAAAATCTTAGAAAAGTAAGTATATAGAGAAACTCCCACAACTTGATGATGACCACCTATATAAAACAACAAGAAAACAAACCTGCCGTGGTTAACCTTATGCTTAATGGTACAGGACTGAATGTTTTTCCTCTAAGATTAGGAAGAAAGCAAGGATGTTCACGCTCACCACACTTAGTCAACACAATGTTGGATATTCTAGCTAGTGTAAGAAAGTTTGGTTCTGTATTATTTTTATTTTCCTCTTTAAATTTCTTATATTTGTCAGTGAACATGTGGGCTCTTTCCATAGTTTGGCTGCTGTGGACATTGCTGCTATAAACACTGGAGTTCAGGCGCCCCTTCAGATCACTGCATTTGTATCTTTGGGGTTAATGCCTAGTAGCACAATTGCTGGGTCATAGCTTAGCTCTATTTTTAACTTCTTGAGGAATTTCCATACTGTTTCCAGAGAGGCTGCACCAGTTTGCAATACAACCAACAGTGCAAGAGGGTTCCTTTCTCTCCACATCCTTGTCAACACTTGTTTCTTGTATTTTTTGTTTTAGCCACTCTGACAGGTGTGAGGTGATATCTCAATGTAGTTTTGATTTGTATTTCTTTGATGATGAGTGATGTTGAGCATCTTTTTATATGTCTGTTAGCCATCTGTATGTCTTCTTAGGAAAAACGTCTATTCATGTCTTCTGCCCATTTTTTAGTGGGATTATTTTTTTGGGGGGGTGTTGAGTTTGATAAATTCTTTATATATCTTAGATGCCAGCCCTTTATCTGATATATCATTTACAAATATCTTCTCCCATTCTGTAAGATGCCTTTAGTTTTGACTTTGTCTTTTTGACAATGCTGCATGCCAGTCACCAAGGATGCTGCTACTTTGCAGTATTTATCAATAAATGTTTCTTGAATAACACATTAGCTCTCTTAATAGTTACAGCAAGGAGAGAAGATCAAATGTGTAACTTTCGAAGTTTATAGGGGCCAGGTTTTGTGTCCTCAATTTTAGTTTCTAGTCGCTTGCTATTGGATCAGAAAAGTGGCAATGATATTTGTAGTATAGTTTTGTATTTAGCAAGCTCTCTTTTAGCTTTGGTTCTATTGGGCTTTCTTTTAGATAACCATATCATCTGAAAATAAAATTTAGTTTTAAGTTCACAGAAATAATTATGGATCCTAGAAATAAATCCAAATATGGGTCTCCAAACTGGTATTGTACAGGTGCCATGGTAAAGGATATTGTGTTGCTTCTGATCTTGAAAAATGTTTCTAGTCTGGTGTTTGCTTAGAATGTTTTTAGTAAATACTCTTTGTCAGGTGAAAGGCCCCTTTAGTTCATAATTTTCTGATCCTTACTGTTATAAAATTGGTTTTGAGCTTTATCATCCGTCTATTGAGCTAATCATGTGATTTTAATAGTTTAGGCCACTTATTGCCAAATTGCATTAATAAATTTTCTGATGATGAACCATCTATGCATTCCAGAATTAAATCCTACTTGCTCTGATGTATCCATTTTTAATATAACGTTGTGGTCATTTTCCTCATAATTCACTTAGAAATTAACTGCTTATAAGGTGAGAGTAGTCCTATAATTTTGTTTTCTTCAATAGATTGATCAGACTTCATTAGCTTCCTACTCAGTGCTAAACCCTACATCTTCTCTGTCTCTGGTGTTCATTGTATAAACTTTGCTGTTATGTTTTGGCTGCTATATCTTTCAGGCCAGTCATCTTCACAGTGTCTCCTTGCTTGCTATGAACAGCATTTGGTCCTTGGCCTGAATGTGTTGAGTTTTAACTAGGTGTGCTCTGGTCTGCTTGCAAGGTCAGTCCTGATACCAACTCCACCAGAACTGAGGCCCTGCAGTATTGGTGTGGCCAGGAGATGTGATGTAGGCAAGGTTTGTGCTGGTGCTCTGGGGGATAGCCCTGCTGTTCTGGAACTGAGGCAAGCTTGACTGAGAAGAGCAGTCCTGCCAGAACACAGAGGGGTGGGGCTTGGTGTAAGCAAGTTAAGCAGCCACTGTCCATGCCTAGCTACTTCCCTCGGGTGACTCTGTGTTTATGCTGGAGGGTGGGAGAAGGAAATGGAGTGAGGCAGTTCTTTTGTTCCTGGAGCAGCTTCTTCTTGAACATTGCCTCTCAGGGACTCCCTTGGGAAGAGCAAATAATCTCTTCATGTGTGTTCCAGGCATTCTTCAGATTGCTATTTCCACATTGTCTGCCCCTGGGTTGTTTACCTGCCTTCCTTCCAGGCGTAGGGCAGTGCCTTCATGGCTTCATCCCAACCAAGCCTAATAACCTTTAAAACTTAGGTTTTAAGCCTGGCTGGTTGCAAGAACTCACAAAAATCAGCCCCTGTTGTTTTCCAAGCCAATGGCTTTGGGGAAAGGCTCTCCTTTTGTGTTCCCCTGTGCATTCCCCTCTCTCTCACCTTACTCTGAAAGCACAGCTGCTTCCCCTCCACAGCATCCATGATCCATTTCTTCCCTGGACCCCATCTCTGCACTTCAACCTTCTTTGATGTGGTCTCTTCTCTCTCTTTAGTTGTGGAGTTTGTTCTGTGAGTCTTCAGTTTGATTTCTGGTGTATTTAGGATGATTTGAAAGTATCTAGCTGTGTTCAGGGATGAGATGAGCCTCGGGTCCTCTTATGCCACTGTCATTTTCTGATTCTGGAATAGAACAATTTTGAAAAAGAAAACTAAAGTAGGAAGAATCACTCTACCCAATTTCAAGACTTATTACAGAGCTGTAGTAATCAAGACTGCATTATATTGGCAGAACAATAGACACATAGATCAATGGAAAAAAAAAAAAACCCAGAAAATCTAGGAGTAGCCCCATACAAATATGCTCAGCTGAATTTTGACAATGATGGAAAAACCATTCATTAGAGAAAAGATGGGCTTTTAAAATATGGAGCAATTGGAAATTCATAGGTTAAATATATACATAAATAAATAAGGACATTTTGACCAACATCTCAGACCTTATGTAAAAAATTAACTCAAAATGTATTGCGGACTTAACTGTAGAACATAAAATTATAAAACATAAACAAATTGAAGAAAGATTTTAGTATCTAGGGCTAGACCAAATAATCTTAAGAGTAGGCACCAAAAGCACAATCCATAATAGGAAAAAAATGATAAAATATATTTCAAAACTAAAATATCTTACTCTTGAGAAGATCTTGCTAGAACAATGAAAGGACAGGCTACAGACTGGGAAGACTGGGAGAAAACATTTGCAAATCACACATTCAATAAAGGACTATTATCTAGAATATACAAGGAACTTTCAAATCTCAACAGTAACAAAAAAACAAAAACAATTCCATTAGAAAATTGGCAAAAGACATGATAAGATATTTTGTCATTGAGGATACACAAATGGCAAATAAGTATATGAAAAGATGTATGATGTCATTAGCAATTAGGGAAGGGAAATTGGAATTAAAACCACAACGAAAGGGATGCCTGGGTGGCTCAGCGGTTGAGCATCTGCCTTTGGCTCAGGGCGTGATCCTGGAGTCGTGGGATCGAGTCCCACATCAGGCTCTCTGAATGGAGCCTGCTTCTCCCTCTGCCTATGTCTCTGCCTCTCTCTGTGTGTCTCATGAATAAATAAATAAAATCTTAAAAAGAAAAAAAAAGCTCCTACTGAAAAGAAATGCTAATTAAAAAAAAAGTAAAATAAAAATAAATAAAATAAAACCACAATGAGATATCACTAACACCTACCAAAATGGATAAAGTTAAAAATAAATATCAATGATACCAAGCTCAAGGATATGGAGGAATTGGATGACATATACATTGCTGGTGGGAATATAAAGTAGGAATAATCTGGATGCCTTTCTTTTTTTTTTAAGATTTTTAATTTACTTACCTACCAAAATGGATAAAGTTAAAAATAAATATCAATGATACCAAGGTCAAGGATATGGAGGAATTGGATGACATATACATTGCTGGTGGGAATATAAAGTAGGAATAATCTGGATGCCTTTTTTTTTTTAAGATTTTTAATTTACTTATTTTAAAGAGAAAATGAGAGAGCAAAAGTATGGGGAGCAGCAGAGGGAGAGGGAGAAGCAGGCTCTCTGTGGAGCAGGGAGCCTGATGTGGGGCTCCATCTCAGGGCTCTGGGATTGTGACCTGAGCCAAAGGCAGGTGCTTAACTGACTGAGCCACCCAGGTGCCCCCGGATATCTTTTAGTAGATGAATGGTTAAAGAATTCTACTCAGCAATAAAAAAGAGCAAACTCCTGAAATACATAACAACCTGGATGGATCTCCATAGAAGTGTACTGACTGAAAAAAAACTTCAAAGATATGCTTTCATTTATATAACATTTTTAAGATGACATACTTATGGAAATGGATTACAGATTACTGGTTGTCAGAAGAAGGAGACAGTGGAAGTGGGAAGGTAGTAGGGGTGAACATAAAAGAGCAACAAGAAGAATTCTGGCAATTACACTGTTTTATACCTTGATATTATAGATCTTGAGATCCTGGTTAGGATGTTGTATTATAGTTTTGCAAGTGGTACTACTGGGGGACCCTGGATTAAGGGTACATAAGATACTACTGTATTATTTCTTACAATTATATATCAATACACCTCACAGTAAAAATATCTCAAAATAAAAAATATCATTCTAAAAAATGGCCTTAACTGGCTATTCCACCAAAAGAACTTCCTGGATGAGGCTTACTCTTTAAAACTACATAATGAATTTCTCTTACAACTTCCAAATCCAAATTAATAATTCAGCCTAAAAAATGTTTTTTTTAATGCTTATTACAATCAAAATAGTGTTAAATAAAATGGTTTGGCTGTGATACTGGATGTGAGGCGGTATGCTAGGAGCTTACAATATATGGAGGGAGACAGAGATATGCACAAATAACTATTCTAAGGAAAGTAATAGCAAAGCAAATGCGATGGTTGAAATCTGAGGAAAATATAATAAAATGAAATGAGAAGGATAGATTATCTATACCTATGAGCTAGAAATGTCTTAAGAATTGGTGTAGAGGAGAGTAGATTGTATGACCTGGGCAGGGCTTAAGAAGATCAGAAGTATTTCCTTAATTATACAAATGTTTTCATCTTATTGTGCTGTTGGCTAATAGACGCTTCTGAGAAAATCTGGATTTTGTGGAAGTGCTCCTATGATGTCTCATATTTGCTAATTTCCATTCAGAGCCACAAGTTACATGTGCCATGATGGCAATGTTAATAATTCCCCTTATAATTCTTGTAGAAGGGATGCTGGCCTTCTCTTTTCATGCACAACTTTCAAGGTAGACTTAGTGTCCAAAAACCACTTAGCGATTGCCATGTAATGAGGTGTCAGTGTGGTCAAGTAGGACAATGAACCAAAGTGAAAGTAACTACCAAGCCTTTTTTCAGTTACTGTGACAGTGCAAACAAAAGGCAGAAAAACAGGTACCACTCTCAGCCCCCTGGTGGTCCATTTCCCCGCTAGAACAGCACAGGGTGAGGGGCAGGTGGATGAAACAAAAATGGGAGGAATCATCTCACTGATGAGAAGCCCCCAAGGAAAAACTCCTCCCTTTTATGGACCTGTGGGCCAGGGGAGAGAAAGGGGAGAGGCTAGAAGTGAGAAAATGCTGAATCAAGGTGAATAAAAGTGCCTCAGCTGAGACCCCCAATAGGAAGGCCTCCAAATGGAGAAGACTGGGTGAGGAATGCAGATATGCATATGAGAATATGAACATGATTGGGCCATGGAGAGGGTGGGGCTGAGTCATACCCCCACATCCCCACCCTTATGTGGCCTGTTGGGTCCAAAAGTGCAAGGTCACACATAGGATTGGGGCCTGGAGCTAGACTCCTTAGTGTCCAAACAGCATTTTGACTTCGGAAAGATCTCTTTGAGTCCTACAGCCACATCTGAAATTTTTACTGAACAATTCAGGTAGTAGAATTAGTAGAATGGTTTTTCCTACTTATTTTTTTCTATTTATTTTTGCTATAGTGTCAAGAAATGTGCTAGGTTTGGGCATGATTAAGAATTTAGCAACATTATGTGTAAGCAAGCATGAATAGCTCAGTAATTTTATTTTTCCAGAAACGTATTAAGTAATTTAGAATTTAATTTAGTTAAATAAGTAAGCCTTGAATCCTGTCAAAAACTCCAATTTTTTGAACCATCCTGGTTAAGAAACAATGGCGATTAGAAAGTGCCATACCCAGGAACACTCAGGGTACCCCCTGACCTTTCTTTAACGTGTTTCATTCCTGGTGTATTGTTGACACTTTAAAAACAGATGCTTCTAGTGTGGACAATACAACAATTCCAGGTGATGTGCATTATTTCAGTGTTCTGCTTTCGAGACAGTAAATTTATAGTAGGAAGCTTATATTAAATTGGTCATAAAAATATATACTTCTCTACCACCCACAGCCTAAAAATTATGGCTAGTACCAGATGTTTATTAGTGGGAATAAAGAGCTTAATTTTGGAAATAAGAATTAGATAACACTCAAATGTGAGAATATTAACTTTTACAAATTCTTGATATTGAAGGTGAAATGCAGGCTTATTCTTGCTACTCATTCCTAGAAGTTTTGGCTTAGGTCTCTTGATCCTTATTTTCCCTTCCAAGACAATACACAATCCATCTAATCCTTTTCCCCTAAGTAGCCTTTCATGTAGTTCAAGATGTTTTTAATTTCCTATGGAAGACCTTCTTAATTTTTTAAGATGCAAACTCTGGGGGAATAGTATTGAATTTACTAAGCACAATAGCTAAAACATCTGATATATAAGAAATGCTGAACAATTTAAAGGATGAATTTTAGATACTCCTTATATTTCCAATATACTATGTACTGTAATTTTACTATGTTAAATCCTATATTTAAAAAATTCTGTGCAAGTATATTTTTCCTGTACGTTCACACTCCTCTTTAAGTGTAGTATTTTATATATATCATATAATATTTTACATATTTATTATAGCTACATAACAATGCTTTAAAAATATGTGTATCTATTATCTATATCTATCTATCTATCTATCTATCTATCTATCTATCTATCTATCATCATCATCTATCTATCTATATCACAGTCCTTTTCTCAAAACAGAAAGTTAAAAGAGCTTGAAAATTGAAAAGAATTGAAAGAATGCCCCTTTGGCACATTTATGGTAACAAATATTCTACTTTTTAAACTCTCTCGGTCTGGGGTATCTGTGGTGGCAGCCTTCAAACTGACTTCATATCATGAAGGAATTTCCTGTGTATAGATTGTAGAAAACTGGGAAATAAACCCATGGATGAGCACACATGAAGGAACATGGTAAAAGTCTAATCAATCACCCTTATTTGCATAGTCCTACTTCCCAAGTACATTACAAAGACTAACAGGAAAATAATGACAATGAAAGAAACCTATTAATAGAAGGCATCTTTTCAATTTTGTTTTATGTAGTTTTGTTTTTGTTCTTTGCAGCTGTAGAATACATAGCTAGATAATTATCAGAGGAGAGTATGAGGATGATAGAAAAAGGTAGATAAAATGGATTGCTCTCATTTCAAAGAATTTTCTTAAAACAATAGATTGTAATGAGTGAAAACAATTTTCTGAGTTCTGAATGTAATAAATACAGTAAAATTAATATTCAAAATTTCTAATAGTGCCTTATGAATGGCTACAAGTATCCCAGATTTATAGTCAGAATGACTGCATCATTTCTTCTTGAAACCAGAACATTTCAAGAGTGAAGAAGTGAGCTATGGGTAACTATGCCTGGGCAATAGACATACACAGATTGTTCCAGCCAAACACACTCATGTGGTCATGACTTGACAGTATTCTGTTAACTAAGATAACTACTGAATTCCATCAAGTTTCAAGTTTTTGTTTCTTTGTTTGCTTTATTTGATTTCTTTCTCTTTTGTTTCTGTCTTTCATGCTGCCTGAAATGTCATTCCCCAAGATCTTCACATGGCTGACTCCTTATCATTAAAATGTTAGCTGTAATATCTCGTTTTCAGAGAGCTCTTTCCTAGAATGCCTTATCTAATGCCATCCACCCCAGTGCCCACCCACACTAACGTATCACTTTTTTTTTGTTTTCCTCTCTTCATAGTTAAGATCATGATCTGAATTTATCTCAGTTACTTATTTACTTGCTAATTGCCTGTCTCTCCGAATCAAATGTAAGACCCCTGAGAAAAGAACCTTCTAATTGTGTTGTATATTGCAAGATCTTTAGAATGTAGAAGAATTTCTGGCTCAATAAAAATGTGTTGGGTTTATGAACAAATAACTAACACACCATCATTACCATCTTATACTGGTGTTTAAATTTGCCACTATAAGGAATGGGAACTATTTTGAATTTAATGTGTATGTTATTTGACATTTCTGTTTTTATAATTTCATGGTTTTGGAAAATGTAAAGATTTGGTTCTATGTTAACTAGACTGAAGAAGTTTGGGTCATTTGAATAAAAGACAAAGATTGTGTTTTAGGATAGAATATCCTAATGGTTTCCACTTTTAATCTGTTCAGATGATAATTTAGTTTTTTAGTTCACTTTATGGCATCTGAAAATAATCACATAAATAACATGTGAGGGATTCCAAAGATGAATCCTCACATTTGCAGGTTTTACAATGAACAGCAGCCAATCTGCCTCGTTAGAGAGATGTAGAAATAGCCACGTACCCTTTGTACCAAGGGGGAGATTTAACTGTTTTGTAGACCCTGGGATGTTTCTACGTCAGTTTTATCAATATGCAATTACAACTCTGAAACTCATCTATCATCTATTGTAGTGGGAGACAACTTTAAATTCCAAATAGCAGATCCTTCTCCTTTCTTGCTGAACATAGCCCATAAATAACTACAGAACTGTCCCTGTTATTTCAATTTTAGTCGCATCAAAATTCTTTGACAAGCACATTATATGCCACTGAAAGGAATGGGGAAAAAGCCCTCTCTGATGTGGATTGATTTTTCTGGAGACTTTAAATCTTTTTCAAATTAAAAAACATATTAAAAAGAATAAACTCTTAAGATACTACTTATAACTAGACTGAGGGGGCACCTGGATGGCTCACTGGTTGAACGTCTGCCTTTGGCTCAGGTGGTGATCCCGGGGTCCTGGGATTGAGTCCCTCATCGGGTTCCCCAAGGGAAGCTTGCTTCTCCTTCTGCCTATGTCTCTGCCTCTCTCTGTGTGACTCTCACGAGTAAATAAATAAAATCTTAAAAAAAAAAAAAACCTAGACTGAGAAATGGCTATTCTGCAAATGAAACTTTTTGTTTTACAGGCTGTAGATTTCTTAAAACAGCTGTAAAAGAAAAATTATTTAATATAAGCTTCATTTTTTATATGACATAATTGTATAGCTTGGCCTAAATGCAGTAACAGAGCTAAAGCTCTGCATAAACAAGGTAGGGAAAATTAATATTTGAGGGATATTTTGAAAGGGCAACCTGTCTAAAATTCTCTTATGCCTTATTATCCTTACTTCCCCAATTTTTCTTTGTTCCCAAAATATTACCTTTAGTTAGAATTTTATCCATAATACATCTTTGAAAAAAGATTATTCTTTCTACGCTTTGTTCTTAAGCCCTTCCATTCCATGCTTACTCTCTTTCCTATGTTATTAATAAAAGTATTTTAAGTTGCAAGTGTTCAGCAATTCCCTGGTGACATCTTTATAAACAGTATGTTAAAGGTTATTTCTAGATCTTAGTTAAATGTTATTAAGCCTTTAGGGAAAGTGGTAAGGATACTCAGAGATACAGAGTTAAAATATTTTAAATGTGAGGATTTCCCAGTTACAAATAATTAACAAGAAAAAAAAATGTTTCTGATTCCTGAAAAGATGATCTAGCATGGCTGCTGGCTTACTGCTTAAACTTAAAACCAAAAATGGAAACGAGAATGGCACTAAGGATTCAATAACTTAAGACAAATGGTAAGAAACCCCTGGGGAAAGAGGATATTTGGGGTCACATCTGCAATGTGGACACTGAGAGTACAGGTCAGGGCAAAAATAGATGCCTCAAACTGGGTGAGAGCTTTACGGTTGTGCATTTCTTTCTTCCCTTCTTAGTCAAGGAGTATGGAAGGAGAGATAATTGTCTGTACCTGCACTACTGTGGAACAGAAAAAAACAGTGGTACCACAGTAGAACTAGCCATAAGTGATAGGAAAATATCAGCATGATACTGGGGTACAGCTGAGGTGAAGAACGTGTAGTATCTTTAGCAAATCAGTGGGTGATCTCCAAAGTATTTTCTTCTCCCACTTTGTTTAAGTGATTTTAAGTGAGAGAAGTAGATCAGGGCAAAGAATCATGCCAGAGACCAAAAAAGATATACTGGAAAATATCAGTTCAAAGAAGAGCTGCAATACTGATTTTACATTTAGCCAAAATAAAATCTAAAAGAACATCATGTTGCTCAAAGTATGGGAATTTTTGCTCCAGACAGGGTAACCTTGGGAGGGTAGCATGTGTGTGTGTGGGGGGGGGAGGGGAGTGGGTCAGAGGTGGTCAAGCAGATTGTAATAGTAGAAACTCTCTTCCCTGAGATGGATCCTGCGTATCCACACCCTATATCACCATAGGGACAAAATCTCTGTGCCGTGTTTGGCTTCTCCTTTATGTGACTAATAACCAGTCAATGAAGCTGATATATCCAGAGGAATATAAGCCCACAAGAAAGTAGTAGCTTATAAATGAAGAATGTATCAATTGAAATGAAGAAATAATTAGATGACTCATATAACTCAATAGCAAAGAAAGAAACAATCCTATTAAAAATGGACAGAGGAACTGAACTGACATTTTTTCTAAGGCACACAAATGGCCAACAAGTCCATGAAAAAGTGATCAACATCACTAAATATCAGGGAATACAAATGAAGACCATATGAGTTAATACTTCACACCTGTTAGACGAGCTATCATCAGGATGCCTGGGTGGCTCAGTGGTTGAGCATCTGCCTTCAACTTGGGTCATGATTCCAGGGTCCTGGGATCGAGTCCTCCATCGGGCTCCCTGCAGGGAGCCAGCTTCTACCTCTGTCTGTCTCTGCTTTTCTCTGTCTCTCATGAACAAATAGATAACATCTTTTTTTTTAAAAAAAAAGAATAACTATCACTAAGAAGACAAGAGATACCAAGTTTTGATCAAGTTGTGGAGAAAAAGGAACACTTTTGCAGTTTTAGTGGAATGTACATTGGTTCGGCCGCTATGGAAAACAGTATGGAGTTCTTAAAAAAAAAAAAAAAAAATAGAACTACGATTTGATCTGGCAGTCCCACTACTGAGTGATCTTGCATGGCTGTTGGAAATGAAAGAGGATATTGAAAAGTTCATGTTTATTGCAGCGTAATTCATGATAACCAAGATATGGAAACAACCCAAGCACCTGTCAGAAAATTATATATATATATATATATAATTTTTATTTATATATATATATACATAAACACACACACAGGAATATTATTCAGCCATAAGAAAGAAGGAAATCCTTCCATTTGTACTATGAATGGACCTTAACGGGCATGGCATTAAGTTAAGTGAGATAAGTCACACAGAGAAAGACAAATGCTGTATGATGTCACTTGTATGTGGAATTGAAAAAAGCTGAACTCATAAAAATACAGGGTACAATGATGGTACTAAGGCTGAGAGGTGGGGGAATTGGGGAGATATTGTTTAAAAGTACAAACTTGCAACTAATAGATAGGTAAGTTCTAATGCATAGCATAGCAATAATTTTCAGCAATACTGTATTATAAACTTCAAAGTTGCTAAGAGACTAGATCTTAATTGTTCTTACCACAAAAAGAAATGATACTTATCTGACATGGGAGAGGTGTTAGCTAATGCTACAGTGGTAATCATATTGTAATATATAAATGCACCAAGTCAACATATTGTACACCTTAAATTTATATGATGTTATATGCAAATTATATTTCAGTTAAAAAAACGAATTGAACTATTAAAATACGATTTTGTTTAATACAGTGGGAAATAATTTCTAAATTTGGAATCATAACTCCTATATCCTTATTCTAGCTCTCTCAGTTATAAAATTTAAACAAGTTATATTTAAATGCTCTGAGTCTCATTTTTCTTGTCTATATATGGGTGATACTCAAATTAAAACCTTATACGTTTGGCACATAATTTAACTTAGTATGTAATTTTCCTTGTACTTTAAGTATAGAATTGTGTCTTATATGTGTAAGGACCCAAATAATAGTTTGTGAGCAAAATGAGATGGAAAATTTTGAAACATAGCCTGAACTTTTGGCTTGTAATGTCTAGATTTAAGCACTCAATTAAGCCATCTTTTAGAGGAAATCATACATTGGTTTAATGTTAAAAAAGAAATAATTAGCTGGATTTAAGCATTAATGCATTTAACCAATAAATATTTATTCATTTTTCTCATGTTAAAGTACAACACCAAAAAAAAAAAAAAAGTGAGAAGATAACCTACAGGATGGGGGGAAATTTCTGCAATAACTACATCTTTTTATTAAATAATACATGTGACAGAATATATTTTAAAAACTTAAAACTCAATATCCAAAGACAAATACAATTTAAAAACAGTCAAAGGATCTAAATAGACATTTCTTCAAAGAGATATACAAATGGCTAACAAGTATTTGAAGAATGCTTGACATCATTAGACATCAGGAAAAGGCAAATGAAATCACAAGATACCACTTCATAGACACTAGCATGGTTATAATCAAAAAGGCAGAAAATTGAAAGTTTTGGTAAGGATGTGGAGAAATTGGAATCATACATAGCTGGTGGGAATGTAAAGGACTCAGTTACATGGGAAAACAGTGGCAGACTAAACAGAGTTGGCAGAAAAAAAACAAAAAACAAAAAAACCAACAACAACCAGAAATTCTACTCCTAGGTATATATCCAAAAAAATAAAAACACATGTCCACAAGAATAGTTGTACATGAATATTCATAGCAGCACTATTCATAATAGCCAAAAAGTGGAAGCAACACAATGCTTATCAGCTGGCAAATGGAGAAATAAAATGCAGTGTACTCACACGATGGGATATTATTCAGCACTGAAAAGATATGGAATACTGAGACAGATTACAACATGGATAAGCCTTGCAAATATTATACCATGTAAAAGATGCCAGTCATAAAAGACCACTTGTCATAGGTTTTGTTTTATATGAAATGCCAGAATAGGCAAATCGATAGGGGCAGAAGGTGTATCAGTGGTTTCCTACGGGAACTCGGAGTGACTGTTAATAGAAGTAAAAAATAATCATGAAGAAAATATATATGTGGAAAGTGGAAAAATGCTAATAACTTTGGGGTTAAAGAACATGGGAAAATAAAAATATTGAAATTGAATAATGTTGAAAGCACCATCTGTCAAATGTTTGACACAGGTAAAACAGTATGTAGCTTTAGCTTTAGAAAGACTAAAAACAAAAAGAGCCAAGTGTTTGACCCTAGGAATAAGAAAAAAGCAATCAAACAAACAAACAAACTTAATTAGAGAAAAATGTGGAATGGATAGAAAACTGAAACTTTGTTTTTTGGAAAGAGCCATATGGGCTCCTGGATGGCTCAGTCAGGTAAGCATCCAATTCTTTTTTTTTTTTTTTAAGATTGTATTTATTTATTCATGAGAGACACAGAGAGAGAGAGGCACAGACACAGGCAGAGGGAGAAGCAGGCTCCATGCAGGGAGCCCGACGTGGGACTCAATCCCGGGTCTCCAGGATCACACCCTGGGCTGAAGGAGGCGGTAAACCGCTGAGCCACCTGGGCTGCCCAAGCATCCAATTCTTAATTTCAGCTCTGGTCATGATCTCAGGGTCGTGAGGCTGAGCCCCTCATTGCTCTAAGCTGAACAGGGAGCTTGCTTGAGATTTTCTCTCTCTCTCTCCCTCTGCCCCTCCCCTTGCTAACTCTTGCTCACTTTCTCTCTCTCAAAATAAATAAATCTTAAAAAAAAAAGTCATATTTAACCCCATGGCAAGACAGATAAAGAAAAAAGAAAAGAAAGATTCAAGTAAACAAAATCCAGAATATTAAGAGAAGAGAACATAAAGAAAGAGGTTAAAAGAAACATGATAAAATATTGAGAATGGCAACAAACTTAAAAACTAGATAAAATGAAAATATTCCTTCCCAAATACATGTTAAAATTAGTCTGAGAAGAAATAAAATCTTGAATACATCAAAACCACTGATGAAGCTAAAATAGTAAGAATATAATTTAAGGGCCAAATCTTATGAGAGACACCAAAGAGACAGCACATCCTGATGGTTTTATATGTCATATCTAATGTGCAATATCAACCAAACATTTTAGCAAAATATTATTCCTATCTTCTACAAGTTGCTCCACAAAAGAGATGTGAGGGTGCTCTGAACTAACTTGATAATGCAGTAAAACATGGACTCCCAGACTGAATAAAGATAATGGATTAAATAAGTCTGTTCAGCTTCAAATAACAGAAAAACCAACCTCCTTTCTGTGGAAACAAAGCTCAGGCTGTTTTTATCTCTCTACTCTTGTCAGTGCATCAGGCTGGCTTTGATCCTCATCCTTGTGGTTTCATGGCTGGAAGTGGACTGTTGCCAACTCCATGTTTCATAACCCCCTTCAGGTCAATGAACGGGGAGAAATGGAGAGCCAGGTACATTCCTCTTCTTTATCACTCACACAAGAGTAACCTCCTCACGTGACTTCTGCTCCAATGTCTTTGGCCACAATCCGATCATGGGGCACAGTTACCCAGAAGGAGGTTAGGGACCTGAAGAACATGACGATTTTGATTTACTCTGATCAGAGGTCTTCAAAGGATAATATGGGAACGTGCCCTTTTTAGGGAATCTGAAAGGTCAACACTTTTCATAACAATACTAAGATGTTATTTGCCTCCTTTGCTCTCAATTTTTCCACAAGTGTACAGTGGACTTTCCCAGAGACTACGTATGTGATAATTATAATGTTAATGATCTGGTGGCTATGGGATGTATGCTTATGCATTTGTATGTCTTAAATATCTCAGTTTTAATTTCTAATACAGTGAATATCAACCGTTTAACCAATATAAAAGTTCTTTGGTGTCCTTAAAACTTATGAAAAGTGTAATAGGGCTTGCGAAAAAAGATTTCAAAACTTCTGGCATAGACTAATCAAGATCTTTAAACTGCTAGGAAGATAGCTGCACTGAACAAACTGGAGTTTTATTAGCAAAGATGTAGGGTTTAGCACTGAGTAGGAAGCTAATGAAGTCTGATCAATCTATTGAAGAAAACAAAATTATAGGACTACTCTCACCTTATAAGCAGTTAATTTCTAAGTGAATTATGAGGAAAATGACCACAACGTTATATTAAAAATGGATACATCAGAGCAAGTAGGATTTAATTCTGGAATGCATAGATGGTTCATCATCAGAAAATTTATTAATGCAATTTGGCAATAAGTGGCCTAAACTATTAAAATCACATGATTAGCTCAATAGACGGATGATAAAGCTCAAAGCCAATTTTATAACAGTAAGGATCAGAAAATTATGAACTAAAGGGACCTTTCACCTGACAAAGAGTATTTACTAAAAACATTTTAAGCAAACACCAGACTAGAAACATTTTTCAAGATCAGAAGCAACACAATATCCTTTACCATGGCACCTGTACAATACCAGTTTGGAGACCCATATTTGGATTTATTTCTAGGATCCATAATTATTTCTGTGAACTTAAAACTAAATTTTATTTTCAGATGATATGGTTATCTAAAAGAAAGCCCAATAGAACCAAAGCTAAAAAAGAGAGCTTGCTAAATACAAAACTATATACTACAAATATCATTGCCACTTTTCTGATCCAATAGCAAGCGACTAGAAACTAAAATTGAGGACACAAAACCTGGCCCCTATAAACTTAGAAAGTTAGACATTTGATCTTCTCTCCTTGCTGTAACTATTAAGAGAGCTAATGTGTCATTTAAGAAACATTTATTGATAAATACTGCAAAGTAGCAGCATCCTTGGTGATTGGCATGCAGCATTGTCAAAAAGACAAAGTCAAAACTAAAGGCATCTTACAGAATGGGAGAAGATATTTGCAAATGACATATCAGATAAAGGGCTAGCATCTAAGATATATAAAGAACTTATCAAACTCAACACTCAAAAAACAAACAATCCAGTGAAGAAATGGGCCAAAGACATGAACATATATTTCTCCAAAGAAGACCTACAAGTGTCCAACAGACACATGAAAAAAAATGCTCCACATCACTTGGCATCAGGGAAATACAATTCAAAACCACATCACTCAGAATAGTTAAAATGAACAAGTCAGGGAAAGATAGATATTGGCAAGAATGTGGAAAAAGGAAGACACTCTTACAGTGTTGGTGGGAATACAAGTTGGTACAGCCTCTCTGGAAAACAGTATGGAGATTCCTCAAGAAGTTAAAAATAGAGCTAAGCTATGACCCAGCAATTGCACTAGTAGGTATTCATCCCAAAGATAAGAATGTAGTGGTGCAAAGGGGCACCTGCACCCCAATGTTTATATCAGCAATGTCCACAATAGCCAAACTATGGAAAGAACCCATATCTCCATTGACGGATTAATCCATAAAGAAGCTGTGGTATATATATATATATATATATATATATATATATATATATATATATATATAATGGAATATTACTTAGCCATCAGAAAGGATGAATACTTATCACTTACATTGACTTGGATGGAACTGGAGGGTATTATGCTGAGAGAAATAAGTCAATCAGAGAAAGATAGTTAGCATACGGTTTCACTCATATGTGGAATAGAAGAAGCAGTGCAGTGAGGGAGACTCTTAACTACAGGAAACCAACTGAGGGCTACTGGAGGGGAGGGAGGCGATGGGATTACTGGATCACAGGCATTAAGGAGGGCACCTTATAATGAGCACTGGGTGTTATACACAACTGATGAATCACTGAACTCTACATTTGAAGCTACTGATATACTATATGTTGGCTAGTTGAAATTTAAATTAAAGAATGAAAAGAAAAAAAAAAACAACCAAAAGACAAACTATCAGCCTTGTTTTAAGGGAACAGCTTAATAAAATGAGGATGTTATGTACCAAAGAAGGTAAATTTGTATGATTATATCTAATACAATAATAAAGCACATTTTTCTTAACATTATTGCTTTTGAAACTGTTTGCTTCAAGTAAAGGGACACAAAACTATTATATTTTATTATATTATATTATATTCTCAAGAGGAATCTTGAGAGTTAGTTAAGTGTTTTTCAAAAATATGTAACTAATTACCTGACATCACTTAAATATTCATTGTAATCTTATAGGTAGTACCATACTCCGGTCTTTTAGACAGAAACAGAAAACAGAAAATTCAGTTCTTGACAATGAGAACTTTAGGAACTAGCTAAGGAGATAAAACATAGGTTCACACAACAATGTGAGAGCAATTACAAAATAAGCACGCAAAATAACCCACAGAAGCTAAATATTGCTTCATAAATTAATGTGTGCAAAATAATTATTTATAAATAATTTCCATGTTTGTAAACATCTCCACTGTGGACAGTTTCCAGCTACCAATGGTTTAACGGAATTCCTTATACTGACATAATTTCCTTAATACTCACAAATTGGTGTGAGCTGGCTCCAGCATACAGTCTATATTTTATTTTATTTTAATTTAACAAACCTTCGTGTAATGGGCTTTCAACAGATGACGATGAGAGAGCTGCTCTGCTATATATGAAACCCTGATAAGTCTATATTTTATTTTATTATTTTTGAAGATTTTATTTATTTATTCATGAGAGACACAGAGAGGGAGGTGAAGACATAGGCAGAGGGAGAAGCAGGCTTCTCTCAGGGAGCCCGATTCAGGACTCCATCTGCGGACTGTGGGATCACGCCCTGAGCTGAAGACAGACCCTCAACCACTGAGCCACCCAGGTGTCCCTACATTCTAAATTTTAAAAACATCTTCTCTTTCATTATATCTAGAAGTTACTCTGATCACTGGAGAGAGATGTGGAGGTGTTTTCTTGTTAGACAATTCAAGTCTCAACATACCGTATTTCTCATGTTTTATTAGAAACTCTACAAATGTCATCTGAAATATGTGAATCCTTTTAATCTGTGAAACCATACCCTTAATCATTGTGTGTATTTAAAACATGTTTTGTAACCTATATATATATATAGGTTTTATATTTGTTAGTGATCTCTCCTTTGCATTTCATTGAGACCATTTTTCTTTCTTCAGAGAGTAGCTTCATCTCAGAGAAAACTTTTTCTTTTCATCCATGTCCTCCAGTCAAATTCATTTTTCTCCAATATTCTTTTCATGTTTGCTTTACAAACTTCTTTACTGTTCCCTAAAAACTTAGCAGCTACTTGTGAAACATCATGGACTCGGTTTATCCAAGATGCTGCCATGTAGATTATTTGTGATAGAAATGTGAGAGTCAAGCTAGATACTGTTCTTTGTGACAGTTGTTCTGTTGATGTTTCTGCATTAGACCCTGGAAAAGCTGCAGTTCCCTGGGGTCATTTGGTATAATTACGTTAGTGGCACCCGAGGTAGTGGTGTTACTGGCTTTGAGCTTGGGGTGTCTTGAAAGCAGGGGGAGATGCAGACAATTTGTCTGAAATTCTAGCTGTCTGCCTCCTTTGTACATGGAGACATAAGGTTGATGCCCAGATTATTTTAGTGTCCAGGAAGGACTGTGGGAGACATACTCTTAAATTGCAAAGGCAGTTTCACATCAAATCTTTTATTAAAGTCATTACCACTTAGTCTCCATAAATCTCAATAGGTCACTTAACTGGAGAAAATAAGGATGTGACATGCATTAATATAATGTGGGCAGAGGTAAGGTGAGGATCAAGAGAGATAAAAAGGAGGAAGGAAAATGTTTTGAAAACGTATGAAAATGCATTTACATCAAAAAGACTCATTTAAACTGTTCAGTTTTGATAAGGGGAAGAAAAAAAATAACTCATTTATAGCTAGGGTCATGAACAAGTGCATGTAATATATATTGAAATCTCAAAGAATCAGTTTCCTGTAGGAAATTTCTTCATTTGATGTATTATAGTATAAAATAAGTAAAGGTAATGAGGTAAAGGTATGATCTTACATGTACATGTTTTAAAGCCTAGGTAAAGACATTTGACATTCTCATACCTTTACAAACATGAATTGATAGGAGTGAAATAGGTAATGATGAGATGGTACTTTCAACTTAAATTGAACAACGATTTATGATCATGTAACATATGAAAATTATTCTGTACGTTCTCTGGTGAGTGCAGTTATGAATAAACTGTATGCCCTTAACCATTAAGAGCTTATAACTCAGCAGAGGAAATCAAATCGTATATAATTAGATTTAATAGGTGGCAGGCCGTGACAAGAGCTTCACAGTGGTACAAATGGGCCATGATAACTTAGGGAAGAAGGAATTTGGTTCTGGGTGGAGAGTGTCTAGTAAAATTTTGGTTAACTTATGGTTTTGAAGTAGAATATTAATAGAGAAATGGGAATTATAGAGGAAATACCTGGAGAGTAGGGACCTCCTCTTTTTATCATTCATTTATTAGTCAAATCTTGATTGTTCTATTGTATGCCAGACACTGAGTTAGATGGTGGGAAGAAGATGAATGCAGTGTGGTCCCTGCCCTCAAAGAAATTACAGTGATTGTTCATGTCATGGAAGCAATTGATCTTTTTCCCTTTCTTCTGCAGTATAAACATATTGATACAAATTTTTAAACAACTGTTTAACCAGTCAGTTAGAGTTATAAAGGTTGAAAATTAAATCAGACCAGATATCATATAAAGATGATAGAGTGGGGAAGAGCCAACAGAATTCGTGAACTGTAGCATTAGCGCTGTGACGTACCTGGCATACTTGACATCTTTTTTTTTTTTTTAACATTCCTCTCTTCTCTGTGACAAGATTATTTTGAGTAATAATTATGTAATAAGTAACAATAATCACAATCAATTTTATTGATTGCTCTTTATTAATAAAACAATTTAAACAGAGAATTGCTTTCAATTTTAAAGCTACTAAAATCTATTAAAGTATTTCACATGGGGCACCTGGGTGGCTCCATCAGTTGTGTGTCTGACTCTTGGTTTTGGCTCAGGTCATTATCTCAGCAGCATGTGATCAAGCTCCACACCGGACTCTGCACTGAGTGAGGAAGTCTGCTGGAGATTCTCTCTCTGCCTCTCCCTCTACACTCCCCTGCCCCTGCTCTCTCTCTTTCAAATAAATAAATACATCTAAAAAAAATTTCACTTGTGCACTAAAATCGCACTTCAATAATTGTATTAGTTTCCCGTAGCTACTGTAACATGGTACCACAAACTCAATGAGTTAAGACAACACAAATTTATCACCTTACAATCCTGGAGGTCAGAGGTATGACATGGGTCTCAAGATATTAAAATCAAGCCACAGGCAGGGACTGTTTTTTCTGGAGGCTCAAGAGGGGCCACTCTCTTTCCTTCCCTGTTTCTAAAGATTGCCCCTCTTCCTTCTTCAATCCAACAATCATATCATTCCAACCTCTCCTTCCTTGTTTCACCTCTTCACTCTCCTGCCTCCCTCTTTCATTTATACTGACGTTGTGATCACATTGAGCCCACCCTAATAATCCACTATGATCTCACCATCCCAGTATCCTTAAGTTTATCACCTCTGTAATTTCTTTCTGCTGAGTAAGGTAACAGGTTCACAGATTCAGGGACACCTTTGGGTGGGTGGGTATCATTATTTGCTTAACATGCCAATCCAAAGTATTGTGTATTATGGTTTGCCCTTTGTTTCAGTTTTACATTTCAAACACCCACACCACACACACACACACATACACACACACAATGCTCACATAGACTTACAGAATTGAAGGAACTCAAGTTCTGTTTATTTGTTTTTTTTTTTTTTAATTTTTGGTCTTTATAATCACTGTGTTCTATTCATTTATTTCTAACAAATTAAACACAAGAATATGTTTATTCCTAATCTAATTTATTAGACACAGGGATTTTCACAGGCATTAGAGAAATGAACTACCCCAAAAGTGAGCTTGAAAAATTCTGCATTGCTAGGAATTTATTCTTGTTATCAATCCATATAGTTGAGCTCACATAGGTCAGGGCCAATTGCATATTGGGAGTTGCCTGAAATCACTTTAATATAAAAAACAATATTCAAAAAAAAAACAATATTCATTAAAGTTCATGCCATAAAAATGTGCTAATGTTAAACTTCTTTGTAAGTTAATGGAATTCAACAGTAACTGCAGCGATTGTTTAGAATTTAGACCATCAAAAGTTTTTTTCACAGAGGAGTAATTTACCACTAGCATCATTTAGGATCCTTGGAGCACAGTGATAAGAAAAAGTAGAGTGATTTGCATCCCTGCATTGCCCATCTGCAGGGGAGTCTGTTCCTGCTTCCCTACCTTTGGTTTGCCACTGAATCAATTAGATTCTTCCCAGGTGTGTTTTTTTAATGCCTGTTTATCAAAGTCTAATCTGAGTATTTCAGGTACAGTAAGTGCTGCTAAAATGAGACATACATGTTCCTAAAAATCACTATACAAATTCACTCTGTTGCGACTTTGTTAAAATAGCATTGTTAAGTAGAGCTCAGAGTATCTGAGGGTGAGCTGTGGTTTAACAAAAGAGCACAGAGGAATCAAAATTGAGAAATTGATTAGAGGAGGTTTCATAGCACACCTTGAGAGGCTGCTTGGGGAAGTCAAGGCAGGGTGTAGGCAGGGAAAGTAGCCGAATCTGGAGCACATGCCTTTACTAGGGTTGCGGGCAGGGGGCTTTGGGGTTCTGGGCTAAGGCCAGTTTGGTCAATTCAAATCAAAAGGAGTGGGGTTTTAGTAAATTTTTCAGGGATCTTAATCTATGGGGTGCACAAGGGGAAGCCCTGGAAGGGCTGGGGAGAGTGCTTATCACAGGGGCAGTTGGGGAAGTTATATCAAAAACTTACTTTCATGTATGTGTGGGCTTTTATTTAGGGCTTGAGCTTGCATGAGGGGCTAGGGTCAGTTAAAGCCCCCTGCGGGCCACTTGACCACACAAAACAGATCCCAAGGCAGCAATACCATAGAGTGGTTTAACCAATCTCTTATATACAGTTAAGATCACAGATTTATGGGGAAAAATGGGGTTAGAGGCACAAACACGTAAACACTTCAATGACAAATTAGAAAAAGATAGGAAGCTCATACAAATGGTAGCATAGTTCTATACTTTCTAAGTGGTTGGGAAAATAGATAAATAATTCAATATGAAACTTTACCTTGACAGAGAGATCTGATGTTTACTTGGGAGGGGGCCTCAGAATTATGGCCTGAGAGTCAGTGAAGTGGCGAAGCGAGAATGATCTGAAATCTGCCAGAGTTGTAATGCCAGCTATGTAATGGTGCGGCTCGCAGCTCAGCTGAGATAACCGGTAGATATCTGAGGAGTGCGCATGTGTGCATTTTGTACATTCCTTTGCATCTTGGTTCAGAACGGGGCAGTTTTTCTATTGTCATGTAGTTTTTCCTCACTTATGAAATTGCACATAAGCAAAAGTGAAATGTGCATCATGCTTAAACTGTTCCTTAACTATCAATCTCATTGCAACAGATTTCTGTTTCCAAAGGAAGCATCATAGCAGGGCCCCGCCTGATGTCACTTCAACTCCGAGTGCCAACATGAAAACACGCAAAAGCCTGTTTTCCAACTTGTAGATCAGAAAACAGGCCTGATACTGGGAGACATGTTTTCATATCAAGTACGCAGCATTCTGACAAAGCTCCTCCGTCCCCACCTTTCTCAGGTAAGACGAACAGACACCAGTCTTGACTTCAGAATCTTTCTAAGGACAAAATTTCCAGAGAGACTGCCAATCAATTGGAATTGGCATAAAGAGATGAAAAACTGCTTTGCCATCAGTGATAGTGGGAAAAAGCATGGGTTCTGAAGTCATGTGGACCTGGGTTCAAATCTTGACTCTTTGCTCTCACTTGTAAATTGTGAGTCTTGAAGAGTTAAATGAACTCCCTCAGCCTCTGTTCTCTGAACTATAAAACTGCGTCGATAATGCCTACTTCAAATGGTTGTTGTGGGAATGAAATAAGGCCATATAGACAGGGCACCTGATATAGTGTCTGCACCCGTCTGCTTTGAGTAGTATTCTTAACTTCCCTTTGGGGGAAAAAAAAAGCAAAGAAATAAATCTTGATTAAGAATAGAGGATAAGGTGGAGGTGTTTGAGTTAACTCATAAAACAAAACGATCATCTTTCTTTCAGGGGTGCATACCTTCTCTGCCCTGTGCATGCAGACAGGCAAATTTGAGTGGGATATTACCAAACGGCAAATACATGGCACATGTTGCCTGGATTCACAAAGTAATCCTCGGTTAAATACAGATCCACTGAAATTTTGCTTTATCTTCACTTTTTGTCATCTGCCCTAGCCACTAGGTAATGCTCTATAGAACTGAGCTTTGAACAAAATATTTTGGCTGCTCCTCATGGGAAGCAGGTGTATGTGAGATGGATTTTAAAGCTAAACCCACAAAGATGTCAACAGAGAATGCCTCGATCTTTAAAAAAAAAAATGTTGACTATTTGCAATACAAACTTAAGCATGCTGGACTGAAGATAATAAGCCCCAATTCAAAATAATTTCTTAATAATATATCAAAAAGATTAAGCATAGAAAACAGGGAAATTCTTGCTTATTTTCTTCAAAAATAATAAAATAGGCATTAAACTAATTTTAAAAGATGCTGTTGAAAGGCAATCTACATATTTCTTTCAGCTGGTGAAATAGAGACTGTCTTAAAACTGATTACAATCTGGCAAAAAGGTGGGTAGTATTGCTCTAAGATGTAAATTGCCCAACTACAATTCTTGCTATCAAAGGCACCACACTCTAAAGCTTTAGTCATTTCAGAGGCAGAGATCTGTTTCCTTTGTATTGTAATCTTTAGACAAGAAGATTCATGCTCATAAACATGCACAACAATAAAGCTACCCAGGGCAGATGAAATAGGAACGTTGGCAGAGCACAATGTTGTTTCTGCCGTAGCTATGCCAGTTACATGATCCCTACTGGAAGCTGCTCGTTAGCTGAGACATTATTTCAATTCAGAGGAATTGAACACCAGTGAGGGTTCATGTTCTGGTATAAAAATGGAAGTGCTGAGCTAAAGTCAAATAGAAGTCAGAGCTCCAGGAAAGTAGGAGAGGAAATTATTTCTGCTCCAAGCTCATGCTAAGGATGTACAAATTCATGCCAGCTTTAACCTGGGTTTAGACTAAATAGGGTGTCAGATATTTTCATTTAATAAGAATATAATAATGAGGAAGGATTTTATACATTATTAGTATTTTTATTAATTTCCTGTGAAAGTGCTGTTTTTCAATTATTCTAGGCAACTATATTGCAGGGCATAAAGGGAATAGAATATCATTGTTTTTTTTTTCAGCCAGACAAAAAGTTGTGGATTGTGTGTTTGATATGACAGAGAAGGTGCATTCTAATCCGTTAAACCAGTAGTTCTTTCTGAATGTGGACTAGAACCACACCCTTCTCTTTCTCAACAGTTAAAGGGCAGAAATTCACCTGGACGCTGGGTGTTTTTGTAATAGATCTCCAGGAATGCACGTTTTAAATATCTCAATGACGGCCCAAGATTCTCAATTTTCATGTGACAGTGGCAACAGGTCTGATGGAAAGCAGCAGATAGCCTTGTGATGTGTCAAAGTGGCACCAGTGTCCAATGAAACTGATTCCTGCTGGAAGATGTCACTTAATATGGCATTATCTAGACTACCCACGTAAACCCAGTTGACTTGCCATCTGTTCCACAGTGAAACTGGCACAGTCTCTAAGAGGAAACATACTGCCATCCTATATAATGGCCATTGGGATGGAAAGCCAATTGACCATGATAAGTTCTGTTGATTAATTGTTGATGTTGAAATAAAGATTGTAAGCCAAAAAAAATGTATAAGACTCCTTCATCCTGAATTTTGTTTTTTTCATTGTGAATTTTTATGCTAAAAATGATTTCATGTTGTCTACTAAATTGTTGTATTTTATACTTATAGTAAACATGATACTTATAGACATTTGAGACTAATAAATCAGGTTTATGAAATCATTAATTATGTGCTGCCAAGTCTTAAGATGGAATGTTAATTTTGTTGTTTTCTACACACTATACACCCATACAGACACGTGCACACGGTAAGTGTGTTTGCACTTACCATACTATGACTCATATGAGCATTCTAAGATGTTGTTCTGATAGGCAATTATTTCTCTACTAAGAGAAAATGATCTCTGTACCTATGCCCACTAACTCACATCAGTGAATTCCTCTCATAATAGTTCCCTTGCAAAGGGGTTGCCATATCTGAACTAGCTTAGCACCAGGAACACAGAATGAGCTTATCAGTATCAAAAAAGATATTGCAAAAATCATCTTCATGAACTTCTAAGACTGTAAATGGATGGCCCTTGGATTCTGCAGCTACTGGAGCTGTAATTTTTCTGTGTGTTTTCTTTAACTGCCTCTCCACGATGGGCTGTTGCATCTAAGTCAATGCCTGTCTTACAGTTTATGGCTAGTTTGCAGTTATTCCCATCTTATTGTTAAATCATACACCCATTTTACAGCTTTAGTCTATGTCTATCTTACAGTTCATATACAAAGATCAGTTTTTCTTTTGCCTATATTGTGTTTAAAATTAGTTATATTGATTCATTGATGAATTTAGTCATGAATCCATGTTTCATTTAAATGATAGGTAAATCCATGTTCAGGGTAGGAAGGAGCTTACTCTGTAAGAGCAGAAGAGAGAGAGAAAAAAATCTGGCCCTTGGTCAGACATGGGCAGGTGCACCAATCAGCCCCACAGTGAGAAAGCTATAATGATGAGATATGTTATGGACTTGTTGGCTTCAACTCCATCAATCATGGAAAACACTGAGAACAATTAGATTTGACATTGATAGACCCCCACACTCAAAACTCTAGGGAAAGGGATCCCCTCTGCCAACTGCTTGCCAAACAAGACTCTTAACTGTTTGTATAAAATATCTGGCTCCTTAAGAATGAAGGTATCCAAATTAAACCTAAGCAAGGGGGCTATGTTAATTTGAACTGAAGCTTTATTCTAGACAAGAAAGCAAATGACATTTGGAAAGGATTTTAAGATGATCCTTGAAAACTCCCTGTACTTTATCTTTCCAGATATGCAGAAAGGAATTTGTAAAACTCAAGGGAGACAAACCATTTTGGCAATTTATCAAATTGCTTTTCTGGTTTTATCGGTGCCTTTGAACTTTGTTTTCTGCCATTTGTGGAGTATGTACAATTATATTTTATTCCTTTTTGTCACAAAAGATTTTGCAAACACATACTTGTGATATTTATATATGCATAATATAAATGTGTTACGGAATGAAGGCAAAACAAAGCAGGAAAAAAACAAAGCAGGAAAACATTTTTGGCAATTGCTGAAGCTATCTATGCATAGTATTTGAACTTAAGCGTTACTGTGAAGATACTGGAAAATATTTCACATATATAGTTTGGTAATTCTGGTTCTTAAACATTTAAGCAACATGTATTGTAAGAAACAAATTCAAAAAAATAAAATAGGGGAGCCTGGGTGGCTCAACATTTGAGTGTCTGTCTTCAGCTAGGGCATGATCCCCAGAGTCTGGGGATCGAGTCCCATATTGGGCTCCTTGTGAGTATAAAAGTATAAAGTATAAAGTATAAAAAAATAAAAAAGAAAATAAGCTAACCCTGAGAATTACTAAATTTTCTTGTTTGTTAAAATCCCCTAAGTGGCTAAAAGATTATTCTAATTGTTTTTAAAATGTGCTTTTGCCTTATTAATCTTCTAAAAATTATTTTGCCATTTCTATTGTCAAATGCTTTGAATATGTGAATTTTTTCCCTAAATGTTTCTATTTTCTTTTTTTTAAATATTTTATTTATTTATTCATGAGAGACAGAGAGAGAGAGAGAGCCAGAGGGAGAAGCATGCTCCCCGCAGGGAGCCCCTGATGTAGGACTCGATCCCGGGATCCCAGGATCACGCCCGGGGCCAAAGGCAGATGCTCAACCGCTGAGCCACTGAGGCGCCCCTGTTTCTATTTTCTACATGCCTCTCTTTTAAAGTAAAATCCAATGCAAAGGTATTTGTTAACTTTTTTTGGAACATGCTTGGGACAAAGTACATCATGATGAAAATTCTTTCAGACCACATGATGGCTGCTTTAGAGCAAAACTGACATATATGAAACTGGTCTCTAGCTTGTCATTCAAAAAAGAATCCGAGTCAACATAAGTTATTGCACCTTCAAGATCAATTTAGGAAAAGATATCAAGACAAGAAGTAATATTTTTGCTCAGCATATTTCTCTTCTTTAGGGTAAAATCCCTGAGAGCAGATATGGTCTCTTTAATATGTTCTCCAAGGCAGCCAATACAAAGAAAACCTCTTATTCGTGTCCCAGGCAGAGACACCTACCTTCCCTATCTATCATATTAGTTGGTTTAGATTTGACTGCATACTTTAAAAAAATGACAGTAATACAAACAAGTTGGGACTTCGCTTTTTTTCTAATACAAAAGAATCTTCCTTTGATTCTAACTTTCTGTTTCTAGAGTGACGACACAGTCTCAGTATCATCACCTTTGGATTTCAGGCCCAAAGATGGAGAAAACCAAAGGCAACAAGGGAGTGTCTTCCAGAAATATTATGCCTTTATAAAGCAACCTTCATGGAAGTTATATAAGCTCCAACTTCATCTTATATCTGATTGGCCAGAACCTAGTCACTAGCATGACCACATCTTGCTGAAGCAGAGGCTGGGGAATGTATTCTTTTATTTAGAGTGGTAACATGCTCTGAGAATTTGTGTAATGCTACTGAGGAGTAAAGGAAAAAAAGTGGCAGGAACCTTATAGTCTGTATCACAGCTATAAGTCTTAAATAATTCTACCTCATTAAGAAAAGCTTTCCAGGGCAGCCCAGGTGGCTCAGCGATTTAGCGCTGCCTTCGGCCTGGGGTGTGATCCTGGAGACCTGGGATCGAGTCCCATGTCGGGCTCCCTGCATGGAGCCTGCTTCTCCCTCTGCCTGTGTCTCTGCCTCTCTCTCTGTGTCTCTCATGAATAAATAAATAAAATATTTTTTTAAAAAAAGAGAAAAGCTTTCCAGTTTTTCTCACATTGACATTATTCTCTTTGACTTTCAGTCATTTTGCATGTAATCAGTTATTTTGCATGTAATCAAATACTAACAAACATTACTGTTTGTATGTTTCATTTATGAATACCTTCATGCCTTCTCTCCTCACAGTGACCTATTCAATTCTTTGAAAGGAACGTCATATCTTAAGCTCCTTGTTACAATCCACAGAGTCCTCTTTTTTAAGAAACACTGCTTACTTTAAATTAGGCACCCATTAATATTGTTTGTTTCAATTCGTTTCACATCTCTATTCTTTTTTTTTTAAGATTCTATTTATTTATTCATGACAGACACACAGAGAGAGGCAGAGACCTAGGCAGAGGGAGCTCCCCGTGAGGAGTCTGATGTGGGACTTGATCCCCAGATGCTCAACTACTGAGCCACCCAGGTGCCCCCACATTTCTATCCTTAATTGTGTAATTGAATGACGTTCTTTGCCTTATGACTCCATACAGATAATGGGAACTATTGGAAAAAACCTGAACTAATATGGAGGAAAGAAATGTAGTTAGTTCACTGAGATTAACTTTATGCCTAAGATACATTGTATACTATATTAACTCCTTTCATTAGAATATTACTGAAAATGTTTATTTCTATATATTAAAGTAATTTCCTAGAACTTAACAGGGCCTATTTATTCTTTTTCTTGTCTAGATTCATTAAAATTATGTGGAAAGTATGGATGTAACAGTTGTAGTTTTCTCTATATATTTATGCCTTTGTAACATAAGATGAAAATCAGCTCATTGCAAAATAATAGACCAATCCTTAAGTTTGTTGTTTTTGTTTCATTCCTCATGCAACTAAGTTGAGAGAAGCCCTTCATGTAAGGGTAAGAAGAGGCACTGTGGCTGGCTCACTACCCTCATGATCTGATTAGACTGAGCAAGTAAACAGCACTCCTCAATGATACCTAAATTCCTTTGCATTAGGTGCCCTCATAAATCAAAGCATTCCCTCTTTTTTTTTTTCCTGCTAATGCTAAAGTGTGAGGTAGAGACAGATTCAGAATATAGTTATCTGTTACTTGAAAGACCTAGAGAGAGTTATATGCTCTGAGAGCAAATCTAAATCTAAGGGGCTGCTGTAACAGGTTCCTTGAGAAATCTGTTGAGAATCTGAGTTCACAGGGAGAAACTCCTGAGGACAGGGGCAAAATTAATATTTACCTTTTTTTTCTTTCTACATCAGTTGTAAGAAAACCCAAGATGTGTTGAGCTCGCTAGAATCAAAGTTGACTTTGGCAATAGTACTCCTTCATTTGATCCAAATTTACAAGTGGAGAAGGTAATGACTATTCATATCAACAGTCAAGTTCTCAATGACAGAAAGAACTTAGAACTATTACATCACACAAATAATTAATCTAACCACCCCCAGAAGCAACTATTCAAATGTTATAAAAAGAGCCATATTTATGCATATGTTTCAACCCAATGTATATGTTCAGGAACCAATGTTATTAAATATACAGGAAACCCGTAACTGTATAGTATACTAGAATACAGAAGTAGAATACTGCTTGGACTTCTGGTGTTCTCCGCATGTTTAATTCCTGAGGTTTTTAACGTGTAGCTGCACTGTGAATGCACTGTAAATACTACCATTTGTCCATTGTATTAATTTTGTAAAGTCAGACTTTCTGTCCTTTGTGGATTAGGGACAAGTGGACCAAGCTTATAATCTTTGCAGAAGCATCAATTTTATCATGTGCAGCTGTGAAAGTAGGTTCAATGCATTTAATTAATTTGTACCATGTTGGTGAACCAAATGGATGCTCCTTTCAATATTCTACTTTATTATTTCTGTAGATTTGCATAGATATCTAGGCTGAATTAAGTGTGTAACATACAGAGCAGATCTGTATACTTGAAAATGTGATTTTTTATTGTTTACCCAGAATGAGTTTGTTAATCTAAGAAGATATAAAGCTTATATTTATCACTTAGATGAGATTAAAATTTGTATTTTCTCTTAATATATAAATTATGAAAAGTCAAAATGTGTATAAGGACTCATTACTATGCTTGATTAGATATTTTATCATATTTTACTTATTTCTTTCTTTCCGTCAGTCTATCTGTCTTTTCTTTCACAGATTATAATATGTGCCAATAAAGAGAGATACAGTTTCAGTTGCCTCTCTAGCATCTATCTCTCACCTCTTTCTTTTCAGTTACAGCACTCCATTTTTGTTCACGTATCTACTTCTCTACCATGTGACTGAGAGAAAGCTGATCTGGACACTGGAACCTGCTTCATCTGAGCCAGTAAATGTGCAACATTGTCCGGGTGACATTATGCATTCAGAGCTGTACATGAGGAACTAAGTCTGCCCAATTATAGTCCATGATTGAAGGAGAGGTTTCTTTAGCTCTTCCACAAGATCTAACAAAAGACAATGATTCACTTGATATGTCAACAAACTGGGGGCATTGAGGACCCAAATCAAGGAGAAGCTGACAGATCAAAGGATAACAGATTTTAAAAACTTGAATTCTTGATGACAGTACTGAGCTACTGAAAAAAAAAAAATCAGCCTGGGAACCTTACTGACTTCTAAATTGCTTCTTATGTGGGATGAAAAATATCTGAAGATCCACTGTTGATGTGAATGATTTTTATATGATTACTCTTCAAAATGTGATTATTATTTGTATATTTGCACTGTAAGAATATATCTTAAATTTTTACTTTATTTAGCCACGGTCACTATATCTTTGAGCATTGAACATATTTAAGCAACAATATTTCAACACTTCTTTCAAGTGGATTTTTGAAGTTACTGGGTCCAGAGGAGTTTTACGTGTCCCGAATAAAATGCTAATTTGTATATCTATAAGTATGTATTTTTATATTTTTCCTTTTCAAAATTAAAGTCATGCACACTATGTAGTGTTTTATATATAAATAAAATGTTACTTTAAATATGATGGAAGCTGTTGATCTATGTCAATTGTTCTCGATGATAATAGGAATACGTAGTTATGGGATCCCTGGGTGGCTCAGCGGTTTGATGCCTGCCTTTGGCCCAGGGCGCGATCCTGGAGTCCCGGGATCGAATCCCGCATCGGGCTCCCTGCATGGAGCCTGCTTCTCCCTCTGCCTGTGTCTCTGCCTCCGCCTCTGTCTCTCTCTGTGTCTATCATAAATAAATAAATCTTTAAAAAAAAAAAAGAATACATAGTTATATTCATCATGGGGCATATAGAGTTTAAATTACATTTATTGGACATCTAGCATGTGCTATGCATTGTTCCAATAGAACAGATAAATAATACATAAATATATGGTTTCCTACGGATACATGACATAAAGACAATAAGGCAAGATTAGGGAGTATCTTGATACAGGGACAAAGAAAGAAAACTATCTCCCACAGGAAGGTTTCTCTAAAGAGTGTTACTCCAGCAAAATTTGAATGAAGTGAGGAGGCAAAATATAATGAAAAGTGTTTTCAGTAGAAAAACTTCAATTATAAAGGCCCTGAGGTAGCTGGAGGTATATTGGTTCTTAGAAGCAGATGGAAGAGAATAAGATGAAAAATGCCTAAGAGATGAAATTAGGGGGATGATTGTGGCCAGATCATATAAAACCTTTCAGGACACTGTAAGAACTTTGAAATTTTTTCAAAGAGTGTGAGAAACCACTGAAGAATTTTGAACAAAGGAATGCTATAATAGGCTTTGTTTTAAAAGGATATATTTGGCTGCTGTGTAGGGCAGGGATAAATGGTATATGTTTGAAAACTGCCTTTCTACTGTCTATGAGCATGAATTTTTCTTTTTGTTTAATTTAATAATTGATTAATTGCACTGATGTATGTCATGATATTAAACCATCTGTGCATTCCTGGAATAAACTCCACTTAATTACATACAGTATTACATACAGTTGACTTTAAGTTGTAATTTTTTTCTCTGGGGTATTTATATTAATAAAGGAGATTGCTTTTCCAACCTTTATTAGGACGTTTGGAGAAACTGAGGCAGATGGCTCAATCTGTTTTCATTATTTGTATGGGAAACATAAAATGGTCAGAAGAGAGCTGGCAAATGTAAAATTACCTTTAGATTAGCAAAAAGTAATTTAAAAAAGAATAGGCTTAATCAATGTTATTGACCCTTTGTTCCTGGATAGGAAGGGAGAAGTCAATCCAGCATTTGAAACAATACAACATTTCAAGGACTTTGATGCTTTCATTGCTTAGCAGAACAAAACAGTCAATGAATTGAGGATGAATGGATGAATAAATCACCACCATTTGCATGGTACTTTTCACAAGACAAAACTCTGCAACAACATTACTCACAACGATTTTTTGCAATAAAAATCATAAGAAGTGAGCTCTTCCAAGGTTTTAAGAGAGGCAGTACATTACAACGGTGAAGAACACCCAGAATGTTGAGGTACAAGTCTTAGATGTGTCTCTTATTCCATGTGCAGTAGCTGGTAAACAACGTTTTTCTCCCAGGTTTCTTCATCTGTAAGATGGTAATAATAATATTTCACGGGTTAACTGTGAACCTTAAATGGATAATGCATTTAGAATAACATATTCAGTAAATATTTGCTTACAAAGATGGTGGGGGTAGAATAAATTGTATGGAATAGAATTAGCCTTAAACATAAAAGTTGTCTCATAGTAGGACTCTTTCCATTAAATAAATCTAATAAACACACAATTAGAAGCTCTATCATCTCAGTGTTTTCATACAAAAGAGAGATAATGAATGTTTAGCATTTTGCAACAGTAACTGGCACAGAAATGTCATGGTTATTATGAAGGCATGTAGCTAACGTGAGGACCTAATTACTTTAAGGCTAAAGCATTTATATAAATAAAGTATGTTGTTAGAAGGACAACAGCAAGCGATACACTAGTCAGAGATTTGCTAATTGTACCTACTGGCTGTCAATGGTTCTTTTTAAAGCATGGCTTGCTATATCACCTTAAAAACCATTCAATCCAGTTTTACTCTATGTGTCCATATGGATGATGGTATTTTGCAATGTTAGTCATCTATTGGGAAACAATGTCATTTTCAGAGATTGGAGATTACTATATTATCTGGCCAAGATTGTTTGTCACTCCCCTGTATTCATCAGTAAGCATGGCAACGGAGAATTCTGCACACAGTGGTACTTGTGTTTCAAAGGCTTTTACTCGATTTTGCTCTGAGTTTGCTCAGTTTGGAAGCATGACCAAGCTCTAAAAGTCATATACCAGCTGGATGGGAGGAGAAGATAAAAACTGGGCCAGAAAAATTCATCCCAGACCACCTGAAGATGTATTTCTAAATGTATCATCTGACCAGAAAATGTCCTACTTAAAAAGAAAATATGTACTATCCAACATGAATGAATATCTAATACCACATAATTTTTTTTATGAGTATAATAAAATAAAATACAAGAGTGTGAGTTTTTGGTCCTGTTTATGCTATCATCTCAAATATTTGGCAGTGGTAATTACAAAATCTGATATTTGGCAAGTGTTTGCCATAATACTCATACAGTACCTTTGTGTGTGTGGTCATATCATAGATGGCCATTTCAGGTGAACGTGTGGTCCCCAGAAATTTGCCTCTTGTGTGTGTGTGTGTGTGTGTGTGCGCGCGCGCACGTGTATGTGTTTGTGTTGAAGTATATTGTCTTTTATGATACATGCTTTACGATGTACTCCTGGAACTGGGAGGCAGTGGCTACAAATGTCTCCTTGGTGAGGGCTTGGGCCATTTCACTGCCATCTATTAACCTTATTACTATATACTCTGTTAATAATTTAACTTAGAAGGAACATATTTTATTTAATTTAATGAAAATGCAAGCTCAAATAGGGAAAGTCTTACAGTTTTTTTGGAAATACACAAGCTAACATTTCTTGGAATTCATAATCTCATGAAGTACCTCTGTAATATAGTTCCATTACTCTATACTATGGAGTAATGATTTATCCAATAGACTCTTCTGCAAGCATAAAGTCAGCCTCAACTACTTAGTGAGTTGGCTTTTAAATTTAGTTACTCCTCATGTTCTTTTAAATGTCTTTTGTTAAAATAGTTTTAATCATAAGAAAATTGGATGAATTCCTGACTAAAATTCTTTGGAGAATAGTCTTAAGTGTCTGGCATCACATTTCCCAAGCAGTCTTTCTGCCTCAGAAAATGATTTATTAACCGGAGTTCAGCTGCCTTTTGCTTTTGTTGTCGATGA
Organism: Canis lupus dingo; assembly: GCF_003254725.2. NCBI lineage: Eukaryota > Metazoa > Chordata > Mammalia > Carnivora > Canidae > Canis > Canis lupus. The sequence goes on along the minus strand of NC_064274.1, from coordinate 19,817,468 downwards.
CAAAAGGTATGTTTAAGCATGTTAAATTGGCTTAACGTAGTGGACAGAAATGATGGTTTACCATAGCTGAATTTGCTGCCAATGCATATTTCCTCTTTGTTACATATAAGGAATAGTTAATCTGACCTCAAAGAAAAGAAACATATGCTCCCCTAGATAAGGTTCTAGAGATGAATGAGTCTGTCTGCTATATAGCATTTGTTGGTCAGAGAGAAAAGGAGAAAAAAAGAAGGTGGAAAATAAGCGGAAAATGAGACTCACCGAAAACCTGATTCTAAAGGGAAAAGGTCAAGTAAAACAGAGAAATGACAGATAAAACGGCATAGAAGCGGGGTGTGTGGATAAAGAATTTAAAATAAGCACAGGTATATTGGCAATCAGCAGTCTCTCTGGGGTCAGATTTGTTATTTGTCCCTTAGCAAATGATTCTGGAATGTTAAACAGTCAATGTGCCTGTTCTAATGAATTAGGCTGTCAAAAATAAATAAATAAGCTCAATTTGGGGACTACAGTCCATCAATTATATAATTCCAACAGGCACTGCCACCATCCAAATTTTATTTTGGGCTATGTCTATATGCCCTCCATGAATTAAGATTGCGGAGTTCTTGGCCCAGTTTGGTGTGGTTCATATAACTGTAGGACGAAAGTGGTAGCCTCACCTCATTCATATTATTAGGACAATTGGAGAGGGTTGCATTTGAGTTCCACTTTTGCCCTCTGTGAGACTCTTGTTTTGTGCCTGCATCTCTTACTCACTAGCCTTTTCTCATTTTCTTCAACTCTACCCTATTATATAATTATTTTGTTACATTTATTTTGTTGGAAATACTTATGCCAGACAAATCCTTTTTGATCCTCCAAATCACTCAATTTATTAAGCACCATTTTATTCTTGAAACTGATCCTTTTATTTTCAAGACATTTAATTTACTTGTCTCTCTTTCTACTTTTCTGATCACTTCTTGTTTCCTTTCTCTCTCTCTTTCGAAATGTTTATAAGCCAATGATAGTCACTGAGAAAAATGCTCTTGTCAAATAAATGTGGAAAGTATTACATATTATACTCTCTTCTTGATGATTTACCATACCATATTAGATTCTTTTTCAAGTTCTAGAATAAAGAAATTTGTTTGTGTTATACTTAATATCTAGCACTATTTAAACTCTTTTGGTTTCTTGTTTGTTGCTATGCTTTAAAGGGTCATGTGCCTGTAGACAACTCTGCATGATGGACCCCAGTTTCCATATCAAGCATTAACCTAATATTTTCCAATTACCTGTTGGATTTATAGGTCTGAATATTATGCTAGCACATTAAATTCAATATTAAAAGGCACATAATTTTTCCCTTTAATGAAAATAAGTATCATTTGGCTTCAATACGTCAGATACTGGTAGGTGCTATGGATAGTGTGATCAGCAGCATACTATTTCTGTGGTGGAGATAAGTAAACAGTAAATGGGGTGGGGGTTGGGAGAGATGAGGACAAGATGGGGCACAGATTGCTACACTGAGACCAAATCATCAAAAGTACTGAAATGTCAACCTATAGAGTTTGAAGTTTTTTTGACAGCAAAAGATAGTCATTGAAAGTTTTGAGGTAAGCAATGATCTGTCTTTTTAAGACCAATATGACTCCAGAATGAAGTATACAATAAAGCAATGCAAGTTTGGACACTGTAAGATCAGTTATCATAAGCCAATGAGGTGATAACTTGATGGAACTAATCATAATCTGCCTTATGTTATTCTTTGCTGTGAGTACTATTTTTATTTTTTCAACTAAATGTGAGATCCTTAAGGAAGTAAATTTATCTTGTTTATCCTTATATACTTGTCCATCCTTAGCACATTTCTTTGCACATACTAGATGCTTTCTTAATGACTGCTTGGTGAGTAAATAAATGAGAACTTGCCACTGTTTAAAACATTGCAGAGCACATTTCCTCGAAGTACTGATAAACAAAAAGATATAAAGAAAGCAGTTAATGAGAACCAAGAGAAATAGAAAATTAGTGATGGGTGAAATATAATCATAAAGAAAGAAAATAAAATTTGATGATAGGAATTGCCCATTTAGAAGACATATTAGTTCAAAGGCCTGGTAATTTAATGCAAAGACTTTCACTGCTAAGTCACAGAACTCCAGTCTTTCCATCACCATTTTTTTTTTTTTCTTTAACAAACTGTTGAGCAAGACTGCTTACTACCTCTCTGGGATTGCCCAGTGTCCTGGGCTTGGAACATTTTCCTATATGAAGATGGTTGCTGAATTATCACTCGAACCCAAATTCTCCTGTGTTATTAGGAGGAAACTCCCCCATGTTCTGGGTACACAGTGAACTTCCTTCTATTGCTTAGGTATATATCATATGACACCTGGAAAGCTCCACCAGTAAATCTGCCCTACCCCCAAGGTAAAAGGGTCTTCACCTGTAGCATGAGAAGGATGTTGTAGTCCACTGCCCTGTGTCAGCTCTTGTGAGGGACCTGCTGGACATGTGACGCATGGGAGCTTGCTGCATCTCTTCTTTCTGTGTGGCTTGTTCCAATCAGTGTGTTTGTTGTATGTTGAGTTCTCTTTGGTGACTCTGAACCTATGAAGATACAATGAGCTGAGTCTGTGGGTTCCTACTTCTAGAGGTTGGCATTGTTAATATCTCTGCCATCTTCCACGTGGTAGGAATCCTCATTTGGATTAGCAGCATCTTCCTGCTTGACATAAACACCATCATTTTTAAGAAACAGAATATGCTGAAAATCAGTGGGCAGTCTCATTTTGGCTACTGTTCAGTAACCACATCTGAAGTGAAGCTCAGTCCAGGGTGTGGGAAATGGGTAAAAGGGAAGGTTAAAATGCTGATGCTTCCCTTTTATGTCTATAAAAAACAAAAGGTTAAAGGAATGTTTTGAATGTCCATTCGTTATTGTGCTTTTGAATGATTAGCTTTAGGCTAAGATTTGAGAACTATTACCCAATTTCAGTCATACTTGGAGAAACACTTGTATGTTCTTGACAAATATTAAGAAAATACAAGTTAGTATTTTATAATACTATATAACACAATGTAATAACTTGTACTGAGTATTTTAAATGCTCAATAGTTTATTGAGAATTTATTATGTGCCAGTTTATGTTATATGAGTTATCTCCACTTACCCTTTGTTATCCCCACTAGAGAGTGGAAAATTGTGGATCATGGACATTAAAAAACAGTTAATAACTGGCAAAGCTTGACTGACTTCAAAGTTTGTGCTCTTAAATTCTGTATTTCATGCTTTGTGATTTTACTTTAAAGAAGAGAAAATGATTAGCTTTCTCCTGAGTTCAACGGTGCCTGTGAACTCTTCTGGCTTATTTGGATTAAAACTGCTAAAAAAAAAAAAAAAAAAAAACTGCTAAAAAGCCATTTACTTCAACCATGTTTATTAAAATTCTGCTATGCTGGTCAACACATTAGTAATAGTGGAAACTATAAGCTACCATTAGAAAATACTTTTTCCTTTGGTTATGTGTTCACTTAGATAAAAGATGTCATCTTCCTGGTACCAGAAAGAATGACTCAGATTTGTCCAACAAAAACCTGGGTATCCTATAAATTCACGTTCTGGTAGTAAAGATTTACAAATTTGAGTGTGAGCATACAAAAAAAAAAGTAAGAATATTCCGATTAGCCAGATCACCAAAATAAATTAGAATCAAGGTGCAAAATCTTTAATGATGATAACATCAAATAGCCAATATTTTTCCCCATGTTGGATGAGTATCCTAAGCAAAGCCAGAGTTAATGATTCACATCTTCTAACATATCTTTTTAAAATTCTTCTATTTAAAAATAAATAAATTAAATACAATTCTTCTATTTTCAGCTTTTGAAATACTGTCTGGGCTTCTGGATGGATAAAACTACTATTTCACTTGGCTTTGTGTGCTATGCTTTAAAGGAAACATATACATAATCCCTGTCAGCAGGGATATATGTAAAGACAGGAAGTGAATTACACCTACAAAAATTAGAAGAATTAGTGACCTCAAATTGACTCATTAAAGCCAACCTCATGTGTATCACAACCAGTAACCTGGGAAAATCTATGATACCTACTCTCTGGGCAAGAAATAGCTATGTCATATTTCAAAGGAAAACCATTGCTCTGTATTTTTCAAACTTCAAACACATAATAAAATGTAGAAAGGAGAAAAGGAAGCTGTTCTGATTATTTTCCTCAAGACATGGGGTAGGAAGACCTGGACCTACTCAGTGGATTGTTTTGGAAAACTAGGACTGTATCAATTTCAAAGTAGTATGAATAGATGCTCAAACTTAAGCAGCTTGAAGGAAACACTGCAGAACTTCTAGATGCCCAGGGAGCACATACAGAAGATCCAATGAACAAGGCCTTTTAACAGAGGTAGCTCATACATTTCTCTTAGGCTTTTGCTGAAGCTAAAGGCTGAAGTAGAAAAGAAAAAGACAATTTTCACCCTGGTGACATTTACTGATAGCAAAAATGATAACATGAATAGAGCTCATTCGGAAACTATGAGAAACTAAGACTTTTAAACTGGGAAACATTTGCACAGGTAGAGGTTATGTCAAATTAATACATAGAACAAGGACTAACTCCTTTTCTAATAAAATTCTGGTCAGAATTATACTTCTGTACTTTAGGGGACTTTGCTACCCCCCTCCCCTACACTCCCCTTCCTGCTATTCAATTTTCCACTTTGACTGCATTCAGTGAAGTTTATGTTCCTTCTAATGGGGTATCAGAAATTTTTGTTTCCATGATTAGGGAAATGGCCTAAGTATCTATGGAAGCATAATATATCAGCAAAACTCATTTATCTTAACCTAAAGCTGATTCTTTTTTTTTTTAATTGATTGAGGGAGATAAAGTAATAGGTGAGGTAACATCTTAGGGTTCAGATGTTGAATAGAAGATGATGATAAGGAGTAGGAAAAAGCATGTGGAGAAGTTCAGCTACTTAAAGCTGGGGCAATATGTACTACTTTAATGCTTGCAGAGGCATTTTACCTAAAAGTCATATTTCAGGGCTGATTATAGGGGCTATTGGAACAGATGAGTTGATGGAATAGCCAAAATTCAAACTCATCTCCCCTGATGTTGACAAAGGTAAGACTTTCTTCTTTTTTTTAATATATATATTTTTTATTTATTCATGAGAGACAGAGAGAGAGAGAGGCAGAGACATAGACAGAGGGAGAAGCAGGCTCCATGCAGGGAGCTCGATGTGAGACTCAATCCTGAGACTCCGGGATCACACCCTGAGCCGAAGGCAGACGCTCAACCGCTGAGCCACCCAGATGTCCTAGTAAGGCTTTCTTCTTAAAATGAAGACATATCTAAATAATGTCAAGATAGGAATATAGTCATGTCAGCTTAATCCCTAGGCAGAGTGTTTCTCATGGCAACATCACCAGGTACTCCCTAAAAGAAGTAAGCTAGGGCAGCTCAAAAAAAAAAAAATATATATATATATATATATTCTATTAATATATATATATATATTCTAAATATATATATATATTTAGTCTAGAATCTTGTTATATTCAAAAGTGAAATGGACCCAGTTCTAAATCATTTGCTTGGCTTGGATTTGAAAAAGGTTCTCTGTAATTCAAGTCAACTGGTCCTCAAAAAAAAAAAAAAAAAAAAAAAAAGAAAAAGGAAAAAGAGAAGCCAAGTTTTTAACTTCCAAGTTGCCTTTTGCTGAAGCTTGTTGCTCAATAGGCTTCCCAGCTGGTGCATCTGGCTCGATGACAGGGTGTGTCAGGTTCTATCGGTCATGATGCTCTACATGACATCATGGATCAGAGAAGAGTACAGACCATAGAGTCACCTTGTGATATGAAGTCTAAACTGGGGAAAGCCTCAGATACCCTCCGACCCACTATTAAAAGTAATACAAATTAGAGATGAAAAGTTCAGCTTGCTTGGCAATTTGAATTTTATTTGGCTCAAAATTTTATCTCCGAAAACGTTAAGAGTACATGGCAGTAAAGAAAGATTATAAAGTTGGTCTCAGTGATCTTCTTTAGTTTGAGATAGATATTAGAATTCTCTCACCAACTCAGCTCAGGTTTCATCTCATGGGACACTTGATAAATTTGTTGATTTATTTGAACATTATTTTAAAAATACACTTAAGTTAGGAAAGTGCATCTCAGTTTTCCCACTGATGATACAATCTATTCTGATATTACTTAAATGTATATGGTACTTATTACTTTTTAGAAACAAATGCTTTTTGTTTTATATTATTTTATTTTTGGCACCCACTGACACCTATGACCTTTGCACAACTCTCTGTCTTTATGTGGTATCATTTCACATGGAGGAAATTGAGACTGCTTATGGTTAAAAAGCAATCCAGACAGGGAAGAGAAGAGAGATCCAATTAGTAAAGTTAGGATTAAAGCTACAGGATATTAGAACAGGAAGTTTTCTTAGAGATCATCTAATTCTTGAAGAGTATGGACTTAGAATACTATTTCCACAAGATGTTCAGGGGAAAAAAATGGTTCCATTCTCAAAAAAATGTGAGTAATGATGTATTCTACACCCTTAACTGGAGACACTCCATGCATTAGTACATTAAAGACCTGTGGATATTTAAAAAATAATTCGACAAAAAAAGCTGTGTTTAACTTGTTTCTTCATTTCCCTAAGGTATTGTGGTGTGGCAGTGACAACTCAAATAGACTTGGCTCAGAATCCTAACAATTCATTAATTGTGTGTACCTGGCAAATCAATTAGCAACCCTAAACCTCAATTTCCTCATCTAGTAAATGAGGAATAATACTATTTACCACCTAAGGTTCAGAGCAGGATGAAATGGGAAGATGACAGTAAAACTGCTAGCTTTGCAGGGCCTCACAGCTAGTGTGTCCTCTTCAAACGGTAGCTTAACTATCTAAAAGATAACACCTGTGATAAAAATATAACTGTCACAGGTAAACAGTTCTCATGAGAGTGAAACCAGTGCATAATTTGGAAACAGAAATTATAATCAATTATTAGTAAATGACATTTGCAATACATAGAGTCACTAGTAAGACAGTAATACTGTCATCTTTCCAGTATAGTTTAGTCATCTTTCGTGTGTTATGGAGTAGGTGATTACATAGAGTAATAATAACATTAATTACACAGTTTGCTATTGTTTCGTCTAGATTTGAACTCTAACCTGTCAATTGCTAGTAGGTATGCTTACACAAGACATTTGACCTTTTGAGCCAGTTTTCCTATATGTTAACCAAGAATTAAAATATCAGTCTTCTTTGTAAGATTTGTTGAAGAGAAACTATAGAAAATTTACCATTTAGTAAGGGCCAACCATATCCTAGACACAACTTTTAGGTAATAAGGTAGTAAATGTTTTACATAGATTAAGTGAGCAATTGTTCATGAAAATGCTACACAAACTATAACACCATATGCAAGTATTAGTAGGTAGTAACAGGTAATGCTGCTTGGCACCCTGAGGTTTCTGAGTAGTTAACTATTTGTATGACTTCAATTCTAGCAATTACATGGAGGAAGAAAAGAGGATATACTCAGTCCCCAAGTAATTATGAATTCTTAAAGAGATTTTAAAAATCTGTTCTAATATCAAATTCCAAACTGTGCAAATATGAGTTGAATTTGCCATGTGCTTCTCTTGGATCTCTCTTTTCTTAGCTTAAAAGTTCAAGGTATCTGCCCCTAGCCAACCGTGGATATGAACTTGTCAGGACTACATGAAACTTTTGTGGATGGACCTAGTAGAAAACCAGTACATATTATTATTCTGATTTTTTATAAGAGGAAACTGAGACTCAGTCAAGCCAACCAACACACTGGGAGAACCAGGACACGAATCTAATTTTTAATTTCAAAGTCTAAGCTACCTTCTACTGTGTTGGATGTATAACAAAGGAAAGATAATTTAACAGATGATTTCTAGAGCTCAAACTCTATCAGATCAATTTTATTAAAGGATTAATCTAATTTACTCTAAAAATAGTCTCTGAGCATATATTATGGATTAATAAAATACATTTATTCCAAAGAAACTTTTACATAATTTAATCACCTTATATTCATAAGTGGTAGCCAAAACTTTTGAAGATTTCTCAATCTATATATATTTTGAGGACAAAAATTATAATCTCCAGTAGTCCTTCTATGGAGATAGAAAGTAAGCTGGATAATCGTTGTTAACTCTAATGCTACATTTGTTTTTTGTTTGTTTTTGGTTTTCCTCATTTAAATTATATATAGATTTATATATAAATTTTATAAATATAAATATAGATATAAATAAATAAATAAATAAATAAATAAATAAATAAATATATACACTCTGAAATAAGCCATGTATTGGGCAGGTAGATAATATCATTTCCTAATCAATATTTATCATTCAATATAAAAAATCCCTTTGGGGTGAAGAACTTTTTGGGAAATGGCTTAACACAGATAAGGGCTTATCTGTATAGAGCTCTAAAGCAATAAACATTTTTCAATGTGTATTTATTGAACATTTCTGTAGTCAAGATGTCATGTGAGGTAGTAGTCTTCCTGCCATGAAGAAAGTTAATCTAATGAGTGAGGTGGACAGAGAGTATATTTAACTCATAGGGAACATAAGGTGCTACCACAGATAATGGCTCCTTTGCCCTGCATGGATGTGACAGCTAAGCTTCTCCTAGCCCTTTATCCATTCATTTGTTCAAGGCATAGTCACTGTGAGTCTACCAGATACCAGGAATTTTACTAGTCTCTAGCAAAACTACCATAAACAAAATTAACATAAAATTAACATAAACTGTCTCAAGAAGTTTGAATCTAACTGACATTAGGGACTAAGTGATTAAAATATAGATTGACATCATGATGTGGGCAGTAGAAGAAGCTATTGGAACATATGGGATGAACGTTTTGCCTAGATTTGGGCACTCAGGGAAGGCTTTTTGAAAGAAGTGACAGCTGAACTGCTAATTGAAGGAAGAGAAAGAGTACTTTAGCAAAATGGGGGGAATGGAGGAAACATTTCAGCTTAGACAAGAGTACATAGGAAGGGCACTTTCAGCCTTATCTTGTAGAGCAAAGGGAATTGAGCCAGTTGAATACAGTTTTGAGAGAAGGAAAACTACATGTGAAGTTAAAAAGGAATTAAATCATATCAGGTAGATGAGGAAGCATTAGGATTTTGGTATAATCATCAAAACGCTGCAGTCATGTGGCAGGACATGAGCCCTGAGGAGAGAGAAGGGTCAAGATTAAAATGAACCCTGATGTTATTAGGTAATAAGGGAGTACTGACAGGCAACATACAGAGTAATTGCTTGGACTGACTTCCTCAGATTTAGAGATAATGAAATGGGGGTCCAGAGAGGTTCTATGGCTTGCCCAAAGGCACACAGCTCCTTAGAAAAAGAACTAGAAATATAATGATGGTCTGTGGAGACCTGTACATGCCTCACCTTCGGGCTTTTAAAATATTCAGGAAGTTTAAAATAATGACAAATTGATTGTCTATCAAGTAACTGATAGAAGTGGGTCCTTGTCTCAGGAATACTCTTTAAAGTATGATCTTTTCAGAGCAAATCCTAGGATGATGTCTAGATAAACACAAAAATAAGGCAATGCTTATTTGATTTGTGATCTATTTTGGTCTCTTCTTTTGTATCAACCTTTCACACCTCACTTATTTTTGATTATTCATTGTCTCTCATCCTGAATATGAGTTTCAGAAGGGTCATTGTCATCTCGTCACAGACTGAGAGCTGTCTCCCCTGTGTTCCCTGGCACCTGCAGCACAGAGTTAACACTGATTCAGATTAGCTCTGGGTCAGCTGTGCTGCGAGGAGAGGGTTTTAACCCCTTGTAGACCTGGCTTCTTTCTTGCAGTGGGTCTGAGGAAAACACATTGGCAGGATTCCTCTTTCCTGGTCTTTCCGCCTCACTCCCTGCCCTCTCTCTAGAGCAGGCTGCATTTTCTCCCTCAGCCTGCAAGCTTCGGTTTTCTGCCTGGCTGCGCTCACCGCCTTCCTATGGCACCTCAGGGAATTGCCCTCTTATTACCACAATTACAATCTGTACACATTTCATTAAACTAATATCGCTTCGCACAGGCTTTCTCCACAGAACTGCACAGCTGGAGGCCCATTTCTTTTCCTCAGCTTAAACACTTTGACAGGTTAAGAAAGCTATTATGGCTGAATAACAGGTGTTGCAAAACAATGTGCATTTGATGTTTAAATGAGAGAGCTTCTTTATTGACTGCCTTTATTGCAGTGAAGGCTCTCCTTTTTCACAATGACTGGATTTTTATTGTTTTTACTGCTTTTTAAAGTGTATTCTGTTGTTTCAGAATAGGTCTGAAGTGACTGTGTGTGGTTATTTGTTATTCTGCTGTCCTTTCCTTTTTTTATGATGATTATTATTTGCGTTTCTCGCTTTCCTTTCCAGGTGAAGAATAGTTGCAGAAATAGAAGTGTTGCATTGGGTCTCCCTCTCTCTCTCTCCACTAGAAGCACACCCACTTCATGAACAACTCCCAGAGGGCCTCTAAGGGGATCCTTCTCCATTATTTTGCCTGTTTATATTGCCTACCTCAGTCCACTCACCTCCCTTCCAGTGACCCAGTGAATTGGATCCCATATAAGAAGGTATAAAATACAAATGGAGGAATGGTTTACTGTTATACCTCCTTACCTGAGTATCACTCCCACATTCTTTTCTCAGGACCTATCTGCGTAGAACACACACACACACACACACACACACACACACACACGTGTATTTCTGGCATTTATCCTATGTCTTTTGACATTTTGTTTATTTTTCCTTACATTTGTCATTTGTCAATGTTAAGCAATTCTTTATTCCTTTTCTCTATTTGCTCACACAATATCATGCTCAGCAGGATATAGTCTGTTTTATCATTTCAATAAGATGACTTTTGCTAAAGACACAGTCAAGTGTTAAAATACCATTTTTCAGAGGCAAGTGCTCAGTGAGAAAGAACACATGATTATGAAAGCATAGAAATGGATGGAAATAAAAGAAAGCTCTAAAATATTTGGATTTGTAATTTACAGTATCTAGGTAGTGCTTTTCATATTGTAGGCACTCAAAACTGCTTATTAACTCGACGATAAGCCATAACACACTTTTTGTTTTTATTTATTTTATTTATTTATTTATTTATTTATTTATTTATTTATTTATTTATTCATAAGAGAGAGGCAGAGACATAGGCAGAGGGAGAGGCAGGCTTCCTGTGAGAGCCTATTGCAGAACTTGATCCTGGGACCCCAGGATCACGACCTGACCCAAAGGCAGATGCTCAACCACTGAGCCACCCAGGTGTCCCAGTAACATATTTTTTTAAAGCAAAACTTAGATTTCATTATTACCTGTATTTTCTGGCAGTAAAAAGCAGAAAGCAAAAGGAAGGGGAAAGAAAAAGCTCATTGTTTCCTTTAACTGAATATTTTCACTTCTGTTACCATACTCACAATTGGAATCATAATTACTTCCTATTCGTTTTTTGTGAATCCAAATGAAGTCATTAGTGTGATTCAGCAAGGTAGAAGTAGATGGTTTACACAAAATATGTATATTGCTTTCTAGGATTGGGACAGCACCTATTTCCCTGTATGTCTTCAATACCTTGGACATTTCTAAGGAAAAAGCCAGCGCTCAATAAGTGAGTGTTAAATGAATTGACCTCAGTCCCCTTGGGGTTGAGGAATTCCTCATCTGGATTTCAGTTGGCTAGAAGACCTTCTGACATTCTAAGTACAATTTTGTGTATACGCACAGGAGTAGGGCAGCGAAAGTTCTTGGTTTTCACTTGATTCTCAAAGGAATGTGACCCCCTCACAATTTATGAGCCCCTTCTTTAGAAAGAAATGTTTTGAATGATAATTTAATAAACATTAGGCAAATAAAGAAACTACTTATTGAGCCAGTAGCTCCAGTAAATTTTTTCTATTATAAAGTTCTGCCTAATTGAACATGGAATTTAGGAAACTGAGTAAGCTTTACTTGATCTTATAAGATACATTTAAATTACCTAATGGGTGCTCCCCACAGCCAGAGACTGACTGTGATCCTCAACCTATAATTGTGACACAGATGAGTATTTTTTTTTTCAGATGAGTATTTTTAATGATGCCTAAACTCGCACTCTCTGTAAGCTCTTTATTGTTTTAAAAGTGCTTTCTCATTTAAAAGACAACAAAAATCCATTTTACTAGAGTATTGATTCACCACTATCTCTGGGAATGGTAAGGCCAGTTCTAATTTTGGGGACTTCCAAGTACAGCATGTGTCTAAAACTCTATGATGTCTAACTCAGTTTTTTTTTTTTTAAAAAGCTGGTAACCCTACATTAACGAGGCACATTTCTCTTAAGAATTTTAATGGGCTCCATAATGTTCCTATATATATTTTTTTAGAGAAGGACTTAACAGGTAAGGAATCTAAAATGCAGATATTATTCAATGATTTTTCTCATTGGTTGCTTGCTTCTAAAATCATAAATATGGAAAAAGTTAAAATAGATATTTATAGCTTTAGAAATATTTTTACAATCTCTTAACATATATTTCTCTCCCTGGTTTAAAACTGAGAAAAAAATTTTACTTCAGAAAATTGGTTTTAAAATGAAAGAAAAAGTATTTTTTATATAATTGAGCCAACAAATTTAAATAAAATGTTACAAGTACTTAACAATATATTAAGATCTAGTAAGATAACATATGTTGCAGCAGTTTATGGAAATCGGTTGTAAACATTTTTTAAAATATGTGCTTTCAGATAATTTTGTACATGTGAGTGATGAATGAATTTTAAGGAAGTGGTGTTGTTTGGAAGATTAATGAATGAAAGACGGCTAGCAGATTGAGAAGATTTTGCTTTTGATTTTTCCTTTAAGTGTCAATGATGTTAACTAAATTAATTAACATTACATGGATTCTATTATTCAGGTTTATACTTTGGGTCATTTTGAAACTTTGCATCTTTTGATATTTATGTGAAAGAATATGAAAAAGTTAAATTCAGGCTTTTTTCTATACATTTCTCTCTTTTGAATATTATAACAAGGTATGACTATGTTTGTACAGATTCTCTGATTCAGCCTATTGAAAATAATAGAATCAGTTGTCCATAACAGTTCTGTCAATTAGATTGTATCTGTTCTGTCGCTTGTCCTAGAAATTCATCTTCTTGAAAGCATCTGTGTTATTGAAAGCAACGGAGCCTGGTAATGCTGGCCATTACCTTTACTTCATTTGCATTTTTGTCCAATATTTTATCTCCACGTTCCGTTCTCTCTCCTGAAGGTCCCAACACTCCACTGCATCTCATCAGGCACCCTCTGAGCCACACAGAGGCTGCCTGCTGTGTGAGAGGGAACAGGTACAAACCAGAGGTCCTAAATGCCTGGGTTTCTTGCGCCTGTTTCTTAAGCCAGCAGCAGCTGGGATGACCCAGATATAAGAACTGTTTTCCTCGCTCTCGGTTTCCCCATTTCCAGGAATGACCATTGTTGCATTACCTCTAGGATTTGAAAACACAGCATGATCCCTGTGGGTGGTACAATTTCCTCTGTTGGAAGAATGAGGGCACAACGTGAAATTTAAAGCCCCAAGAGCAAGGGGGTGAGTGTAGCAAAGCAGAAACTATTAGCACTGTGTTCCATTGTGCCAGCAAATATTCCTTCCTCTGTGTGTGGAAACACTAAGAGAAAACACACTCACCTGCCTGGTTACGGGCAACAGGCACCTAGAATAAATGCAGTTTTCAGACACAACAGGAAAACCAGAGAAGTTAGGTGGTTTGGGAATTCAGTCTAAGCAGAAAAAAAAATATCAGAAAGAAAATTCTATCATTAATTTAACGAGATTCATTTTCTACTCAGTAAATGCTAAATAACTTATATTTTAAAACAGTCCCTAGTCATAGAATGAATATAAGTAAATCTCTCATTTATTTTTTGGCTTTTGCTGAAAAAAGACTTTAGCTGTTAGTAAATATCCTGAAAACATTATCTTTATCTAAAGCAGTGGTTCTTAAACTCAAGCATGAGAAACTTGGCAAAATACAGAGGCTCAGGTTTATACTGCATCAGTATGCTGGCCTCTGCATTCTCTGCTAGCTTTCTAGATAATTCTGCTAAACACCCAAGTTTGAGAACCACTGATCTAAACCAAAGAGGGAAGAAACAAAACACTTCAGGGTTGTACATTTACCTATTTTTCCATTTTTTTTGTACTATTTAAAAAATGTAGGGATGCCTGGGCAGCTCAGCAGTTGAGCATCTGCCTTTGGCTCAGGGCATGATCCTGGGGTCTAGGCATCCAGTCCTGCATCAGGCACCTTGCAGGGAGCCTGATTCTCCCTTTGCCTGTGTCTCTGCCTCTCTCTCTCCATGTTTCGTGAATAAATAAATAAAACCTTTAAAAAAATGTAATGATAACTTTCGAGCCATCTTTGACTCCTCTATATTCCATATTCAATCCATCAACAAGTCCTGTTCGCTCTCTAAAACAGAACCCAAGCTAACTGACCCCTTTTCACCATTTTCACCATCACCATCCTATTCACGCTCACCCTGATAATTCACCCAGGTTATTACAATAGGACAGGTTCCTCAATTCCACCCATGCCATTCCAACCCCAGGTTACTCCTCAATACAGCTGCCTGAGTGATCCTGCTAACACTTAAATAAGACCACACTCCTCTCCTTCTAAGACTCTCCCATGGTTTGCAGTGTAACTCAGAGTAAGAGCCTATGAGTTCTGGACAACGTTATTTCTCTTTCTTCTTCCCCTTACTCACTTCTTTCAACCATGCTATCTTCTTTGGTGTCCTTTGCATATGCCATTCTCACTTTCAGTCTTGGAACACTTGTCCTGGTATGTTGCTTTGCCTAAATTACTCTCTCCCAAGGTAACCAGCTCAGTCACTAGCTTGCCTCCTTCACATCCACATCCCTACTCAGATGGCTCCTTGCAGAGATGACTTCATGACCACTTTTGGTAGAACAGAACCCTAGACTATAATACCACACTGATTTAGTTTTCATGTGTGTGTGTTTTAAACACTTATTGTCATCTGGAGTAAATATTATATATTTATTTTCTGTTCACCCTTAATAGAATGTGAGCTTTATGAAAGCCGCCAAGATTTTATCCTTCGTATTCCAAGTGGTGGTATATTACAAGCATTCAAAAAGGCCCTGATGAATGAATGAATATATGATTTCCTCTCAAAACATCCCAAATCACCAACTTAACAGTCTTCCTGAAAAATGGGTAAAATTGATGAGTGTAATTTTATTAGAGGAGAAAACTAAGGCCCAGACTCATATATTTATTAGAGTGTGTTTATCTAACTAGTATTTACCCAACTAGTATAGAAATACATTTACTTCCTTTCCCCACACCTAGACTTGTGTCTGGAATTAGGCCTCTCATGACTTCTAAAATCTTATTACCTATCTCTTTTTGGACTTCAAATTTTATTCCTAAAGATAAATTTTTGAAATATTATTATACAAGTTAACAATAAGAAAATATATTCAATTGCTTAAAAGAAAATTGATGAGTACGATACTCAGGATACATTTTATTTTGCTTAGAGTTCATATAGAATCCGTCCTCAGACAACATGAGTATGAGTGTATTTCCTTGCATCATTCTTGCATACATTCTCCATCCCAGCCTCTCCATTTATGAACGTATTCACAGTGACTTCACATCCCTCACCATGCTTGTCCATATTTCATGTCTCATTTCCATAAGGTCTTTGTCTCATAGTCATAAACATCTAATTCAACATAAGACATTCATAACAGAAAGGTGTTGACATGACCTAGGACCTCCTTAAATTGTGAATCAAATGCTAGATCTGTTTGATAAATGATTTTTGTATTACCTCTATTTAGGAGGTGTTTTGTGAGCTTGATTTCAGGGTAGGTTTGTTACTTTTTGAGAATAATAGGACAGGCTAAAATATGGGCAATTTTAGATAGTGTATGATCATGATATCCCTGAATTATTATTATCTTTTTACAATAATTTTTGAATTTAATAGTAGGGTTTTAGGTTCTTATCACTGGAAACTATATTTTCAGGTAGAACCAGGGGTGCCTTCAAAATATCTCTCAAATCCTACAAAATAAACAGCTGTATAGTCCACTGGTATTTTTAATACTACTTGAGGAATCAATATACAAGTATAGAATATTTAACTAGAGGCTTTGCTTATTTGGGAATATTCAATATAATCCCTAGATAAAATGCCATAGATATTTATGATAGTAAATATGAGCAATCAAAGAAAAATACTAAACAAATATGTCATCAAGCATTTACACCTATTAAATTTAGGAGTGAGTGGATTAAAAAGCAATTTATTAATGGCAATTACCTAAGTGGGTAATGATTGATTTTTTCTCTCAAAAAGAGGTTTTCCACATAATGAGTCTTTGCTTTATAAGAGCTATTCGTAACCCTTAATGTTATCCTACTGAATGCATTTAGAATGGCTCACTGGAGTGTGAGCCTCTAGTCGTGGCCATGCTTTGAGTAATGCAAGTGAGGGCCAAGGAGATGGCCTGGAGACTGTACCACCAAACTAAGCACTGAGTATAAGAACTCTAGAACAGAACGTCCACTCTTTACCAAGAAAGTCAGAATTGGTTCCAACAATCCTTACATCCCCACTTTTCTTTTCCAGAAGTCCACATAGTCCTTGTGCAACTGAACCTAGAGAGAAATCACAGATATATTCTTAGAAGTAACAAAAGGGTTCAGTAAGTTACCTTAATGTAAATTAGTATATAAAAGCACATTCCTACATAGCAAAACAATTATAAAATAAAATTTATATTAAAATTACCTGTAGCAACAAAAACTATAATGCACTTAAGAAAAATCTAGTAGAAGACATATTTTAATGATAATGGTTTATTACTGTATGGCCTAATACTAGTTTTCATAAGTCTTCTATCTAACTTATAATACATTTCTCAAATAATTAGAAAAAAATAGACATGTACATTTAGTGGAAACTTGTTAATTGTATTGTTCCAAACTTCTGTACCCTTATTATTTTTTTCATGTTTCATTTTCCAGTATGAGCTTTTAGTAAATTATTGTGATCATTTTTAAGCTCATATGGAGTACTCAAAAGGAGTACACTCCAATGGATGTCATGGAGGAAACACAAAAGTCAATATAGAGCTGCTATCATTGGGATTATGATCTAAAACGAATCAAAATACAGGGGCTATCACCTACAGATGTTATCCCTTGGAGAAAGGCAAGTAAAGTGAAAACATATGAAGAAACAAAAAACTAGTTTTTCTGGGCATAGTTAATAGAATCTCAGTATGATTGTATATTAACATTTTTCCCATTTACTAAGAAAAATGTGATTTTGAAAATAAGTAATAACTTATTCCCTCATTGAACTTCAAATGTATAAGTGTTTTGTAGAGAATATTAGGATCTGACCCAACTTGTATACTAGTCTGGGGTTTTTAACAGCTAGAGCAAACTCCATGCAAAGCAATTATAAAACAGGCCTCATTTGTTTCCTAGTCCAATTGCAATTTTTCAACTTCTTCCACCTATCAATGAAGACAGTATTGCTTCTGATAATAGGTAATTACTTTAGATAATAAGTTTTAGGTGGCCTAACAAGTCTTACAGTTCTAAACTTGATTTATGTTTTAAAAGAGAACTGGGTATAGATGGCAATGAAACCTCTGGTTAGCCAAAATACTTATTTTAAAGTAAGATAGGTAGATAGAGTAGATAAGTAATTATTTGTCAAATTGATAAGATGCTTTTTCCCTTTGTATTTCTAGTGCAAGAGTATGGCATATATTGCATTTTTAAAAAAGAGGGCGCAGCAAAATTTCCAGTTCTATATTCTCTTCTCGAACCTAGCCACTTAATCAAGAGGTAGAGTTTGTTTGCTTTTCACTTAAATTTAGGCAGGTCTTTGTGACTGTCTTGCAGAATGCAGTGGAAGTGATGCTGTATAACTTTCAAGGCCAGATCATAAAGGTGATATAGCTTCTACCTGGCCCTCTCCCCACGCCAACTCTTTCTCTAAATGTTCACCCTTGGAACCCAACAATCACGTCAAGAAGAATTTTAGGCCACATTTAGTGGCCACAAATATGTGTTTTGACAAAACTGCAGTCTTAGTTGAGTGACCATCAGCTGCCAGACAACATCAGCTGTCAAGCCTTCAGGTGATCTCCAGCCTTTGAGCCATTTCACATGAGGTTAAGTAGAGCAGTGACAACTGTCCCTACTAAGTCTGCTCAATTAGTAGATTCAAGAGAAAAATAAACATTGTTGCTTGAAGTTGCTAAGATTCAAGGTGTTTTCTTATACAACATTAGGTAAATAGAAATAAAAATAATTTAACAGAAAAAATCAAAACCACAAATTCTTCACTATTTTTCATATATTACATAAGATGATATGTTGATTTCTCATAATTCTGTTAATTTTTGTTTCTGTTTTTTTTGGTGATGTTATTAGATGCATTATGTTTTTAATTTATATAAGTATTATATATGATGATTGAGTTCATTATTATATATTACATATGGCGGATCAATATTTAGTATGTCAAAGCACTGCATATCTTTTTTAAAATATCTTTTTACAATTTATTTGAGAGAGAGAGAGGGAGAGAGCACAAGCAGGGGCTAAGGGCAGAGAGAGAGAGGAAAAAGCAGACTCCCCTCTGAGCAGGCAGCCCGACACAGGGCTGGATCCCAGGACACTCAGATCATGACCTGTGTTGAAGGCAGACACTTAACCAACTAAGCCACCTAGGTGCCCCCAAAAGCAATGTATTTCTAATATTTTTTTTAAATCTTAGAGTGTCATTTATTTGATGTTTATATAGCCACACCAGCTACATAGTGCACAGCATATGCCGAGTGTATTTTATTCATTCTCGTTTTTCAAACTTTGTCATTGTGCTATAGGCATTTTCTTTTTAAGATTTTATTTATTTATTCATGAGAGACACAGAAAGAGAGAGGCAGAGACAGAGGCAGAGGGAGAAGCAGGCTTCATGCCCGGAGCTTGATATGGGACTCAATCCCAGGACCCTGGGATCATGCCATGAGCTGGAGGCAGATGCTCAACCGCTAAGCCACCCAGGCATCTCACATGTTTCTTATTTTAAAAAGCATTCAGCTGGATTGTGTAAAAATGTCAATCTTTGAATTTCAAATGGCAAATTTAATCCACTTACACTTAATGTGATTATAAAGGTATTTGTATTTATCATACCATTATTTTGTTTTGAGTATCATGACACACCATGTTACATTAGTTTCACGTGTGCAACATAGTGATTCAGCTTCTCTGTACATCACCCTATGCTCACCACAGTGTAGCTACCATCTGTTAACATACACTATTACAATATCATTGACTATATTCCCTATGCTGTGTCTTTTATTCTTGTGACTTATTCATTCCATCACTGGAATCCTCTATCTCCCACTTCTTTTCACCCATTTTGCCCATTCCTCCTCCTCCCTTCCCTCTGGCATTTTATTTTGTGCTTTCTCTTTACCCAACTGTATCTATGCTTTTTTTTCTCCCCTTCTTCCTTGCTATCAGTTTTTTTCTTTCATTTATTGATTTTTTTTTCTTTGGATTGGAAGTTACATATTCTCTTTCTATTTTTTTTTAGTATAAACTCACATTTTTAATTTGCATGTATAACAAAGTCTGAAATGAATCCACATCTCAACCCTCCTCTCAAACAATACAAGGATTTAGAATGCTCTAACCCTGTTCAGCCCTTGACATTTTCACATCGTTATTTTTCTTTATTTGAATTCTATCATTTAAAAAAAATCTATAGACATCAGTTTGTCATTGTTTTATGCAGTAAAGGTTTATCATATGCTAGCAAAACTATTATTATTCTTTGCAGTCATTTAGTTCAGTGTTTGACGTTTCATTTTAATTTTCCCAAGATGGAGCTTTCAGAATATCCTCAGTAAATCTGATGATATCCAATACTCACTGTTTGTTAATTGGAAAATATCTTTACTTTGTCTTCATTCTTGCATAATAGTGTGGCAGAGATGGTCTGTACTCTCCAAATATCAAAGTATTTATGGCCCCAAATCCAGTTCAGCAATTAAATCTAGCAATCCATCTGAAACATTTATCTCAAATCTGTCCATTCTGTTTCATCAAATTCCACCCTCTAGTCTAAAGAAATCCTTTCTCTTTATTGTCTGGATTACTGCAGTACTCTTCTAACTATTTGTCCTTGCTTGCCTCTAATTCTTGAAAGTGATCTCTTTAAAAACAATGGTGTGTAATCCTTTGTTTAAAAAAATTCAATACCTTAGGAAAAAATGCATTTAGAGTAAAATCCAAATCCTTGACTCTGACTGATAAGGACACTTAAGGTTTATTTCCTGCTCACCATTTCCAACATACTGTTATGAGCCTCAAAATGAAACTGAAGTGTTTAAAATACCCTAAGAAAACACAGCTAGAAAAGTGAATATGAATGATTCTTTAATGCTTTTTAGCCGGGTGTAAAAATGTACAATCTGATGCCTTTTTATATATTTCTTTTTGTTTCAAACTTGGTTTCCAATACGTATCATTAAGAGTAGTACTGTAACAATTCAGGTCTTAGACTGGACACAATTATATTTGGGGGAGCAAACATTCCTATTGTTGATGAGCCCACACTTTAAAGCCTAGAGAGTATCAGTGTGATCTCCCAAATATAGCTACTCATCATGAATACTGAAGGAGGAGGGTACAGTCCATATTAGGAGGAACCTAACTTCGTTACTTCCTTCAATTTAATTACTTTTGCCTTAAAACATCTTTCTATTTAAAGTACATTGAAAAACTCCCAAGAAATTAAGTGCCTAGTAGATAGTAGGCTAAAAATATGTTATCAATTTTAATATAACTTTTAACATAGCTTTTTAAACTCACTTAAACAAATAATACTGCATTTTTTAAATAGGCAGGGCCCTTCACATTCCATTTATACTAAGATTACCTGGAAGTTCATCATCTAAGTGCTATCTGATTAGGTGGCTATTGAATTCCTTTGATTGCTTGATTGTGTTCACTCATATCACTTGGCCCTTCCAACCTTGTGACTACCTACTTCCCAATGGAAGTAATATCTTTGTAGTGGCCATTTCTAACACGTGCATAGCTCTCTATTAGCTTGAACTACCTAATGATCACACTAAAAATATTAATTCCATGCTCCTCTTCCTAGAAGTTTTTTTTGGCAGACGCTATCAGTGCCCCATCCTTATCTACTCTGGACTCACTATTCTAGCACATCCACTATAAGCACTTGCAACTTTCCTCATGGGGGCTCTTTCTTGATCATACAGAACAGATAAGAAGTGATAAAGTATTCATGTTCCTGGAAACAGGTCTCAGCATGAGTAAGGGGGGTTTGAAATTCCTTGCCTTTTGGGTGGAATAACTATTTGTAACTATTTACGTAGCCCCAGAATTCTCCAATAATATTGAGCACTAGCTATCCTCAATGATAATCTGCTCAATGATTACAACTTTTGGCTTCCCTTCCTTTCCTGTTTCCTTTCCCTACTCCCTTACCATTGCTTCTTGAGATCCTCTTCTAAATTGTTATTGATACTCAACACTTTTCTCAAGGTTTTCTTTTGGGGTCACCCAACTTATGACAATCTGATGTGTTTGGACTAGGACCAGAAATCTGTGTTTGTAACAAGCATTCCAACATGATTCTTGTGATAAATTAGAAGTGGTATTCTACTGCAGGATGACAATCTCTCTCTTTCTCTCTCTCTCTCTTTTGTAACCTGCAGCTTTATTCTTGAAACCTCTGTGTGGTACATAATGCAACTGTGAACTATTCTCCTATTTACATATTTTCTTTGATCTCTCCCTATATTGCTTTCTAAAAGATTTTTTAATTTTTGAGCTCTAATCAACTTTCAACCTGGTTATTACAACTTCTTTACTATTTTTGCTTATTTTCATGGTGATCTATATAATTATGAGTTTATCATACATTAAAAAATTTGCTCTGTAAACTTTTAACTTCATGTAACCTGTGAAACGTTGCTAAGCAATCAACACAAATGGGATTGTGTTCTCACAATTTCACTAAATTCTCTGTTCTTTTATGTAATAGCTCAGATTAATAAATTTGTCATTATACAAAGTAAAGAGTGGTAGGGAAATAAACTTTCTATAAGATGAATATATAAAATATTCATTTTTTCAGATCTCCCCAGTAGTGAATGTTGTAATGCATTGTCCAGATACCTCTTTAGGACTGAAAGACACATTTTTTTCCAGCTACTAGGAGTGGTACTGCCTTAAAGCCCTCATCAACACCTCTCCAGAAATTGTCTTCAGATTCAGGGAGCTTCTTTGACCCAGATCAGGCTCCTTTTTCAGAAGCAGACTACACTCAATGACTGATATGTGAGTATGAAGGTCTGGCCCTCTTGCCACAAGCAGGTTAAGTCTAAGGAGTTATTCCAGCTTCAGAGTTCCCTCTGAACTTCCTAAGGATCAGCAGAATCTTTTATGGTCTGTTTAACAATATAACTTCTTTCTTGCTCAATTCTGCTTCTTTACTCTCCTTGTACCAGTGTTAAAGAGTACTGCCTAACAAGTTTTCTGCATGCTCATCTCCACCTCAAACTGTTTCCAGAAGAACCCAACCTGCAGCAATTGGTTCCATAAGCAGTCTTAAGAAGAATGTGAGAAAGCAGATACTTAGATGGCATTTTGGCAATTATCCACCAGCTCTCTGGCCCTGGGGACTCCATCACTGGTGGTAGGTGGAGCACATAGGTGCTGGTATAAAGTATCAAATGTAATCCTTAAAACTTCCACTGGTGGTAGATTGGAATAATATGACTATAGAAGAGATTGCATTAATAGGGCCAGTGTTGCATGTGTTTGAAAACAATGGGAAAATAAGAACTGTAAGGATAGTGGAATCCAATGTGTGTTGCTAAGTATAGTTGATATTTTGGAAAAAGATAATGAAAGGCTGGGAGAATTAACTGGAGGTTAAAACTATGAGTGAAAGTCAGGCTTCCTTTTAGAATATAGAGGCTCTCACTTCTTCAAATTGGAGGACAAAAAATCTGCAGACTGGGTCTAGAATTTAATCATAAGCTACTAAGAGAGTTACATGCAAAACCTAGTCATGTCTGCTATCCAAAGATCAGAGCCCAGAATCATGGAATGGAATGCCAGTGTCAAGGCAGTCAAATATTGAATCATCAAATATTCCTGAACTCTCTAAGCCTGTGAAGGTGGCTCACTCCTTATTAAGGGCTATTGCTTTCTCTGGCTTAAGGATGATGCAGAGGCCTTTACCTACAAGAAAACATGACACCCTTATCCCCCTTTGAATTTCCCCTACATCCATTCCTGCACACCCAGATAATACTTAGGGCTAAGTCCCAATATAACATGACTAGGGAAATGTTGTGCCTGCTAATGGAGAAAAAGAACTATACTCACAAGGATATACAGAACTTAGGCAACATATATTAGTAGGAACTAGGAGGTGAGGTACTCATGGGATTGGATTCTAAAAGTGATATATCAATGGTTGGAAAGATCATAAAGTTGGATAAATTATCAATATGGGTACACTGTTATGGAATATGGGATTTAACACCCTAACAAGGGTCTCAGCAACACATTCCTAGAATGGGTCTTAAAAGCTGAAAAAATCAGGCTGCCTGGGTGGCTCAGTAGTTGAGTGCCTGCCTTCTTCAGCCCAGAGTGGGATCCTGGAATCCTGGGATCTTGGGATCAAGTTCCACATTGGGCTCCTTGCATGGAGCCTGCTTCTTTCTCTGCCTGTGTAGAGGCAGGCCTCTCTCTGTCTCTGTGTCTCTCATGAATAAATAAATAAAATCTAAAAGAAAAAAAAAATCAACAAAAAAAGAGTAATACAAAGTGTGGTGGGAATGCCAAAATTGTTACGGCATATAGAGAAGAGATTTAAAGCCTCAACAAAAAGGGCATGCTAGAATGATTATACTATGTAAGGTCTGAAATAACACCAATGACTATGTTTCTTGGGACTACCCAGAACGAGGGTTCGTTCTCCCAGAACAATAAGGAATGTGTTGGTGATAAGGGAATCAATATCACTAAGAAGTTCAGCTATGCCTTTGTCTGCCAAGCCAAAGTAGAATACAGAACTGCATTTTCTGGGAGCAATGCAGATATAAGGAGCCCATAGCAACAAACGACAGGTGGAGAGACTTAACCAACAGAAACTAGGTAGATGCAGTTATTATAATTAGTGGCCATGTCATAGCATAGAAGGGA
Organism: Canis lupus dingo; assembly: GCF_003254725.2. Classification (NCBI taxonomy): domain Eukaryota; kingdom Metazoa; phylum Chordata; class Mammalia; order Carnivora; family Canidae; genus Canis; species Canis lupus. The sequence continues at coordinate 19,793,043 of NC_064274.1, read as the reverse complement.
GTAAATGGGTGGCTTGACACACAGAATTATGGAAATGACATAGAATATGTTTCTTTTAGGAACAAGACAGATGGTAGTCAATAAAGGTAGGCTCAATCTAAATAACCAAAACAATCAAGGGCAATCAGGAGTTTAGGACAATTGTCCCAATAAAACTCGAGTCCTAGAAGAACTGCACCAAGAACATACACAAAGAACTAAGTCTGAGGGATCCCTGGGTGGCGCAGCAGTTTGGCGCCTGCCTTTGGCCCAGGGCGCGATCCTGGAGACCCGGGATCGAATCCCACGTCGGGCTCCCGGTGCCTGGAGCCTGCTTCTCCCTCTGCCTATGTCTCTGCCTCTCTCTCTCTCTCTCTCTCTGTGACTATCATAAATAAATAAAAATTAAAAAAAAAAATAAAAAATAAAAAAATAAAAAAATAAAAAAAAAAAAAAAGAACTAAGTCTGAGAGGTACAAGGACTAGAATGGATACTGAAATGTTGCTCAAGTCTCCTTCCAGGACTTAAAGATAGAGTCTTGTAGTTCCCAGCTGATTACCCCCAGCTATCAGGGTTCTCTGGCAGTTGCCCTCAGCTGGAGAGAGCTGATTTGTCCAAGATCACATCCCTTCCCGGAAGAAGTCTGTATTCATAAGACCATAAAGGCTCAGTACGTTTGCTGCAACTTTGAAGGATTATCCCAGTTTCAGAGTTTTCTCTTGGGTCATTTGAGGCCTTTGCTGAATAGCCTCAGAGCTGAATTTCTCCCTTTGTTCAGTCCTACTTGTTTCTCTTTCCTGCCACAGCTGTTGATCCTGAGAGCACTTCCGGATGTATTTTCTGCCCACTTTCCATCTCAGAGTCTTCTTTCTGGGAAACCCAATACCTACAGATTCCCTTTGCTCGTCAACTAAATGTCTCCCTCTGTTAAGGTCTAGTTGTTTCCTGTTTAAAAAAAATGCTGCACTAATCTCCTAATTCAAAACCTCTGCTCAGGATGTCTTGCTCTCTTTTTATGGTGCCAATCCCCATTTGCATACACTATTTACAAAACACAATTAAAATCCCAATCCACATTGACATTTCTGTGGCCTGGTCATCTCTAAGATTCTTCATACTCCTCATTTCCACTAAGCCACATAGTTTATATTTTCATGTAAATGCGTTTCTCTGCTAAGAGAATCATTCCTTAAAACTTTAGATTATGTATTAGTCTTTTTGTGAAATCTTTATTGAAACCTGTGTAAAACAAGGCACATTATAAAAGAGCAGCATTTGCTGATTTGTAGGTTACTTAAATGAATGTAATCTCTGCCTCTTCCCATATAGCTCACTACATTTGAGTTCTACCTTTATGTATAGATTCCCTTTCTAAACTGTCCTCCCCACTACCTCCATCTTCAACACCAGTTACTGAATCAATTGTGGCAGAAAGAAGCCTTAGCACTGTGGTTTCTCCATACATGTTGGCATTTAGATGAGTGTCTGAGTGAATAAATGATTAACTTGATTAAGTCAAGTTCCCCTACACTTAGAATCTTCTGGATGAGCCATGATTAATTGATTCTTGCATAAATATATACACCTTCATGGGCCCACTTTACCCCTCTATCAATGTCCCAATGTCCCCATGTCTGGTCTATAGCCATCTAGATAAAAGATGTGACGTAAAGTGGAAGATGTGTTAAGGCTCATTCAGCTTTTTGGGTTAGAGCATTTTCAATCTTCACCTAAGACTTGGGTCTGTTGTTTTCCATTTTCATCAAGGGTGGTGGCTCTGCTCTAACCCTCAATCAGTTTCTAAGGTACCTGGTCCTTCACTAATTCCTGCCATTCCTCTGACCCCGGATCTAGATCCTCCCTCGTTTGCCTTTAGCCCACATCAGAAGTTCTTGTCTGTATGTATGAATGCCTGACAGAACACCACCTGGCCTCATTTCAGAACTGGTTTATTACCCAATCCTCCTTGATTGCTATATATCAGAATGCGGTTTGGAATTCTTGGCACCTAACGTTGTCTGAGCTCTGTTTCTGGGATCCAGGGCTTCAAATGCAATCTTGCTCTCTTGTGCTCTAACTTCTTGGGTAAATGCACAGGGTAGGGGAACTTCTACAACAATGACGTTACATTCTCAGTTCTGTTCTGGATGCCATTGTATTGATTTCTAATGAGTCTTGGCCTTCCCTAGTATGTTAGTTTGCTCGAGCTGCCATACAAAATACCACAGAATGAGTGGTTTAAACAAAATTTATTTTCTCATAGTTCTGAAGTCTAGAAATCCAAGATTAAGATGTTGGTAGGTTTGGTTTCTTTTAAGGCCTTTCTTCTTGGCTTGTAGATATCCACCTTCTCACTATGTACTCACATGCCCCTTCCTCTGTGTGCAGGGAAAAGGTGGTGTCTCTTTGTATCCTAATTTCCTTGTAAGGACACCACTCAGGTTGGATTAGGGCTACCCAAAGTTTTCATTTTGACTTAATTATCTTATAAAGGCCCTCTCTCCAAATATAGTCACATTTTGAAGTACTGGGTGTTAGGACTTCATTGTGTGAATTTTGAATTCTGCCCGTAACATGTAGCATGCACAATGAATGCTCTGTGTTGCCAAGATCTTAGCAGTTCTCACACTCAAGCCATCCCATCTATCAATTAATCTATTCCACAGCAGCTTATCACTATTGCCAAATAAACTAAATAGCTGCCCCAGATATTTTGAAGTCATTGTCAGTTTAGTTTTTCTAATAAATTAGATTAATATGCTGACCTCCACTTTGATTTGTTAAGTAGCAAGTTGTTAACAGTTCAAACGAAACAAAACAAAAAAGAACTGTTGTTATCATTGGATCCTAAGTATTTTATTTATTCCAAGGGAAAATATTAAATTTTGTTTAATTGGATACATATTCCTTACAAAGGTAGTAAATGCTTAACTGGTTAAATTTGTGGTTTTGACCTCTGTTAGTAATTTTTCCACTTCAAAATATCTCCAGTCATTCTCAAAATACTCTGTAGGAAATTATGCTTTTCTATGTCAGTGAATAAAAATTTTATTATTTATATAGCCAAAATATGTATAAGAGATTTATAACAGCATAATGAGAATTTGAGAGACCAGGGAGATCCTGTAGATATGGAAATATTGGTCTAAGATATCATATATTCAGACATTCCTTCATAAGTTTATCAAATCTGTGGTTGGATTTCACCCCTATAATACTCTGATACACAGACAGAGGTAAGGTTAGAAGAATACAGAGCCACAATAATATCTGTAAAGATTGTCTCTTTGTTCCAATGATGTGAGAAGTACCAGGATTTGTGCTGTTTTATCACTGCTCAGAGACCGACTACTCCTGATGGCAAATTTCAGATGATAGATTTGTCAGGAAATTAAAATGCCCAGGAGTGGATATCAAAGGACTATCTGAAGGATCTCCATTATTGACATCAGAAAAAAGAAAACTTGCAATGATATATAATTTTAATTGGGCTCTGTCATGACAGGCTGACCACTTGCCAATAGTTATCTGAAGAAAAAATAACAGGAAGGGGAATAAAATTTGCTACATGTCTTCCCTTAGTTGCTTGGAACTACTGTGACTGCTTTAATTCATTTAAAATGTCCTTTGTCCTGGGCTTTCATTTTTAAAGTTTCGTTGAAAAAGAAGTAATAGAGGGTGGATCTGTTCAGGCAGGGTAAAACTGTCTAATGAGGGACCTGAACATGATTACAGGGGCAGTGGAAAACTGTTCTTACATTGTATACTATAAAAGGGAACTATATGTTCCCTTATGTCAAGTTTTAATAAGTGTCAGGTGGAAATACTTTCAAATCTTCCACTGAAAACTTGTTTCAATAGTGAAAACCAAACTAACACAGTTAAATAATATACTGGATTTATCATGATAACACGATATCACTGGGTTTTTGAAAGCTCTCAACCCTGGTGGATCTGTTTCTTTGGTAGTTCCTGGAGAACAGAGGTGGTATAGTCTGGGCCTACAAGGCCGCTAGCTTTCAGGTCCATTTGGTCTGGCCTTCAAGATGTTGACCCTTGTAGTACTTAAAGAAATAAACTTTTAGCCAACTCTTTTCAGATGGGATCCATTTTTCTTGAAAGAGTAAATTGGAAGATCTGATAAAATTCCTTCCTCATTCCCTCATGGTAATACATCATCCATGAGTTTATTATTCTTATAAAATTGAGGAAGAAATGAGTTTTGCTTTCCTTTTCAAAATAGAATCTCCCTTTTGACTCTAAAATAAAGACTGCTGATGATCAAATTTCAAGTTTTAATTTAATTCAATTTCCTAATATGGTTCTAGATGAAAGCAAATAAAGTGTTTATTACCTTTTACCTTGAGAGCCTCAAAAAGACATTCTATCTGAGATCATGCAAAAGTCCATTAATTTAAATTTAGAGTGATTATAATTATGGGTTTGATCACCACATTTTATGTATTTTTCTTTTCATTTCAACACCTATTATTGAACACCTGTACTGAGGTCAAAACTGTACCATGGACTTTGAAAAATACAAAAGGGGTATGTGACAGTATTTTAAAACGAGGATATTAAAAGCTATTTGAAGAAAAAACTGCACAAATGAAATATACAAAATTAACATGAGACCATGCAAATTTAGAATCCAATGGAAATTGTAGAGATAATGTTATAACCTGAGGGAAGGGAGTCATCAATTCGAATCAGAGTGAATGAACATACCTCAAGGAAGAGGTGACTCATAAATTGCATATTTAGGTCTACAGTCTCAGAAAACAATACCCAAAATAGCAGAAATGTAAAAGGTCAGAGGCAGAAATGATCTTGAAATCTCTACAAAGAAGCTAGTTTGGTAGGAATAGTTTGAGACAGTAATGAGATAAAAGGATAAATACATTAGGTATCAAAAAGGCATGATAAAATGCAGTAGTTATTGAGGGAAAGGAAAAAGTCTCATGTCACAGCCATTTTTATTTCATTTTTGTAGTTGTTTTCAAGTTTAGCATAACTCACTAGTGTTAATAGCCACCATGTCATTGGAAAACTCATAACGGACTGAAGATGTCTGGTAAAACTCTAAAACCTATCTTAAGCACCTATGATCTTAGGCCATAGAGTGCAGAAGGTATAGTAATACTCTACACTTGGTCTCTGGTATCTAGAAACTAGGAGTGATGAAGAGAAACCCTACCTTAACAAGCCATTTAAGTTAGGCTGCAAAAATCAAGGTAGATATACTTGTGTAATTGTATACATATATCCTTTCAAAGGTAGAGAAGACCTATCCTTACCTTCAAAGGATTTCACAATTGTATAGGAGAGATAAATATACCCGTATGTGTTAAAGTCCTCTGTACGTAAGAAGTATGTTATTAGTAGTGACAGAACTGTGTAAACACATGGGACAGTGTGAAGGCACCACTCCTAAGGAGATTTTATAAAATGCTTCAAAGGAAAGGGTGATTCCAAAGTAAGATTTAAGCAGAAAAATCAAATTTTTGCACGATACAGTGAGACTAAACGGGTATTCCAGGTAAGTGGCATGGATAAAGGTATCCAACACCTATAGTGTTAGGGAACCACAGGCATTTTGATATCACTGGATTCTGAAAAAAAATAGGAGGATAGTGCTAGGAAGTAATCAAGAGAGCCACTGAAGTGTGTAAGCTAAGAAGAGACATGATCAGATTTACATATTCTTTTTTTTTTTTAAAGATTCGTTTATTTATTTTTTCATGATAGACATAGAGAGAGAGAGAGAGGCAGAGACACAGGCAGATGGAGAAACAGGCTCCATGCCGGGAGCCCAATGTGGCACTTGATCCCAGGACTCCAGGATCGCGCCCTGGGCCAAAGGCAGGTGCTAAACTGCTGAGCCACCCAGGGATCCCCCAGATATACATATTCAAAAAACCATTCTGCCTTCCACAAGGAAAATAGATTAAATATAGTCCAGTTTATAGACTAGAAACTCAGGTAGCCCTTACGGAATCCAAGTACCAGAAAATGAAGGCTTGAACCAAGGTACAATCATGAGCACAGACAGGAAAGTATACATCTGAGAGCGATTTAGGAAATATTAACAGAACTTGATTAATTAGTGATGATGATGATGATGGTAATAATCACAACAATATCTAATATTTATTGAGGCCTTATGATATACAGGCTTTATACTGAATGCTTTCTTTTTCACATCAAACCTATGAGGTAGGTACTCTTAATTTCCCTAAAACTTGTTTACACCTAATGTGTCTCAGCTGAGTAACTGGGACCATGTCTTACCTGATAGCTTACACCAGATACCATCACACTCCTTTAATCTTTCCCTTCCACCCTTCATCTAATTCATCAGTAAAGAGTCTAATCATTCCTAATCACCTCCATGGCAATAGTCCTTGTTCAAGGTGTGATCATCTCCCTACAGAATTACTTGAAATTACTTCCTAGCTGGTTTCTTTTTTCTTCTCTTATTTCCCTACAGCCTATTTTTCCTACAGTAGTCACAATGACTTTCCCCATACCTCCGAGGCACCAATCCACTCCCATCACACTTAGACCTAAACCACTAAATCAGAAGTCTTTATAAAGGCCATCACGCCCTACCTGAGTGACTACTGGTTATCTCCTTGACCTACCAGTTGCTTCTACTTCTCTTATTCTGCTTTTGCTCTTCCATGAACACAGAGGCAGTTTCCTTCTTTAGGCTTGTGTACTTGTTCTTTCCTCTGCCTGGAGTTCTCTTCACAGGATTCCCTACCACAGACAGATCTCTGTTCAAATGTCATCTCCTAAAAGATGCCTTCCCTTATTATTCTATGTAAAATATCATCTATCATCACTTTCTGTCCTCTAACCAACTTTTTCCTTCTTTATTACAGCTACTGCTACTAAATGAATATATCTATTTGTTAATTATCTTCCTTGGATAGTTCCCTATTGTATTACTAAGGCCTGGGGATAGTATGTCACATATTGTGAGTATATAATACTTGCTGAATGAATCTAAGAATGAATGAAAGAATTAATTCTCTATTTAGAGATGAAGAAACTAGGACATAAAGAAACAAGTAAATTTCCCGAGTTCAAGAGCTATGGTTCCAGTTGGAATATCGTTAAGAACATGTGTGTTTAACCACTAAAGTGGCTTTACGTGATTGACGAGCCATAGCGGAAACTCCAGTTCACAGAAGAAGGTATTAGAGAAAGAATGATTCCCTTTCTCCTTATTTTCATATTTTACTTAAAAATTTGGACTAGATGTTATTTCATAGGAGAACATATTGGTAAGCAAAAATGCATTAGTATAGCAAAAATGGAAGAGGGTTAGAGATGGAGTCATCAGTTGTTATTGTTAGAAAAGTGATAACTTGGAGTCAAAATTACTTTCATATTAATTTCTACTACATGGTCATGTAAGTGGGCTTCATCCTTCTATATATAAAACAGCAAAAGATAATTCGTACTTCAAATATTGTGAAGGTCAAATGAAATGTGAAATATTTTGTACACTATAATAACGCTGACGCTCTTTATCATTAAAATGGGGCATGATCTTGTCTCGAGTGTATGACTGTGAGAGCATATAATTTCTTCTCTTCCTAATGTGCTATATATTCTGTGGTTGCATAGGTTTATGTGGCTAAACATCACTTGCTGAGAAGCTTTTTGACTCTTGCAGACTGAGCTGCTCTCCTAAGAAACCATGTATCTACTGGGGAAATGTGGCTCAATCTGTGCTAACTAGCTGATGTAATTGACCTTCTGTCTTACTTTACAAATTGCAGTCTTATATCAGGAGTTGATAATAGTAAGATCTGCAAAGAATTCAGAGACAAACTAACACTCTGCACTTTTTTTTCCGTATTAAATCCACTGCCAATTGTGGCTAGATAATTTAAACAAGCTGAGAATGAGTCTCTTACATGTCTAAAAAACACCAAAAGCAAAGTGGTATCCCTAAAATTGTTCGACATTTTTTCAAACAGAGGTCTTCAAAGGACTCCTTTCATGAGAGTTAAAGGGAAAGGTTTAGAAGCTTATGTGTAGCCATTACAGGGAGTATGTTTCCTGTCTCTTCTTGTAGAAATGCATGCCTCTTATTCTCAATGGCTGCCAGGCTTCTTGTCAACCAATTACTTTAAAACAATTGTTTCATTTGGAATAGATGCCACAGCCCAAGTGATTGTCCCTTGTCAGTGACACATTCAATTAAAACAGCTCTGAATAGGAGTTCTGGAGGGCCTACTGTGCCTTGTCCTATCTTATCAGTCAACAAAGAACAACCTCCGAGACCTCAGTGCTGACTGGTTCCACCGTCAGGTGGTTTGAACATGTTGCACCTTCCTGGGGTTCCTCTGAGCTTTTCGTCTCTGTGCCTTTTACAGCCAATGACAGGCGCCGTCTCAGCAGTGTCTGGGTCAACCATGCCAAGAAAGCTTATGGCAGTAAATAAGATGGCAGCTGTGACAGTCCTGACAGCTGGCTGGAGCTCAGGGTGGCAGGCTGAACCGGACTGTGAGCAGTTGGAGCAGCAGTGAGGTATGACCACCATTACTGGTGGGCAGATGTCACTTTCCACACTACTAGTTACTCTATGACGTGACAGACACAGTCACATCATGAAACAGGCAGACAGGACTTTCAGCAAACTCTGGGTACCTAGCATGTTCTACACTCTACGTGAAGTTCAGAAAAAATTTACACACTCTCATTAGAGCATTAAATCCCTTGCCTTTGTAGAACTTGTATAATTGGAGGAGAATTTTACGAAGTAGCAATGTCAGAGAATTGAGTTTTCCTCATAAGAGGTGGAATCAATGAAAGGACAACTGATTTCAAAAAAAGATTTAGTGTGTTGGTTGCCTTTAGAAGAGGTACTGTGAGTTAGCACACATCTCAGGATTCTTTTGTGTGGAACCTGTATGTGTCCCCATACCTTTTGAATATTCTTTCATACTTGCTTTTCTTAGGCAATCTCCCCACACCTCCACCTCTTAACCCTCTTTTCCTATTTTCTTAAGGAGTATGGCTGATAAAAATACCCATTATTAGAGGAGATAGGTACTGTAACACATATATCATCAAAAAAAGTAAAATGAAAAGCTGTTATATTAAATCGTGTGTACCATTGTGAGTTCATAGACAGGGCAAAATGGATTTCTGTAGCCATGTCAAGTCTGTGCAGAATATAGATTTGCTACTTCATCAGAGGGTCAACCAAGGTGGGTAAGCAGGCTCTAGGTCTGGAAATTTGTCATGGATCTAAAGTTGAAAGCTGTCAGGCTAGATCTGGCAGCAGGTCAAGACAAGAGCTGAATCTAGTCACAGAGAGCAGTCCCCAAAATGACAGGAGCATATACTGATGCTGCTTCTCTCACACCCTGACCCTTTACAGGATCTGAAGTCTGTTCACCTAAAACCAATTCTCCTAATGTCTAAGCCCCCAAAGCACCTATTAGCCTAATAATCATATTCCTAATTAAAATCTGTCATAGATATAGCATTTCATATGGAAGAAGATGCCACTCTAAGCATTTCTGAGATTTAATGTATTTTCTAACCTATTTTATAAAACTTTGTTTTGAGTGAAATGTCTTAGAAACCCTCAAAAATGGCAAAATAGTTACTATGAGAGTTTACAAAAATATCTCTGAGCTAACACTATTTCAATACAAATGAAAAGTTGTATATTTGATAAATGAATATTTTAGATGAATGTGTCCTTAGGCAAATTGATTATTATGCCAATTGATTTTAAGTAAATTAGTTTTAGGCAATTTAACATTCTCCCCCTAAAGGAGCCTTCCTACTCTGAAATTCTAGGATGTCTGATGCGCGCTGGCCAAGACAGCGTTTATCAAGCAGAGTGGCAACTTTTGCTTGGCTCTATCTCCAAATAACACCAAGATTTCTAATATAAAGTCATGATAAAGAAAACAGTACAAAAATAAATTAGTAATTTGCTACAGGCCATATATGCACCTATGGACTTTACATTTATTTATTCAGTAAACTCTTACTGAGTATCTACAATATGCCAGGCACTGTTCTCAATGAACTCATGTAATCCTTGTACTGACCTTGTGGGTGACCCCCAAATGTGGCAGGTGGGGGAACAGGAACTGAAGCAAAGAGAAGTTAACTAATTGCCTAATTAAGTGGTGAAGGTGGGTTTTGAACCCAGGCAATCTGGGTCAATGCTTTACTGCCTCAGCAGATAGGCTCTGCTGATAAGTCATTAACTACATGGCTCTAGGTGATTTTTCAAACTGGGTGAAAAACAAAAGCAGGTTGTGGGGATATAGATAACATCCCCTACATAGTTAAAAAGCAGATGTAAGGGCTATGACTCCTCAGTGATAGCATCACTGTCAGATCAGAAATCACTGTTGGAGAGTCATTCACTTTTTCTGAATGTATCTAATAATCTACATGTTTTAGACTGAGATGAAAGAAGACACCTATCAAAAGGTAGAAGTTATGAGAAAGAAATTCTAGACAAATCCTATTAAAAGAGCAACAACATGGCATGCTAACGTTCATATTCCTTCTCTCTACTTCTGGTTAAATATACAAACTCTTTTTCCTTTCCTCCCTACTTGAGAATACTCCTGTAATAGATGAGAATTGAATGTTTGGAGGATATTACTGCAAGGACTTCAAGGACTGCTGCGCAAGGTGCCACAGGTAGGAGCTAATGATGGGGATCCCATCTGTATCTTTTATACTGTTGAACAGGTGAGTGACCAGAATCTGTCAGAAATCCACCACCCTAATATAGTATCCAGCCTTTGGTGCTAAATATCAGATACCATCCTGGACAATAGAAACTGTTACATTCTAAGGGCGCCTGGGTGGCTCAGTCCGTTAAATGTCTGCCTTCTGCTCAGGTCATGATCTTGGGGCCCTGGGATCTAGCCTTGCATTGGCTCCTTGCTTAGTGGGGAATCTGCTTTTCCCTCTCCCTGCCCCCCACTCGTACTCTCTTTTGCTCATGAGCACTCTCTCTCAAATAAATAAATAAAATCTTAAAAAAAAGAAACTGTCACTTTCTAATGTAAGTACTGATAGTACGTATAGTGTTCTTAGTTAAATAAAATTTCCATTATGATATGGCTATAATGAATCCTAATACATAATTCTCATGTAAATGTGTTAGCAAATAAAACAAATAAACCAACAAAATATACATTACTAATTGGAAATGTAGGAAACAACAACCAAAAAAAGAAAAGGAAAAAAGAAAGCCTCTGGCTGAAATTATTTAAAGCCATTACTGCTTGACGAATTGAACTTTAATTTGCAATATAAAGAAAAAGATAAGAAAGACATTTTGGTATGGCTACAGAAATATTTGCAAAAGGTAAAATGTTCTTGCACTGCAACTAATCCACTGGGGACAGTCTTTCCACAGAAGTAAAAATGTCTTCCAGAGCTCAGCTGGCGATCAGTTTATGCCCTGAAGCATGATTATAATGTTAACCTTGAAAGGTCCTAATGAAATGAGTTTGGTGGTCTCAGCCTATATATTTTTATATGTGGTGGTGCATGCCTTGGAACATATCTTGATGGACTGTCTGCAGAATAGCACAGCATGTATCTGAGATTACAGCGTGACCTGTAGTCTTCACACTGTAACTCCTATTTTTTCCCACATGATGCACCTCTCAAAATTCAGCCCAGAAGGGAAGAATGACTTCTTAATGACAATCTGTACATTATTGATGGGGCAAATAGGGCAGTAAAGAGATAACCCTAGGTGTCTTGTTTGCCAGTTGATTAACTAGCATGAGTGCATTCCCTAGGGAAAACATACTTTGCAGAAAACCAGTTATCCATTCAGTGTCTCCTAATGACAATATTGCAAAATTTGAGAAACCCCTTTCTTCAAAGCCTTGGTTGAGTATCACTCTTTAAATCAGACTGCAAACAAAGACAAAAATTAAAATCAATGCATACAGGCCATTTGCGTCAATGGGTCTTATTAAGAAGTTGAGGTAAATGATTGAGTTCTATTATTTGTATTTCATTGTAATGATGACAGTCTCCTGGGTAATTTTCCCAAGATTTACCTTTTAATGTCTGAAAGGAATATGAGATTGCTATTTCTATTACGTTTGATTCAAATAAAATATTTAGAAGTAATCCCACGACAGGTTAAAGCCTTTGCATTTGAGGACTCACTAGTGACCATTCTCATGTGATGGTGCTACTCTCATGAAAACAGAGATCAAGTTGTAGCTGTGCAATCTTTTGTATCCACTCTGGAAGTAGCTCAGCAATGTCGGTGGTTTCTTCTCAGTCTCTCAGAGGAAAAGACATTTAACTGCCCTGAGTCCTTTGCTTCATGACGCAAACCAGCTCAAGATGTCCTTCTCTTATATTATACAAGACTGGGATGTTAGGTAAAATTCAGTAGCAAAACTTTTTCTCATAACTAAAAACTTTGCATGTCTTGCTCCTTTGAACATGAATGTCAGGCTGATAAATAGCTTGCATTCTATATATTTAACTTTTCTGAATGGAATTCAAGATTTTTTTCCTCTGAGGCCATCAGAAATTTATGAACCATTTTTTCTTCTCTCTAGTCTTCAGGGAAGAATCTCCTTGTAGGAAGAAGACTCCAAGGCATTTGCCATTTTATAGAGTGTACTCATTAGCAGGTATTAAATAGGAATTTAAGATTTTAGGAGTTCTGAGGAACTGTGGAACTGGAGCACATATATATATATATATATATATATATATATATATATATATATTTATATATTTAAAGACTATAGACTAAGCACAAACCTTTTATTCTCCCTCATTGAGTATCTTTTCTTCTGTGGCTTACAGAAAACTCAAATTATAGCATTATTCAGATGTTAGCAATTTCTTTGAAAACTTCTGGTGGTAATCATGTCTTAGTAGGGACATCTCCACACATCACTGCCATTTTCTCATTACTCTTAACATACTTAAGGAATATTGGGTTTAAAACCCCTGTGACTTTTCCTCCTCACTAATGCAAGAAACTCAGACAAGACTAAAATAAAAAAGGGAAATGAATTATTTAGCCTACAGAAGAGAAGCCTAAATAGGTTGGAGGGTCATGAAGGAAATTTAACAATAGTCTTCATGGCCAGAACAGATATTCTACAGAGATTGAGGGCTAGCTATTCTCTATGTTTACTGGGATCATAATACAAGAAAATAAAATAGGGGAGACTAAGGTAGCAATGAGGAAACATTTCCTGATGTTGAAATTTGTTGGTTATGAATCATTCAATATTTATTGTTTTATTATATGGGGTCGTGGTTGCCCGGGATGGAATAAATTGCTTAGGGTTCTTTTTAGAATATATTTACATTTTGTCTGAAATGATTCAGCTGGTCTTTTTTAGAGATAGGGAAACACATAGTTGGCTTTATGATTTTTCATATTTCTTCAAAGACTCACAGCAGAAAAAGTGAGATGCTGTTACAAATGTCCATACTAAGATAACAAAGGTTTTCCCAACATCCTTCTTCAGAGGCATAGGAAAAAAAATTAAACATGAGCACCCATCAATGGAATTACTGAAGATCCAACATCTTTTTAAGTCCTTCTTTTAAGCAGGGTCCAATTATGGCTGACTAATCTCCTTGGGTTCTTTTAATGTTCTCTTGCAGGGCTAGCCATATGAAGCCTCACTGCTTCAGTGACCTTAGCTACAATTCTAGTGGCTCCTGTGCTGAATGGAATGATAACCATTGACTTGGGCCAAGATATTTATCTCTGTTTTGCTACTAATGCCACACTAACCTAACTCTAAATTGGAGTTACTCAAGTCCAATTTCTACTTGATAGGTATCACCCTTCTCTCCGTTTAAGACATTTATTCCTCTAACCCCAAATCTATGTTATCACTAAGGTTAAAGAGGGTCATTTCCACATTAGAAAAATCGTTTATTTAAATCCTTGAATGGTGTGGACTTGCTCTTATTCAGGACAGCTTCTATTTTTTGAATTTGAGGAAAACATGTGAGTTGTAATATTTTATATGGACATAGAACTGAAATTGTAACTGATAATCTAGCAGTATGTAACAGTTGACTTCAAACAATTACAACATTTATTTTAAATGAGTTTCTGACTCCCAAGTTACCCCTCCTCATGTTTGCTATATTCATGATCATTTCCATTGCTAAGAATCTCAACTCATGTGGCCTGGGGCTGTCAGTTATAAAACTATTTTACCATTTTCTTATTGCAAATTAAGTCATCTTGTAAGTATAGCCCTAGGTCACCAGTTTTTTAGCCATAGTCTTACCTCTTTCATATAGTTAGGTAGAAGTACTAAATTTTAAAACCACCTGTTATAGTTACAAAGACAAAGACACATACCTTTGCATTTATAGACCATCTGCTTTCACATGACCCCTGTAGTAATCTGTTGCTAAGATATAATTAAATAGTATATACATAGGCTAGGCCAGGTAGAATACAGGAGCCAAATGCATGGCTTTTTAAAGATGACCCCAAATCATAAATATGATTCTACCCTTATTGGAGAAAAATGCACAGGTTTATTTAGTCAAAGCTAAAATTAAGCACTTTTATTATTATTTTTAAATTAAGCACTTTTAAAAGCTGAATAGCTATTGAACAATATTTTCATTGATTGTAGCCTGAGAATTTATAGCAAACTGACAAGCAACTTAAGAGGAAGACCAGAGGATGCTTTTCTCAGGAACCTGAGGCATAAAGAAGATTTGCAATTTGCCTAAGGCCCACCGTTAGTGACAGAGAGGAAATTTGCATTTATGTAAGTCTGAATCCAAACACATGCCTTTTCTTCTATATTAATCAACTTTTATAGTGACTATAAAATGATCTCAATATAACTTGTGATACTTCAAAGTTATATTGATAGCTTCTGTTGATCATTCCCACTTCCCAGAGGCTCTTTATTCCTACATTTGTTTTGTAGGACACCACTCCTCTGGGTTTTCCTCTTGGCTCACAAGCAACTCTTTCTGTCTTCCAAACATTTCATTCTTGAAAGGTCCCAGGCCTTAGTACTTTGACTTATTCATATTGAACACTTGTTCCTTTGGGGAATCTCCTGCCATCTTGAGGCTTTAAATATGATTTGTGGGCTAATGGCACCAAATTTATGTATACATTTTGGAACTCTTCCCTTCTTTCGTTTTTATTCCCTTCTCTTTTCTTTCTTTTTCTTTCCTCTGTTTCTCTTTTCTTTCTGTTTTTATCCATTCATTTATCTTCTTTTTTTCTTAAAATATTTACTGGGCAATGTTTTCACAAACCCTTATGGTGCTCCAAACAGAAGTGCTGCACTTTGATCAAAACATCCATACTCAATCTAGTGGCATTTCTTAAATGTTACCAATCCAGGCAATTCAGTAGCTCCTCAGTCCAAACTTTTCCTACAAAAGGGCTCATGAGTGGGTCTAGAAGACTTGTTGAAACAATGCTGTTAACGATGATTTTAGAATCTGTAAGGGGATTTGGGAGATAAATCAACAAAAGAACTGATGCCCCCCCTCCCACCCCTCCCATATCTGGAACTTAGAAGATGTACTTGTCAGAATCAGAACAATTATAACTTCTTCTGTTTTGGATATGTTTGTGCTCTAAAAAGCTATTACTACTCCCACAGGTCTACTTCTAGTTAGAATAAAATTTTTTCAGAACAATGGCTGGCTCACTCTTGGATGGGAAAGATTCCAGATCTTCATCAAGCTATTTGTATGACCACTTTGGCATATACACACACACACACACACACACACACACACACACACATATATATGTATATATGATACACACACACACACAAGCACAAACCTTAGCAAACAGTATTGCCTGGAATGAGCATGCCAAAAGCAATAAAATCAGTACTTTCCTTTTATTGCACCATTTTGATTTTCTCTGAACCCCCCCCCACCACCACCCCATACATCTGGAACTAAATTAATCAACTGCCTGATTTAACTTTTCTATATTTAATAATTTTCCTTCAAGGTAATATTTCTTTTTCTTTTTTTTTTAAGATTTTATTTATTCATGAGACACACAAAGAGAAAGAGAGGCAGAGACACAGGCAGAGGGAGAATAGGCTCCATGCAGGGCATGGACGCAGGACTCGATCCCGGGTCTCCAGGATCAGACCCTGGGCTGAAGGCGGCACTAAACCACTAAGCCACCAGGCCACCCCCAAGGTAATATTTTTACCTAGCTTATTTACTGTCTCCTTTTCATTCCAAGCCACCATTCTGCTTCCAAATTCCATCACCTTCTGTTTTTGTCACCTTCTGTTATTCTCCCATGAAATTAGTAATACTACAGGGTAATGTTCCCCTAATGCCCAGCAAAATTTCTGTTATTTAATATACACTAAAAGCATGTTTTTTTGTGTATGAATAAATAAGAAATATATGGACAGTAATCGTTCTCAGATTATTATGTGAATATCATATACTATTCCAATAAAATTATTCTAAGGTTTGTTGAAAAATTGATAATGCTCTGGCATCAAAGGTACAAACAGTGATTTATTCTCTTTGATTTTTCTCAATATAATTTATGAAAATGCATACCAGAATACTAAAATGTGTTATGCATGATATTTGTCACAATTTCCTTATTCTTGTGTCTATGACTGAGGTCTTAAAATAAGGAAATACTAAGACTGTAAGTGTATGTATTTTTACTTTTGCTTTCTCATTTGAAAATGTCACCTATTTTTCTCTGTATTAATTTTTATGGATATTGTTTATTTGTTTCACTAAGTTTTGTGTTAAAATGACATTGGAAATATCCATGATAGAATTTGGGGCTTGAGCCAATAGTTTAGCATTCAGTAATTAGTAAAATGTTACAGTATCTGATAGTGTTTTGGTTACAGATTTGAGATGTTCTGCTGAAAATCTCTTGCTGAATTAGAATTTAAAAACAAGTACCATATGATTTCATTCATATGTGGAATTTAAGAAACAAAACAAACAAATAAAGAAAAAAAAAGAGACAAACCAAACAACAGACTTTTAACTATAGAGCACAAAGTAATGGTTACCAGTGGGGAGGCGGCTGGGGAATGGGTGAAATACATGAAAGGGAATATGAGCACACCTACTGAGAGGAGTACTGAGTAATATAAAGAATCGTTGAATTTCTGTATGGCATATTTAAAGCTAATATAATTCTGTATGCTAAGTATACTACAATTAAAATAAAAAAAAAACCTTCAAATTATAATTTCTCTGCTCTATTTTGAAACCTGAGACTAAACATACCCTGTTTTTTTAAGAGGGAGAAAGAAATAGAGAAGGGGAAGAAGGAGAGGGAGAGAGAGAATCTTAAGCCGACTCCATGCCTCGTATGGAGATGTGGGGTTCCATTTCATAACCCTAAGATTATGACCTGAGCCAAAATCAAGTCAGACGCTTGACTGACTGAGCCACACAGGCACCCACCACATCCATGTTTTGAACAGATTTTTAGATCGTATTCAGCTCTCTGTAGTCCTTGTGTTCTTTGTCAATACCTGCATATTATTTGTGCACAGTCCTGGATCTCCTTAAGAGTGGAGAACATATGACTTCTCCTGCCCAATAACTAGCTTAGTGTTTTGTATGAAATAGATGCTGAATCAATTTGATTAAATAAATTACAGATAATGTGTGAAATGAATAGAATTAATATTGTACTATTTCTACTAAAATTTATAATTCTTTAGTATGCTGCCAAATGGCCAAGTCCATTTTTCATTGATTTCCTGTCAATCATTAAATACATATTTTATTGTTCCATTTTACTTCATTGTTCAGAATTACCCATTTCAGCCATAATTTATTACTTGTTCTATGCTATTTAGGTCTGCTGGCTGGTTCTAAATGACCACAATATCATTTTACAGGTATAATTCACACCAGATAGAAAGCTTAATACAGCTTCTCAACATTTGATCACTTCATAATGTCATGCGTTTGAATTAATGGTATATTGCATCCTATTTCACTAAGTTAAAATGAGAGTCTAATAACAATTATAGTGTCTGGAAAGTATAATTTTAGTATTTAAGATATCTAAGGGAATATAAGCATCTGAAAGTCACATTTTTTCCCTTAATTGATCACTGTAGGAACATTCTCATGGAGCTGTTGTTGAATGGATGTCACTGTCAAAGAGTATGATTTAGTATGATATTATGTGATTTATGGAGAGATAAAAGTTAAAATTGGCTTTTCCAGAATCTTCCTGTCTTATCTTTCTTTCATCACAGAGAGGTATGACTACTGATTGTACTTTTAATTTCATGTGAGCCTTATTTATTTGTGATCAGATATCTGACAGAGACTTGTCTTGAATCACTTTCTTTCTATTTGGACCATCAAGAGTTTAGCTAAGTTACTCCATGGTATTGCTGCCTCGGCATCCATTTTGTTTGGCCAGCTGGCCTGCAAGGACCTTAAACTAACTCTAGCTCATCATGCAGCACACACCCTGGGTAACAGCCTCCTGAGTGACAAGCAAATGCAAGTTCTTGATATGATTTCCCCAATTATGATCAACAGTCTTTCCACCTCCTAAGGTCTTCCACTTGTGCTTACATAAGACCCTCATGGAATGTACCAAAACCCTGCTTCTTTTAGTTTAAATTGACTAATCTGATTTTAATCCAAGAACCCCAAAGCACTGTACCCATGGACTCAAATAAACTCAAATAAAGGAATGTGCCCCAGATCCGAAGGCTCTCCATATGTACTCCACCTTGACCTTACCAGGCGGCCCCTTGAAGCATGCCACATACTTTCTCCAGGACCTGCAAGTGATAAACTTCTCTATTTCAATTTCTCTTGTGATCTCTTGTTGAACTGTGGCACCGTGTGCTCCTTTTAACAACCATTAAGTTAATAAACCCAGAACATACACACAGTCATTTGCTATAATACAGTATAAATATCAAAATGAGCAAAATTCAGCCAAACATTTTCTTCTTATGGACAGAGCTCAGTAGACAGTAAGCCCCTGAAAGAATAACTGTAACTCTAGCGAGAAGAAATCTATTGGGTTAAATGATTGTGAAAAACAACGTGAGAACACTTAAGCAAGTGTAGAATGGTATGGGAAAAATTTAGCATGGATTGATAAAAAGAAAGATGAGTGTCAGGCTTAACAAACCAATTAACTTTCATCAAGCAAGAGAGTCAATGAGTTCTTGACAGGGGTAAAGCAATAGACATAATTTGTTTACAGATTAAAAAGCCTCTTTGACATGCTACCACATCATAGACAAGAACATGAAATTAGCAAGTTATTTATGGTGAAATTATGCATCGAAAGGAAACAAAAGTGCACGATGGTGAAGAACATTGACAGGCATTCTAGATTACATAGAAGGAAGAAGTAAATAGAAAGGGGGCTACAGCTGTGCCCACATGCCATCTCTGCTCAAAGCGACATCTGCTAACAGGAACAGAATTGAAAGCTGGGGTAAAACTAGCATTGCCAATCAATAGTATTGATTCAAGCAAATTAGTATCAAATTAGATCTATTATTAGGAATTTATTTCCTTGGTTTACCACTGGCTTTGAATTCCTTAGAAAATACTAAGGAGTTTTTCGTCCACAATAGCTGTATCTTTCATGCCATTTCACACACTAATGGATGATCAGAAAATTCTGTCCAAAGGACACATATAAACAATTGCAAATCAGATCTTTACTAAACTTTTTCAGTCATATATGTAGACATATTTTCTCCTCTTTCTTTTTCACATGATGTTCCCCCACATCTTGTAAACCCAGCCTGGGCAGTATTATGTTATACACATTCTATATATTCCAATGGAGTCATTTTTTTGTATTCGCACATTGATACTGAGTCAGACTCCAATATTTTTCTACCTCAAATGTTTTAAATAATTTTCCAAGGTAAGTTAAATTCTTAAGTATCTATCTTCAAAATTGGCTCCTTTCCATATAATTACAGATCAGATTAGTGGCATAAATCCCCAGAAGGTTAATTTTGATGTTCACTTTTCTTTCTCCCATCCAGAGGCTTCCTTAATATATCTATATGTTTTCTTCACTATTCTTAAACTGATTTTATTCAGTTTTTTATTCAGACTCACATACCTATAACTTTTTATTATTATAATCAATATAACATTTCAATTATATGTTTATTCTTTAAAAATTAACTGTGCTAATGATTTTATAAAATTTCTTTCTGCTTTTTTTTCTTTCGGTGGAGGGGAAGTTAGGAGCAGAGGGAGAGAGAGAAAATTCCACGCAGACACCATGCCCAATGGGGAGCCCAACTTAAGGTTTGGTCTCACAATCCTGAGATCATGACCTGAGCCAAAATCAAGAGTCAGACAGTTAACCAACTGAGCCACCCAGGTGCCCCTAAAATTTATTTTTCATAATTATTTTTTATAGCTACATCCAGTAAGGTATCACTATGTCAACTTTACAAATGAAAGGAAGGAGCCTTAGAATGGCTAATGGACTTGTTGCAGTTTATGCACTTAGTAAGAGAAGGATCCAGGAGTCATCAGATTCTCTGGCACCACTTTCTTTTTTTAATTAAGATTTTATTTATTCGTCAGAGAGAGAAAGAGTATAAGCAGGTGGAGGCAGGGCTCCCCACTGAGCAAGGAGCCTGATGTGGGGACTCCATCCTAGGACCCTGGGATCATGACCTGAGCTGAAGGCAATTCCTTAACAGACTGAGCCATCCGGGCATCCCTCTAATGCCACTTTCTTGCAGTGTTTCCTATAGTTGTTTCCTATCTGTTCTCCTTGCTTTCTTTCATACATCCCTTATATTACTTCCAAAACAAATATTTTAAGAAGATTATTTGATTTTGAATTTTAATCTCTTTAAAGCAGCTCACTCCTCTCATCCATTTTGCCTTCTGGATAAAGTCTCAACTTCACATCATGTCAAGTTCTCCCCCACTTGCTCTCTTAGGGCTCTTCTTTCCCTCACCACCTAACATCTCCAGCAGTACTAAACTACTAATTTCTTTTATGGCAAGCTCTTCTTCTAACCTTCTCTTAGACTTTTCCCCCTCATTATCTGCTGAGGGATAATTTTATCTTCTCTGTCCTATTCCATTGTTGATCAGTAAACTTCCTTCAGGGGAGTGCTATCATTTATTTCTGCTACACTGATGATGCACAGTGACTTTTCACATAAGAAATGCCCAGTAAGAGGCTGCAGAATTAATGTACAGATATAACCCATTGATTTTCCTCTGTCTCATATGTATGAATTTTGAATAATTTAACTTTCATGCACACTCTGAGTTTTTAAAGTGCTTTGATTATATGTATTCACATTTAATTTCTGTCTTTAAATGTTCAAAGTTTTGTAGTCTGAATTTTTCACTTTATCTCATATATTTAAAATATATTTTGGTATTATGGTACATTTTTCAAAGTTATGTTGGAGCAGATGCATACCATTACCTCTATTTGATAAGCTTGACTATTTCTTTGCTGTTGAGCATTAAGGCAATTACAATTTTACCCATTATGGATAACATTGCAATGAACGATACCGGGTGGAAATGTTTTCTAAAAAAAAATCATTCTCATAAATATTTACCTTAAGATATAAGCCTACCAATAAGGTTACTGGGTCAAGGCATGAATAAGTGTCTGACTCTTGATTTTGGCTCGTTTACATGGCTTTAGAGAAGGAGTCAACAAACTGTGGGTTAAGCCTAGCCCACTGCCTGTTTTTGTAAATAAAGTTTTATTACAACACAGATTCATTCATTTTGATATTGTCTATGGCTGCTTTCACACTCCTAGGGCAGAGTTGAATAGTTTAGGCCATAAAGCTGAAAATATTTACTTTCTAGCCTTTACAGAAAAATTGGCCAACCTCTGCCTCGAGACAGAGACTCAACTTATTTTTGAGAAGCAGTTTTCAGTACCTACAAAGAGTTGGCTGATTTCGCCATACCTTCATCTGTGATGAGAATTGTGTTACTAGTGAAACATTTATGAATTGCCTTTTCTCCATTATAGTCTCATACTTTATTCTGAAAAGAAGATTGAGAGATCTAGACCCTGTACCAAGGAGTCTGGCGGCTTAGAAAACTGCCCTGAAGCCTTGGTTATATATGCTTCCGAAGAAAGCCGATTACTTCTGGAGTTAGCATTAGTATATCAGTGACTGCCAGGTGCTTCCTCTCTCTAGCTAATGAGTTCTACGGAGAGCACACCCTCAGCTAGTTTGCAATGCCAACGAATCAAGGAGAAATATAAGAGCTCTAACCCATCAGACTTTGTGCTATTGTGTACTTTAGCATACTGAACTGCTGCAGATGTTTTCCCTTCAAGAGCACAGTTTAATATACACAAAAGTGCCTTAAAGCAAAATTTAGGTTATTGCATCAAGGTCTGCTGACTTGCTTCAGCATGGCATTATGCTGAGATTGCATGCCAGGTGCAAAAGCGCTATCTCATTTCATCATTTCTGTGTTGCAAAATCAGGTAACATGGGTATATTATAAGTTAGATTATCTTCTTGTAATACAATGTGACCCAATTTGCCAAATAAAAATGGAATGAAAACAGCAGCTTGTAGCAACACCTAAAATATCTTCTGAGTCATTATCTCTTTAATGAAAAGCAACACCGGACAATTTCAACGCAAATTGTGGTTTAGCATCTCATTAACTGAATAATGGCTTATACACACCATGCATTTCTAAGCACCTGAAGTGTTATAAAAATGTTACACCAAACGAGTCAAGAGTCCATTCTTCTATCTGTCCTCAGATGATAATTAAGATTTTTCTGTCCTCTGTTATTTCACCATAGTCATGTTTCTTTTTTTTTAATCTTCCTCAGATATTCAGTAGAACAGAGTAAGATTTCCAAACAGCCTATTTGACACATTCCTAGATATTTAAATAATTTTTCCCACTGTGGATTATGTGGATGTTTGATCTGATTTGCCATTTGACAGGTATATTTCTTTTCTTAGGAGACTTAGGGGGTCTAAAAATAAAAGAGGTGCTGGCTTTGTGTACGAAAGGCCTCCCAGAACATGAATTACTACTGGCCATCTCCGAGTGCCAGTAAAACAAATCCTGCAACTTTTTAATTGAAGCCTACTGAGACCAGTATGTCTCTATTTTTCAGTTCATTAAAACATCTCCTTTCAGAAGTGATAATTTTCCTTTCAGTAATCAAGTAATTACTAGGCTGATTTCACTTCTTTGCACAAACTTTGCCTTGTGTTCATCAGCCTGATTCTTTCACCCCAATAAGCCCTGGCTACAGGGGCTGGGATAGCAGTTCCATACCAGGCCTGAATATCTGCAGGCATTTTTCCTCCTGTTTCACACTGAGTTCGCAATCAATCCCATCTGTTCTTTATCATTAGAAATTCACTATGTGCTCAGAGCCATTCTTCAAGTAAGATCTTAAAACTTTCAAGGCAGCTTTCTAGATACATATGTACGTACGCAAACATGTACATACACATATACATATGCAGAGTTTTTATACCCATAATACGTAGATTTTGTATAATAAGAACAAATAGGTATCTGAAAATAATTATTTGTGAACAAATCTTATTTGTATAAACTGATTGCTTTATAATTTTCCATGAAATAGTATCAGAGGACTATATGTTTGTTTGATATACCATATTCATGTTATTACTAAAAGGTAGTTTTTCAAAATATTCATGGACCTAGGCAAGATAATCAATCAGGTATTAACATTTTTTGATTTTTGCTTCAAGCAACTCTTCATTGACGTAGGAAGCATTCTTGCATTTGATATGTTGTCAAAGTCAAGAATAATCAATCCCAAATTCCTCACAGTCCATTTTGTTAGGGTATCAGTGTTAAAACATAGCAGTACATAAATTAGTAGTGTATGACATGTTTCAAATAAATACAAGAAAACACTACATAAGAAAGACCTACCAAATAGTTTTACTGCTTTGTAATTGAATATAAAAGAACTACGCATGATATTTACTTTAAAATATGGACAGGGCAGCCAGGATGGCTCAGCGGTTTAGCGGCGCCTTCAGTCCAGGGCGTGATCCTGGAGTCTCTGGATCAAGTTCCACGTCGGGCTCCCTGCATGGAGCCTGCTTCTCCCTCTGCCTGTGCCTCTAGCTCATTCTCTCTCTCTCTCTCTCTCTCTCTCTGTGTCTTTCATGAATAAATAAAATATTGAAATAAAATATGGACAAAGCTGAGCTTTTATGAATCCTTATGAGTGCTATTCTGTTGTGTGTGGTTTGAAGGCATTTTGGTTTAAAATTTTGCTTCAGACAATGAAACCTGTTCCTGCAGGTTAGTATAAATTCCAAGTAATACAATTATTTAATCTCTTTACTACATCTCAAAGACTGTCTAATATTTGATTACCTTAAATCTATCTCCAGTCTCCAAAACTAATTGTCTTGATCAAAATATTAAATCAGTTCCTTAAGAGTTTTGCTAATACTTTTATAGAAATATTTTTATTTTCATCGTCAGAATTTTTGTAAAACCATAAACGTTAATCATACCATTTACTAGAGCATAACAAGGTGTCCTAAGCTTTTAAAAATAACTTCAAAGAGCTGCAAAAGCTCATTGAAACCATGAACACTGAAGTATGGAATAATCCAAAAGTAGCTACTTTAAATGAATTATATTTCCCATCACCTGTTAAGATACCCCTGGAATAGGCATCTGCTTTAATATATCGTTTGAAATGCAATTTTTGTGCAAGATACAGGAATTTACTAGCCAACTTTCCTGATAATTGCCCATGTGATTCTCAAATATGTTTCAGTAAAAAGAAAACAAATTAAAAAGCCTTGAAATAAGATCTAATGACTTTTTTAAATTATGTATTTTGCATAATATTAAAGCATAATCATTGCAACCCTTCATTTTTATTTTTTTCATTGCTACCCTTTAAAGTCAATTTACCTAAATAAAAAAATTATAACAGTATGAATGGAAATTAATTGTGATATTTATAAAGTTTTCTATTGGTGATTAAGCCTCAGGGCATAAAGCAGATTTTGTGTATATTTTCTTTGATATATCATATCGCTGTCCATTATATAATTTCTTTTGCATGTATATTTCTTCATTGATCTTTTAGATAGTTTAAAATATTGAACTTGGAAAAATGTGATTTGAAAGGGGATCTGTGACACAAATGTCTACTAGAGGTGACTGGTGTATCATATTTGTCTCAAGATTCCATTAGAGAGGAGGGTATAGATCAGAGAGAAATTGAAAGGAGTAATAGAAGGAGCATAGCAGTTTGTTGGAAGCTTTGTTTAGATACCAGAAGATGCAAGAAAAACAGATTTAGTTGACATTCACCTGATTTCTTCAGAGTTCTAATGGATAGGAAATCAACATATTGTTAATTATTTTTCTTTCCAGCTTGTGACATTTTAGTTAACTGTAATGAGAAACTCTTACCTCTTAGTTTTGATTCAAGCTAGTCATTCAGTCTCCAAAATTTAAATGATATGTGACTCATTCCAATCCTTTTTAAGATCAGTTAGTCACCGGATTCTATGGAGTTTTCTTTCAAGATACCTCTTATCCAAGTTTTTTTCATTTTATTTTCATTGTCAACATCCTAATCCACACTTTCATCACCTCACTCAGAGATGAATCGAAGTACTTCCTACATGTTCAAACTTGTCTCCTCCATCTGCCATCTTACATACAAATGAAATGACAGATGAACCTTGCTTAAGTTTTCTTTAAATAAATTATATCATTATCGACTTATCCTTCACAATTAATTTCAACAGCACATCATGTATTGTTTCTCTTTCTCTATCCAAACAACTATATATCTTATGATATCTCATATATAACTTTAGCTTAAATTATATCAGCCTCTGTATTTCAGGGTTTTGATATCTCCTGGGACTTGTTTAAATTTTGGCCCTAATTGAGATTTAAAGATTGAGATAATACCATTACTAGAAAATGACTTTTCTAAATTGTTTTTGGATTTTTCAAATTAATCTTTTCTTTCTTTCTTTTTAAAGATTTTATTATTTACTCATGAGAGACACAGAGAGAAAGACTGAGAGGCAGAGACACAGGCAGAGGGATAAGCAGGCTCCATGCAAGGAGCCCGATGTGGGACTTGATCCCGGGTGTCCCAGGTCCTGGGCGGAAGGAGGCACTAAACCACTGAGGCACCCGGGCTGCCCCCAAATTGATCTTTTCTGATAAATATAGCACCTTCATTGATTGTTCTTACAACTATGATCTAGGTTTTGATTCCGAACTAATAACTTATCATTTATCTATTTCTTACTCAACATTTTTCAAGATGTGGGTATATATTAATTTATATTGGAAGGAACCATATTAGAGATGGTTAAGTAGTTGCAAATAGATATAGTTAGAAAGGGATTTTTGTTTCCCAACTATTCAAATGTTACAGTATTCTTTTATAGATGATTCCACATTATAAGACAGGATTAAGTTGCTATTCCTTAGACCCTGAAGTAGGGGAAATCTGCATGTTTAATCGAATTCATCTGAGTTCAGATTTTTCTAGTTAAATAAATCTTGAGGATATTCTTCCTTTGGAATTTTAGGAAGAAAACTCAATTGGGATCAAAATATCACTATGAATAATCAGTGATAATTTAGTTGAAAGTCCACCTAAGCTTACTGAAATAGATTTGCATTATAAGTTTACTTGTGTTCACCAAAAAGATGTATTGGAGTCCTAACTCCTAGTATTTGTAAATGTGACCTTATTTGGAAATAGGGTCTTTGTAGATAAAGTCAAGTTAATGTGAGATCATACTGGATTAGAGGGGACCCTAATCCAGTAAGTAGTATCTTTATAAGAAGAGGAAAATTTGGAGACAGAGTAGTCAGAAACACTGGAAAGAACTCCATGTGACAATGGAGACAAAGATTGAAGTTATGCATCTAGAAGCCCAGGAATGCCAGAAATCATAAGAAGGATTGCCAGAAATCACTAGAACCCAGGAGAGAAGCATAAAAGAAAATCTCCTTCAGAGCTCTCCAGAGGGAACCAACACTACCAACACTTTGATTTTGGACTTCTAGCATACAGAACTATGAGAGAATAAGTTTCTGTTATTTTATGACTCCCAGTTTGTAGTACTTTGTTAAAGTAGCCCTGGAAAATGAAGAAAAATAAGTTTACCTATCTATATATCCATCCATCCATCCATACATACATACATCTCCAGTTATTATCAATCTACTCAAATTCCATCCATCCATTGATTCATCCATCCATCCATCCATCCATCCATTCATCCATCCATCCATCCATCTATCCCAATAAAGAACAGAAATTTTAAACTTGGTTAAAGCCAAACTGCAAGATTTTCAGTAAGTTTGTACATTTCCAAATCCTGTTTCCTCATCTGAAACATGAATAGATTTGAGGATTAAATTAAAAAAAAAAGACACCTTAGAAAAGTACCAGAAACATGAGTGAGGGATCAATAATCACACACATACACAAATAAATATGTATATACATATATACAAATACATATATCACATATAGTTTTGTAGCAGCATATGTTAGTTGTCTGCCCATACCCATGTTCCTTTTATTTCTTAGGGATATCTATTTGACTATCTTTCTTTTCTTTTCTTTTTAAAAATATTTTATTTACTTATCTGAGAGAGAGAGAGAGCACCAGTAGGGGGGCAGGAGAGAGGGAGAGGGAGAAGCAGACTCCCCACGGCCCCGCTGAGTGGGGAGTCCAATGTGGGGTTGGATCCCAGGACCCTGAGATCATGACCTGAGCTGAAAGCAGATGCTTAACTGACTGAGCCACCCAACAACTCCTGTATTTTTCTATATGTCCATACATAAATATAAATATATATGGTTTTATAGCAGAAACTGCTGGTTGTCCCCCACTATCCATTCTCTCCTTCTTTCTCTAGAGCTTCAGCTAAGTACATTGAAATCTGGAACAAAAGCTATATTTTCCAGCTGCCCAAACTCACAAGTTGTGACAATAGAACTATATTCTAACAATTAAAATATATGTGGAATTGTTGCATTAACTTTCAGTTAGAAGACTATGCACCTTTCTTTGACAGAGCAGATCCTATTTGCTATAAAAATTTGCTATAGCTATTTGCTGTAGTGTCCTATAATTTGTGACTTGTTGAGTGTTCAGTAGTCACTTTGACTATTAGTGGAAGCTGCATGTTGAGAATCATAGAGCAAAAGATAGCAGGAAGATTAGTAATCACAGTTTCTGTGATTCTAATAGATATCTAAACTGCAGAATGTTTAAATCTCAGTATAAAATTTTCCATATAAACAATGAAATATATTACTGGGTTGAATACAGGAACATTTTATAAGTGTACTCATACTTAAGCATTTAATCTTTCATACCTGTAGCTAAGTCCCTGATGAATGTGAAACCTTCAAACTAGCCCCAAACTGCAGGCCCTTAAACTTTCTGTAGGTGAGAGAGATATGGTTCTTCTTATTTAGGTGACAGTTGTACCAATTTTTATAATGTCTAACTGAAATGTTCCCTAGTATAATATATAAAAGTGAGCAATATGCAGACTCAATTTCAAGAAACTTCTATATGTTTATCAGTTAACCAGCTAACAAATCTTTCATATTAGGAACTAGTACTTACTTACCCTTCTGTTGTCTGACAAGGGCAAGCTCTCAGTCATCCTGGAACTAGATGTATTTTTGCCTTAATTTGTGATGTCATGTCTTGAAATTTGTTATATAACTCTATCTTTATCTATAAAATATATATTAATCTCATTCTCCTTATGAATCATTTGTGTAAGGCTATATCTTTGCCTCCCTCTGTTTTGTTTAATTTTTTCTTTGAAATGAAATTTGGGATTGTCTACTATAAGTGTGTAGAAACAAGCTTTGGCCTTGTCCTTATGGGTTTGAAATTTTTTTTGTTTGTTTTTTCTGTTTCCTTGTACTCACCCTTTTCTCTTGTCTTCTCCTTTCTTTCCCTGTTTGTGCAAAATCATAATTTTTATATGTCATTTGATAAAGTTGTAGTTTCTAAGTGTACTTGTTGACCTCAGAGGCTTAATATGAGAAAATAATGATCTGTGGAAAGAGGTCGTATAAAACTACCTTCTCTCAAAAATATTTTCTGTGCCACATTTCCTTATGCTTTCTATGACACATTCCTGTAGCAAATATAAATAAGATCAAAAGCATTATTTTCCCTTGGTGCTAAGGCACAGTCAGAGCTCTAATCCTTGGGTGTATTTATTCTCTGTTCTTTTCGTTCATAGATGCTTATGTTTAGTCACAGACTAGGGCCTATGTTAAGCAATGACATGACCAGTGTGCACTGATAAATATAAATTCCAGCATTTCATCTTTGAACATTGTAAACTACTAGAAACAATTGAGCAAAAAAAATAAAATAAAATAAAATAAAAAATAAAAAAATAATAAAAAAATTATCCCTGACTGGATAATAATAAAATGAATAAATAAATTTGGATTAAGTAGAAAAAGAATGCATTAGCTGACCATTGAATATCTAATCAATAATCTATGCCCATCAGTTACTAACTTTGTGTGTAGTCTTCAAGAAAGGAGGCATCTACAAAATATTTCTTTGAATTGTCTTGATTTTGGGAAAAAAAAACTCAGCCACCACCAAATAACAATAACTCTAAACTCTTTCTCTGAGATGATTTTCAATAATAATTTCTACATCTTGAAATCAGTCCAAAATGAATAATTCTTTTATTGTGTAACCTTAAAAACTTAAAAAAAATTACAAAAATTTCTAAATAGACACATAAGAGATCACCTTAAAGCGACATAGTGCTTTACAAATCTATGATTATATTTAAAATTTTTAGATATGTAGCTATGTAATTAGCTTAATATTTAGCAAAAAAATGGAAACATTTTATGATATTAAGAAAATGTCAAACATTGATAATGATGATGAGAACATTTCTATTTTAGTGAGAAAGTTGACCCTGCTTTAAGGCCAAATCTTCTAATGCTTCCTTAGCTCTGTAAACATTTGTCTTTTCAGGAACTTTATTACAGCAGTTATGTTTCCCTTTCCCTATAACATCATGCTTTTCCTCTTCTATTGAGCATTTTATGTTTGAAAATTCGCCACTAATCGCCTCTTGGCCTTTTGGCTAAGATCAAGTGTGAAAATTTACCACTGAAAGCAAATCACAGCTTCTATGATCCTTTGTTCCGACCAAGCTACTTTACATTTTTCTGCCTTCTTTGATAGTACAAGTTCATGAAAATGATAGTTCCTAAAAAAGATGTATTACTAATGGTACATCACCTTATGTTCTTTCTTCCACTCACTGGTATTTGACATTTCTTCCATGACTTCATAGAAAAGTCTGCCTGTGAACACCAGTGACCTTCATTTTGCCAAATGTTATATTCAAACACTGTCTCATTTGTCTCATTTTATTCGACTTGTCAGAAATATTCAGTAAGGTTGACATCCTGCTTCATATACTCTCTTCTCTTGGTTTTTGTAACATAATCATGGTTCCTCCTGTCTCTTTTGCTGCTTGGTCTATCTTGTTGACTTCTCTTCCCATGGATGTCATCTAAATCATGGAAGCCCCCAGTCATTTTTTTCCATTATCTTATTTCTGTCTATACATTGCTTTCTTGATGATCTAAATCAGTCTCATGACTTCATGAGCACCTGACATGTTTCTGACTCCCAATTTCAGTTTCAGTCCCATCCCTCATGATCTACCTGCCTACTATCTCCACTGGATGTCTGGTAAGTTTCTCAAACTTAGCATGCTCCCAAGAGAACTTTTGATTCCTCCTTCTCCCACACCCCATATCATCATCTTCTTCTCCTCCTCCTCTTCCTCCTCCTCTTCCTCCTTCTTCTTCTTCTTTATTGAAGTACAATCAACATAATTTTCTATTAGTTTCAGATATACATCATAATGATGCAATATCCCACACCCCATTTCTAAATGTTCCCTTTCTCTGCATCTCATTAAATGCTATAGTCACTGCCTTCCCTCTCCCGGAACTGGTCCAGTCACAATTTCAGAAGTCATTCTTATTCTACACCTTGCCTTCTCCTTTACTCACAATACATCATCAAGTCCCATTGGCTCTACTTGCAAATATATCTTGAATTTATCTATTTTTTTAACATCTTCACTATTACTACTCTACGTATATATCATCTCTTTCCTAACCTTTATAATTGGCCCCAAATGGCTTTTCTTCCTGCTTTCATTTTATGTTTCACCAGTCTATTATCTTCATGATATCTTGAGTTGTTGTTCTTGTTAACAGTGGGTTATAAGTTGTTGTTATTGCTGTTGTTTAACAGTGGGTCAAATTATATATTTTCCTTGCTTGAGACTCTCCAATAGCATCCACTACACATACATTAAACTTCTTAGCATTTATGATAAAGTCCTTCCTGGTTTGACTTGGCTTTATACTTAAACAATTTCATACAATATTCTCCTTACACCTTACATACGTGTACTCACCCTAGAATTATTTTTACTTATCAAATATTTAAAGCTCATATCATGTTACTTTTCTAAAAAGGACCACTTATCCAAAATTTTATCCCTCTCATATACACACACCTAATCTCACTGTGCCAGCACTGTCTATGCCAATATTTGTTTTATATTTTGTATACTGTTTATTTCTATATTGCCTAAAATGATCTTGTATATGTATGTTTGCATATTTATGTGCATATGCTTATTTTCTATCACCCCTAACTCGCATACAAACTTTATGATATCTGAATCTTATCTACCTTATTTTTCTCTGTATCCAAGTTCCTGGAAAAGTGTCTGGTGTGTAATAGATGCTCAGTAAATATTTGATGAACAAATCAATAAACTCAAAACTAAGGCTTACAAAAACTACTTAAACAGGCTGCATATGCTTACTTCTAAAAAAGAAAATTCCAGAGAAGACATCTGAGTAGCAGTCATTAAAATAATCTAAAGATATTTCAAAAGGAAAAATAATTATATTTACTTTTGTATGGCTTTAAGATTGGGATATATATTTTGATTGGAGAGAGAAAATCATTCTAAAAGTCAAAACTGTGGAAAGATAAAAATAGCTTGTTTGGGGAATTTTTTGAGTAAAATCTGTATGACCACAGGGAGCATTTCTATAGAAAATACTGAAGCTTAGGGTAGATAACTTAGCTGTATGATATATATGGCATCCTCATATACCCAGGAGCTCCCTTCTCTTTAGTTATCATAACCCAATGTGGCATTAAATTACCTTAAACAATAATTCAAGTGACCTAATTGAATAGCTTTTATTTTCTTTATCAAACCAATGAGTTACTCAGGATACTGGAAATACTGTTTTTTAGACCTGTCTCAATGGTGTACCAAAGTTTATATAGGTTACAAGAAATACATTTCCTCAAAAAATTATAATCTATTTCCACTTTCTATCCCCTCTCAACCTACTATGAGAATTACTGGAATATTTTCCAAAGAATGTGGAAGGAATATTATTAGGAGAGGCAGTGTAAATCATTTGGCACTGGAACTGTTACTTTTTTTCCCAGAAGATCCTTTCCACTTCTTGATATGGTTGCCTTATCATCTTCAGCACATGACCTTAAACACTGGGAATATAAGATCTACTGTGCAATTTGGTTCCTTAGTCTTATACATAATCAGTATTAATTGTGCAATAGTCACATTGTGAGCATAGCATAGAATCTGCATAACATATGACCTGAAGGAAAGGAGGAAAGCACTGATAACAATGGATATGATGATTGTTCCTGAATAGCATAGTCTGAGATAGAAGATAAGGAACTTCAAGCTGAAGTACTTGAACAGTGCTGAGCACAAATGAAAAGGAATAGAAATGCTGACTAGTCTCCCAGTTACACTGAAATCATCTAAATTAGATAGACTAGTTACTCAGAGCTAAGAACCTGAGATCAACCTGACAGGGTCTGAATCCCTGTTTAAATTTAATTAGCTGTAAGACTTAAGTCTTAAGACTTAATTAGCTTAACTTCTCACTATTTCTCTGGATAAAATGAGAATAATGAGAGCATGCACATAAATATGGTTTGGAAGAGAGAAACAAACAAGTTAATTCATGTAAAACACTTATCAAGGTGTTCAGTGCATTATAAATGGCCCACAAATGTGAACACTCTAATTTCTATTCTATGCCTTATATATTTTATAGAAGCTTTCCTAAGCCTCTTTTATCCCTTCTCTAAATGGCTGTTGTTGTTTGTTTCCTTTTTAAAATCAATTGAGAATAAAGACAAAATGATAGATCTTAATATAAAAAATCAGGATACAGAAAAGGGAAGAAGAAAGAATAGAGGTTCAGGAAGAAATAAGCATGTCTCGTGACTATAAAGTAATGAGGTTGACAATTTGCTTCCACAGTAAATTCTCAGGGCAATTCTTTTTTTCTCAAGGCAAATTTTTAAGAGGAGTTTCATTCTAGAAATCCTCTGAGCAAAGACAGTGAATTTGAATAAATTTTGTGCCCCCAGGGGACTCTTTTGAAGTCATAACTCATTTTGGTTATGTCCCTTCTAAAATTTACTAAATTTAATCCTTAAATTGAAGTAGGATAATTCATAATTTTAGAAAGGAGCACATTCACATACAAAGGTGCTCTTCTCTAGAAATTGCAGAAACCCCTGTCAGGAGGCAGAGTTCAGACGGAAGAACCTTCAATGTTATGGATCAAGGTCAATTACACTTTCAGCTCTTGAGTTTGGCCATATTCCAACATCAGCTTTGAGACTTTAGATCAGTTTACTGAATTGCTTCTCTGTGCAGGCACAGGTGATCTGGTGAGTAGATCAGACACATAAACACCTAAAACAATGGTGTGGCAGGTTTCTCTGATAAGTGGCAAATTTGTGACAAGAAAGAATAGAGGAGGGTGACAATAGTCATGTTACTAAAAGAAGAATTTGAGGATTCCTTCAGGAAGTGTAAGTTGAGCTTTGCCTTGCAGAATGAACCAAACTCTGGTAGCTGGAAAAAGGAAGAAATGGACTCTGAAACAGGATTTAGAAGAATTTCCACTGAGGCCTTTGTCACTAGGCAATCTTATCTCTTCTCTCTGATGACTTCTGGTGCTCAGTCCAATTTCTTGTTGCCCCATTATAAGAAATCTACCCAATAACTTATGGCATCACTCCCAAATGTTAGAGAATAGATGGTCAGAAGCCATTCTGAGAGGCAGACTTTTAGTTCTGAAGAGTTCTGAACCTGATATGAACAGAAATGTGTATAAAAGATACTAACAAGATCTCCCCAAGATCAGGGGAGATAGAGATCTGTGTATCATCTCACATTTTTTAATACTTTATTTGAGAGCCTGGATGCTGCATCAGTGAAGACTGATGCAAAAGACTCTTAAGCAATTCCTGATACTTCACCAGTGCAGTCCTAAAGTTAAAACCAATTTTGTTCCAGGTGTATGCTATTTCTGTTATGGTTCATTCTAATTAAAAGTTATAAATATCCTATTTTTTAAAAGACTTATTTATTTGAGAGAGAAAGAGAGCACAAGGTGTAGGAGCAGAGGGAGAGGGTGAGAGAATCTCAGGCAGACTCTGCACTCAGTGCAGAGTCAAACATGGAGGTGTATCTCACACCCCAAGATCAGGACCTGAACTGAAACCAAGAGTTGGAGGCTTAACCAACTGCATCTGCCAGGTGCCCCTAAATCTCCTATTTTAAATGGCAATTTTATTTGTTTTTGCTTTGAGTAAACCATGCAGAGGGAAACTTATGTGGTCTGGGCCCATAAATATGGAACATAGAGGTGATAAGACACTTCTTTTCTTTAGGAATGACTAAGAAAGACATAAAAGATCAATTAAAAAGTTTGATAAGAAGAAAAGACAAGAGCTAGACCAATCGGGAAACAATTTATCATTTGGACAAGCTTAATGAGAAAAGCAGTGCACTGGCTGATGTGACAATATTAAGCAACAAAATAATGATTAATTAAAGGGTAACAAATTCAGGGGGGAAAATGATACAAAAGAGAATTGATCAAACTCTTCCAAGAAAATAATTTTTTCCTTGACTTTAGTTGGATGATTTAAAATAAGAGGAATTACTCTATTTTCAAAAAGTTCTCTGTGAAATAAGTTAAAGTTTTATATAATTTTAATAATTAAGAATTATAAATATATTTAAAGGATTTTGGACTTGTAATGTTCTAATCTTTATGAACAAGGTCTATATTTATTAAGAGTATATTAAAAGTATAAAAAAGCTGATTAAGTTTGAATACAATGAATTATATAATAAATTATATTTTACTTATTAAAATGGCAGCTTAATGAAATAGAATATAGTTAGAAAATTTTAGATCATATGTTTAGCAGAATTAATATGTTATTGCTTGATCTCTAATTCAGAGCATTTTATTTATCTTTAAAGAATTTTTTTTAAAGATTTATTTGAGAAAGTGTGTGTGTGTGTGTGTGTGAGAGAGAGAGAGAGAGAGAGCAGAAGCAGGGGGAGTGGCAGAGGGAAAGGGAGAAGCAGACTCCCTGACATTGGGCTCGATTTTAGGATTCCGGGATCATGACTGAGATGAAGACAGATGCGCAACCATCTGAGCCACCCAGGCATCCAATTCAGAGCATCTTAAAACTCTTTTTCTTCTTACTTCTTTTAAACAGAAAATTATGTGTAATATGTCTTATTGACTTAGATCATAAGAGCAGAGTATCATGGAAAGGATATTGGTCTTAGAATTGCTGGTCATAGATTTAAATCCTAAGCACTATTATTTTCTAACTGTGTAGCCTTGAGGGAGTTTCTTAAGTTTTCTGAACTTCCTGAGAATCAGTTTCCTTATATCCAAACTTGACCTAACACACCTGTATAAGCCAGAATTATTGAGAAAGATTAATGAGATGTTGTCTGGGACAGAAACAAACAGAAATATGAAGAAATACTTGCCACAACACACACATCCACACTATTTATTTCCTTCTACCATTCCATTTATATAGTCAACAAAAAGTTAAAAATCTGACCTCATCCAAGATCTAATTAGTGAGTGAGAGAAATCGGAGAAATTTTATTCCTGTGACATCAACTATAAAGTTAATCGTACATTCCTGGGATTGACACAATGAAGACCAGACTGGATGGAGTTTGCCCAGCACAAATAAGATACTCTCTCTTTCCTTGAGGATGTGCACATTTAGTAAATACTGATAATAAAAGCAAGTGCAAAGTATCTAGTCATGTGCTATAAATGCCTAATCTGGAACAATCTATAAATAGGAGCAGTTTAGATAGTAAATTCATATTTCGGGTTCCTATTTGTAACGTGTAATGTTAATAATTTATTCACTTCCATTAAACTTCTTGTCTTGAAATACCTTCATGTGTGAGTATGTTGACTGAAAACTGAGGAAGACATGTGAAGTTGGATGCCTAGAAAAAATCTGGAGTGGTTTAATTTATATAGAGAATATATGCAATGATAATAAAAATATGGTTCATATTAATTTGTTAATAATATTTTTATTTTAAAAATACCAACATGTTGCCTAATCCTAGAGGCAATACACTAATGAATAATTAGGAAACATTTTTCTGACTAGACTTAGAAAGTTCCTCAAAGTGTAGGATTGAAGCTCCTTTTTTTTTTTTTTATTTTCTGTGAATACTTAATGACACTCTTTGAGAAAATAAAAGTTATTTTAATACATAAATGGTCATTTTAAGTTAAGGTCTAAAACTGTAACTATAAATATGCTCAGCATTTTTGAAATAACAAAAATAACTAATAGGGTTAGGAATAAAAAAATGGGATAAAAATTGAAGGATGAGGATGGGATTAGAGAGAGAGTAAAAAAAGGCCCCTGGGAGGAAACATTGGTTAATCTAGGGTCCAGGTTCCTTGACTCCTGACCTAATTATTTTCCTTACACTCAAAGCTTATATCCTAAGAGAGAAATTTTGCATGCATGTATGTATTTTAGACAGGAAAAAATTTTTGTACACACTATTTTGGGTAAATTATTATCAGAATTAGTTATTCCTCCAGGTTGTAACAGAATGAGGTACTTGAGCGGTGTTGCAAAGTTTTTCTTCAAACAGAAATGGTCTCAGACCCTTATTTTGTTCTCAGTGTTTAATTCTGCAGTTACAGTTTCAGTGTTTAATCCTGCTTATCTTTTGATGTCAAGCTTTCAGGACTCACGCTGTGGTGAGTACACCTGCCACAGTAGTCACTTCCTTTTCAGGGGAAACAGAGTTGTACACTCACAGCAAAAACAAAAAGCCTCAGAAACAGACAGACCTGAGCTGTACCCTGGATCTCTCAGGTTGGGCAGGTTACTCAGACTAAATAAGACTCCCTTTTTTCACCTGTAAAATAGAAGTAGTGGGACCTACCCATTGTGTGAACTAAATGAACAAACACCATCTATAAAATATGTAACAGGATTTCTGGTACATATAAAGTACTCAATAGATGCTTTTCCCCTTCAGCATTCTCCCATGCTGTTGAAAGTATGCCTTTTACTGTTGTTGATTTTGGAGAGCACTAATCTAGCTTGATAAAATATTGCCTGAAATAATGGTATATTGGCTGAGATTAAATGCTTGGGAGACTCTCCTATGGGTTTACATTTGTCTATTTTGGCTGCCTACTTCTAGGTTTTTGGATGCATTCCAAAGAATTGAGATTCTTTTGAGGAAGTGAACTGTCTCCACACTATCTCAAAATCTTAACATTCAATGTTCTTTATGTTTCTGTGTTAAGACAGCTCATGTGCTAAATTGAGAACCTGTTTTCCTATTCACATATGACTAGGGAAATCCATGAAAAAGTGAAATATAAGAGTTAAGTTATTCATCATGTAGACTATAAAATTTCTCAGATTGGTTACTGTATTAAATATTTTACCAAAACATATTTTAACTTAGCCAAACTGCTTCATGTATCTTTTCCTACACACTCTTTAGTTGGTTCCAGTTAAACATTTCTAATTTATTCTTTAAGATTATGAAAATAAGTTGTGATACCCATTGTTACTGAGTTCTATGTTTTTAATGAATTTTTAAAATTCTTAAAATTAGAATTTCCACAGAAACAAATTCTAAATTTTGTTTGAATTCTAAATTCAAAACTAGAATTTTGATGAATGAGCGCTCATTTTGGTGGATTTAATTATAACCCGGTTTTAATTTTAAACTATCAGGTTATAGGTATAGTCAGGTACCTGATTATAGAGATATAGGTGATAATAACAAAAAAAGCTTAAATTCTGCCTCTTTAAATATGGATATTTTCCCACTCTTTCTTCTTGTTTATTTGTTTTAGGGCAATCACTCTTACTTTTCTCTTCCCTCCAGATAATGAAAAAATGATCTTCCTTAACAGAAATTGTAGTTACTTTTAATCTTTTTTCCATTATGATTTTTGTTATTCTGTTCAATAATTTAAAAAGTTATCATGCTTAATCAATATTAAATTATTTTAAACATTGCAGAAAGAAAGCATACAGAAATCATTATACAGAAATATAAAATGTATAAAATAAAAAATGGAAACATATATCAAAGCAGAAAAATGTTTTAGTTGATTTTATTTGTACCTAAATTTTATGTTCTCTCATGATGACCTACTCAAGTGACTGACTCTAAGGAAATGTGATTAATTCTTTTACATATACAGTATTTATTGAGATTTCATAAAGATTATTTTGTTCAAGTAATGCCTCATTTCATAGCAATAGAAGACAGGAGAGAAAATTGGAGAAATAAATATCAATGGATGCGTTTTCAAACTGAAATTTCTATTGAGTCTTATAGATATAAGACCAAAGCTATTGATGAGATTATTTTGATAACATAGGTGATAAAATTTACCAAAAATAGTCACAATGGTATCACTTATTCCATATTCTATTTTTACAATGTGACTTTAACATTCCTTCCATTAAGAGGTAAGCTCTACATTCCCACTCCTTGAATCTGGATGATTATGTATATAGCAGAAGTAAAGCTATGTGACTTTTCAGTCTATGTCACAAAGTGATACAATTTCTAATTGATTTTCTTGAATACTTGCTCTTGGAACCCAGACACTATGCTGTCAGGAAACATAAGCAGCTAATGGAGATATTTACAAAGAGAAGAACAAAGACCCCCTGGAACATGGTCTTAGCTGAGCTCCCTGTTGATAGCCAGCACTAACTTGCCAGCTATGTAGGAGAGTCATTTTGAAAGTGGATTATCCAGCTTCTAGTTAAGCCAATGCTCCTAATGTTGAAGAGAGAAATGATGAGCCATCACTCTGAAATCTGCCACAATTGCAGATGTGTGAGCAAAGTAAATGCCTGCTGTTATTTTTTTTTAAATTATTTTTAGAGATGGGTAGGGAGGGGCAAAGGGAGAGACAGAGAGAGGTAATCTTAAGTAGGCTCCATACCCAGTGTGGAGCCCTAAGCAGGGCTCAATACCTATGGCCACAAGATCATGACCTGGGCCAAAATCAAGAGTCGGACTCTCAACCAAATGAGCCACCCAGGTGCCCCAGGATTACTGTTATTTTAAGCTAATAAGTTTTGGGTGGGTTGTTATATAGAGATAGATAACTGATGCAGATAATTTCTTAAAACATGATAGCAATTATTCTACTAAATTTGCATAAGTTAGAAGGGATCATTGTTCACTTTCTTAGCTGAGAGTCAATTTGGCTTTATCAACTATAATACAAGAGAAGATTTTCATATAGATGTCAAAATATATATGCATATATATATTTATATATATATTTGTATGTCAATATTGAAAGATTTTTTTCATTCATATAAACAGCTGATAAAGTCTCATTATCTTCTTGAATAATAGGTTTGCTTTAAGCTCTAAAGATGAATTACATATTGTATAAGAACTATCAAAACCAATTTTCTTTGTTTTATTGCAGCTTAATTTGAGAAACAAATTTTAGAATTGGTCATCCTCAAGAAAGTGTCTCCTAAGAGCCATTTTAAGGAGGTATGGCTCAACAGTACCAAATATAAAGGTAACTTTATAAAAAGCATAGATCACCATTAAAAAATCCTGCATCTTCTCTCACCAAAATAGCTTTAATATATTAAGTGATAGAACAAATATAATCACTGACTGATGAGGTAAGTTACTTTAATTTAACTTAATGGTATTTTCCCAAATGCAGTGGGCTCAATAAATGTAACAATTCAAAGTATCCCATTAATTGTCCCATCTTCCTCAGGCAACTGAAGGATGGAACTGTTCAGATAAGTCCACAATTCTGTAAGAATATCTAAATTTTCATGGGAGGTTTTAAATTGAATTCAGAAAAAAAACAAGGAAAGGGATTAAAATAGATAAAATCTACATACAATGTTGGGGATCAAGAGAAGATCAAATGAGTGATATTCCAATTCTAATGTGAGTAAACATACAGAACTATCTGTAACAAAAAAGATGTAATTTATAAGACAAGCTAATAGGAAATGAAGACTGTAATCTAGAGAAAGGCTTATAAATACAGATAATTTATTTGCATTGTATAGAAATTAAAGGTTTCATTATTTTAATAAACAAGAGACTGAAAGTGAGATTGATTGTCAAGAACATGAAATGAAAGTGAATTGGCAGATTTAAGAAAATAATGCAAAGTGAAAATAATGACACTTTAGCTTTAAAATAATATTAAAATTAATAAGAAGTTAAACTGACATGTAGAAAGCGAATTAATAGAAATGATGAACATATTTATGGGAAAACTTTAACCTTGGCTGTACTAATAAATAAATAAATAAATAAATAAATAAATAAATAAATAGTATATGTATACATATGTTATATATAACAGCTATGATATATGTATAGATATTATATATATACTGAGTTACTGAGTTAGATACACTAGGATAAATCTCAATGGACTAATACCAAATACATAAATAACATGACTAAGTAAAATCACAAATACAAAAGACCAATAAAGAATAAGAATTTCAAACTCACAGAAAATCAGACACAACTTACAAAAATTACAGTACTGCATGTTTTATATTCTAGAATAACAGTTATTAAGACATTAATAATCACAAAGTTGCTGAGAATGTGGGGACTTGGGGATTCTCATATAATGCTGACAGGAAGGCAATCTGGTATAAATCCAATGGACGATGTAGTAACACATAGTCACAAGTACTTTATCAGAGGCAAAATCAGATTAAATGTATGTGCTCAGAAAATCCCACTTCCCTTTTCCTTCTGGGCACACAGCTGGATGAAATTTCCTATTAGATGTTAGACCTGCTGTTATATGGTCATACGACTAAGATTGGCCCATGGAGAATGGTTAGAAGTGATGCATACTATTGTAGATCCTGACCACTAAAACATAACTCATGTAATCTTTTATGCACTTTCTACAAAATATCTCTCAATTGAATTATGATAATCCAGCAAAGTACTTGAATTCACCCTAGTGAATGGGAGAGCTATGAATCAGTAGGTGTCTGAGTGCCTGATTCACTGCATGGAAGAGAGCTACTCAAGACAACTGGCCAACAATAAACCCATATGTTGTTGCACAATTGCAAATTAAAATAAATACTTGTGTTAATCCACCAAAATTTGAGGTTTTTTTGTAACAAACTCAGACTTTCAGATGATTTGGTATGTTAAAGTATGCTGCTGGCACAGCAAAAACCTAATATATGAGGCATTATATTAAGTGGTTAGGTGGCTCAAAGCAAGAAAACAATAATGATTTCAAACTCATAGAAAGTAAAATATAATTTACAAAAATTATGAAACTGTATGTTTTATATCTAGAATGACAATTATTAAGACATTAATAATACCAAGGTTGCTAGGACTGTGGGAGTTTAGGGATTCTCATACAATGCTGACAGGAGGCTGAGAAGATGGTAATCCAGGTTATGCAGTAGAGAAATACTTGGCAAAACTCTTGTCTGGGAGATTTGGAAGGCAGACTATATGTCTTACTGATCTCGTAGCTCTAGAGAAAGTGTTTTGAAAGAATCAGAGTATTTGTGTTAGCTCTTATTAAGAAAGTGATAAGACCAAGAAAGTTTTGACTTTTTAGATGTGAAATGATGTGAAACAGAGCTTTGAGAGCACAGAGATTTGGAGCAATGAAAGTTTATAAAACCCTATAGTTTCTAAAACCTAAACAGTCGAGGATAAGATTGAAAAATGCTTTTGAAGACACTGCAAACCTTCTAAACTGAAAAAGAATGAATCATTTCTGTGGTAAGGACCTAGAAGATATTATGCTAAGTAAAGTAAGTCAGATTGAAAAAGCCAAATACCATATGCATTCATTCATATGTGGAATCTAAAAAACAAAACAATTGAATACACAAACCTAAAGCAGATTCAGACCTGTAAATACAAAAAACAGACTGATGATTGCCAGAAGGGTGGGAGTATGGAATGGGCAAAATGAGTGAAGGGGAGTGGGAGATAGAGGCTTCCAGTTATGGAATGAATAAGTCATGGGAATAAAAGGCACAGCATATACAATGCAGTCAATGATATTGTAATAGTGTTGTATGGTGACAGATGGTACGTACACTTGTGAGCATAGAGTAATGTATAGAGAAGTTGAATAACTATGCTGTATACTTGAAACTAATGTCATATTGTGTGTCAGGTATACTCAAATAAAAAATTTCAGCACAATCAGATTAAACGTATGGGCTTCCTATCTATTGTTTAGGTTGGCCAAAGTATTGCCATTACATTGAGAGTGCAACATGTGCTTGAAGAAGCAAAGACATAAGTCCTAAGGTATTTTTTCCTAAAAGATAGCCTTGGTTGTAGTGAGTGACACATGAGACTCATCACAAGCCAACAGAACAGCAAGCTACTAACCTTATGAAATAATTTTATTGCTAAAGAAAATATGAGCCTAAACTTAAAAGTCATTGACCATTCAAGTGATAAAGTGATGTTCAGGCTACAGTATTTGTACCAAGAGGAACTATTTGTACCAAGAGGAACAGATTATGAAACTAGGGAAGACCTAAGAAGGGTATATTCCTCATTTTTCACTTTAGTCTACCTTTACTATGAATATGGAAGATAGTAACTTCTCAGTAAGTAGAACCATTGAATAAAGCAGTTCTACACACAGACCAAATCATAGCCTGAAAAAGGAATATCCTGTACCCCCATATTAAGGAGTCTTTATAAGGCCTACCTAGTGAAATTTTTA
Organism: Canis lupus dingo; assembly: GCF_003254725.2. NCBI lineage: Eukaryota > Metazoa > Chordata > Mammalia > Carnivora > Canidae > Canis > Canis lupus. The sequence continues at coordinate 19,749,760 of NC_064274.1, read as the reverse complement.
GATGTCTGCATACAAATGACTGCTATGCAGCTCCCATTCTGCCTTCTCAAATAGCATTTTCTGTTGTAGCTTACCCTTATCCCAAGTACACTAGCATATATGGAGTATAGGGGGAGCCAATACTCTTATTCAAGGTCGTCAAAATAGAATAGCTGGTCTGGATCCTATAAAGAGGGCTACATTCACATCAAAATTAATATTCTGGACTTCAAGTTGGATGCAGTGACCAGATAAGACTTCATAATGTATTACTTTAGACAACGGGTGAGTAGGAAAAAGTGTGAAACTGATATTTGGAGACCTCTGTATCAGAAGCTGCTATAGGTTCACCAAAAGCTATATTCCTTTTTCTCTGGGGCACACATGTAGACCAAATTCTTCATGTAGGAATATCCATGATACTGAGTTACAGCCAATGGATTGTGGGTAAAAGTGGTACCTCCAGGCCCAACTCCTAAAAATCCTCAATTGGTCCTTCATACTTCTTTTGTAGAGGGTCCACCAGAGGACTCTGAATCCTTAGGAGGTGCAGAAAGATGATATAGGAGAAGGCTTAGGATTGAAAACACCACTTGGAGAACTGTTTTACTCACGGGAAACAGTTGGATGACCCAGAGAAAACTTCTACAAATTTTGGGACTGTGATAGCAGTTTGTACATTCAGACTAACATACACTCTGAGTCAATAATTCTATTTCATTTTTTCCCTAAAGCTATTGTCAAGTAAACATATATACCTGGAAAAATATACACACAGGATGCTAATTGAAGTTATACTTATAATAATACTTAGGCAATATCTTTAGGGCACTAATTAAATTGATTATAGCTCTTTTTCTAATTGAATATTTTCTGTCCATTAAAATGATGATGCATGTATCAATACAGAAATAGATTTAAGCCATATTATTCATGGAGAAACTTTTATAATAAAGTTACAATATTTATTTAAAGTTGAAATAAATATTGTGACATTATTTGATACTGTACACAATAACCTGTTAATAGTGGTTGTATCTGGGTGATAAAATTTTGAGTGAACTATCACTTTCCTCTATTGTTTTTAGTACTGTCTGAATCCTTTGCCATTATTATGTACTTTTCCATTATCAGAAATTTTTAAAAAGGTATCTTCTTTTTATAAAAAAGTAAAATCGATCTTACCAGGAACATGAGATTTAATCTGCACATTGAATCTAATATAGACTGTGCCTTTCCCAAATCAATTTTAGTGAATTTGAATTTTTCAGGGAGATAAAAGACCTCTCCCAATCATCTTTGCTTGCTTCTCTCTAAATAGGTGAGGGAATGTAAGGGAAAGTTAATATTATCATCATCTTCCTGTGTTGGACTAGGATTTTTTTTTTTTTTTAGAATTACAAATTCAAGCCATGACAAACTCCTCAGTGAACTTTTGGAATCTATGTGTTGATGGGATTAGCTATTCTGAAAACCCATGTTCAATTTACCCAACCTTAGTTTCTTTAGTAAACCACCAAGGTCTAAGCATTATTCTATGTTTATGCCATCAGTCTTCAGTCCTCAGCTTTGAGTCAAACTTACAATTCTCTTCTCTATCTCAACCCTGCCATTATACGGAGTAGTTTACATCTGTGTAGAAGATGTATTAGTTTCCTCATATGTGCCATAGGAAATTGTCACAAACCGAGTGGCTTAAAACAACAGAAACGTATTCTTTCACAGTCCTGGACTTTAGAAGTAAAAATTTCAGGAGTCAGGAGGGCCAGGCTCCATCAGAGGCTTTTGTGAAGAATCTTTCCTCATCTCTGCTAGAATCTGGTGGTTGCCAGTGATCTTTGGCAATTCTCAACTCATAGATGTAGCACTCTAATTGATCCATCTTCACATGCCTTTTCCCATGTTTGCCTATGTTTCCCTGTTCAAATTTGTCTTTTTTTTTTTAATTTTTATTTATGGTAGTCACAGAGAGAGAGAGAGAGGCAGAGACATAGGCAGAGGGAGAAGCAGGCTCCATGCACCGGGAGCCCGACGTGGGATTCGATCCCGGGTCTCCAGGATCGTGCCCTGGGCCAAAGGCAGGCGCTAAACCGCTGCGCCACCCAGGGATCCCCCTGTCTTTTTTTTTTTCAAAGACACTAGTCATATTTGATTTAGGGTCCATTCTAATCTAATACAGCTCCATCTTAACTTGATCATATCTGCAAAGATCCTATTTCTAAATAAGGTCAAATTCAGAGGCTCCAGGGAGAAACAAAATTTTTAAAGAAGATTTTATTTATTTATTCATGAGTGACAAAGAGAGAGAGAGAGAGAGAGAGAGAGGCAGAGACACATGGAGAGGGAGAAGCAAGCTCCTCTTGGGGAGCCTGATGTGGGACTGGGGACCACTCCCTCATCAGAAGGCAGATGCTCAACCACTGAGCCACCCAGTCATCCCACGAGAAATGAATTTTTGGAAGACATTCAACCCAGTATAGATGGTCCATCCAAAACCAGTTTTTTGACATTTTCACTTTAAACAAGATTATGCTAGTCCTCAGTTACACTCTCTTTCTATCCTGAATCTGTTTCACTTCTGAAATATTAAATTTAAGCTTTCCATTCTCTGACCAAAACTTTTTTCTTCTCGCTTGCTTTTCTCTGTTCCTGCTGTATCTGTACTTCAAATTCTTTGAGGCTTCTAACCCATTTTCCCCTCTAATTTTCTTGATGATTCAAGCTCTTCTCATCTTTGAGGATATTCATATTCTGTTCTTGATCCTCTGGTCTGTCTTTTGAAAATGTCTTCACTATCTCCCGGCCTCACTCCTGGTTGTTTTTTTTTTTTTTTTTTTGTCAAGCATATCTAACAAAACTCCAAACTCTGTATGAATGGGAATATGTATCTTTGTTTCTACCTGTATCCAAGAAACTCAGCCCATATGCAAAATAACTGATATAGTTAATTAGACTGTTAATACCGTGAGTTTGGTATAAAAATATGAACTGAATGTTCAACAGTTCTGAATTATTACACTGGGTGTCTATTCGGATCACTTTCTTATTTCCCTCAACTACAAGTTTCAATCTTTCTGTCACTTTTTCTGTCAGTAGCTGACACTGACATAGCCTCCTTTTAGAAATGCTCTTAAATACAGGAAGCAAACTGAGGGTTGCTGGAGGGGATGTGGGTGGGGAGATGGGGTAACTGGGTGATGGGCATTAGGGAGGGCACTTGATATAATGAACACTGGGTGTTATATGCAACTGATGAATCACTAAATTCTACCCCTGAAACTAATAATAAACTATATGCTAACTAAATTGAATTTTTTTTTTAATTTAAGAAAAAATAAATGTTCTTTTGGAATCCATAACTCTTTTCCTCTTTGATACCTCTTTCTTAGTCTTCTTTGCAGGATCATCATATTTTTGTGTATTTTTTAATATTGATAAATTAGTGAACCTTAAAGTTCTCTCTAAACTTATTTTGTTCTCATTCTATATGCATGCTAGGAAGACAATATTACTACTTTTATTATTTTCCATTATAATTTATATTTTGAAGAAGTCTTTATTTGGAAAAAAATCTTTATATCTGTCTTCTAAGCATTTGGCTACATATCCAAATACTTACTGGATACCTTCACATGGATATTATATTGATAAGTTCAGTCTACCATAGCAAAATACCATAAACTGGATGACTTAAAAACAGAAATCTATTTCTTGCAGTTCTTAGGCTGCGAAGTCCAAGATATGGATGCCAATATGGTGGGGTTCTGGTGAGAGTTTTCTTCCTGGCTTGCAGATGCTGCCTTTTCACTGTGCCCTTGCATGGTAGGGACAGGATAGAGAACATGTTGTGTTTTCTCTTCTAATAACAGAACTAATCCTCTCATGAGGGTACTGCCCTCATGATCTCATCCATATTTAATTACCTCAGAAAAGTTCCATCTCCAAATACCATCACTTCGGGGGTTAAAGCTTCAACATGTGAATGTGGAGGGGGATACAATTTAGTCCACAGTAGATGTCTACAGGTAGAGCAACTATAACACGTTGCAAGATTGATTATACCCTGACATACATAATTATACTAACATCTATCACAAATTAGAACTCTTACCATCATACTTGACCTGTTGACATTTCCTATTCCTGTAAACACCAAGCTTTGTCATCCAGTCATTTAAAAAAGTACTTATTTAACACCAATAGTATGCCAGCCACTGTGCTAGGACCTGAGTCAACCATGCGGAGAAAGAATAGGTGTAATTCACATCCCTAATAAAGCCAAGATTTTGGTGTTAGACAGGAATCACAGACATTAGTCATGTAATCAGGCAAATATATAAAATGTTACAAGTGTGATGAGTACTATAAATGATAGGGACATAGCACAAAAATAGAACAACTTAAGGATGTCAGAGAAAGATATCCAGAGTGAAGATTGGACTGAGACATGAAATAAAAGTAAAGATTTATCAAGTGAAAAGGAAAGGAGGGGAACAGTGTTAGCAAAGGCCTCATGGCAAGAAAAAACATTATTGGGACAGGGCTGTTAAGCCAGTAGGGCAGCATGACATGAATTTGGCAAGATTTTTAGGGTCAGACTGAACAAGTCTGGTAGATCTTGTAAAGTGAATTTTATTTTCATTTTAGCAGAGAGCTTTTGAAGCATTTTAAGCAAGAATGTTACATAATGAGATTTACATTTCAAAAGAACTCATTTGTCTGCAGTGAGGAGAACAGTTTACAGAGGACCAAAATCTGCCAGTTAGAAGATTGTATCAGGTGTCCAGGAAAGAAATAATGGTAAGGGACCAGAGTGATATCAATGTGAAATGGAGCAAAACACAAAGACTTAATAGTTATTTGGGTAGTGACTAAGTCTGCTTGGGCTGCCGTAACAAAAATACCATAGACTGGGTGGCTTAAACAACACAAGTGTATTTCTTGCAGTCCTGGAGCCTGAGAAGTCCAACATTAATGTGCTGGCAAAGTAGGCTTCATTCTAATACTTCTTTTCTTTGATGTGTAGGTAGCAGTCACCTCATTGTGTGCTTACACAATCTCTTCTTTGTGCTTTCAAAGACAGGAGGGAGATATAGCAAGCTTTCTGGTGTCTTTTCTTATAAGGGCATGAATCTCGTTATTTTTGAAACTCCAAGACCCATTTCTTGCCATGTTCTACCTAAGTGTCACTCGAAGCAATAACTGTATTGAAATTATTTTCAGTTTTGTAAATGTTCCACATTCCTTCTTGATCTTGTAATTTGCATATGCTATCCCATCTAAGGGGAAAATGCTTTTACTTCTCATTCTCCTTTTCCTGGTTAATTCTTCTTTATTCTTCAAAGGTCAGCTTAGATGGCACTCCTCTAGGTAGCCTTTTCTTATAACTCCTTATTCTCAATACTTGATACAGTGCCCTGACCAGCTCACAGTCTCCTAGGACTCTGTATTTATTTTGATCATGATGTTCCCTAACTTTGTTTGTTACTTCGTTTGTTTTTGGTGATGATTTATTTACTTGTGTCTTCCTGGACTATAAACACTTTGAATGTAGTGACTATATTTTGGTCATTGTATCTCTAGAACCTAGTATTGCAGACCCTCAATAAACAATTGTTGAAGAATAAATTGCACGCATGAATAAATGGATGAATGGAAATTTTAAATTGCATAATAGGTAATTTGGCTTTAATTTAGGTGTTCCTCTGCATAATACTGCCAGTGCTACTCCAGAAGAATTCCTTAATAAGAGACAAATTTGATAATATTTTTTAAACTTCCTTTTCTTTCTATAGCCTGGATTATATCATCTTATTGATTAATTTTCCAGAGAACATTCTGTATTTTCAACAGGTTGTATATTCTTAGTGCTTCTTTTATGTGATTAAAATTTTTATTTTATTAGCAATAGCTAACATCTACTGAGCAGGTATTACACATATTCTAGGCATTGTTCCAAATGGTTTGCATATATTAATGCAATTCTCATAACAATGCTATGTAGGAGATATTATTAGTATTATTTTGTATATGAGGAAAATGAGACACCAAGAGGTTAAGTAACTTGTGTAAGGTCACATATCTAGCAAGGGCCAGAGTCAGGATTTAAATCCAGCCATGCTATCTCCAGTCTGTGCTCTTATATTCCCTATACCATACTACTTCTCAGTCTCAACATACAACATGAAGTAACCAGAAGATATTTTTAAAACCATTTTAGGTTTTAAAACCATTTTAGGAAAGAACAGAACATCCACACAGTATTAAATGGAATCAATGCATATTTTCCCCAAATGATACTTAATAGTTTCCCTCTGTAATTACATATGCTCCAAATATTTCCATAGCTTCTAATATAGTCTAAGTAAAAAAAAGCAAAAAGGGATTTTGTTCATGACCTAGCTCAAGAATAAATGAGTAAAGCTCATATGAAAATGAAAGGAAGGAAAACAGAAAAAAAATTAAAAGAATCTTTGGCCCATGTCCAAATTCCTTTATACTCCAAGCATCAATAAATGCACTTTGAGGAGCTATGTGACTCTAACTTCTATTTGAGATAGTACTCAATGGAGAAACATTAATAACTTTTGATGGAGCAATTATTATTTCAGGTATATGTGAAGGTCTATACTTTCAGAGCTGTTCTTCAGTCTACATAAAATGGGCAGAAGGGGTGGTTGAGAAATGCATTTTTCTTTGGAATATAATTATTATCTGTTCACAGTAATGGACGTAAATTATATGCAAATATTATATAATAATAATAGCTTTGGAAATGAGAAGCAGTAACTTTTACAGAAGTGGTGAACTCTAGAGGAGAAAAGGATTAAAGAGAACAACAGGGCTTCATTTAGCAATGATGGATGATACTTTGGCTTTTCTTTGCTTTACTTTCATGAGTGTACTTTGAAGGTTTTTTTTTTTTCATTACTGATTTTAGTTTCATTAAGTAATTAATAATGAACATATGGGGGCAGCCCCGGTGGCACAGTGGTTTAGTGCCGCCTGCAGCCCAGGGCGTGATCCTGGAGACCCTGGATCGAGTCCCACGTCAGGCTCTCTGTATGATGCCTGCTTCTCCCTCTGCCTGTGTCTCTGCCTCTCTCTCTCTCTCTCTCTGTCTCTATGAATAAATAAATAAAATCTTAAAAAAAATAATGAACGTATGTTAACATTTAAACCAACATAAAAACTATGGTTACTTGAAGATGAAGGAAATTGAATAGCTACATTGCAAAATTAAAACTTTTAACCTAAGAAACATATTTCAGGTTGTTTTCAGGTTTCATTTCTTGAATGCCTATTAAATAATTATGAATTAAAAGCACTGGATATTTTTAAATACTTGCTTTTAAGAGGAATAAATAAAATACATGTAGTTTCCATTACTTAATTTTAAATTCAACATTTGTTTTTGAATACTATATACCAAATACTGTGATACAAAACTGGATGAAGACATTATCCCTGCCTTTGAGAATCATATACATGAGCAGAAGGGTCACTCCTATAGACAAATAATATCATAATAATAGAACATCAACAGAGCATCTATTATTTGGGGGGCACAGTTCTCACAAAAATCATGACCACAGGTATCAAAATTAATCAGTAAGGAAACTGATATTGTAATTTATCCAATCCGTTGTTAACAATGTGGCAGAAGTAGAATTTGAACTCAGTTTTATTAGTTCCAAAACTTAAGTTCTTTCATCTAATCCATAATCCCCTTGACAAGCAAATAAAATAACAATGCCATGTATCACTGATATTATTGAGTAATAAATTGCCTCAAAGTGGTTTATTTTTTTATTTTTTTATTTTTATTTTTTCAAAGTGGTTTAAAGCAATATTAATTATCTCAAAGTTTCTGTGGGTCAGGAATCTGAGAATGGTTTTCCTAAGTCCCCTAATATTAGTCCCTCATAGACTGCAATCAAGTATCAGCTGGAGCCACAGTCATCTCTAGGCCTTCCTGGAGGTGAAGCCACCTCCATACTCACTCACTTAGTTGTTGGCAGGATTTAGTTTCTTTCTGGTTGTTGGACTGAGGAAACTGGCTCTTCATGAGCTGCTGGCCAGAGGCTTGCCTTGGTTCTTTGCCACAAAAACCTTTCCATGGAGTATTTTACAACATGGCAGCTTGCTTCATTCCAGAGAATAAGAAGACCTAGCAAGATGGAAGCTAGAGTTGTTTTTTAACTTAATCTGGTATGTGACATTTCATCTCTTTGGCTGTATTCTATTCATTAGAAGGAAAGAATTAAGTTTGGTTAACATTGAAAGGGAGATTATACAAGGGTTTGAATAGTAGGACTCAGACATCATTGGGAGCTATTTTAGAAGCAGCCTACCATAAGTCATATAAAAAATACTTTTGTAGCTCAGAGAAGTTAAATCTTTTACAGTAGAGAAAAAAGTTGAAAAAAGCAAGATGTGTTTGAACTAAGAATTAAAGATTGCATAGTAGTTAAAAAGTTATTTTGTTTTATGGGCTTGTTTGCTTATTTATTTATCTATCTATCTATTTATTTATTGCATAGGGGAAGGATGGTTACAACATAGAGGTAGGAAGGAAAGGCATACCTAGAAGCTGTAACATACAGGAAAATATGCTGAGTTATAAAGCTGTGAAGGTAAGTTAAAGATAAAATTATAGAAATTATAGAATAACCTTAAAGTTTTGGGAGGACCTGAAAAAATTTGAATAATTGATGAAAAATAATTATACTGTCCTCAGAAGAAAATTGCACATAAATATACCATTTGTTACATTTTTGAAGTTATCTGTGGATCCAGGTTAAAAACAAACACCCATCCTCCCACAACCCTCCACCACAGTTATTAGGTCCAGGGAAAATTTTAAAGGTAATTCTTACTAAGAAATTGAAATTGCATCCTACAAGCTTTCTGAAGAAACTTAAAGGAGGGCAGTGAGTTGATGACATTCACTAACAATGGGTGCAATGTCACTAACTGATTAGGGGAAAAGAGACAAATTAGGAGGCTATTGTAGTAACCTACGCAATAAGATAAAGAGATCTGACTCAGGCAATCATGGCTAGATAGAGAGAAAGACAAATCTCTAGAAGATTAATCAATCGGACTTGTTGGCTAATTTAAAGTTTGAGAGGTAGAGAAAGAATGGCTTTAGCTTTCTGGTTTTATAAGCTGGGTGACAACATTGAGAGAGATAGGACACATTTGGGAAGAAAATAAAAAAGGTCATCAGCATACTATGTGTCCATATTAATAAATGTATCAATTTTAGATACAAAAGAATAAACATAACATTAATGAAAACATTTATACTTATATTTGGCTATTTCATAAGTAATATTAAGTGCAACATCTGCTTGTAACAGAAAGGAGATACAAAATGCTGAGAATTCCCAGCGGTTTTCTTAGAAAATTGTAGACTAAATTAATTAATGGAATTGTACTTCTTAATTTAATTAACGAAGTTTGCGGCCAGGAAGCTTCTATTACTCTGACATTCATTTGACTTCTGTAGGCCAAAGGATATTTTTAATCACCTTACACTCAGGGTTATTCTCCTTATTTTATTCTTTCTTTCTTGTTCCTTCTCCTTTTCCAACTCTCTTTGAAAAACCCAGCTGGGCTTTGGTGGACAAAAAGAATAAAAGGAAATAGAGGTATGAACTGCTTTCCTCTGCTTGGCAATGACAAACTGGTGATATTTTAAGAATCATGGCCACGAGGATCACCAGAAGTCTAGGTTTTAGAAATCAGTTCCCTGCCCTTGTGTTCTCTAGTCACCTCCCCTAACCTCTGACAGATTTAGGGGTTATAATTTAGAGAGAAATATTTTGACCCTTATAGAAGCATTTCACAGTGACAAAATGCCATATGAATTCTGATGCTCTTTCATTTGAGCTTTGGCCTGATGATGACTTCAATTTAATTCCCTAGGAATGTTAGGGCCATTTGGCTGAACCATTAACAATAAAACATATGTTTACTGAGTTCTTGGGTTAATAATACAGCAACAAATATAGCATATTTATAAACTATGGCCATATTCTTTAATAACTGTAAACTTAGTAGATGCAATAAGAGTATATAAATAATTGTGAAGAAAAGAAAATTTATAAACATAACATTTTCAATATAAATAGAGTATTATGGAGGTCCAGAGAAAGGAGACCTCATACCTATCATTAAGAATCCAGATATGGTTCATTTAGTAGGTGGCATATGAGGCCATTTGTGAAGAATATGTAGGATTTTTGAGAAGTAGAAATAAAGCAGAAAAAATATGAGAATCCATAATCTTAAGACTTAGGGATATACCATTCTTTAGTAGTTTTTCCAAAGAAAATGAAAGATGAGATTGGAAAGACAGAGTTGAAGTAAAATTAGTTTATCTTAACTGCCTTGTCATTAGGAATAAAACGAAATATTTCTTTAAAAAAATTTTATTTCAGAGAGAGAGAGAGAGAATGGGGGGAGGGAGCCACAAGGAGAGGGAGAAATAGAGGGCTCCCCACTGAGCAGGGAGCCCCGACACAAAATATTTCTTGATTTCTGCTATAGAAACTAGCTGGCTGTTTACTAAACTTGTTTCCTCTTCCTCTTTTGCATAGAACTAACCTGCATTTACCAGCATCCTTTGCAGTTAGATATGGCTGTGTGTCTGAATTTTGACAATGAAGTAATGTGTGCTATCTCCAGACCTGGTCCCTAAAACACGGAATGCAATCATCTATGTTCTTTCCCCTTTAGAATAAATTGAGAAAGCCCACATTACCTGATTTCAAGACTTAGAACAAAGTTACAGTAATCAAAACAATGTTGTTATTATTTAAAGTATAGAATCATAACCAATAGAATAAAATAAATACTCCAGAAGTAGACCCATGTAGATGACTGATTTCTGACAAAGGTGCTAAGGGAGTTCAATAGAAAAAGGGTAGGCTTTTCAATAAATGGTAGTAAACAGTTAGATAATTGTATGCAAAAAAAAAAAGGACCTCAATATATACCTCACAATTTTTAAAATGATTTTATTTATTTATTCTTGAGAGAGAGAGAGAGAGAGAGAGAGAGAGGCAGAGACACAGGCTCCACATGCAAGGAGCCCAAGGTAGGACTCAATCTTGGATCCTGGGATCATGCACCCTGAGCTGAAGACAGACGTTCAACTGCTGAGCCACACAATTTTTATGAAGGCTAAGTCAAAATGGATGTAGGACTAAATGTAAAGTGTAAAATTATGAATTTTTAGAAGATATTATGGGTGAAAATCTTTACAATCTCAGGGTAGTCAGAGTTATTATATAGGATACCAGGAACATATCACATGAAAAAAATTTGATAAATTAGACTTTATCAAATTAATACCTTTTGTTTTGTGAAAGAACTATTAAGAGAATATAGATCAGCCACAGAGCTGAGAAAACACCTGCAAAGGACTTGTATCTAGAACACAAAAAGATTTCTGAAAACCAAACAAATAAAAAATATATAAAACTTGAGCAAAAAGTCTGAATAGATACTGCAACCAAGGAAGATATTTTAATGACACGTAAGCATATAAAAAGATATTTAATACAGGTAATGTAACTTAAAGCCACATGATGTACAGGTATATATGATTAGCATAAGAAAATACAACAACACAAAAAACCCTTACCATAACAAGTGCTAGTGAGGAGGTAGGCAGCTGGGACTTTCACATTTTGCTGATATGAATGTAAAATAATACAATTGCTTTGGAAAACAGGTTGGCAGTTCCTTATAAAGTCAACATATATTTGCCATATGATCCTATTATCCTTCTCCTAGGTATTCATGCTAGGGAAGTGAAAACCTATAATTACATAAAAACCTGTTTCTGAATTATAGCAGCTTTATTCTTAATTACCAATAACTGAAGCCAAGCCATTTGTATTTCAATTGTTGATTAAGTAAACAAACTTTGAAACGTCAATGTGATAAAATTCCACTTGCATGCAATAATATGAACACTCCTCAAATACATTTTGCTAAGTGGAGATGTTAAACATCAAAAGTTATATATTCTATCTTCATATAACATTCTTCAAAATGTAAAACTGTAGAAGTTAGAACATGTCATTTTTTCATATGATTTGGGGATTTGGGGTTCATGTAGAGGTTGACTACAAATGAGCCACATAAGAGAATTTGGGGAGTAATGAACTGACATATATCATGACTGTGGTGGTAGATACCTGACTCTGCATTTATTAAACCCTATAAAACTTATGCCACAAATAGTGAATTTTATTCCAGGTAAATTGAAATTTTATTTTTCAAAACTAAAAGTATAAGGACACAAAATTCTGTAGCTTTAACTTACTGGTACTATAATGCTTAACACAGTTTTATAATTCAGATTCACAGATACTGTTAATGTGTTCCAGCAATAAAATTTTCAATAATAAAATGGACTTTTGGCGACATGCATTCTTGTTTCCAAGATAGATTAATGATGTCACTAGGTAAAAGGATATAAGAAATAGGTACACCTAGGCATATCATCTTCAATTGCAAAATTATCAAAGAGAGAAAAGGTCCTGAAAGAAGCCAGAGGCAAACAAGCAAAATAATAGAAAAACATGCCTTATATAGAGAGAGGAATAAATATAATAATTACATCAGACTTTTCAGAAACCATTCCAGCAATAGGAGAATGGAATGAAATATTTAAAGTGTTGAGAGGAAAAAAAAACAAAACCCAACAACTACCATACTTAGCAAAATTATTCTTTAAAAGTAAAGAAGAAATAGGACTTTCTCAAACAAAAAGTGAAGGAATTTGTTGCTAGTAGACTTGCCTTGCAAGATATGTTGGAAGAAGTTGGTTTTTTTGTTTTTGTTTTTGTTTGTTTGTTTGTTTTTGAAAAAGACAATAATATGAGTGAGAATCTTGAATCTACCTAAAAAAAGAAAAAGCATCAATGAAGAAATAAGTGAAGATAAAATAAAACCTTTTTCTATTTCTTAATGGAGCTAATAGATAACAGTCTATTTAAAATAACTAAGGCAGCGATGTATTCAATTATGTGTGTATGTATATACCTAATGGGTTTATATGCTTATGTATGGTTATACATAATTGAAATGAATAAAAGCAATGATACAAGCAATCAGAAGGAGGAAATTTGGATTATTTTGCTATTATAAGGTAATGATACTACTTGTGAAGTGGTATAGTGTTATTTGAAATTGAACTTGGATTGGTTATAAATGTGTACTGTAAAATCTAGAGCAACCACTAAAAAGGTAGTATAAAGAAGTATATCCAATATGCTAAAAAAAGAGGGAAAATGAGAATCATACAAAATGTTTGATTCAAACTGAAAAAGGCAAAAAAGGGGTGGAAGGCAAAAATAAGAACAAAGACAAGTGCAAGAAATAGAAAACAGTAGCAAATATGGTAGATATTAATCCAACTATACCAGTAATCACTTTGGGTATCAATGGTCTACACACCAATTAAAAGACAGAGATTGAGCAGATTAAAACAAACAAACAAACAAACAAAAAAAACCCCACGACCCAACTATATGCTTTCTATAAGAAGCACAGGTTATAAAAAACATATATATTGAAAATAGATGGGTGGAGAAAATTATACCATGCTAACACTAATCTAAAGGAAAACAAGAGAACCTATATTAATTTTATACAATGTAGATTTCAAAGGAAGGAAAGTTATCAAGGATAAGGAAAGGTATTACATAAACATAAAAGTGTCAATTCTCCAATAAGACAAATAATTCTTAAAGCAAAGCATCAAACTACAAAAGGCAAAAACTGATAGGACCACAAGGAGAAATACATGAATGTATTATAGTTGGAGACGTCAACATCCCCTTCTTGGAAATGAACAGATCCACCATGAAGAAATCAGTAAGGACATAATTAAACTCAACTATATTATCAATAAACTGGATGTAATTAACTCCTATATACTACTTTATCCAACAATAGCAGAATATATATTTTCTCAACCTCATAGAGAACATTCATCAAGATTCCATATTCTGGGCTATGATATACACCTTCACAAATTTAAAAGAATGGAAGTCATACAATGTCTGCCCTTAGACCACAGAATAAAACTAGAAATTGATGATAGAAAGATAACTAGAAAATCCTAGAAGTGAGATTAAGCAACTCACTTCTGACTAACACATGGGTCAAGGAAGAAATCTCAAGAGAAATAATATTTTGAACTAAATAAAAATGAAAAGAAGAATTATCAAAATTTGTGTGATGCTGTGAAAGCCATGCTTATAAGGCAGTTTATAGAATTGACTTCATACATTAGAAAATAAGATGTAGGGATCCCTGGGTGGCGCAGCTGTTTGGCGCCTGCCTTTGGCCCAGGGCGCGATCCTGGAGACCCGGGATGGAATATCCCACATCGGGCTCCCGGTGCATGGAGCCTGCTTCTCCCTCTGCCTGTGTCTCTGCCTCTCTCTCTCTCTCTCTCTCTCTCTGTGACTATCATAAATAAAAAAAAAAAAAAAAAAAGAAAGAAAATAAGATGTAAAATCAGTAAAGTGAATTTTCACTTTAGGAAACTAGAAAAAGAACAAATTAAATCTAAAGTAAGCAGAGTAAAAAAATAAGCATAGAACCGAAACCAATGACATTGAAAACAGGAAATCTAAAGAGCAAATCAATAAAACCAAAAGATCTTTAAAAAGATCAATAAACTGATAAGCTTCTAGCCAAGTTAAGAGAAAGAGAAAAGATACAAATTACTAATGTTACAAATGAAAGAGGGGATATCTATCACTGCAAATCTCATGAATAGTAAAAGGATAATAAAGGAATAATATGAACATCTCTATGCCCACAAATTTGAGAACCTTGATGAAATGGGCCAACTCCTTGAAAGATATAATCTGCCAAAACTCACACAAGAAGAAATAGATGATCTAAACCGACCTATATCTATTAAAGAAATTGAATTGAATTAATTGTTAATGGCCTTCCAAACCAGAAAGCACTAGGCCCAGATGGGTTCACCGATGAATTCTATTAAATTTTTAGGGAAAAAGTTATACCAATTCCTTATAATCTCTTTCAAAGGATAGAAGCAGAAGGAATATTACCTAACTCACTATATGAGGCCTACATTAATCAAATACCAAAACCAGACAAATATGCTAAGAGAAAAGAAAGCTACAGACCAATTTCTCTCATGAATATAGATGCAGAAATCCTCCAAAAAACATTAGCAAATCAAATCCAAAAGGTCTAAAAAGAATTGTATACCACGACCAACTTGTTTTCTCCCAGATATTCTTGGGTGTTTCTTTCTTTTTTTTTTTTTTTTAAGATTTTATTTATTTATTTCTGAGAATACACAGAGAGGAGAGAGAGAAGCAGAGACACAGGCAGAGGGAGAAGCAGGCGCCATGCAAGAAGCCTGACGCGGGACTCGATCCCAGGTCTCCAGGATCAGACCCTGGGCCGAAGGCGGCGTTAAACCGCTTGAGCCACCAGGGCTGCCCCAGCCACCAGGGCTGCCCCTTCTTGGGTGTTTCAACATTCAAAAGTCAATTCATAAAAACAAAAAAAACCCTCAATTCATGTGATCTATCACATCGACAGACAAAACAAAAACAAAACCAAAAACAAACATACGATTATATCAATAGATGCAGAAAGAGCATTTGACAAAATCTAATACCAATTAATAACTAGGAATAAAAACTAGGAATAAAGAAGAACATTCTCAAATTTGATAAAGGCTATCTGCAAACAACTTATAGCAAACATCATTCTTAATGGTGAGAACTTTGAAGCTTTCCCACCAAGATCAGGTATAAGGCAAGAATGCGCCCCCGCCCCATCACTCCTTTTAAACATTGTCCTAAAAGTGCTTACTATTCAATAAGGCAAGAAAAGGAAATAAAAGATATACAGTTTGGAAAGGAAGACATAGACTTGACTTTATTCATAGGAAGTAGAGTGCTAAATTCTAGGAAGCTGTGGATTCAAAGCCCTTTCCTGGAAACAATCTCCATGTGACCTTGAGTACGATTCTCAAGTCTGTTTCACCTTCTGTAAAATGGAGTAATATTGTCCTCAGAGAGTTTTCTTGAGGACTACACTAAGTTACTCTACTTGCAGACATTTAGGAGAGTGTGGGCATATGAAGTCTACCAATCAATATTACATGAAGCTGAATCTAAGACTGTTTAAGAATGATATAGTTTCATTGAGGGTGATAGAGGCAGTAAGGGAGGGGATCTCCTTGTAAACAATATGCTTTTTCTCATGACAGGGACTTTTTTCTTAAATTAAAACAGTACAATTTATCTTTCCTAATAAACCCTTTCTGCCTTTTCCTCCCATGACTTACTCTGGTCTTCAACCACAAATACCATACAAGGTTAAATGAGAAACAGTGAATAAAACAATGTGGTTCAAATACATTGAATGAGAGTAATTATACTAGTATAATTTTTTAAAAAGATTTTATTTATATATTTGACAGAGAGAGATAGAGAAAGCACAAGCAGGGGGAGCGGTAAGCAGAGGGAGAAGCAGGCTTCCCACTAAGTGGAGAGCCTGATGTGGGATTTGATTCCAGATTCTGGGATATTAATCTCAGCTGAAGGCATATGCTTAACTGATTGAGCCACCCAGGTGCCCCTATAATTTTTTAATTAAAGTATTTTCATGTCACTGAGCTTATTTATGTACCACTATATTTTTCTATACCCTACAAAATAACATTGGAAATATTTTTCTAAAAATAAAATTTCATATGTTGTTTCTTTAATATCAGAAGTATGTCAAATAGCTGTCTTTATCTTTCACCCCAATAATGAAAGGTGAGTTTACAAGTAGATAATAATTGGAAAGTAGAGTAGTTTATATGCATTTGACAAGGAAATTAATCTTTTATTTGTGAACCAGCGATAGCATTGCAAGTTTGGAATGTCGAATTCTTGGTAATAACAGCAATACTGTTACTTGCCTTCACGTATTTTGCAGCTGGGCACTTATACATTGATTGAGCATTGTGGTTGATTACACTTTTGGAACAATTTGGTGGTAATGAATCTTATGCGAAAGTTTAATATTCAAATGATGCTCTGGTGACTTTCTAGGTCCTAATCTAAGCAAAGAAGTAACAAGATTTAAAAGCATAGCCAAACTTTGTTAGTGAAATGCTCTCTGGCATACATTTGTCTTTCTCTTCCTAAAATGAATAGCGATGCATCCCAAATCTATTTCGTGGAAAAAAAAAAAAGTTTTGTATTAATATCATGCATAATTCAATAAGACCACTTCTGACGTTTAAAAAAAACTTACAGTAGGTGCTAAAGTAAGTTTTTAGGAAATAATATTACCAAATTTAGGAAAAACACAGTCATCACTTATTACAAATTCTGCATGTCCCACATGCATAAGATATATACAAACGGACAATCATGTACCTTGCAATTTCTTGATCTGCTATTCTTATTCATATAGACTATAGATTTTTTTCACTCTCTAGAAATACTGAAATAGTAAATATGAAAAAACCCTCTTTTTTTACTCATAGGCCTGTAAAACTCATCTGATTTAATAAAGAAAGAAGAAAGAACAAGAGAAAGGGAGTGGAGAGGAAGAAAGTTTAAAGAGAGCTGTGGAAGGTGAAAGGAAAAAGAAACCACAATGTTAAACTAAAACTTTAACATTCAACTCCAAGTTGGGTCTTGATTTAACCTACTAACGTTGTGATTGAAACTCAAATGCCCATCACAAATATGAATGTCTTTTGTTCCCAACAATTTACAGCATTTTATGGCCTATTTCATTGCATCATAAATGTCATAATGACCAAATGTTCCATGAAATGTCATAAAATGACATGAATTACAGCTCTCATCTAGGTCTACGCCTGGAAAACCGAGTTTCTGGCTCATGCTCAGGTAACGTGCTTTTTGTGTTTGAAATCTCTGTGTACTGTGACACTGAGTTAGTTAATTTTATTTTATAGTCCGAATGTAGTATGGTTCTCCGTTGAAAAGTAATTCATTTGTCTGGAGAGTATATTCATAACTGAATTAAGTATCTCCCAATTATAATGCTCTTATTTCTTTAAATACCAGCTATTTAAAGATTCTTAAAAATCTCACAGTAACAACGTTCTCTGGCATGATAATGCTTTGCAACTAATGTTTCATTTTTAGTGTTAGGACATGTGCTGCTCTGGGACATATTAAGGTGTATGAGATTTTATCCTACTGTTCAAATTCAGTAATAACTGCCATGTTCTTTGGCCACCTCATTCTCCCATTAATCCTGCGCATGACCAGAATGTAATTTGATAGTTTCTAAACATAAAGAAAAAGGGAAAAGGTCATAATAATACTATTCACACAATTGTTCTGTCTATACTTGGATTACTAACCCTGTTACTACTTAGCTTTGATGCAGGTGGAAGATTTAGTGTACTAGCTAAAAACAGTTTTTGAAATGTTAATTTTCTCTTTATTTCAGCATTTTCTATCATTTTGTTTCCTTTTTTCTTAATCTAAACAAAGAAATGATGCCACCAATAGACAGGATTTTAATGTACCTATTCATTTATTTAACATGTATTTATTGAGTCCCTTTGGAATCTGGGGGTTGTGACTTGGAAGAAGATATAAACATGAGAGTTGCTGTCTCTGCTTTTATAACACTTACCCAAGATCTCAGAAAACAAATATGTAATCCTAAATTCAGTTTTAAGTGTCCAGGTTTAGTAAACTAGTGGGTTTTCTATAGAACACCATTATTCTGGACCCACAGAGAAGTAACAAAAGAAATATTTAAACCAGCATTTTCAATTCTGCAAGCTATTCCTTTTTACTTCCTAGTGAATTTTCTCTACACTTTACCACTGAATAAATTACAGGCAACCTAATTTAATCCATCCTTCTCAGTAGGAGCGCATCATTGTGAACAACTGATATAACTGTAACAAGGAACACTTAGCTACTCTCAATTTACCAGTCTTATTCAGTACATTCCTCTGATAGAGGACAGTAAGGAATAACAGAATTTCCTGAGCAATGTACATCCTGGGCCTCTGCATTTATCTAATTCTCTCTCTTACTCCTACTTTCCTCAACAAAACATTTGTCTCATATCTTTCAACACCCACTTAATTATTCACGACTTGGTTTACTGCCAATCCCTAGCCTGACATACAATAGCCATCCAATAAATTAATTGACACAGTCCCCAAAATAAGCTATAGAAAGTTAAAAAAAATGTACAGAAATGTGGTTTGTTCCATTTGGCATGACACTTTTACCTATAAGGACTATTGTGTTTTTTTCAAAATAATTATTTACTTCTATGTAGAAAGCAGCTAAAATGCTTTTAAAAAAAATTTGTTAGGGTTAGACAAAAGAGCCACAAAATAATGGGATTTGTCACATTGGAGGCTTATGTGGTTGGACAATGAATTTTAAGGCAAATATAGGTGCTTAGCTTATTATAATGCCCCAAGAGAAAATCCTAAAGCCCAACTCAGCAACAATAGTCAGAGTTTATATAAGGCAATTTATATATTCCAGGGGGGGAAATTACTATAATGCTTGGGGCACTTTATAATGTGGAAAAATACAGTGAGAAAGATTGTCAGCCTAATGCTTCAATAGTGCTAAGTATATATGTGAATAATTCCCTTGACTTCAATCTTTCTAAAATGGATCTTAATCACCAAAGAAAAGACTGGAAGAAAAATGTCTGTTTCGGGATTTTGTAAAGTTCTGAAACTTTCCATTTGCATTCATTTACCTAAAATCTGCTTGTCATGCCAATACAATTTATATTTGTTTTCTCAATAATTATTTTTATTTTTAGCATTTCATGAAAAAGTCTTACATTTGGGTAAATTTAGACTTTGAACTCTCTGTGGTTTTATGATTAGTAATTCCAACTATAAGAACTTCTGATTCAGGAAAAAAGAATTTAGAGAAGAAGTATTTATGTGTTGAAGGAAAAGTATTGGGTAATAACAAAAGAGATATTTGGCCTTGTACAAACAAGCCAGTGGAAATATTTACAATAGAGAGAGAACAATATATTAAAATTTGCACAATCGTGTTTCCTATATGGTTTGTTAGCTTTTGGTATATCTTTTAATCTTTCTGTTTTATGTGGTCTCTTAATGTCATAGTTTTACATTAGCATTTTTTATAATTTTTAAAAAGAAATTCAAATATATTTACAGAATGTTTTACTTCATCAATGGCATTATGCTAGGGATAGTAAAGGATATAAAGATAAAGAAGACAGTCTATTTCATGAGAGAGCTTAAGTGGTCTATAAAGAGGGAGAGCTCAGCACATTTAATAAAGAGATGAAAAATTCAGAGTTGGAATACGGTAGATATTCTGAATGTTAAGTACACTTTTATTTTCAAGTATGCTAAAATTTTCAATTGTTAATAATTGAAGAAAAAAACATTATGGGTTCATCTCCAAACATGAGTAACAAATATATGTGCATTCATTATAGTCCATTATTTCTCAGTTCCTTAGTTTTGAAAGAGCAAAACACAGGTAGAGATTTTCAGGCCTTTTAAAACATATACAAACACTTTTTTGTATATGCAAAATTTGGTTGTCTTCTCTATCTTAACATTTCCTCTTGAAGTCTATCATTTCTTCAAAGACAAAATTAACATTAAAAGTTTATTGTTTGGCTATAGCCTGCGATATTTAAAACTCATGAAAACTGAATGAAAGTCAAATTAGACTTGAATGAGTTGAGAGAATAGCACCCAGATAATAATATTGTTATAAGAAAAATTTTTACATATGCTCTTTTTATCTTAAAGCAGAGGGGCATTTATTGTTTGGGAGAAAATTTACAGTTTGGAAAATTGCTTAAATAAAACTCTTCCTTTCATTTTACTTGCTTGGCCAGATCCAAAGAATTCTCCAACTGCATCACTTTGTTAATTCACTGAATTAACTGAATTCATAGACTATATGCTATGTGGCAAAGTCTACATTAAGTGCTGGATCTTCAAAGGTGAAGAGTCTGGTCTCTAAACTGAAGGAACTTACAGATGAGATGAGACTGGGGGAAACACAAGTAAAAAAGTATGCAAATGTAACATGGGAACTAAATTTTACCAACCCTTCAAGGAAGCTATAGTTTTTTAATTTTAATTTTTCCAGACCTTCCAACAAATTCTCCAAGTTGAGCAAAAACCCGGATAGCAAACAACAGAAAGAATGCAAAAAAAGAAAAGAGCATCTTCATATTTAAGCAAAGATGTGAAGCTCAAAGAATTAGGAAGTACAACCTATCACTGTATTAATGAAAAAATACCTTATAAAGGAATCGCATGACTTCAAAAATTAGTTGATATAAGGAAATCTATTAATGTAATTTTTACAAAAACAAGTTAAAGAAGAAATAAAATAGTATCATGATATTGATCGCTATATCAAACTGTGTTACGAAGTTTAGTACCCATTAACTAAAAAAAAAATTGAAAACAAAGAATGGGAGCACCTCTCAGAAAACTATTGCAAATCATATATTTTGGTGATATGTTAAGAGTTTTTTTTTAACTGCAGTCAGGAACAATACATACATATTACTCTCATATTTCCTCTTCAGTGTTGTGCTAGACATTTGCCAAAATGTAAATAAACCTGGTTGATAAATTAACTCTTCCTAAAACTATTATTTAAATCCCTTTAATAATGCTTTATGTATTCTTAGTTCTTAGATCCTTGAATTTATCTTGAGATCCTTTACGGTGAAGATTAGGTTGGATTTTTTACCACTCTCCCCCCCAAAGAATCCTCAAACATAGGAGTTTGTAATACAAAAGGCTTAATATTAATTGCTTGTGATTTGGAATCCATTTTCCTATAGAAACTGTTTCTGGACTAGAAAATAAAACCTATTAATACTAGGGAATGAACTTAATGAGAAAAAGAAACTACATTCTATGTAAGTGAAAGAATACTGAAATAGTGAAATAAAACAATGTTGTGCTACAAATAATAAATATTAAATATATAAATAAAACAAATAATCGAGAAATTTCAATTTTCCTTAGATGCTTGTATTTGAAACAAGTAAGGTGAGTGTCTAGGTAATAAAAATCAACTGCACTTCTCTTGTTTTGTTTTGTTTTTCATGTACAATTTCACTTCAAAAGTGAGTTTTTTTAAATTATCGAAAACATTTTAATTATTTTAAAAGAAGTTTATATTTATCAAGTATGATGCCAGTCTTTCACTGGCTTACAACAGATTTTTCCAAAAATAAGCAAATGACTGAATTTACATAACTGAGGAAAAAGTCAAAGGACAGACAACAGAGAATATACTTGAATGAGGTCATTTCATGTAGTATTGAAGTTAAGACAACCTTCATGGAGAGTATTTGTTCCCCTGCCTTGAGAAGGAGGAAGAACTAGGAGTTAGTTGGTTCTTTTGCCAACCAATAGGTTGTATCAGCAGAGGTCACCTTGGTTATTATTCAAAGCAGGTGTGAATAGTTGAGATAAACATGGAGATTTGCAAATAGTCATTTGAAACTATAAAACATTATCCAGATGGACACTAGCAAAGTTTTGACAACTGTATAACTAAATGGACTAATATTTATAACAATTTTGCTAGAATTAAAATATATGGATTAGCATGCTGCTGCCAAATATTAGAGGTCTGTTAACCAGCCTCAGTCTAACTTGCCAGACAGCAGTAATTTGTTATTTTGGAGTAAAAGCTAACTTAAATGTAATGTGTTTCATTTCTCCTTTTAATTGAGCTGTATAAGACTAGCCTTATTTAAAAATATGTTTATATAATCTGTTCAACAAACTATTTTTAGAGTACTTAGTGTCGGTATTCAACAAAATGCACATAGTTTTTGCTGTTTTGGACTGATATTAAACAAGCAAACAGAAATAAATCCATAGTTGAAATGTGAAAAATGTGATGAAGGAAAAGAATAGGATGCAATAATACACACTAACAGGGAGAACAACTTTTAGGGGAGGTGGCTATGGATGATCTTATACAAATGGCATTTGGCTGCTGTCCGAAAGGTGACTAGGAGCTCTCTATGTGCAGAAAGAGAGGATGTACATTTCAGTGCATTAATAGTAATAATAATAATAGTTCAACAATCAACTTAGATGAAGGAAGAGCTAGTGGAGAAATTCTAGGTTGGCTGGACGGTATTTGAGCAATTGGGGTAGTGACAGGAGTAGAAGTTGAAGCCAGGTCATGATGGTTTTACTGTATTCTGAATATAATGAGGAGGAGAAGGCCGTGATACTATTACAGCCACTTTCCCCGCCAGCTTGGTTCTCTCTGCAGCTGACTGGCGTTGTCTCCTGGCTGGGGAAGGGGGTGAGGGGGAGCAAGAAGCGGGGGGCGCGGGGAGAGCGTGAGAGGGGCACGTTCTGGGGGAGCCGCCCCTGAGGCCCCGGCGCACACCGACCCAGGCCAGCTGGCCCTCCCTCGCTAGCGAACTGCTCCAATTTTGTGTTTTACTCACCACCCAACCCTCATCTCCTCAGTCAGTGGCTTTGTTGTTTGAAAGAAATAGAAGAAGGGACGCCTGGGTGGCTCAGTGGTTGGGCACCTTCCTTTGGCTCAGGTCATGGTCCTGGGATCAGGGATCGAGTCCCACGTCGGGCTCCCTGCATGGAGCCTGCTTCTCCCTCTGCCTGTGTCTCTGCATCTCTCTCCGTCTGTGTCTCTCATGAATAAATTAAAAATAAATAAATTAAAGAAAGAAAGCAATAGAAGAAAAGGAGTGATGTGACCAATTACATCTGGTCCTCCTGCATTGTGGCTTGGTAGGCATTTGCAGAGAGGAAAATATGATAAGAAAACTGATTTTTTTTTTGAGGGGGGGGCGGGGGAGGAAGGTGGGAAATAAACAAGGTCTTCCATTTTCTACAATTTTTTTTAATAAATTTATTTTTTATTGGTGTTCAATTTACCAACATACAGAATAACACCCAGTGCTCATCCCATCAAGTGCCCCCCTCAGTGCCCGTCACCCATTCACCCCCACCCCCTGCCCTCCTCCCCTTCCACCACCCCTAGTTCGTTTCCCAGAGTTAGGAGTCTTCATGTTCTGTCTCCCTTTCTGATATTTCCCACACATTTCTTCTCCCTTCCCTTATATTCCCTTTCACTATTATTTATATTCCCCAAATGAATGAGAACATACAATGTTTGTCCTTCTCCGATTGACTTACTTCACTCAGCATAATACCCTCCAGTTCCATCCACGTTGAAGCAAATGGTGGGTATTTGTCATTTCTAATGGCTGAGGAATATTCCATTGTATACATAGACCACATCTTCTTTATCCATTCATCTTTCGATGGACACCGAGGCTCCTTCCAGTTTGGCTATTGTGGACGTTGGATAAAGGGCTAGTTTCCAAGATCTAAAAAGAACTTATTAAACTCAACACCAAAGAAACAATCCAATCATGAAATGGGCAAAAGACATGATGAGAAATCTCACAGAGGAAGACATAGATATGGCCAACATGCACATGAGAAAATGCTCTGCATCACTTGCCATCAGGGAAATACAAATCAAAACCACAACAAGATACCACCTCACACCAGTGAGAATGGGAAAAATTAACAAGGCAGGAAACCACAAATGTTGGAGAGGATGCAGAGAAAGGGGAACCCTCCTGCACTGTTTGTGGGAATGTGAACTGGTGCAGCCACTCTGGAGGGAAGAGTGGTGTGTTTTTAGCCCTCTCTGGAACTTTAAATGAAAACATGAGTTCTGTGCCATGGAAGGAGACAAGGCCAAATCTGAATCTTTGGAGCTGCCCCAGGCAGCACCTCCATAAACCTACCATGAAAAACAGGGCAGGGAGCTTTGTGGCCTCAATAACATCTTCCAGGACAGCAAGGTCTTTATATCAGAAATGCTGCAAGAGATTTTCCAAGGGCTATCTCCAAGCACCATGGTGAACCTCCACAAGAAGAGCATACTAGGAAATGGGAACTATGAAGTGAACGTCCTTTATGGCAGCACTTCAAACCATACGCTACGCAGCAGAGTGGTGGAACAAGCCTGGGGATGTCAGTACCGCTGCTCTCACTAACATCATGGGTTTCATCATGAATCTGGCCTCCAGCCTGTGCTGGGGTCGACTGAAGTTGCCTCTCAAAAAGCAGCACTGGCTCTGGTTTGAGAGGCAGGAGGTGCCTACTTCAACCTCAACTCCAAACTGAAGATGCCTGAGTAGACTGGAGGAGAAAGCCAGCTCTGGAAATTTCTAAAACATCACTTGGGAGGAGAGAACTGTGAACTCCTGCTGGTGGTGCTAGACAGGTGGAGGCCCATTAGAGTGGGAGCACTGATTTGTAATGTAGCTCTACCCAGCTGTCCCTCACCTCAGCCCCCCACGCCTATGTAATATGCTGTAGCCCGTACAGTGGGTCTGCCCCTGCCACTTCCCCAAACATCTCCTAGGGTTTTCCTCTCAGATTTTACAGTGGGGGAAAAAAAGTTATAAGATAGTCTATTTTATTTTATTTTATTATTTTTTTAAGATTTTATTCATTTATTCACAAGAGACACACAGAGAGAGGCAAACATAGAGAGAGAAGCAGTCTCCCTGGGGGGAGCCCGATGCAGGACTGATCCCAGCACCCCAGGACCATGCCCTGAGTGGAAGGCAGGCACTCAACCACTGAGCCACCTAGTAAAATTTTACTCATGCTGTTAAGTCCAAAAAATGTGGGAAGAAATCGCAGGAGCTTACAGATGAAGTGGTCTATATGCCAAGGAACTAGAATTGCAGAATCTGTCATTATATATAACAGAAACAAAACAAAGGAAACTTATGAATACACGCAACAGAAAAAGTTAGTGACTGATCTAGTTTCAGACACATGAATCCAGGGGCTTAAACAATGACTACAGACAAAGCTATGTTTCATCATCTCTAAGCTGTTTTTATGTGTGTGATTGTACCTTTCACACAGACTGATACGTATGGCCAGCAGCATCTCTGAGTTTATATTCTACAAGCTAAGTGACCCCAGCAAGAGAGTAATCTTTCCTCAACAATTCCCATAATAAGTCTCCTTTAAGTGCAGACCAGAAACCCATCCTTGAACCAATCGCTGTGGTCTGGGAATAGAATATCCTGCTTGTCTAGGCCTGGCTCACAGCCCAGCCTTCAAATAGGCATGGGGTTAGGCATTTCTGAATCATACTGGCTCAAAGTGGCTGAGGGTACAGAAGTCATTCACTAAGAGAAAACTAAGATGATGTTATTGGACAAAGTAGAAATGTACACTGGGTGGGAGACAGATATGGAAGTGGGGGATTACAGAGGCAATCAGGATACAGACCGGAAGAAATTGAAGGATGAGAGATGGATTCCAGTGGGATTTCTAAACACAAGTCTGAGAATAGGATTAATTATATATTCCTGATCTCCACTCAAGGTCTACTGAATCTGAAACAGAAATTCTAGGGGCGTGTCCTATCAATATTCATTTAAAAATAAGAATAAAGTGATTTTTCACCACTCTAAAGTTTGAGAACCACTGGATTAAAATTGTAGCCATGAGAAGGCTTGAGTCTCTCAGTAATTCACTGTGTAGACTTTCTGTGAGTTGTGAATTTATACTATTTTTATGTTGCTTATTATAAAAAAATAATGAGCACAAAATGGACCTACTACATAATACTAAATGTTGGTATTATGCACTTCTATTAGTGCATTTGTATGTAGAAAAATAATTGACCAAAATCTATTTAATATCAGAAATATCTCTTGGAGGTATTAATCTCAGAAGATTGTCTCCACATAGTAACTTAGAATAGATGAATTGAGTTTTTGAAAACATGGGTAAAAACTTAAAAACGAATACCCATGAGTGTCTTTGAACATGAATAAATTGCCAAGATTTTGCTTTGACTCTGAATTTCTTACTCTGCTTAGACTGTAGTCAAACATTTAGCTCTCCCTCAGTGTCAAATGTGTTGCAAATCCTAGATATTTTATTGCAAAAACAGCTTATTGATGGTTACTATGAACTCTGTTGAGATTTAGCCACCAGGTGTCAGTAAGACTTGCAAAACAATAGGTTTTTGCAAAGTACAGTGATTCTGTTCATTCAGTCTCTGGGAACAAATTAATATAGTCTTTGGTTATATCTTTTTTTTTTCTTTTCAGGAAAAGAAAGGCAATCCGTTGACAGACCCATGAACACAGCCAGAATCTAAGTCCTTCCCCCTCCCCCCCCACTACACATCAAAGCCTTGCTTCACCACACTTTCAGAATATGGACTGGGTTTTAAATTTCCAAGAATCGAGTACTTCAGTACTTCAAGATTCACAGTGAGTGAGGAGGTTTAGCCCAACCAGAACGAAAAGGATACATCTGAAGAAGGTGATAAGAAGACAGGGTATCTTGTCAAATAACATGTAAACTCCATGATAGGTCAATTAACAAGGAAATAGTAGAAAAGGTGAGTACTAGTAGACTATGATATTGCCAAAAGCAATAGGCTGGGACAATTGTGAAACTTAAATAAAATGTAGTCTTTTGAAACTATTCATCCAAACTTTTGTATTAGCATTCTCATGTATTCTTGTTGTAATTGCTATTATTATTGTCTGTGACATTAGCTTTTCCTATTCTGTTGTTGCTTGTAAGACTTAAAGATAAATTAATTTGACCCTTGTGACAAGTCCCTGAACACCTGAGTTTATTTCTCCTATTTCATATAAACTTTGCATTAAAATTTGAAATTAAGGGTGTCTGGTTGGTTAAGTGTCTGACTCTTGATTTCGACTCAGATCGTGATGTCATGGTTGTGAGATCAAACCCCACTTCAGGCTCTGCCCCCAGCTCAGAGCCTGCTTAAGATGGTCTTTCTCCCTCTCCTTCTGCCCCTCCCCGCCTTACTCTTTCTTTCTTTCAAAAAATTTTTTTTTGAAATTAAAATTTTCGAAGCATATCGTATCAATGATACCATTACCAAGAAATATTCTATTTCCTATTGTTCTGGCAGAGATGAGATTTTTGTGAAATGTATTAACTCTCATCTTCTTGATAATTACTTGAATAGTCACTGTGTTCTGACAAATCATTTGGTTCAATTCCTGTTCACTCTGAGTTTCCTCAGAGGCAGATATTTCAAGCACTTGGTGTAGCCAGCCTATCTAGTTAAAGTCTGAACAAGGTCATATAGTCTGTTGACTCATATGGCAATTCCTGTGTAGAACACAAAATTCTACATCATCTTTGAATCAAATCCAATAGAGCAAGATCCCAGCTGTCCTAGTGTCTGTTGAAAGCATAAGATTGACCTAGTTTAAATCGTTTCACGGAGTTATTTTGGAGAATTAGTCTTTAAGACTGCAAGAATAAAACAAGTTTATTTTAGAAAATTTGACAAATGAAGAAAATACTAAAATGAGAAAGAAAAGCAACTATTAATATTTTGACCTACAACTCTCTCAAGATTTTGTTTTATCTTACTTGTTTCAGTGTTTACAGTATTTTTAAACACAGCAGAAAAAAACTTCTAATTTTGTATCAGAAATTACCTATTTCAGAATGAATGGAAAGACTTTATAGAATGCCTTTTCTCAGGATAATAAATGGTAAGCCGCAGTGACCAGATTGTATTGTTCCTATGCCTTGGCAGGGTGAAGTCCCTGACAGCTACTGCCAGACATAAAGCACTAACATACATCTTTTTTCCTCCTTCAAATACAGCACATTTGTAGAAATTGAAGCAGGAAAGAATTATTGCATAAAAAGAAGTATGTGACTGGGAGAAAGGTTTAAACATCTTTGAATGCTCTATAAACTAGGTCCAGTATTATAAGGGTGTGACTTATTTTCCTCTAGTTACAAAAAAGTCTGGGTCTGTAGGGAGTGAATGATTGCAATACTGCTGAGTATCATGTTTTCTCCTTAGTGTGCACCTGCTGTTTTGCCTCAAGGCTTCATCACACTTTGGTTGGTGGACATTCTATTGATATTTGACAAATTGAAAAAAATAGTTCCAGTGCTTTCAAATCTTTCCATATTACCTTTTATTTTGTGCTGTGTTTCAGTGAGAATGTGAGGAGAGGTTAATCAGACATTCATAACTTTCTGACATTTTACCCAGGAGTCCCTCTTTACCATCACTATGGATATTCTCATTCTGAGTCATTAATGGGCACTTTTCCTCTTGTGGCTTTTCAGTATGAGTCAGTCAAATGCGTTTCTAGTGCCTATCACTGTGTCCAGGATGGAGCAGATACTGAAAAAAAATATGGAAAGAGGCAATAAAATGTTTTTTTTTTAGGAGATACAGATCTATACCAGATATTATTAATACAAAAGAAATCATATTTTTGGTTTATCATGTTTCATCAATGTAGTTGGGACATCTGGTAGATGTGATTCAAGGCAGACACACAATATACGTGAGTGGCAAGAGGCATGCACAAATCTGAATGATAAACATTAGACAGGATTATAACAAGGCAATATCACACATTTAGATTATATACAACATCAGTACAATTTCATTCTGGGCAACGAATAATAAGAGAACTAGAACTTAATGTTTGGTATGAGTGGGTGAATGGAACCCCAGTTGACAAAAAGTGATGTTGTCAAGAAGGAAACCATACTATGATAGTATGTAGTGGAGAAATTAGATCATAAATTGAACTTTGGTTATACTCGAACTGTAAGGTTGGAACATGACCTGGGAATATCACTAGATTTATCACTTTTGATGGTTTTCAGATTGCTTAGGCAGCCAGGATGCCCTTTTAAACTCTCCATCTGACTGACTGTCTGCATCCTTTCCTACAGAGCACAGGACTCGGCTACAGTGATCCCTGCATTTATCATGTTCAGATGTGTCTATTTCAATGTGTTTTTCCAAAACTAGAACAGAAAACCATGTGGAGATTGCAGCTGGTACCCGATACAGTACCTCACCTCATGGTATAAGATAATCTTCAAAAGAACATTACTCAGACTCCCATGTACACAAAAACAAAATATCCCCTAGAGAGGATTATCTAGCTCGCTGCATGAATATCCAGTTAAATATTTTTCCAAAGTGACCTGTAACTTCTGGAAAACCCCATGAATATCCTAAATATTACTCTTTTAAGAGAACTTGTAACTTATCAGGATATTTTGTGATTCAAAATACCTAAATTCGAAACATTATTTAAGAAGGAATTAGTTTGAATAGTAACATTTTTCTTGGCCATAGGCAGGAGTCTTTTCTATCCTCATGTGTTTTGGTTCTAAAATGCATTTGTGACTTTGGCTCTATAGAATATAATTATGACTTACTGTTTTTCTCATTCATTCACTAGATATCTGTGGAGCACCTCTACCTTTAAACAAGTCTACTCTACTCCATAGGAGATACAAATTTTTTAAAAAATATTTATTTATTTATTTTTTTATTCATGAGAGACAGACACAGAGAGAGAGGGAGAGACACAGGCAGAAGGAGAAGTAGGCTCCCTGCAGGGAACCTGATGTGGGACTCAATCCAGATTCCAGGATCATGCCTTGAGCCAAAGGCAGATGCTCAACTGCTGAGCCACCCAGGTGTCCCCCCAAAAATGTTTAATTCACAAAAATAAATAGACCTGCCAGTGCTCACAGGAGAAGAGAAAACAAGAAAATCACACAAATCTTTATAAACTATAAAAAAACAACAACAGTACATTCCTTGAGAAAAGTGCAAGTCAGTTATTCTCAGTTGGGCCAAAAAGAGTGGTGGTGGAACTTTCTAAACAATTTTCTTGTAAAATCACATTGAATTCCTTAAAATATGAGGAATTTGAAATCAAGCCAAGAATTAATTGAAGTTGAGTACCAGTAAACATAATAGTACTGAGTAGTGAGGCATATGCATTTATATTTAATTGGCAAAAGTTACCTTATTAAAAATCTGTCAATCATGGTGATATGAATGGCTGACTCAATCACCTGAGTAACTGATAGGGCATTCAATAAGAAGTTGTAAAAGTGACTGGAAAATGAATCAGCCAAAAGTAAACCGGTTAGTTGGCTGGAGATAGACTCTGTCTCAAATTTATACAGAAAGTAGAAATCTCTGTGAGTTTCTTTTCTTTTTTAAAGATTATTTATTTATTTATTTATTTATTTATTTATTTATTTATTTATGATAGAGAGAGAGAGAGAGAGAGAGAGAGAGAGAGGCAGAGACACAGGAGGAGGGAGAAGCAGGCTCCATGCACCGGGAGCCCGACGTGGGACTCCATCCCCGGCCACCAGGATCACACCCTGGACCAAAGGCAGGCGCTAAACCGCTGAGCCACCCAGGGATCCCCTCAGTGAGTTTATTTTCTATAACTCAACTACATTTCTGCCGATATGGCAGAAACATAATTTTATTTAAGACATAACCTACCCTTCCTATTTTTCCAAGGTAATACTAAGCTTTGGGAAATCTCACATAGGACAAGGCATTGGAGAGGCTTATTAGGTCCTAAATATCTTCTTTCAGTATTGGTTAGGTCCATCTTCTTGTCTGCACCCAGTTACCAATCCACATATGTTGCCACTCAGGGATTTTTTTTCCTCCCTGCCTTACCCCCTGGCCCTATTTCCTGTAGTTCCATTCCTCATTGATAGGCACAAGAATCATGCTGCTATTTCCATTCAGAAATAAGGCACAGAAATCCCTGGAAGCTTGTCTAAAGGCTTGCCTTTTTTTTTTTTTTTTTTTTTTTTCTACTTCCACGGTGCTGTTTGGGAAATAAGGTTTAGACTCTGTGATTGGGAGGGAACCACTCATTTAATATCCTGACTTCATCATGTGCCATCACTCACTTGCTTCTTTTCCAGTGGAAAATTTTCTTTTTGGAGTGAGAGTGGAGCTTACCTTCTTCAATCTACCTCTCCTAAATATTAATAATATACATAGTGTTTTTCCATTTGCTAAGGGAATTATGCTCTTAGAAAATAATAGGCATGGCATGTCTCTTTTCTGCCTTGTTGCATAAGGTGTTGAGTAGCAAACTGTCTAGCTGCTTGAAATGAAGGACAAAGCATAGTAAAAGGTAGAGTATCCAAGGGGGGAAATATACAGTGTATGTTTCAAATATGTTTATTGCTACATGTTATGATCATTTTATGGTTTTTTGATCAAATGAAAATCAAATATATATTAGGAAAAGCTATATAAATGGAATAATTTATATCAGAAAATGTATTCATTATTTTGACATCAAGTTTTAAATGGACTGGTTCTAGGGGCTCACTATGTGAAAACAAATTTTCTCTCTCTTTTTTTTAGCTGCTTATGACCTAGATGGTAATGATAACAAATAATGCACAAAAATATTACAGATTATGAAAATATAGAAAAAGTAGATTGTAGATAAAGGTTTAGGAGTGGTCAATTCTATTTGGATGAGGAGGGAATAGGGAAGTTGTCATGAGAAGACTGGGGCACCTGGGTGGCTCAGTCGGTTAAGCATTTGACTCTTGGTTTCAGCTCAGGTCATGATCTCATGATCTGGGGGTATCTGGCTCTGCACTCAACAGGGTGTTTGTTTCCCCTTTCTTTCTCCCTCTGCCCCTCCCCCTGCTCATGCACTCTGTCTCTCTTTCTCTCTGAAATAAATAAATAAATCTTTTAAAAATGCCAAACACATGAGTTGAGTGTTAAAAGAAGGCCAGATGTTCTTTAGCTGGTCAGAAGAGTGAAGGTCTCCCAGACAGTGCAAGTAGGAATAGAAAAGCTGCAGAGGAATGGCATAACCAGGTATAACTGGAATGAGGGACTGTGACAAATAAAAGGACCTTAAGTAGTTTGACAAAGCATTGGCACACAGTGGGCTTTGTTAAGAAAAGCAAAACAAAACAAAAAACAAAAACAGCTATAGATAGAATTCTGAAGGACCCTGTGTGTCATTCTTTAGGACTCTGTATGTTGTTCTGAAAGATTGGAACTTCAGTCAAAAGGTGTTGAATGAACATTGCATGGTTTTAGAGGAGAGAGTTAATAATACTGAAGTTGACCCTAGGTAGATCATGTTGGCTTCAGCTGGGGAGGACAAGTATGAGGGGAGCACAGATAGAAGCCAAGACAATTTTGGATACTGTTTCAGAAGTACAGGCAAGACATATCAAAAGGAATCTCCAGTCGTGATGGGGAAGCAGTAGCTTCACAGCATTATAAGGAGGCTGAATCAAGACCTTGAAATCCAACGCGTATAGTGACTAAATATGAAGTAAAACCCTAGAATGATTCTAGATTTTTAACCTAGGTCTCTGGTGCAATGTGATGTATTTCACAAAGATTAAAACAAAAATTAAAAAAAAAGAAGAAAGCAGGTGTATTTGGAGAAAAAATTAATCCAGTGTATAAATGAAATCTAAATTGAAAAAAAAGAAATTTAAATTGATAACATGAATTTGACTTTTAATACTGAGAATGTTGACTTTTTCATATGCTTATAATAAATGAAGGCTTTGAAGTGCTAGTTTTAGTGCACAAAATACCAAATTGACCATATATACTTTTCTCAGTAACTCATTATAGATAATATCAGTATTCTATATTAAAATTCTAGCTGCCACTTGGAGGTTATATATCTGATCAGGCCTCAACATTTAGAATCACTGTTTTCCTCTTAATCTGCAGTATACTAAATGAATAAATATTTTGTTTAAGTTAGTGAACAAGATTTAAAAACTACCACACTTCTACTTCTTGTAAAGATTTATTAGCTGAATATAAGGCTTTATTTCAGCTGGGGGATTGGCCTGTGTCATGTTCTGGACTGTGTTCTTCATCCAATGTCCCGTTAATATTAGCCAATAATAACAACAAAATCTTAGAAGGTAGTGAAATCTTTGGGGGATGCAATTAATTATCTTTACACATATAATAGTACACTGCCCTCTATGATATTTTTAAATTGTCAGAATTCATCTTACCTCAGCACCTAAACAGATGGTATTGACTAGTGGAAATCTATTTAGTAAATGGAATAATTTCTAAAATGGTGTATAAAGAAAGGTGGCTGTGGCATTTACGAAAGCTGTTCTGACTCCAGACCTGTTAAAGATGGAGAAGGCAAGAGAAGCATGTAGATTTAGTGTTGTTTGCTTTAGCTGTCCTTTTAATGTTAGGGATAAAAAATACTATTGTTTTGGTCTCTCTTTCTCTCATCATTCTCTCTTGTGTCTTTCCTTTCTGCTGCTTGTCCCTTTCCAGATATCCCTGCCATAAATGAAATTGGTCAATTGACTCTTTCATTTATTTTGCTCTTCAAAAAGCATTCACTGAGTTATTCAGTAAAGGTAGGAAAGCAACTACAAATTGGTTTATAAACTACAAGGACTCTGATATGAGGAACAATTATGTATGTATGTATGTATATTTTTTATTGGAGTTCGATTTGCCAACATATAGCATAACACCCAGTGCTCATCCCATCAAGTGCCCCCCTCAGTGCCTGTCACCCAGTCACTCCCACCCCCCCCCCACCTCCCTTTCCACCACCCCTGTTCATTTCCCAGAGTTAGGAGTCTCTCATGATCTGTCACCCTCACTGATATTTCCCACTCATTTTCTCTCCTTTCCCCTTTCACTATTATTTATATTCCCCAAATGAATGAGACCAAATAATGTTTGTCCTTCTCTGATTGACTTATTTCACTCAGCATAATACCCTCCAGTTCTATCCACGTTGAAGCAAATGGTGGGTATTTGTCACTTCTAATGGCTGAGGAATATTCCATTGTATACATAGACCACATCTTCTTATCCATTCATCTTTCGATGGACACCGAGGCTCCTTCCACAGTTTGGCTATTGTGGACATTGCTGCTAGAAACATCGGGGTGCAGGTGTCCCGGCGTTTCACTGCATCTGTATCTTTGGGGTAAATTCCCAGCAGTGCAATTGCTGGGTCATAGGTAGCTCTATTTTTAACTCTTTGAGGAACCTCCACATAGTTTTCCAGAGTGGCTGCACCAGTTCACATTCCCACCAACAGTGCAATAGCGTTCCCCTTTCTCCACATCCTCTCTAACATTTGTGGTTTCCTGTCTTGTTAATTTTCACCATGCTCACTGGTGTGAGGTGGTATCTCATTGTGGTGTTCTTCTCTAGGATTTTGATGGATTCTGGTCTCACATTTAGATCTTTCATCCATTTTGAGTTTATCTTTGTGTATGGTGTAAGAGAATGGTCCAGTTTCATTCTTCTGCATGTGGCTGTCCAATTTCCCCAGCACCATTTATTGAAGAGACTGTCCTTTTTCCAGTGGCTAGTCTTTCCTGCTTTACCGAATATTAGTTGACCATAGAGTTGAGGGCCCATTTCTGGATTCTCTATTCTGTTCCATTGATCTATGTGTCTGTTTTGAGCCAGTACCACACTGTCTTGATGATCACGAGGAGCAACTTTTTAATGACCACTGTTACTTGACTTCTAGATTGACTAATTTTCCTTGCTATTCTTTTTTCTTTCTATACAGAACAATGCAATCAGACCAATTGTAATGTATTTCCACTTTTCATGAGTGTGCTGTGGAGTGAGGGTGTCAGTGGGAAAGAAGTAATTGCTTCCGGTGGTCAGTCCCAGGAGAGGTGGTCCAGGGAGGAATAGGATATGCAAAGTCATTCAAAGCGACTGTATTTTATCAAGGCATGGGACACTATTGTGGGCCTCAGTGGTTTCAGAATGGTAGCCCAACCTTGTTGACTTCACCTGTGAGGAGGAAGAAGTCACAGTTCTAGGAAGGGCATAATATATCCAGCTCCAGAGAAACACCCACCCAGGTTGTGGGAGTATCACAACTTGAAGCAGAGATAGGAGATAAGTAGGGAAAAGTTTACCGATGCCAATAGGTCACTACTATACTGGCACTGTAGCCTATATATCTGTTATATATCTATTATATAGATATAATAGCCTATGTATCTATTATATACATATAATAGCCTATATATATCTACTATATATAATATTATATATATTATATGTAATGTATCTATCCTGTTTCTATTTGTATTAGTTATCTATCACTATATGGCAAATTACCATAAACTTAGTGGCTAAGAAGTCACATATTTAGTTTCTGAGTTTCAGGAATCTAGACCAGCTAGTGGGCTGAAATCAAAGTGTTGACCAGGGCAAGGGACTCATCTTTAAGTCCAATAGGAAGGGATCCACTTTCAAGCTCATATGGCTCTTGACAAGATTCTATTCCTTTTCGCAGGGGGCCTCAGCCCCTGGCTAATTGTTGGCCAAAGGCCATTCTCAGTTCCTTGTCATGTGGGCCTTTTTGTTTTGTTTTGTTTTTTTTTAAGATTTAATTTATTTATTAGAGAGAGAGAGAGAAAGAGAGTGTGCATGTGAGAATGCACCAGCAGAGGGGAGAGGCAGAGGGAGAAGCCAGCTTCCTGCTGAGCAGGGAACCCAATGCAGGGCTCCAATCTCAGGAGCCAAAGGTAGATTCTTAACTGACTGAGCCACCTAGGTGCCCCTC
Source organism: Canis lupus dingo (assembly GCF_003254725.2). Classification (NCBI taxonomy): domain Eukaryota; kingdom Metazoa; phylum Chordata; class Mammalia; order Carnivora; family Canidae; genus Canis; species Canis lupus. The sequence goes on along the minus strand of NC_064274.1, from coordinate 19,713,238 downwards.
TGTGGGCCTTTCTAAGAGCTAGCTTACTTTGTCAAAACCAGCAAGGGAAAGAGTCAATAAGGAGTGTCTCCTAATAAGATAGAAATTACAATCTTAGAAGTGACATCTCAGCCTTTTGCCTTATCCTCTTATTTGTAAGCAAATAATAGGTTCCTTTCATACTCAGGGTGAAAGTATTACAGAAGGGTGTGAATGCAGAGGTGGGATAATATGAAGTCATTTTAAAGTCTGTCTCCCATACTACTTGTATTCACATTTTTTATTGCAAAGTACTCTAGATAAATAGCAGACTAGAAGAAGTATTAATGATGCAGTATTGATACTTTGGAGACAGAAAATCTGAGTTCAAATTCCAGCTCTTCTACTTTCTAGTTGTGTACTTGACTTTCAGTTATTACATCCTTGTGTCTCAATTTCCCTATCTGTAAAATAGAGAAAATAATCATGCTCAACTCTTAGGATCATTACAAGGATTAAATGAGTTAAGATTTTTAAGTAGGGCAGTCTCACTAAATGTTTTTTATAGTTTATGGATAATATGGAAGAAAGTGATGTATTCATCACCTAGCTAACCCTGGATCATCTACTCAAGGGCATGTTTGGGTTTGCAGAGATGCAAGAATGTCCAGAATCACTGAATTATTGATTTACAGATCTATCTCTAGCAAGTCGCCTCAGCTTTGGCTTTCTTTATGGAGAACAGAATATGGAAAGAATTATACTCATCCTCAGTGCCTTTAAGCCAAAATGAGGATGCAGAAGGATCTGAGTCACACATACTCTACTTCTCTTAGGTAAAGACTCTTCATACCTCGTTTCCCTCCTGAGAAATGGAAATCCCCACCTTTCTATGGAACCCAGAGGAATATGAATCATCTGGTATCCTCAGCCCCCAACTCAATACTTACAATGACCTATAAGGCACTTCATATATCTGGCTTTATCCACTCTCCATCATCCTGGCAATACCCTTCTTACTTCACTCAACCATCCCCAGTAACTGACTTCCTTTTTGTCCCCCACAGAACCAGGGGCTTTCTTACCTCACAGACCTTGCATATGCTCTTTCTTCTGACTGAATGCTTTCCCTACACATCTTCACACTGTCACTGTTTGGTCTCAACCTCAGCAGGGAGGACTCTGCCGAGAGAAGTCTCAGCCATACCCACAGAGCTGTCCAGCATGTAAATTTTCCTTCTCTAATTAGTTTATTTTCTCATCTTATTAGAAGGTAAGCTCTAAGAGTCCCAAACTGTCTTCTACCTAGTTTTCTGTAGTACTGGTAACACCTAGCATAGTCTCTGGTAGTAACATTTGTTGAATTGATTAATGAGACAGGAAAAGATATGATTGTTTAGTTCAACTACATCTTTACAAAGGAGGAGAAAAACCATTTTCGCCCTTTGAAACTCTCAAGATTTACAAATAAAATACACTCAATAAAATGGTCATATAGAGGTAGAGTTAATTATTTTTTCCCTAACAATGATCTAAATCATTGTTCCTTATTCTTCATATGGAAGCATTTTAATAAGTGATAAGTTAATTAAATTAATAATCTTATTCATGAGCTTAGAAGCGACAATTTATCAATTTGTATTCATATATTAACCAGGAGGCAGAATTTAAGAATTAGCTATTCATCATGTGCTTATTGGTTTTGAAATAACTAGTTGTTTGATCTGATTATCTTTATGTGGACTATCTACTGGAGTTCAACATTCTGCATGCCCAGCATTGGATTGCCAATACAAATTGTGTTTCCAATATAATGGGAAAATTCTCACAGTATACTGTTAAGTACAAGGAGTAGTATACAAATTCTATACACTCTGTGAACTCAACCTTCTCAGAAAGAAAGATTCTTTAGAAATACAGCCAACTATTAAAAGTGGTTATTTCTAAGTGGGTTGTGGGTGATTTTAACTGCATTCAACCTGCTTCTATGTTTTTTCACAATCTTTGTACTTCAGATTATTTTTAATAAGAAATTTTCTAATGCAACTGCAAAAAGTTTCTTTATGTGTGGACATCCTAATAGTTGAAAATCAATGAGTAGTTGAAGTCAATATGGATTTAAGTATTAAAGTCTTTTTTAAATGAAAAATCCCTTTTCATTTTAAAAAGATTTGAACCAGCTGGATTCAGTAAAGTCCAGGACAGGGACAAATGGATGAACAATGGTTAAACAAAGTTTAGACAATAATGTCAAGGAAGTGTTTCAACCAGTGGGCGGTGCCTGAGTAAAAAACACCCTGCCAAGAGGAGCAGTAGAGCAGTCCCCTGGTGCCACTTCAGGAGAACAGAAAGAGCACTTAACAGGAGAGACCCCTGAGGACTATTACTATATTAATGGCTAAACCCACTACTGAAGTCAGGTGGGAAATTGGCCAGGACTCTGCTAAGTCTCAGGTGCTTGATGTGGCTGCCTTTAGACAATAACACATTTCCCGGAGGCTGTGTAGGCCAAGTTCACAGAATTTAGTGGATAACTTTTTTATTTTAATTTGTCGATTCCAGAGTCTTAGTCCCACACGTTAACTCAAAATTATTTCTGAGCCTTCCTAGTTGCTAATTAATTTTCTAACACATAGCATAAAGAAAAAAAAAGCCCTTCCTTTTTTTATAGCTCATTCATTTTTACATTTCTTTCTCTGCCTTACCCCTTCTCTATTAGCACAAAGACTCCTTCTATTTTATATAGCTGTAAAAACCAGCAGGCTTCTCTCTTAATCAGTGTTGTCTGGGTTCATTGCCTGAGGGCCTAGGTCGTTAGAAATAAAGGTCATTAGTTGATGTTTCCAACATACAGAGACTGTCAAATGATCCCCTCATTTAATCTCCCCATGATTAGAAACAGGCCTGAGCTTGTAGTATTTAGTCATTTTATTTTCTTGTTGTGGGAGGTAAAAGGCTACCTCTTGGAAACAAAAGCTTTTAAAAACTAATAGCTGCTTCACAGTAGACTTAAGGAATAATGGACTATATAAAGGCACTCAGAGCCGAAACAAGGGAGAAAATGCAAAGAATTGGTATCTGCTTCACCCCAGGTTTCTTCAAGGAGCTGAATTAAACGTGAAAGGAAGAGTCCCATCGAGCGGTAGGCAGCCCTAACTTGCCCGCCCTTGTTACCTTACATCTTAGCACTGTCTGATTTCCAGCATTCTAATTGAAAAGACACTTTGTAGTAAAAAGCTCTGTTTGAGTCACTTTGAAATCATGATCCTCAGGTTTTCTTTCTGGCAAATGTTTCTTAGAGATCACTGAGCTTATTAAACAGTTCTGTGTTCGGAAGCTTCTAATGTTGGAACAGGCATAATCCAGACATCTCGGTCTAGGACAAATAGCAGCCAATTCCCCATGGACTCTTTGGACAGAGGCTGTGTGCTGATTCCCCTCCCTTAACCTGTATCTTTAGAAGCTCAATACCACGTACACAGGAAGCACCTGGTAAATATCTGCAATGGCAGATCGTAATTGTATAATCATCATTAGTCATAGGACAGATTAATTTCTGTTCTTCATCTAATTTTGTCCATGCACCCAAAGGAAGAAAGAGGATTTTAAAAAATATTACAGATTTTGTAAAGAAGGAAAAACAGTTGTATTTTAGTGGAATTTAAATGATCTTCAGGGAGATAAAAGTATTTATGAAGTTTGGACACCTAACAATTTTCCACAATTCATTTTAAAATATTGAAAATCAGATTAACGAATGCAATTATAGATGTGTTTCTCTATTCTTCTCTATTCTTCCAATACTTTCCTCAGCATTATGTTCCACATTGAGTATTGTGATATAATAATACCTAATAAAGTGATTTTTTAATGAAAAGTCTTTGTTTTCATAGTTATTTTGCCGTACAGAAAAAAACTGTCTCTTTTAACCTTTAAAGTTCCTTGAGAAAGGAGATACATGAACCAGTTAAAAAGAAGGAGATACATGAACCAGTTAAAAAGAAATGGCAAAATTATAGAATTAAAACTCAACCTAATAAAAAAGCATTATCAGTGTCATCATAGGTGATTGATCAAATACCAATAATTTATCTCTGTTGAACTAGTCTTTCCTGGAGATCTGCTTCTACTTTGTACAGTCAGTATATCTGTGAGCAGTCAAGGTCTCACTAACTCCAAATTGAGGCAGAGAATTCCAGTCACCTGCTCATTGATACACACTATTTTTTAATGAAGAGGATTTGTGGAAAAGGATTTGTTGAGCTTCTGGGTACCAGGCACTTACTTTCCAGCTTTATCACTTTTAATCCTAACACGAATTTTACCCTACAGGGTACACATCATTATTTCCATCCTACAAATAAAGACACAGACTAAGTAGAAGCTGTGATTTCCCCAGAGTGATAATTTTGGAGAGGATGGGAGACAGATTTTAAGCCCAGATTTGACTGCCTCTAAAGCTTATAGCCTTTCTTCTATTCCATATTGGCGAAAGTACTTTTGAAAAGATGCATTTATTCTCCCCACTCCATTCAGAAATTTACATTGCTTGTTTACTTTTCCAACTGTTTATATACAACATCATTAAATCTCGTAATTAAGTATATATTGATTTTCTTTCAATGTAAATTTCCTCTTTGTCCTTCTTTATTTTTGCAATTTATTTCCTCTCTCTCTTATTTTCTTTTTCCTGTGCACAATTTCTTCCTTTCTCCTTCCTTTTTTAAAAAGGTTTTAATTTATTTGACAGAGATAGGGAGAGAGAGAGAGAGAGAGCAAGGGAGCTCCCACAGAAGTAGGTACAGTGGCAGGCAGAGGGAGAGGGAGAAGTAGGCACCCTGCTGAGCAGAGAGCCTGATGCTGATGTGGGGCTGGATCCCAGGACTCTGGGATCATGACCTGAGCTGAAGACAGATGCTTAACCAACTGAGCCACCCAGACATCCCTTCCTTTCTCCTTTTTATCCTTTCCTTTACAAAAGCAGTTGACTGGAAAGTGGAAAGAAAGCAAAAAAGCAAGAAAGCAAGAAAGAAAGAAGAAAAGAAAAAAAAAAGAGAAAAGAAAAAAAACCCCTAGTATCCCAAGTGAAGAAAGAAAGAACTATATGAGACTCAAGAGCTAATTCTGGGAGATTAATCAACAAAATGATAAATGTGCCCAGGCCAATGACTATTCATTCAATTCATGTATTGAGTTCTTAGCATGTGCCTACAATGCTGGTCATAGACCTTATCAGGAAATACAGAGTTTAATGGACAGGATTTAAACATGAAGAAAGTAATGACAAAGAGGACGGTATGGCCAAGTTATTGAGGAAGAGATACAGACCAGGCCCCTAACCAAACTGGGTGCCAAAGGTGGAGGAAAACAAGAGCTCCATAAAGAGTTGAAACTTCAAGTGAGTTCCAAAGTCTTAAAAGATATAGGAGTCCAATGTCCGTATGTAAAGAAGATTTATCTGTGGTTCTAGCCTAAAATGACAGCAGCTAAAGACTGTGATTCATGAAATTCAGAGTCTAGAAAGAAAATGTGCTTCAAGCTTAATGGAGGTGCTTTTGGGTTTTGAATTCTTACCAGAAGGGCATGCTTGGAGTTGTAGGGCTGAAACACTTTTCACTCTGCTAACTGTCCCTAATCAGCACAAGACCAGACTCTTAAGTTGTGAATTGTGCTTTAATATTCATATACAGAACAAAACATCTCTATTCCTTTGTATTTACTCAGTTTTGTTTTATTTATTTATTTATTTATTTATTTATTTATTTATTTATTTACATTGACTCTACTTTTTTTTTTTGATGTCTTGCTATGTGACTAAATAATGTAATGGTTAATCATGGGCAGTCAAATAGAACTCCTCTGTCTGACTGAAGACTAGAAAACTGTGACATACACAGTTATATCCAAAAGATATCCTAGCAAGCAAATTATTCAATATACTTTAAAATTAGAAATTTTTCTCTAAGAATTTGTAACTGCAAAGTTTCCACTATTTATGGCTTTATGTTGAAAATTTGATGGACAACAAAAAATAAAAACAGAAAGGAAGTAAATCAAATTAATTTTATTATATGTCCGAGAATCGCTGAAGTTTGGAAAGCATTCAATAATTTTAAAAATATATGTGTCACTGTTACTTTTCTGGAATTACTGCTTATGGGTCTACTAAAAAAAAAGAGAACGAACCTTAGTGTAGATGTTGTTCTTGAAGATGATTTGGGAAATAAAGCATGAAGACATGACCTAACTTCATACTTAAGACAATAAAAATGGACTATTGTGTTTATAAAAAAAAAAATCAGTGTTAATACCCAACTTCCATCTTTAAAGCTGGTGGAAACAGGAAACGTTCATTCTATAAGCAGAACAGAATATAATTTACAGAATTTATTTCCTTTCTTTTAAAGATTTATTTATCTATTATTTATTTATTTATTTTTAAGATTTTTCATTTATTTATTCATGAAAGACAGAGAGAAAGTGAGGGACAGAGACATAGGCAGAGGGAAAAGCAGGCTCCACGCAGGGAGCCCGATGTGGGACTTAATCCCAGGACTCCAGGATCATGCCCCAAGCCACCTTGGTGTCCCCAAAGATTTATTTTTCTATTTTAGAGAAAGAGAGAGTGAGCATGAGAACATGCAAGCAGGAGGGGCAGAAGCAGAGGAGAGGATCTTAAACAGACTCTGGACGCCAGGATCAATCTCAGGACTTTGAGATCATGAATTGAACCAAAATAAGAATTGGGCACTTAATCAACCTAGTCACCCAGGTGCCTCCAGCATTTCTTTCTTTTTCTTCTCCTTTTCCTTCCCATTGTTTCCTCTTCCTCCTTTTTCAATTTCATGCTGGCTATCTGCCTGCTAGACACATTCTGATATGCCTTCAAGAAAGTTTTGGTTTAATCTATTGACCCTCCCTCATCCTTCCAACCCAACTGAAATTTTTAATAGCCCATAAATCCCACATACAGAATTTCTTATTCAAAATAAATTTACAATGAAAATGCTGGCATTTTCACTTTGCAAATCAGAGAAAGTTCAAAATTTCCCCTAAATAGCATTGTATAGATGAGCAAGACAGACTGACCAAAATAACCAATGGCTGTTGATTCTGTTTGAGTTTCATCTTTAGATGCCCGTTTCTAAAATCTTCCTCAGTTGAGTTGAGTGCTGGTTGTAGGGGAAAAAACCCTCAGCAAGAGGATGCCAATTGTAAGAGATGTCCTTGATGTGTTTGAAGCAGCAGTAAAATGAGGAAGGCAAAAAAGAATGAAAAAGTGAAGAGAATCAGCTAAACACAGGCAAAAGAGAGTTTGGGCAGGCACATGCTAAGCAATAGGTTATTTTAATTACCGAAGTCATTTAGTCATTTGTTTATCAGCTTTTATATCTGATCTGCTTTTGAATGCTCATGAAGAGATATTAAAAAATACATCCTACAGTCTACTTCAGGAGGCACTATTTATGGAAATGATGCTTCTGGTTGTACATCATAGTAGCCTTCTTGAACATTTACAGATTTGTAGATTTTCTTCATTATTTACAGAAGGTTTTTTTGCTATATATATCAATCTCCAGTATGAAGACTCTAGAAAAGAGCTAACTTTAAAGAAATTCTATTTAATTATTAGACAGTGTGCTGACTGATACAAACTGATAACCAGATTTCTGGTTATATGAAACTGTTTAAAATAATCTAAAATTCATTGAACCTTTCCATAGATTGAGAACTAAGATTTGATATAACTTGATGAAAATTATGTATTTATGGATGAAAAACTCCTAGGTAGAATTAGGTATAAATTTCCTTAAATATATAAGTTTATATATTTATAATGTCTACTACATATCTGAAAGTGAACATGTTAAAATCTAAGTTCCTAATGATCTCCCAGAAATCTTGGTCTATTTAGAATTTTCTCTATATTAAGGAAACTCCATCCTTTCAGTTTTTCACACCAAAAAACTTGAGAATCATCCTTAGCACCTAGAAAATACTGTTAGTTCTTTCAAATTGGTTTAGAATCTGACCACTTCTTTCTACCTCTATTATTATAAGTATGGTACTAGTCAACAAAAAAGAATGAGGGAGCCTATTAGTAATATTATGGAAAGATTAATATGATGTATTAAGTGAAATAATGAAGTTGTAAATTAACTTTCTTTTCTATCATTTGTGTCTTGTAATTTCTCACTACCTATAATTTATTATATTTACATTTATGTATTTTGCTTCTGTAGAGAATAGATAAGAAAGAATGTCTTTGTAAGACTGCTGGAGAAACTGACTGCAATAAAGAGTGGCTTGGGGAAAAAGTGGGAAAGAGCCTTTTTTCTTTTCATTGTATAATTTCCTGCTACCTTTTGAATTTTATGCCAAGTCAATGTATTACCAACTTTTAAAAATGAAATTTTAGAAGGCTGTAATTACCCAAGAAAACATTTCATTTATTTTTCTTTCAAGGCTTACTTAACTTTGGTATTTTAGAAAGATAAATATCTTAAGATATAGTTCCATTTTTCACAATAAGATAGGTGAAAAATCAATTTAATATTATGTGGTTAAGATAAAATTACACTATGATCATTTTATATCACAATCTTATGGAGAGAATGTAGTTGGAAAGTGGAGATAAATTACTTATGCCATTATGAGGTCTCTTATCTAGTGAAAATTAGGTGAAATTAAGAAAATGGAACGTATGTTTTGTGTATAAAAGAAAAAATCATAAAACCCATTAAATTAATAAAATCAAATGATCTTTCAGAGAAAGTGATAGAAATCATATCTCTGGGGACAGCTGTAACCAAAATGGACAAAGTACTAGATATATCCTTAAGGGAATAATCCTGCTATCAGCCAGGGAAGTACATGACATCAGAAAATGGTTTCTTTTTTCCTCCTCAATGATCCAGTACTATGATTCTGAACAGTAATTAACTCAACAACAGGGAAGTTGGATTAAAAGAACCATACCTAAAATGTTGGATAATTAAAGTGAATGAAACAGGAAGCATACACTGGGGACATAAAACGTGCTACTCCAGCAGAGCTATTAACTATTGCATTAGAGCCCCTAAATCATATGCACTTTTTACCTTCATTGACTTAGGTCAGACTGGATCTTTCCACTAAAGGAGCCAAATGAGCTTAATGTTTTAGCTGGTTGATGCCAATGGCAAAGAGACCTTAAGATGCACTTCAAGAAAGATGTATGATCAAAGAGGCATATGCTTTTCTCCATTAGTGTAACAAGTTGAAATATCATTTATTTCTGGAAGTGTTTTTTATTGTAACGGATATGGCTCATCATTTAACTCAGTTCACCAAACATCATACACTAGTATTTTATTATAGTGTTAGGAAGAGAAAGGGGGGGTCTTTCAGGGGTGATTCACTGACATTTCTGAAAAGTAGTATGACTGCTGCAGAATTCTTAAAATGTTAAGTATAGTTTTGAATGTAGAACATGTGGGCACTCAAAGGTTTCTGTTGCTGTTTTAACTGCATATTATATAATACATGCTTATGGAATCCACAGAAAACATTGTGGAGTTTCAAAGAAGAGACAAAAATATAATCAATCCTACCACTGGACACCAAAGGGAAGCAATGAAACTGGAGTGAAATACCAGTAAAAACTAATGTAATACTACCGAGTACATTGTAACTTTCAGAGCTGTATATAAATTAGGACCACTTTCTCATGCCACAGATTATCCACATGAGAAAAATCAAGCATTTACATGTTATAATTTCTAATCTCTGTTTTTTTTTGTTTCATACAGAAGAAAAGAAGCTTTCTGAGAGTTCAACTTTTCAGTTGTCTCTTTTATACATTAGTGACATGTAGATAATATAGATTCTATGGTAATAGCTATATATAATAAGTTTTGGGACATAGATAACTGACATAGTTTAGAATGAACTACATAATTGAGTAGTTATATTGTGAATACAGAGGGTAAAATGGGCATTTATATGCATTTTATAATAATGCATAAACATGGAAATTATCAGGCATCAATGTAGTATGTTCAGAATACAGTTCACTGTAGAAATAAGAACTGCAGAAAATCATACTTAAATCATTTTCTTACTTTGGAAATTGGAACAAGTAATTAAATATCTCTGAACCTCTGTTTGCTTAGTAGGAAGTTAGAAATAATATTAGGAATAATAATTCTTACATCATAGGGATATTATGGATAAATTGAAAGTAACAGGCAGCACTTGGCATAAAATAAATGCTCAATAAATTATAGCCATTATTCTGTGCAAATTTTGCTATGTTAAGCATTTCTTGTAAATGTAATTGTTAATGCATTTTGTTTCTTTTGACAGTTAGTGACCTAACTATAACTATTAATCAGGTGTTAGCTTGGTGATGTATAAGTATGGTGTAGGCTTGCCTTTAAGACAGTGAATGGTCATTAAACTGCATAAAGAAGCTGATCTGGCTCTAGCATGGCAGTGAGGCTGGCTTTTGCAGTTCTACCTTTTAGATGCACCCAACCACCTGGAGTCCATTAGTTATTCCCTCAGGGCTATGTCACACAATGGTTAGAGAAGGGACTCAGGCCCCAGTTCTGGCTGTGAATCTCATATCTCCCGCTGTCCATTTTTGAGCAAGTAAGTGACTTCTGTAGCTGAGCTTCACTATACTAAAATAAGGATAGTAATAGCACCAAACTCAAAGTTTAATTGAGAATTAAATGAATTGATGTAAGTGAAAATAACTTATAAAGAGCCTGTCACATAAAAAGCTATTTGCAAATGTTACCTATCATTTTAGTGACCGCTACGCATCTGATTTTTCTCAGTTATTGAAAAATGAACCTGGGAATCTAAAAGAATCATATTTTTCCTGAAACCTATATTCAAGCTCTTATGAAGGGATATTTGTATAATTTGGGAATGAACTTAATTCTTATTAATATAATTAAACACATATCATTTTAAAACTTGTTAGTAACAGTTATGAAACCTATATTCAAGCTCTTATGAAGGGATATTTGTATAATTTGGGAATGAACTTTATTCTTATTAATATAATTAAACACATATCATTTTAAAACTTGTTAGTAACAGTATTACCTAAACTTGATTATGGTGCACATTTTATCTATTTGGCTTAAAGCTCTACAAAGCTTGTTTTCCACCAATCTATTGACCTTGTTTTACCCTTACTGCTCTCCATTTGCAAAACAGATGGTGAACTAAATTATAATTTCTTTTAAAAAATATAATCTGAATATATAGATAGGCCCTTGCATACTTTACATATAGCAAAAGTTGACTGTTACAACAATCAAGATGTAGTAGTTAAGATATAATAGATGTATCTTGTATCTTAAGGTACTAGATATTTAACTTATCTTTTGTGAATTGATGTAACCAAATCATTTTTAGATATTTACAATTGCATTTCATATGAGTAACTACTTTCTTAATTGGAGAAATGGAATAACTACCCACTTAATTACTTATTAATATATGATACATTATAAACTATGATTGTTTAATCATTTTTTTACCTGTATATCTTTGTTTATAAGATAATCATACAATTATTATCTTCCCAGGCAGCCCGGGGGGCTCGGAAGTTTAGCGCTGCATTCAGCCCAGGGTCTGATCCTGGAGACCTGGGATCAAGTCCCACGTCAGGCTCCCTGCATGGAGCCTGCTTCTCCCTCTGCCTGTGTCTCTGTATCTCTCTCTCTCTGTGTCTCACATGAATAAACAAATAAAATCTTTAAAAAAATAAAAAAACAAAAAAAGCCCAAAACAATTATTATCTTCCCTTTGCTTGTACCTAGTCCTCAAATACTAGAGAAATTATAATAATATTTCCCCTTCATTTTGTATAAATATGTTAAGTATACATATTTTTAAAAAGATTTATTTATTTATTTGAGAGAGAGAGAAGGAGTACAGGGAGGGGCAGAGGGAGAGATCCCTTAAGCAGACTCCTTGTTGAGCACAGAGTTTGACTCAGGGCTTGATTTCATGACCCACGAGATGGTGATCTGAGCCAAAACCAAGAGCCAGATGCTCTACTGACTGGGCGACCCAGGTGCCCCTAAGTATTCATATTTAAAATCAAAGTAAAATCGAGTTTAAGAAAGGCAAAATGTTTATATGTACAAATAATTTTATATGAAAAAACACATATTTTTAAAAAAGAGGTTGGAAGCCCAAATAAAATAAAATTGCTTCAATGTATTTAGTTCAAAGTTGGATACAAATTCTTATAAATGCATTACAGAAAATTATGTGACAAAACGTACAAGACATTATTCCTACACAATTACAACACTAGCTTCCTTTTTCTTGGGTCGGGCCTAATTGAACATAAGGGCTGAAAATAATGAGGATGGCCTCAATTATGCTTTCAGAATCTTAACCTTGTATTTAAATATTATTTTCATTATCCTTCTGATTCTTTGCCTCTCATTAAAGCAAATTCCATTTTCAGAATATGGAAATCTAATTTAATAGAACAAATGAAACTGTTTTCAGATCTAAGCTTATGTTGACAGAACATATGAACAATTGGATTTATATTTTGAATTAGATATAATATCAACTTCTGTTATTTCTGGGTTGTAGAAAATATATACTTCTGATATAATATAGTACAGTAATTTTTCAAACCACGTGATATAAACATATGTTTGTATTATGCCCACCTATGTATTTTAGGTTGTATGATGTTTTCTAGTTATGAGTTAAACTGAGATTCCATATATGAAGGAGTTAGTAGTTAATTCCACTTTTTATATGTCTTCAATTCTTACCAGAAAGTGATAACTTTTTTGTAACAACCATCATTTAGAATGGACGCTGGCAAACAATAACTGTACTGAAATAAAATTTTTGATTTTACAAAGGAAATGCTTTTTCTGAGATTTTTTTTATACGAAAGTCATTAATATTGAAAATCAAGTCAAATCATTATTTTAATTATGGTTTGATAAAGCTGTCCACTGTAGTCATAATCTTAAATATGGTTAACACACACTAGCCATCCACCCCATTTAAATATAAATCCAAACTTCACTCAATGATCATCCTCATTCTGCATTCTTCTATTCTCTATAGATGTATATATTTAAGTATTTGAAAAATATAGCTTCCCAGGAAGGAGCTTTAAACCTCGAGTGGTTGGCTATGAGAAGTAGCTCCAAAATTCATCTTACTATTGCATAATGTGTTTATGTGATGCATACTTACATCTAACTTGTTACTTTTAAGACTCCTACTCTAAATCTAGAAGGTACAGGACTCTGGAGGAAGAAGATTTGGATAAAGAAGATCCTGAGGCCCAAAGGACTTGAAATCTCCTGAGATCACAAAGAAATCAACTAAATCAGTAATGAAAAGATCATTATCTTTCTTTAATAGTTTCTGTTATATTCATACACCCAGGACTCCCTCATCAATGGGTCTGACTGTAGTGCATTCAAGCTACTCCAAATTAAAAAACAAACAAACAAACAAACAAACAAACAAACTATAATATGCTGCAAACCTCTTTTGGAGAAGAGCCACTAGGAACTAACCTTGGTTTAGCCTCAGAACCTGTATTTTGTTTCTACCTCAGTTGCTACAATACATTTTCCATCAAGCCTTAATGCAATTTGCACCTAAAACCTATCTTATTTTCATAATTATAATTTAGCTCCTCTGGCTGAAGAATTTGATGACCCATCTATATGTGCAATGTTTTGAGCCAATGACCTTGCCTACCTGGTTCCCTGTCCCTGGATACGTATCTATAGCCCTTGATAAATCCAGGCACCAGACTTCAATCCTAGCTCCTAGTACAGTGGTTAAAATGGTAATAAAGACAGATATTTTCATAAACATAATAACAGTTTTATACACATTTTAAAGCAAACAAAAGAAAACCTAGTTTTGAAAAAAAACGAGTTATAGAGTAGTTACCAGTTATATATAACATCCTATCATACTAAACTGTTACATTATTTTCTAAATGTTTATGTATTATGTTGTAAACATGGGCTTAATGAACCTTCATAAAATAAACAAAACACTTCCTTCAGGCCAGTAGAATCCTGTCTAGTGTACATGTAATTAGCCATGTGTATTTCCTGAATCCTAATACATTTTAAGTTAGAATTCATTTCTCTCTCTTTTCTCTTAAAACAGTTAACAGTGATATTTCAGGAAGCTGTACTTACCTTAAAGGTTCTCAAGTTGCCCTTAGATATTTTTACACAGGTCAAGACATAGCTTACATCCTAGCTTAATAAAAGAGGAAATAATTTTCTTTCCTTTCCATTCTCACATAATTTACCTGAGTGAGAGAATTGTCTTCAGCACATCTGGTTGCAAGACAGAACAATGAGATGTTTATAACAAAATAATGTTGCATAATGAAGCACTTCAGGTACATGAAAAGTGAATCGCCAAAGAGATTAGAGCTGTAATTTGTATTTTTTTTTTCTGAAGATGAACACCTGCAGTAGCTGTTTTTCCCTATGGTAGTGATCTTTATAAAATTAACAGTGGTTTATATTTATATTTGAGGATTAATCCATATTAAATTTGAGTGCTAAGGCAATTTCAAATAAGTAAAAATATTTTTTCTCTAGGTCAAAAGCAAGCAGTATGAGGATGTAAAACCGTCTTTACAAATGAAAGGCAAGTGTTAGGAAAGTAACATCCGTTTCTTTGGCTAACAAGTTTCTCTTTGATCATGCAAATGCATATAAAGAAACGAGACCAGTAGTGAGTGGTTATTTGTCATTAAGATCTTATTGTGTCTGTTCAACAAATGCTTTCTTGTGAACACCTCACTGAGACGTAATGAAAGAATACTCATAAAATATCCTTGCTTTTTTTTCTTTTTTTACAAAAACATTTGTCTCTGAATTGATACTCAATGTATAAATATATACCAGTTCCCTCCCTGAATTGAAACATACTTGAACTGATTACTGTAAAAGATGAATATTCAGGCTTTTCCTGAATAGTTGTTAAGTAAACAGAACCCAGAATGATATCTGCTTAATTTGTAAATTAAAATAACTCAAAAGAAATGATTCATTTCGGGGTCTGCATTACCCCAAAATTTATGATCACTGGCAAGCAAAATAGCATGGTAGTTAGAAACACTGTCTCTACAGCCCATCTGTGTGAGTATTTCGATATAGTCTCTAACCATTACTAGTTCTGTGACCCTGTGCAGCTGTTCACCTTCTCTGAGTCTCATTTTTCTCATTTCTCAAAGAGGGATGACGATAGCTAGCTTCCACTTAAGAGGGCTTTGAATAGAATTCAAATCCAGCACATGCAAAGTTCTCAAGAATAATGTCCTGCTCATAATATAGTAGTTATCATGATTACAACCTCAGAGACAGCATGTAAGAAAAATTTAGTGAGAACTCATATTTTGTATTATAATGTATTATTTTGAAAGTGAGGACAATCAGGACTTAACCTTTAAGGTGCTACAAGGTATTTAAAGTACCAAGTTATTATGGGCTGAATGTTTGCTTCCCTCCTCCCTGCATCCCCCATGCATTGATCTACTGAAATTCTAATTCCCAAAGGGAAGGTATTGGGAAGTGGTGGCTTTGAGAGGGTAGTAGCCTCATGAATGTGATTAGTGACCTTATAAGACAGACTCCAGAGAGCTCTTTAGCCTCTTCTAACTTATAAAGATCCAGCAAGGGGTCCCTGGGTGGCGCAGCGGTTTGGCGCCTGCCTTTGGCCCAGGGCGCGATCCTGGAGACCTGGGATCGAATCCCACATCGGGCTTCCGGTGCATGGAGCCTGCTTCTTCCTCTGCCTGTGTCTCTGCCTCTCTCTCTCTCTGTGACTATCATTAAAAAAAATAAATAAAAAAATAAAAATAAATAAAAATAAAGATCCAGCAAGAAGACAATAATCTACAAACCAGAAAGTGGACTCTTATCAGACACCAAATCTACAGAAGCCTTCATCTTGGACTTCCTAACCTCCAAAACTTCAAGCAATAAATTTCTATTTTTATTAGGATGTCAAGTCTGAAAAAAAAAAAAAAAAAAAAAAAGGATGTCAAGTCTGTGGTATTTTGTTATAGCAACCTGAAGAGACAAGACACCAGGTTTAGACTCTAACCTAATATTAAATGCAAATATCTCCTTTCTCGCTTCTCCTTCCATCCCTCTCTCCCTTCCTTCTTTCTGTGGAAGCTTAACCACTAAAAATATAGACAGGTGATCTTGGCCACAACCTCAACAAAATTAAACAAAGTCATGTCAGGATTTAGGAAATTATTGATAATTATGACTCTGTTTACTGAGAATAAAAAAAAAACATTTTTCCTGACTTCTCTCCTGCTTTGATAGGATTATTTAACTGGGGTAGTAAGGGAGGGCCATACACATCTGGATTTCAACAAGGCTGATGAAAATGTCTTTCATTATGTTTCTGTGAGAGCTGACTTAATTGAATTTTAAATAAGAGTGACCTGTGATTTTAATTGACTAGAAGCTCATACCGAGGCAACACTGAGCTGTAGCTGCAAACAGAGATAAATTACTTTAAGCTGTATTGGAAGTTCATCTCAAGCAAGGGAGGTGAACATTTTCAGCCATATCTTGATTTCTCTGTTTATTAGAGGAGCACACTTTAACATGAACATAAAAGAAAAACCTATTCTAAGACCAGAAGATTGGAAAGAGCTGGTTAATGGTCTAAGAGCTCTGTCACATGAGCGAAAGCAAAGGGAGCTGGGGATGCTTAGCTTGAATGGAAGAGAAATAGGAAAGGTATGTTTCCTGGCTCCCAATCTATAAAGACCAATCTAGGGAGGAAGGCAGACGGATTCTGTGTCATTCTACAGGACTAAGTTCAGGAAGTACCTGGGAGCACATGAGGAATATTTAATTTGAAGGAGAGCAGAATACACCAATATGACACTTTTGCATACTGATTATGTTGCATTAAAGTTATTTAAGAAACAGCATGTGTCAGAAGAACACACTGACCCTCCATCATCCCCTTGAAAACAGGAAATAAATGTCCCATGTGAGGATACTTATCCTATACCAAGAGAATAGGAGACATCCCTATTGCCAGAGGTAGGGAATTTAGGGCCAAGAAGGCTGTACTAACATTGCTACTTCCTCACTAATTTGCTACCCCAAGCCCAAATTTCTTTGTCTTGTCAATTCTTCACAAATCTATTGTTTCTTTCTCTAAATGTGAAAAAGCTGCCTGCTTTCATCATTTCTTTGAGTCTAATATCTTTGGGTATACTGTACATAAAATATTCAATTTGTTTTTCTCCTGTTTATGTGTTGTCAACTTAATTATTAGACCAGCCAAAGAACCTAGAAGGGAGAAGGGAGTTTTCTTCCCCTACAAGCTCAAACCAAGAAAAAAACCTTTTATTTTTAAAAAAGATTTTATTTATTTATTCATGAGAGAGAGAGAGAGAGGCAGAGGGAGAAGCAGGCTCCCTGTAGGGAGCCAGATGTGGGACTCAATCCCAGGACCCCGGGATCACACCCTGAGCAGAAGGCAGATACTCATCCACTGAGCCACCCAGGCATCCCAGAAAGAAAACTTTTTTTGTGTGCATTCATGAAATGATGGCTTTTTAAATATAAAGAAAAAAATATACTTAGGTTCTGAAGTTTACACAAAACTGGATGATAACCCGTCAAAAGTGATATAGAGGTAATTTCTTCATTAGCTGCTAAATTGGGCTAACCAACTTACTCATTCTTGGTTTTCATGATGATCTTTGTCTACTTTATCTTGAAGATAAATGGGACTTGATCCCAAGTGCTATCATCCTGGTCTATATTTGTGTAATCCTTATATGTTGTAGAAATTATACTGAGATGAAAATATTTTAGACAAAATTTTGAGATATACCAGTCTTGTTAGGTGTAAATTGCTTTGAGACCATGCTGTGTGAAAATATTTACAAATAAATAAAGAGAATAAGTAAAATAATTGCTATAATGCAATCAATTGAGTAGACTAGCACTTATCCTATGAAAGAAGTCTTTCAGTTATACTATATAGCTAAAGAGAATAACTGCTAAATACAGCAACAACAAACATTTGCTAGTAGCTCTGCATTCTTATGATGTTAGTGGTTAGTTCACTAACATCAAACTCTAATCACTACATTGAAGTGACCAAATACCTGAAAAATTGGTATTCCAGATTATTTGAGATTAATCTGTAGATACCATTTAGCTTCTTAACAACCTTGTATTTCACTTAAATTTTGTGCTTTTCATTTAAGAAGCTCAACATTTATACTATGTGTTACATTTATTGAATTGAAAAAAACCATAAAGTCAAATATAAAGTCATATTTTCTTATTTAGTTAGGAATCCTACAAAGATAAAATACCATGATAGATATTTCATTTATTTATAAATATCACGAGAATGAGAAACTATTCTTTCTATAATTCATAATATTATCTTCAGATTTTTAGTGTTATGCTATCAGTCTTTTCAAAATCTGAATAATTATGATTTCCTCAAAAAGGTTTTAGCTTTCTGCCTGCATCAACTTGGCTAAACTAAGTGTTGAAAGTTTACAGAATTCCTCTTTTAAATGATTTCAGTATAATGTCAGTTAAGTTAAACTTGTCTCAATTCATCTTTAAAAAAACAAACATATTTAGTAATATTCCACCCATCATTGAGCCTATATATGGCGTTATATGAATGAAGCTGTCCATAAACGTTCATAGTTAGAAAACAGTAAAATTCAGGGATTACACACAATTAAAATATGAAGGCATTGAGAAAATATTTAAATAAACCCCTGGTCACATGCAGGTCACTAAGCCAGAAATTGCTAGTTACTACTCGATATTCTTTCTCTCCTTTCTTCTATCCTCCATTTTATCTGAGGGTCTCTGTGGTATAGCTAAATATTACATTTACCAGCTTCTTTCATTACTAGTTGTGACCACATCTGTAAATTCTCACTGATAAACTATAGATACAACTTTATGGTGGGACTTCTGGAAAGCCTCCTTGAGTGGAACTAAATTACCTGGAAGGAGTCCTTTGCCTTTGCCCTCTCGCTCTCCTTGCCCTTTTTCCTGCTGCAACATATACATGGAATTTGAAGTTCTGGTACCATCTCACTTTGTAGATAGGCATAGGAAGATATGCACACAGCAGATACATAGAAGGAGTCTGAGTTGCTTAATGATATTATGAAGTCATTTCACCCACCAATCTAGTAAAATCTACTGATATCCTCTTCTAAGAAGGTAAACACTAGTTCCTTTTAGCTGCTGGAGTCTGGTCCTAGTTATAAGTAACAAAACACAACACCTAACTGAAAGAGATACTCGGTGACATAAAATGTGAATGGATGCAACTTTCATATCTATTAGAATAGCAAAGTTATTTGATTTATTTTGCATGAGGCCTCAATGTAGAAACTACTTGGGGGAGGCTGTGAGTGTATTAAATTATTTTTGTGTGATTTAATAGATCAATTATCAAAGAAATACATACACAGAAATTTATGATTTAATAACTATTTTTCCTCAAGTAGAATATCACCATAGTTCAAATTAAAAAACAACTGGGTCAGGGATAGGTTTGTAGAATATTTGTGAACAGGTTCTTAAATACTTCTGCCAAGAAAATTGTGGCAAAGAGGGACCACCTGCATGACACAGATGATCCTGAGTTATCACACAGAAAAATGAACCTAGCATTGGAAAACCACCCATCGTGCTTCTCAAAGCAGTGTCCAATAGACACTAATGTCTCTAATGGATTCCCCTTTGCTTTTTGGCATGATAATTGATTAGACTTGGTTAGTAATAGAAAATATTCTAACAAAAAAATGAGGTCATTGGAGAACAACTGCATCTAATTACATTTTTGACACAGCAAAAATGGCTTGCTGATGCTCAAAGATAAAATGCTAATAAATATACTAATTTCCACTATATACTCTGTTTCACTTCTCCCCACCTTACCTCCAGACAGGGCAAGAGAACTGATGGTAAAACAGATTTTTGAAAAATCTACAAAAGCACATGAGTCCTCTTTAAGCAGTAATTCTCACACTTACAATTTTGACCTCTAATACACATTTAGGCTTTTCCCCTTCATTCTTTGTCCAGCTTCTAGCTGTTTAGCTCATACAATATATAAAGCCTGAGCAGGTCCCATACAATGCCAGTTGTATTTGATGGCAGAGATACCAGAAAGCTGTGAGTGGTGACCCAGCAGGTTCTTCTTTCATCTCCAAGTGTGAACATTTGGCCTTTGCTGTAATACCTGCCAGGGTTCTAAGATGGGGGCATTCTCCTGGCTGCCATGTGGGCCATAGGACTCTATGCAGAAGTTGGAGAATGTGAGAGGTGAAGAGAGGCAAACCATTCCTTTAGCTATGAGAGACTATAGATAACTACCTCTCATTCATATCATGCAACTTAAGAGTCAAAATGTAATTTAATTCTGTAGTTTAAAAAGTAGTAAAACTTTTCAAAAGAAAGCATACCATAGAATTCTACTGTCTAAAAGTGGTTACAGTCAATGTAAATGGAGCTCCCCTGGTTAAGGCATGAAGGGAATAACCTACTAGGTCTTTCCCACTTTCCCTTAAGCAGCTTTTATGGTTTTCTCAGAAATCCCCGAGTTCTACAGACACTCAGAATGGACAGAACATAGTTGGAAGCTTCTTGTCTAACTTTCTTTCTTCTGTCTCCTACCATAGTACAGCTTGGGTGCTGGATGAGGAAACTGAGATCAGAGCGTTTCAGGAATTTCCCCACACTTGCTCTATTAGAGGGAGAAGTGAATCTAGGCTCCTGGTTTATGGTTTATTTGTTTATTTTTTCATTATGCAACACTGTCTGGATACAAAGGGAATAATTTTTACTATCATTTCAAATTGCTTTTTGAATAATTTCCCATATGAATACATTAAATTGCAGGGAGAGTGGGATTTGTCACATACTTTGGATTCCTGTAGAAACTGAAGACAATTAACCATGGTTAATTATTGAGGGAGTAATTCAGAGACATGGTTTTAGATTGCATAAAATTCAAGGCAACCATGGATAGACAGTTCAACCAATGAGAATATTATCAACTGTGTGCTCAGGATTCTGGAAGATATGAAAGAAACATAAGACATGGTATCTGATCTTAGAAATGGAATATTTTGTTAGGTAGACAGTGTTTGTGTGTGTGTGTGTGTGTGTGTTTAGAAGATAGTTATCAATTGATCTGTGTAGAATTTAATAAAAACTTCATTGTAGTTAATGAAGAGGAGGAAGATAATCAGATTCTCTTACCTATCAATTAAACAATGAGTGAAAGAGAGAGAAATTCAGAAATTTGGCTTTTGGTCTTTGAAGTTATCAGAGGTTAATGGATCTATGGTTGTTCAAAGTCTCCTGGTCTGTCAGACCCCTGGAATGTAGAAGCTAAGAATTTTGAAGAGAATGAAGGGTAGCATGGTGTAAAATGGATTATATATGAAAAGAGAAATAGAAATAGAGAATTTAGAAATGGAACAGGCAGCTTAGAATATTCTGACTACTATACTTCCTGAAGTTAAACTGTGAAATCTCCTTCAAAACTTAAACCCATGAGTCATTCTCTAAGCTTGTGTGAAGGGTTTAGATTATATTCAATCAAACTTTTCTTAAGTCAGAATAAATGGATACAAATTACCTAGTAGATTGTATAGTGCATAGAATACAAAACATGATATACATCATTATTATGCTGAAATGTTATAATTCTTGGTACCCAGGATCTCACCTGGTTAGAGTTATAAAAACAAAAGTGCAAAGCTGCTGCACTTTTCAATCTGTTGTGTATAGGAAAACACTGAGTGGAATTTGAAAGCTGGGAACTTTAGTCCTATTTCCTCTACCAAGTGTCTAGTTGCCCTTGGTTAATACTGACATAAAGAAGACTTGATTTTCTAGTGACAAAAGAGAAGAGTGATTTCAAAGATATCTTCCATCTTTAAATTTATGTAAAACTTCGGTTGATCCAAGGCCTGGTATAGAAATGCTCTGCGAGCATTTCTTATATTTTTCCCGTGACATCTTTCATACATAAACTTATATGACTTCAAAATAAGGGAAGGCATTTTTTATGTGAACTTTTTCATATTAGCTTTCCAGCCTTGTGCTGTATGCATAAACTCATTTCAGAGAATTATTTAATTATCATTGATTAAGAGACTGGGGAATTTTAGTTTCTAAATCATAACATGTGGGAAGTGTATGCTTGTTTTCCTTGACATTAACAAGATATTAATTCCATCTGAAAAGCTGACTTAACACAGGTTTAATCTTATATATGTGTTATTATTGAGAATGGGTCTGCTTTTACATTTGATAGAAAATATGATTGTGCTCTGATGACAGTGACATTTAAAATTAGTTTCCAGACCTGTTGTGCCCATTGAAACCTCACAGATGGTAGAGGAGAAAAATGTCAGAGAAGCTCATACACTTGGATTTCTTTCTGCTGCCTACACTTTTCTCCGGATACCTGCTCCTTGGCATTGACTCTAGTGCCTCAAAGGGAAAACATGTTGCAAAATGATATATTAGAGTATTGTGCACTATTCTAATACATTTTTAAAGGGAACAACTTTCTCTGCTTTCCTATTGCTGACCTCTCCACCCTTGTATTCATCTTCCTCCCTTCCCTTGATTCCTCAGGACACTGGAGTGTTTTCCTGGGGGATGAAAGCAAAGAGAAACTCTTGGTGCTTTAACAGGCTTAGAGACTGCAGGGAATTCTCATTTCTCACCATGCCCCTTTTGATAGCAATTCAAGGACTCACTGTTGCAAAGACTGATGTATGTATTTTGAACAGAAACAAGGAAAAGCAAGAAGCTTTTCTCTATGTCACAGTGTTTTTAAAATTGCCTATCACTTGGTAACCATGTCTTCCTCTCTAAGGCAAAGCTTTAGAGGTTCATCTTCTAGTATAAGCTCATGACAAGTGACCTCTATGGTGTTAGTGGTTGGAATTGTTTTGTAGCCTGTAAATCACATAACATAAGGAAAAAAATCTGACCCTGAAAAAAACCCCAAACAAATACATTTTATTTGTTAGATGACTTTTGTTTGGAAGAATAAAAAAATAAAATGAAACAAACTGATTTAATCTGGTAAAATTATGGATTTTACCATACTTTTCTGGATTCGTATATTGCTAAGTAATAATTTCATGACTTCTTTCTTGTTCTCCATTGTGATGGCTAATTTTACATGAAAACTTGACTGGGCTAAGAGATGCCCATATAGCTGGTAAAAATTATTTCTGTGTCTGTGAGGATGTTTTCAGAATAAATTAGCATTTGAACCAGTAGATTTAGTCAAGAAGATCCTTGCTCATCATCTAATCATTTGAGGGCTTTCATAGAACCAAAAGGCAGAGGAAGCAAGAATCTGCCTTTATCTTCTTGAGCTGGAACTGACATCTTCTCTTGTTCAGGTCTTCAAACTCTGGAACTTGCATCAGTGCCCCCCACTTCCCTGCATTTCTCAGGCCTTCAGACTTAGGCTGAATTACACCACTGGCTTTCCTGGTTCTCTAGCTCACAGAGAGTGGATTATGGAACTTTATGACCTTCACAACTGCATGGGCCATTACTATAACAAATCTCCTCTTATATATATATATCCATTCATATCCTATTAGTTCTGTTTCTCTGGAGATTCTTGACTAATACCCTTGTCATTCTCCCCTTTTCTGGATTTTGGATATAAAAATCCATGTATATTTATCCATTTTCAATGATGCTGCTCTCAAAACAAACAAACAAACAAACAAAAAACTTCTGTTTGACTTCTGTGGGGCATTAATTTCATCCAAACTTCAGTACAAAACACAGGACTCCACATTAAAATTGCTAGGATATATTATCTTTCTCTGCAATAGAAAAATTATTAATGTCCTAGGTCCACTCTAGTAAAAATGCAAATGTGTTCTTTGCACTCAATTTTCCAGCATCCTTAAAACTGTGACTTAGCCAAGTAGCTTGAAACTGTTAGTTTTCACAGTAGTTTCTGAACCAAAGGCCTGAAGTAACAGAAATCAGAGAAACAATATTGCAGTACAAAGTCCCTAAACAAAGCAGTAGCATCAACAGGAGAAGATTCCAGTCTGGCTACTGAAAATGAAGGAAAATCACCATTGTTACAATTGTGAAGCAGGGAAATACAAGGGGCTAAAAGTCAAATAAGGAATATCCTTCTAGAACTGAAAGGCAATCCAACCCAAATGACAAACTGAGTGGAATTTTTTTTTATAAAACTTGGGCTTCCCATTACTAGAAGTGTTCAGACAACAGATGGATTCTAATCTAGAGGACTTCTCCAATGGGTGGGGGTTACGCCAGGTGAGCTGCAAGCCTCTCCTAATGCTGAGATTCCAGGATTCTAGGAGCCATATGGTGAGGGCATTTAAAACAGGACTGAGAGAAAAGAGACACAGTTAGTCCCCCAGTGTTTTTCCATTTTCTCTTTACGTGCGGAATCTCTGGAAATACAGCCTCTCCTTTACAACAGAGATGCTAAATTTAACTGGTATGCCTAACCTCACCTATAATCTCTTAACCTATTTCTCGAGTTTCCATACAATTATAGACACCATTTAAAAACGATTAATAACTGTGTCCATTAACTACATTTTCAAATGTTCTGAGACACACCCTCAGAGTTGAGGCATGAGAGGTGGATGGAGCCTGAAATAGAGAAGAATATGAATTGTACTCAGTCTGTGGCAGAAGGGAAGAGCATAGGAGACTATTCCCCAGTTTGCTTGATTTTTACCTGATGATTTACAAGGTATGTAAATTAGGAGACAACCACAGAAGGTACATTTAATGACATCTTAATGCATCACAGAATTTACGACAAGGCATGAATAGCTTGTGCACTCAACCATTGGAAGCAGATGCTGCAATAATTCTACTTAATACTTAGAAGCAAAGTAAAGCATATTGTTTTTTGTACAAATGTTTATGAAACATTAATAAGAATAATATGCACCATTCAATGCTGAACATATAATCTGAAACCCTTTCCTATAAATATTTATGAAGGAGACATTTTGGTTCTCAACATAAATTGATTTTAAGCCTAGATTCTGAAATGCTACATGATTTTCCTTCTCTGAGTATATATTTAACTAGAGTAAGACTAACTGACTCACAAGATAGCACTACTTTTTACTGTACCTACTTACTGTGAGCCTGAAGAAATTGCTTTGAATCAATTTGTAAAATATACTCTCTACTACAATAGCTCAGCTAGTGGCTTGGAAATGGAACTTTTACTATTGTGTTAGCTAGTAAATGCTTACTGTGTTGGGAAGAATTAATGAGCTTCATTAGGTTAAAGAAAGTACACAGTTCCTAAATTTTGTGGTAATACTTGATATTTATAATACAGATGATTTAAAAAAATGACTTTTCCATCAATGCCTGAAATGTTGGCTTGGTTATTCACAATGACCAATTATGTGTATTAAAGGAGCTAGAATATATTTTGGGGTAAAAAACTCTTTATATTCCCTTATTACAGTAAATGTGATTTACTATTCAAAATGCTGTAGTTCTTCACTGCTAACTACAGTTGCAAGACTCTTAGTCACACCATTTTCTTTCTGGCAGTATCTTTCCCATTGTCAGTTGTATTATGTTTCTCTTAATGACTTTTACTAGCCAATGTCAGGTTTTGTTTTGTTTTTCCCCCTCCCCTTAATGGGGAACCATCTTAGAGAAATAGGATACTCTAATGGTGATTTTCTTCCAGTTAAAATGATCCTAATTGCCAATTGCTCTTCAACTTTGCAGTGCTCTCTCTCCTTAGCTTCCTGAGGTTGGTTGAAAATGTCAAGATTATGAAGTGAATCATTTCTGAAACTTTATTTGGATAACTATTTAAATATGGAGTAAGTTTAACAGCAAATTTAGCCTTCTCCAGAAATACAGTGAACTTATTGAAAAGCATCAGACAAAATGTGAGACTTGGGAAAAGTAAAAGGACTTTATGGTCTAAAGAATATCTCACAGCAATATAGCAGAGAAAGGACAAATTGAGAAGGTTGTTAGGAGCTATGCAGAGGAGTGATTTTTAAAAGCAATGCATATTTTGCTGCATTGATACCACTTAAATCTGTCTAACCTACTTGAACACAATTTGACTAGTCATTTGAATCAGACTTGAGACATTTGATCATAGCATTATGATGTCTGCACTCTTTAATCTGTTGGCTCATGTCTTATCATCTAAAGACGCTAGGATTTGTAGCATCTTCTCTGACCTTTCTGTTTGTCTTGAATTTCCGAGTATAGATTTGCACCCTAGATGTCCAGATTCAAGGAGTATCAAGTATTAGAAGCTATGTCATATCTTAAAATATATAAAAAGCTATTTTGATCCTCTCTTGTCCTATTAACTACCAGAAATTGAACACTGTAAAACAGAATTGGTGAAAAAGTTCTTCTTTTCTATTGCCACTGTATGTTATGAACTTGTTCAACATTGAAAGCTTTCAACAAATTTAATCTCAATTTTATCTAGAATACCCCTGTGAAATAAATTTTAACACTAAAGTGTTTATAAAAAGCATATATAGATATTTCTGCTTAAGTACCAATGATATAGAAAAATTTTGGTACTAAATTTGTCATCGGTACTTAAGCAGAAATTTGTTCTAATTGGAATAAATTAGAATAAATTGAATTTGTATTAGAAAATATCAGTGACTATTTTCAAAATAAGTATCAATTGATATTGTAAAATAAAGGCTTCATAAATATTTAAGTTTTATCCATATCACAAACCTTGTCATACAGTAGGAAGAGAAAGCATGGAATATAATGAGTATATTCCACAGCCCATTTTAAAGTAGCTAAAGGGAGAGATTATGGTTTAATGGTTTAAATAAGCTTTAGGATATATCTAGGATTATAGTATTCCCGAGCCCAACTGTGGTCTAGGTTTATCTAATAAAGTTATAGATGTCCTTCTTTTGAGGCCATACTCTTAATTCTCTCATTAGATTCCACATTCACAACCTTACCAGGAGGCTGGGTCTGGTTTATTGCCTAGGTTCAAACCCCATGCTAGTCCCTCACATATACTGGATTATGTGGCTCCAACAGTCACTATAACAGTCATTATAAAACTACCATCATCATCACCTTGATGAGGTGAGAGAACCTCCTGTCTTCTTGTTATTATCTCTATCCCTTCTGGAGAATGTCCCCTTTCTGTCATTCTCACTTGGAGTCTGGTAGAGATCAGGATGGCAATGATAGCATCGGGAAGGAATCACACAATTTTATATATTCTATTGCATTTAATATTTATCATAACTCCATTTGGAGAGATCAAAGACTTAGAGAGGTTAAATACCTTGCCCAAAGTTACACTCCTATGAAATAATGTGGCTGGTATTTCTGATTTCAAAACCCCTTTCCTGGGGATCCCTGGGTGGCTCAGCAGTTTAGCGCCTGCCTTTGGCCTGGGGCCTGATCCTGGAGACCCGGGATCGAGTCCCACGTCCGGCTCCCTGCATGGAGCCTGCTTCTCCCTCTGCCTGTGTCTCTGCCTCTCTCTGTGTGTGTATCTGTCATGAATAAATAAATAAAATCTTTTAAAAAATAAAATAAAATTGTCAAAAGTATAAACCTGCAAGTTCAAAAAGCTGAGTGAGATACAAAAAGTATAAACCTGAAGAAAGTCATGTTAATCATAAGTAAATTTATGAAAACTGAAGACCAAGAAAAAATCTTGAAAGAAGCACAAGAGAAACACCTTACAGATAATAGAAAAACAATTAGAATGCTCTACATTTCTGTATATAGTGAATATCCTTTAGGAATCACAGGGAAGGGATCCCTGAGTGGCTCAGCGGTTTATCACCTGCCTTTGGCCCAGGGCGCGATCCTGGAGTCCCGGGATCTAGTCCCACGTCGGGCTCCGTGCATGGAGCCTGCTTCTCCCTCTGCCTGTGTCTCTGCCTCTCTCTCTCTCTCTCTCTGTGACTATCATAAATAAATAAAAATTTAAAAAAATAGATTAAAAAAAAAGAATTTTAAAACTATGTAATATATGCTTTAGTTTTTTTCTACTTCCCCTCATTCTTCCAGAAGTGCAAAGTTATGCAATTTTACTTTTATATTTAAGCAGTTGTATAAAAATCTTTAACATTAAAAAATAATTCTAACCTTTGACATGATCCAAAGACAAAAAAATGCTGACCTGTTTCATTTTCTTTTCATAGATGCCTGGTTAGCATTCAAGGTGCTAATAAGGCCAAGGTCTCAGGTATGGGCCAGTTAGCATCACTGCCCTCATGTCCACAGATGATTTTCCTAAAATTAGTTAGACATATTAACAGATGCTATTGTTCACTTGAAATACCCTGGTGGTATATGTGCCATTGCAGAACTGACTTGTAGTATTGGTAGCGGCAGAAGAAAAATCTTTTATCTGACTTTTGCTTTTAAAACTATGTTACTTAGATGTATATGGAAGTAATATGAAATGAGAGATTTGATTCTAATTATGTCTTTCTTGTAACACTATAAATTAGTGGGTGATAAAATAAGTATAATGATTTAGTAGATATGGACTATGACTTTTGAAAATGATGTTGAACAGAATAAGATAATAGAGTAGAGTAGAATAGAATAGAATAGAATAGAATAGAATAGAAAGAATAGAATAGAATAGAATCCAGTAGAATGGGAGACAATGAAATGGGAGAGAAGAATATTGAACCAGAATAGACAAAGAGATGGATAATATTTGGTGAAATGTTTACTTTGGTTGCATGTCTACTTCTCTGTGTGTTTATATATATTCTGTGTCATAGTATAAAATGTGCTTCTCACTATAAATTGTGGGAGAAAAACGTTTGAATTTGAAAAATATAGTGAAAGAGACCTAACTGAAACAATTTTGTACTTCTTGTTGCCTACGTAAGTAAAACTACCATGGCTAATTTTCTTCCTCTCTTGGATGAAAGGAAAAGGATAGTAGACTTGATGCCTTGAGATACCAATTCTTAAAAATCCATTTGATTTTTGTTCCATCCTCTTATTACTATCGATAAAATTAAGATTTTGAACCTGTTTTTTAAAATTTTACATTTAATTTCTTTAATTTAAA
Source organism: Canis lupus dingo (assembly GCF_003254725.2). Taxonomy (NCBI): domain Eukaryota; kingdom Metazoa; phylum Chordata; class Mammalia; order Carnivora; family Canidae; genus Canis; species Canis lupus. The sequence goes on along the minus strand of NC_064274.1, from coordinate 19,684,096 downwards.
TTTATTTAATTAACATACAGTGTATTATTAATTTCAGAGGTAGAGTTCAGTGATTCATGAGTCTTATATAACATCCAGTGCTCATTATATCCCATGCCTTCCTTAATGCCCATTACCAAGTTACACCATCCCCTCACTCTCTTCCCCACTGGCAACTCTGTTTGTTTCCTATGATTGAGTCACTTATGGTTTGTTTCCCTCTCTGATTTCATCTTATTTTATTTTTCTCTCCCTTCCTTTATGCTCCTCTGTTTTGTTTCTTAAATTCTACATATGGGTGCAATCATACGATAATTATCTTTCTCTGATTGACTTATTCCACTTAGCATATTACCTTCTAGTTCTGTCCAGATGATTGCAAATGGTAAGATTTCATATTTCAGATGGCTGAGTAACCTTCTATTGTGTATATATATACTACAGATTCTTTATGCATTCATCTGTCAGTGGATGGGCTCTTTCCACAGTTTGGCTATCTGGGCTCTTTCCACAGTTTGGCTATCTTGGACATTGTTGCTATAGAAGTTGGGGTACAAGTGCCCCTTCAGATCACTACATTATATCTTGAGGTAAATATCCCATTGCATTTGCTGGGTCATAGTGTAGTTGTATTTTTAACTTCTTGAGGAATCTCCATATTGTTTTCCAGAGTGGCTGTACCAGCTTGCATTCCCACCAACAGCGCAAGAAGGTTCGGCTTTCTCTGCATCCTTGCCAACATTTGTTGTTTCCTGATTTGTTTATTTTAGCCATTCTGACTGGTAGGGGTTGGTATCTCATTGTGGTTTTGATTTGTATTTCCCTAATGCCAAGTGATATGGAACATTTTTTTTTTCTTTGTCTTTTGGGCGTTTGTATGTCTTCTTTAGAGAAATGTCTGTTTATGTCTTCTGCCGATTTCTTTTGTTTGTTTGTTTGTTTGTTTGTTTTTCTGCCGATTTCTTGATTGGATTATTTGCTCTTTGGGTGTTGAGTTCTACAAGTTCTTTATAGATTTTGGATGCTAACCCTTTATCTGATAAGACATTTGCAAATATCTTCTCACATTTTGTTGGTTGTCTTTTGGCTTTGTCAACTCTTTATTTTGCTGTGCAAAAGCTTTTTATCTTGATGAAGCCTCAATGGTTCATTTTTGCCTTTGTTCCCCTTGCCTTTGGAGACCTGTCTAGCAAGAATTTGCTGCAGCCGAGGTCAAAGAGGTTGCTTTCCATGTTAAACCTATTTTAAAACCAGTATTTTTCATCATCCACTAGGAATCCTGCCACTCCAAATCATATAGATTTATTTTGTAGATCTGAAACTTCTTTAATGTGGTGGTTAGTTTTTAGACTGACTTTATACCCTAATTGTACACTGTATACCTTATTGATTATTTAGGATGTGGGTAGAGCAGTTGTGATTGTTCTAGAAAGCAGAACACTGAATAATGCTGACATAGTTTATGAGCCATCAGATTTTGCCAACCTGATTGTGATAAGCAGATTCTAAATGGCCCCCAAATATCTTCCAGTTTCTAATATTCACAGCTTTATGTAATCCTACCCCCTTTCATAACTTGATTCTTACTAATAGAATATAACAACATTGAGAGATGTCACTTCTATGATTAGATTACAAAAGATGATAACTTCTGTCTTGTTAGCAGATTCTGAGTATTGCCTTCTTACCTTGCACAATTTGATGAACAAAGCTTCCATATAGAGGTCCACATGGGATGGCCTCCAACCTATAGTCAGATGGTAACAGGCCTTTCAGCTCTCTTAAGAACCACTGTATAAGAACTAGATGCTGCTAATAACCAGAAGAACTAAGAAACAGATCTTTCTCCAGTTGAACCTTCAGATGAGACCCCCAGCTCTTGCTGACAACTTGCATGCAACCTTTTGAGAGATTCTTAAGAAGAGGACCCATTTACACCATCTCTAAATTCTTGATCTACAGAAATTGGGAGGAAAATAAATGTGTATTGTTTTGAGCAGTTAATTTTGGGTGTAATTTGACACACAGTCATGAATAATCACTGCATTGGCATATACTCAGTTATCAAACAGGGACATTCACCACTGTCTAGAAGTATTTTTGGTTTTTATAACCTCAGAAATGCTACAGGAATCAAATGGGTAAAGGCCAAAATGCTGTCAAACATTGTACAATACACAAGGCAGTCTCCAACAACAAAGAGTTTTCTAATCCAAAATATCAATAGTGCTAAAGTTGAGAAACTCTGGACTAAAGCAGATTACAGTGCCTATAGACAACAGATTTTAGATCTGGGTCCACATGCTACTTCTAATATCCACTACCAAAAGGAAAATTATTTTTAAATCCATTCCTGGGAATGCTATTATAAAATCAATGATATTTCATTTTTTGAAGGATCACAACATCTTTTTCTTAGAAATGTTCCAGAAAGAAAAGTAGGAAACATATATTCATTAAAATACTTTAAGTTTATTAATCCTAGAGATATGTCCATTCTTAATTATATAGGGGAGCTAGAAGCTGATAATAAAACATCCAAATGAGCTAGAGAAATTTCACATATTAAAATCACAATGATAATACTTGAGCAGCCAAATTTATCTTTCTCTATATTTGGTACATTATGCTCCTCTCTCAGGCTAAGACTCATTATGCCAACTTATATCTTACACTGAAATGGTTCACATAAAAAACAAGGAAACCCTAAAATCTTGGTGGGTGTGTCTGTAACCTTTCACACTGAAACAAAAAGTCTTCATGAATAAATCAATGGTGTTGTCACGGAAAGAAGGCATACATTTTCCCACAAATGGAACTGTAAACAACTAGTGCTCCCTGTGAACAGCCAGTATGTTTCATTTATGACCTGTCCTGTCAGAGAAACAGCATAATTTGTATTGCCCATAAATTGATATATTTCTGCTACATAAAAACAACCTGAATGGTAAGAAAAACATACTGATATGATCGTGCTTCTGCCTTATTCAGAACAATAATATTATTGCCAAATTTTTTAAGGAAATGAGTAACAGTTGATATTCCATTAAAGAAATAACTCCTCACACTAAGGCCAAACATAGTCATACTCAGAGTTATCATAAACATGCAGTTTCACATAGCCAGGTTCCAAGCACCTTCATTAAATGAACTATATAGTCCATTGGTCTAGGCTGCACACATTGCATTTCACTTTTGCCCATATAGACAAGGGAATATTGGTTGCCCTTCAAGCATATTCCTGTCCTACATTTATTATTTGGACTAAAGACAGCTGAAAGGCTGATTTAAGCCCATGTTGCAATTTTGCATTCACCATGATCGTGGGAAACTGACTCATCAGCATAGACTTGAAAAGAGGTTAAAGTGCACAACATGCAAAGTCAAAGGTATTGGCTCAATATCGTCCATTCTGTTCACTACTCAAAAACTTCAATGCCTCCTTATTCTCTACAAAAATTTTAGTTTCTGTCTTGCATTTAATGATTTCCCTCCCATTGGTGGTTCTTCTTCTTCTTCTTCTTCTTCTTCTTCTTCTTCTTCTTCTTCTTCTTTTCCTTCTTCTTTTTTTTTTTTTTAAGGATTTTATTTGTTTGACAGAGAGAGAGGAAGAAAGAGCACAAGCAAGCAGAGCCACAGGCCAAGGAAGAGGGAGAAGTAGGTTCCCTGCTGAGCAGGGATCCCAATGCAGGGCTCCATCCCAGGACCCCAGGATCATGATCTGACCTGAATTTATAGCAGATGCTTAAGCAACTGAACTACTCAGGTGCCCCCCTCCAATTTTTTTTTTTTTTAATATTTCCTAGTATTGCCTATCATGAGTTCTTTACTTTGGTCAAATTCAATCACATTCTTTTCTCCTTCTAAAGTCTGTGTCATAGCTCATGAAGTTATCTCCATCTGAACTAATCTTTTTTTCTTCCTGCACAAAGTGTAACCTCCTCAAAAGTTCAGGTAATGTTTTACTCTTCATGATGCCCTTTTTAACGCCCACCAAGGCAATTCCTTCCTTTCTCAAAAAAATGCAAAATGTGGTTTATTTGCATGTTTCAGTTCCCATTTTATATTTAATTTGTAGTCCTCTAATGCAAATCTCTAATATATTAAATACTGTAATCACTTGGCTTTAGACCCTAATGAAAAGCAAAGCACCTGCCTAAATTTGCAAATTCGTATCTTTGTTGTTTAATCATTGAATGTATATTTCTTGTTTGGTTTGACTTGATTATTACTGAGTGTATCATTCACTTTACAGAATAATAATACAAGACTGACAGATAGCAGTACCTACATGATAATTAAATACTTAATAGTGGCCTACAGAAAGCTCTCTAATATCCTGTATCAACTTAGTCTGGTACTATCAAATAAACACATTGATCTTCCTTATTTCTTTCCTTGGTAATGAAAGATGATCTAATTAATCTCAAAGACACTCTTGAAAGTCTGAACTGTTGGCTTGCTCTGGAATAAAGCTTTCTTTTCTAGAACGATGTGGTTAATGTGGAATAGCTATAACATAGGGGAAATACAATGAAATTTAATTAAGCAGATTTAATGACCAAAATGTTAATACAGTTCTGGTTTATAATATCTGGCTTTAATGTGTGTTCTGTCCAGCAAATTCATAGTGTCTCCTAACATTCATTTGGTTTGACTCTTTTACCTGTCACAGAAGGAAACTGAATGGTTCAGAGAGAAGAATAAACAATCCTCCTTCTTGTATAACATGTTTATTTATGGCATATTTGGGGTATAATAAAATAGAACCGTTAGTCAGACGAGCATCTATCCTGAAGAGTAACACATGAAGAAACTAAAAATGAAAGGAAAAGAAGGGAATATAAACACGGATAAGATAATTATGCTTTCTCATTAACTCTGATTGCAATCTTGTAAATGAAACTAAATATCGGGGCATATTTAGAAGACTGAATGTATTCCATTACAGGGATTTACCTCATAATAAAATAAAAATATTCTTCTTTTTAGATTGAAATTTGGGTTAATTCCATTCTCTTGCCATCATATCATAATGGCACTAGGCAATTAATACCTACTTATGGCATCAGAATTTTCTTCTGAAATGAAAGGCATTCAAATTGGCAAGGAATAAGTCAAACTCTCCCTCTTTGCAGATGACATGATACTGTACATAGAAAACCCAAAAAACTCCACCCCAAGATTGCTAGAACTCATATAGCAATTCGGCAGGATACAAAATCAATGTCCAGAAATCAGTGATATTTCTATACACTAACAATGAGACTGAAGAAAGAGAAATTAAGGAGTCAATCCCATTTACAATTGCACCCAAAAGCATAAGATACCTAGGAATAAACCTAACCAAAGAGGTAAAGGATCTATACCCTATAAACTACAGAATACTTCTGAAAGAAATTGAGGAAGACACAAAGAGATGGAAAAATATTCCACGCTCATGGATTGGAAGAATTAATATTGTGAAAATGTCAATGCTACCCAGGGCAATTTACACATTCAATGCAATCCCTATCAAAATACCATGTACTTTCTTCAGACAGTTGGAACAAATAATCTTAAGATTTGTGTGGAATCAGAAAAGACTCCAAATACCCAGAGAAATATTGAAAAAGAAAACCAGAGCCAGGAGGCATCACAATGCCAGATTTCAGGTTGTACTACAAAGCTGTGATCATCAAGACAGTGTGGTACTGGCACAAAAACAGACACATAGATCAATGAAACAGGATAGAGAATCCAGAAATGGGCCCTCAACTCTATGGTCAACTAATATTCGACAAAGCAGGAAAGACTAGCCATTGGAAAAAGGAGAGTCTCTTCAATAAATGGTGTTGGGAAAATTGGACATTCACATGCAGAAGAATGAAACTGGACCACTCTCTTACACCATACACAAAGATAAACTCAAAATGGATGAAAGATCTAAGTGTGAGACAAGAATCCATCAAAATCCTAAAGGAGAACACAGGCAACACCCTTTTTGAACTTGGCCACAGCAACTTATTGCAAGATACATCTATGAAGGCAAGGGAAACAAAAGCAAAAATGAATTATTGGGACTTTATCAAGATAAAAACTTCTGCACAGCAAAAGAAACAGTCAACAAAACTAAAAGACACCCTACCTAATGGGAGAAGATATTTGGAAATGATCTATCAGATAAAGGGCTAGTATCCAAGATCTATAAAGACTTTATTAAACTCTACAGCAAAGAAACAAGCAATCCAATCATGAAATGGGCAAAAGACATGAACAGAAATATCACAGAGGAAGACATAGACATGGCCAACACGCACATGAGAAAATGATTCGTATCACTTGCCATCAGGGAAATACAAATCAAAACCACAATGAGATACCACCTCACACCAGTGAGAATGGGGAAAATTAACAAGACAGGAAACAACCAATGTTGGAGAGGATATGGAGAAAGGGGAACCCTACTGCACTGTTGGTGGTAATGTGAACTGGTGCAGCCACTCTGGAAAACTGTGTGGAGGTTCCTCAAAGAGTTAAAAATAGACCTGCCCTACGACCCAGCAATTGCACTGCTGGGGATTTGCCCCAAAGATAGAGATGCAGTGAAACGCCAAGACACCTGCACCCCGATGTTTATAGCAGCAATGTCCACAATAGCCAAACTGTGGAAGGAGTCTCGGTGTCCATCGACAGACAGATGAATGGATAAAGAAGATGTGGTCTATGTATACAATGGAATATTACTCAGCCATCAGAAAGGACAAATACCCACCATTTGCTGGATGGAACTGGAGGGTATTACACTGAGTGAAGTAAGTCATTCGGAGAAGGACAAACATTATATGGTTTCATTCATTTGGAGAATATAAAAAATAGTGAAAAGGAATAAAGGGGAAAGGAGAGAAAATGAGTGGGAAACGCGGCTGAAAGAATATGAGAGACTCCTAACTCTGGGAAATGGACAAGGGGTGGTGGAGAGGAGGTGGGCGTAGGGTTGGGATGACTGGATGATGGGCACTGAGCCCCCTCACTTGATGGGATGAGCACTGGGTGTTATGCTATATGTTGGCAAATTGAACTCCAATAAAAATATATACACACACACAAAAAGAATTTTCTTCTGAGAGTAAGTACAAAGTCAGAAAAATTTACAATTTTCAGTGCCAAGGGTTTTGTGCCAAGGAATTTGCCTTGTATTGTAGGGGGTTTAATTATGAGATTCTTTAAAGGTTATTTCACAAGTTTCCTTTTGTCTTCAGGGGAAATATCTAACACTAAAAATGTTACATTTTTCCCTTTTATTTCTTTTCCTTTTGGAGAACAACATTCTGAAATACATAGCTCTTCACTCAATTGAGTAACTTCAATTTGAATAAAATATATTTCACTAGTATTTTCTCTCTTGGGAATTTAGGTGTATGGTTGATCGGTGACTAGATAGTGGAGAAATAGATAATTCTGTACTACTTCATATAACATTATATGTGGTAAATGCCTACAGCACTTCATAAGGAGATTTGTTTCTTGGGAAATAGATGATGATGATGCTGGGAAAGAAGCCTGGAGAAAAGGAGTGGAGAGGAAGTACTAAAGAAGGAACACAGCACAATGCAGCACTTTCCAAACAGTAGTTCTTATCATACACCTGCACTACAATTAACTGGATAGCTTGATCAATATGTAAATTCCTGGACTCACTCAAAACACAGTGGGGTCAAAAATCTTTCAGAGTTAGACAAAAGCATCTGAATTTTTAACAGGCATGTTTAGTGGTTCTGAGGCACATTAAAAATTGAAAAGCACTGCTAATAAGAAAAGCACATTTTAAATTTTTATAAGTATAATAAACAGTTTTAAAAAGCATCAGGGCACTCTTGTTTAGTATTTTCTCCTTATCATTTTACCTTTTTAATTCAGTATTTGTACATCATGGTTCTTTGCAGACTGTCTGCTATATAGTTTACCAGGTATGAGATGATTACATCACAAAGCCCATATCCTTACATTGCTGTTTAAGAAATCAGCCTGATTCAAATGAACTGTATTCATTTGATCTCAATTCCAAATTCCCAGGGAAGGGATTCTCACTGGCTCAGATTGGACTAAGTGCCAATCATCTGCCCAATAATCTATAGTCAGCATGACAGGGCCATGAAATAAAACAGTTACATGGCACTCCAACTACCTATGAATTCACTAATAAAACATATTGAGCACATGCTATTTGACAGAGATGGGACACCACATCCAAAATAAAATAGTATACAGTTAGGAGGGAGAAATACCCCCAAAGTTGAACAAATTATTATATTCTGGGCAGAGAACTTAAAACATGTCAGCCAAAAGTTACAAAATAGTGCTAAGAATCTCAGTGTCTAACAATAAAGCTTAATTAAAAGATAAGATTCATCCATGAAATAGAAGAGTAAAATCCATTTTTAGAAGAGTATATAGAATGAAGGAAAACTACTCAAGATATATTGTCATGCCAAAAACATGCACACATTTTAAAGTAATAAATATGTGTTATTTTAAGCCACATTTATGCTAATTTATTATAACAGGAATAGAGAACTAATACAATATGCAAAAGGAGACAGATAGCCAGTATGATGTTGCAATTATTATACACGTGTGAAATAATAGCATTATTTTAAATGCTTATTATAAAGACATGGACAAATAAATACTAGCATGTTTATATTTCAAATGCTGTCTATTAGTTAAAACAGAATAAACCAAATATACATGTATCAATATATTTATATCCTCAAAATATGAATAAACAAAACAACATTTATAACAAATACATTTTCAGATGATCTATGATTCTTTTTATTGAACTGGAAACAGCATATATTATATGTGGTGGATACTTAGATTTAGTAGAAGTCCATTGGAACGTTATACATCAAAGTCATTATAGTGGTTGCCATTGTAAAAGTAGGAAATGGGACTGAAGAAAATTCCAAGTATACATGAGCTGTTTTAGGCTTTTATTTTTAAAATCTTAAGATGATTATATATGAAAAATATAGATAGAAAAGAAATAGAAAGAAGACAAGGAGGAGGGAGGGAGGAAGGATGGGAATTATATGTGGAGATCAAATGCTCTGAGATTAAGCTGAAACATTTCTGTATGCTATGTAAATTAAGACAAATTACTTGAGTTTTCTAAGCATTAAGTTTTGCTTACTTGAAAAGAAAAAAAGATAAAATAATTTTTTCAGCCTGTTGGAAGTATTAGAAAAGATAAATTATGTAAAGTGGCTAATAAAAATATAGCCTTGCACATAGTGAGGACTGAAGAGATAGTAGTAATTTCTTCTTTCCAAATATTATCTCTGAGGAGATCTCTCTGTCAGATGGAGAAGGAAAGATGGAGTCTCAAACTAGTACAAAAACGTGTTACCTTGACTCACAGAGACATCTGGGTAACTGAACTTCATTTTAGCTCAATAACAACAAATTCAGGAAGGTACTGGCCCAAGCTGTATAAGCTTAGAGAGACTGAGAGTGAAAGATGAGAAGTTTGTTTGACTCTGTCTGTTCTGCATATTATTCCTTAACAATTATATTGTGAATTACATTATAGATGAGATGCACCTGGCTCAGATATTGGGCCTTCCAGCATGGATCTGGGCAAGACTGCATCCTGAACTCTTAGCTATGTTGGGCCTGAAGAGGTTCCAAATTCTGATCTTTATTTTTTTTCGTCCTTATTATCCATAAATGTTGCTTTGTTGTTCAGCTTCTTTTGGGCAGATTAAAATGCTTAAGCCTTCATATGTCATTGTAGAATGTCAATGAACTCTACTATACATCCTATCCAATGTTGGAGGAAAAATTATTTTTACTATTATTATTTTGTCTTCTTACCCTTCCAAGTGATAGCCGAAGATATAAGGGGCTAATGTGATGGTAATAAAATGGGGCTAGTAGCTTTAATTTTTTGTCTTTCAGATGTCCCAGCATCTGTAAACATATCATTTTCCACCTGGGTACATTGATTAATTCAGAGATGAGGATGCAACCTATGGGAATATTGAGATATTAGTTAGACTTTTGGACTTGACCCTAGAAGAATAAAGCCATGATACTTATGGTAGTCATCTGGCTACTCAAAGGAGTTTGTAATTAAGCCAAAATGGAGGATTGAAGAGTCAACAAGTAGCAGTAGGCCTGGTGTAAACACCCTTTAGCCCTCCATACCAAGCTACAATTGACCAGATCTTTTCCTGGATGTTTTATTTAGGTAAGGCAATAAATTATTTTTTATTTTAGACATTAATAGAGTTTTCTATAACTTTGAAATGAAAATGTTATGCATTTCCTTCCTTATGGAATATGGCAGCCAGAGGAATTATTCTGGTAGCTCCAGGTTGAAACAGTTTCCATCGGGGTTTATGGTTCCTTCCCAGTCATGCTCAATAATGTCCTGATTAATATTCAAATTCTCATTTACGATCTAAATATTCATCCTCTCTTAGCTCATTCCAACCCTTGATCCTTTTCTGGGGCTACATCTTGCTTTCTATAATCCTCAATCCTCAAGGATTTGGAAGTAGAGGTTTGTTGAATATAGACATATTTTGTTTCCAAATCAATAATCTATGTAGAATTCCTTAGTGTCATGTTTTGTTTCGTCTGAGGAACTTTGTGGTATCTTTAATTGCCTGAAGCTTTCCTAACATCCATCATTCTGATACTTGTTCTTTGAAGTATATGCTGATTATTTCCCAACTAACAGACTAGCTTGAGGAACTCTCTGGGCATAGCTGGGTTTTAAGACAGAAGAGTGTGAAAAAAAAAAAAAAAAGAAGAAGAGTGTGAATATAGGAACAACCAGAGGCTCAACTAAAAATTATACAGACTGAGAGCAAATTATTGGAGAAGGGAAAAACCAGTACCCTGAAGTTTGGGTCAAGCGGAAAACAAAAGGTGAAATAATCATGAAAACAATTAAATCTAGAAGAAAGAGGCACAAAACAAGTTAGGCAAAGGTAATGGAATATTTATAGGGATTAAAAATAGAACCCAAGCAAATTCAGACACGAGTATTAGGCAAAATTATAAGAAATAAAACAAGTAAACTCATTCATTGCTACTTTTAATAATCCTTTTCCAGATTCTTCTATGTATGGAAATTTGATCTACCTCACATAGACTTCTTAGCTAGCCTCTAAAGAAGGATCCTTTTTTATATTTCAATAACGTGATTTTTCTAACAGACATATGTTGCATTTCCTCACAGCTGCTGTGCCCCCATTTGGAGTTACTACTCCAGATACTGCCTAGTGTACTTTGGCCTCAGGGAAAATTGAGACTAAACCTGTCTTGCTGTTTTCTTGATCTAGAGTTAACTCTTTTTCCAACAGTTCAACATCCAATTGATCATCTAACAATTCAGTTCAATTCAATTCTGATGTTAACTAACCTGAGTTAGCAAAGATCACAATGAGTAAGTATTCAGCCCCACAAGATCCAAGATCGTTCCCAATCAGACTGCAGGAACCAGCAAAACCTGGGTCCTCAGGTTGTCGGCACCTCTGCCCAGCTGGCTACAAATTTGCGTATTCCTTCAACCTCCTCCTCAGTGTTGTTCACTAGAACAATTCACAGAACTCAGGAAAGCACTATACTAATGATTAGTTTTATTACAAAGGATAAAAATCAGAAAAAGTCAAATAGAAGAGATGCATTGGGCAAGGTATGTGAGGATGGTGGGGATAGGATGAGGAGGGGGATGGTGATACAGTGCTTCTATGCCCTCTCCAGGAACATCAGCTTCTCAGACTTCAATGTGTTCACCACTCCAGAAACACTATCATTCAGAGTTTTTAATTGAGGTTTCACTACATAAGCACAACTGATTAATTCATAGGCAGCTGATAATTGAGCTCAATGTCCAGCCCCTCTCCCAGGAGATTCAGGGGAGTTCCAACCCTCTTATCTTGTGGTTTGTGCCTCTGTTGACCAGCAGTCATCCTGAAGCTATACAGGGGCCTGCTAGGAGTTAACTCATTACCATAAACTCTAGCAAGGTCCAAAAGGGGCTTCAAATGAATAAGAAAAGACACTCATCACTGAGGAAATTCCAAGGGTTTTAAGCAACTCTATACCAGGAATCTAGAGTAAAATAAAATATACTTGATACCTGAACAACCAGAGGGTTGAGAATGCTGACCTTATGCAGTCAAAAATCCAAGTATAACTTTTGATTCCCCCCCAAATTTTTTTTTATTTTTTTTATTTTTTTTAATTTTTATTTATTTATTTATGATAGTCACAGAGAGAGAAAGAGAGAGGCAGAGACACAGGCAGAGGGAGAAGCAGGCTCCATGCACCGGGAGCCCGACGTGGGATTCGATCCCGGGTCTCCAGGATCGCGCCCTGGGCCAAAGGCAGGCGCCAAACCGCTGCGCCACCCAGGGATCCCGATTCCCCCAAAATTTAATAATCTACTATTGACTGGAAGCCTTACCAATAACATAGTCAGTTAACACATATTTGTATGTTATATATACTATAAACTGTATTCTCACAATAAAGAAAGCTAGAGAAAAGAAAATGTAATTATGAAAATCATAAAGAAGGGACATCTGGGGGGCTCTATGGTTGAGTGTCTGCATTTGGCTCAGGGCATGATCCCGGGGTCCAGAATTGGGTCCTGCATCAGGCTCCTGGGAAGCCTGCTTCTCCCTCTGTCTATGTCTCTGCCTCTTTGTGTCTCTCATGAATAAATACATAAAATCTTAAAAAGAGAAAATCATAAGGAAAATACATTTACAGTACTATACTGTGTTTATTAAAAAAAAAATTGATTCAACCCATGTTGTTCAAGGATCAACTGTATATAATTTGTACTATACCACAGAAATTCCAGAGGTGACAGACCAATCAAAACTTTCATATCAGCCTCATAAATCCTTGTTCTTTATGCTTGGGTCTTCATAATTTTCTGGACAAATTAAAACGGTGTCTCTGAAAATTATTTGAAACTGCACGGGATGATTAGTAATTTTTTGATAAAAAACCCCTAACTAATTTGTTATATTTTACAAAATTGAAATGCAAAATTCTTCACAATCTTTACAGTAATCTTTAAAGTAATCCTCTCTCTCTCTCTTCCTAACTAAGCATTATGCTCTGAAAGGCTCGAAATAGTCTAAAGGTTTTTGTATATTTTTTGTATATTATTTGCCTGTTATGGTTTCATTTGTTCAGTTTGCATTTCATAGTTACCACTATATTGTATAATATATTCAATTCTAGAAGTTGCATATTGGCTTGTATTATTCAACATATGTTAGATAATAATACATAACTACACAACTCTGGTTTAATAGAACCAAATGATGTCTCTTACTCTTGCTTCATGTCTAAAAGACCAGCAGGGGGCTCTCTTCACTATACTTATCAGGGTCAAAGGCCTTCAGAGGCTTCATCTTGACACCTGTTTCTGAGATTGCCACGACAGAAAGAAGAGAACCTAGCAAGTCATGCACTGGCCCTAAAAGCTCTGTTCAGGATGGATGTATGTCATCTGCTCACATTTTATTGACTAAATCCCCATTAATCTTTCTCATAACATAATTGTAGTACCATGAACTTAACAGTTTTTAGCAGGAAATCTAAACATTTAATCTATTTTCCTAGAGAGATTTTGACTTATTGAGAAGGTTTTTCCTCATGTGTTGCCATAATCCATTCAAAGGTTTTTTTTTAAGATTTTATTTATTTATTCATGAGAGACACACACACACAGAGAGGCAGAGACACAGGCAGAGGAAGAAGCAGGCTCCATGCAAGGAGCCCGATGCAGGACTCGATCCCGGGTCTCCAGGATCACGCCCTGGGCCGAAGGCAGGCGCCAAACCTCTGAGCCACCCAGGGATCCCCTCAAAGTTTTAATAATAGGTTTAATGACCATGTCTTTGACTTGATGTTTGCCATGAGTTTGAGTTTTAATTGGCTTTTTTAATGTGAAGCATTTCTCCATTTTATTTTTTTACCAGTTGGAACTGAGAAGCAGTTCTGTTTTCAAACCAACATATCATTAACATTTTATTTTCCCATCACTTCTTCCAGGACCACAAATTCACAAAGTAAGCGAGCTGCCTTCAAAGCAAAGGTAGAAATATTAACAAATGTTTTGAACCTGTATAACGTTGACTATCCTTTCAGGCTCCTATATCATGCCTCCCTACTTGTTATCTAGACTTTATACCAATCCCATGTGCTTTAGCCTTGTCATTGAGCAGCATCCAGCATTAATTTCTGTATCAATCAGTATAGGTTACATTGGTAGGCATTTCCATTTGGCCCTCTAGATCTATACTTTATACTCTTCTTTACTACTTTGTGTTCCTTTCTGGGGCACCTTGATGTTATTACCTGCATCGATATACTCCCTTTATTTCAGCTTCCAAGAGTGTCCATCAGTAGAAGTTACTGGAAGAAGATTGAAGCGTAAAGGGAAAACAGGGTACTTATTTTTCTTCAAGTCACTCTGAGTTGGCTACATTCCTCTACTGAAAACTACGGCTATTGTCAGGCCATCTCCACAGAACCATACTATTTATGTTCCAGTAACTCTCTCTCTTCCTGCCCCAGGTCTGTTCATCATAACATCTCTACAACGTCACAGCCCCACACACTACATAATTCCTAGTCAGTTTCCCTAATCTCTGATGACTGTACCTTCATAAAGCACACCCTCATTTAAATCACCTCAATCATCTAGTTTAAGGTGCTTCCTTTTAGAACTCTGATTGATTAGGTTGTATTTCAGTAGCACACACATAATCCCTGAATCTCTGTGGCTTAACATAATAAAAGTTTATTTCTTTCAGATGCAATTGATCCCACATGCATGGACAGGGAGCTCTAACCACTTTAGTCGCACAGCATCACAAGTTTCACCTTAGCTCCTGCTTCTGTGACCAGTAGAGCCATAGTAAAAGTATGTGACCACTCCTACTTCTGCCTGGATGTGACACCTGCCATCTTTCCTTACATTTCTAACCTCAAAGGAGTGAAAGTACTACCATAACATGCAAACAAAAGGGGGAAAACTGGAAGAATTTAATGATTACTTTATAAATGGTTCAAAAGTATTTTTTGAAGCACAAAGTTATAATAGAATTAAAGCAAATATTAAAACTCATGTTAACATCTTAAATGTACATAGTAAGAATGATGACAGTGCATATTTAAAATATAATTCTGTTTGTGCTCAAGCAAATAAATCTATTAGTGTAATGATGCTGGATAGTCAAAAAAAGGAAGTATAAAGCTCATGGACAATAACCTGAAAATGGAATTGTATTCAAGCCAGGTTATGAGCCTTCTAGATATACTTAGCTCCACTTTAGCCCTGGGCCAGGGAGTTGGCCATTTGCCTGTTGCCCACAGTGAAAATAGTCCCAGTGATGGCTTTCACTGTTCCCATGGGTTTAAAGTCAAATTTTATTACTACTGCATTATGCCTCATCTTCTAACATTTCAAATGAGCTTCCCACTCCAAGAATGAGAGTGGGACTTCAGCAAGAATTCAACTGCATCCTTGTAGTATGAGATGAAGCAACTCCAGATCTTTAGTAGGACCCAACTGGACTCATGGAAGTGCCAGATTGATTCTCCAGGAGCTACCTAAAGGTGCCAATTAGCTTAATACAGAAGAATGGGAGAGGAAATTTAAAAAGGAACTAATCTTTGACCAAAGAAGGATAAAAAAACTGGAAAAAGTACACTAAAAGATTGCTTTTGCTTCCTCTTCTGAAAATTTTGAGTGAGTGGTGTCTTAGAGCCTCCGCAATTCTTTCATAAGACGAAGCGGCTGACTATTTCCTGGGAAGCTGGGACAGTTCAGTAATATCCAACTTTAAACAGGCTTTCCCTTCACTGCCTCACTTCCCTTCACCCTCACCCTGTTCTTCTGTGATTCTGCTGCCTCTCTCAATGCAGTGTTTATACATAAGCTTTGCTTCAGGAAATATTTTGCTAAGGAATCTAGGCTTAGAAAAATCATCTAGGATGGTCATAGAGAATAAAACTTCAGGGGAAATCTGAATTAGATATCCCTCTGTCTGAATACAGTAAAGACCCAATTGTTTGGGGTAGTAAGTAGAATGATAAAAATCCCTAGAATGGTATAGCAGTACCATTGTTAAAAATTTGACCAGTAATTAATAGAATTTAGGAATATTTATTTTTGTTTTTGGCACATCATTCTCATTTCAATTTCCTCTTGACCTGTATTACACTCACGCCCTATTAGAGTTTTCTTTTTTTTTAATGTGCCACTTGTATTTTTGTGTACGAGTATTAAAATCCTTGCTCAGATTTTTTTTTTAATGGTAAGCATATACTCTTTATTAAAAGCTATAAAAATATTGAAATGTTAGGATATTTTACATCTAAGGCCCCATTTAGTCACAGTCCCATGAAAATGTCAGTTGTTAGCATATGCATTAAAAAAATCTATTGAATTTAATTTAAATTAGTCATTATCTTTATGCTGATTTTGCAGCTGTCAGTTGAATTTCCTGACCCAAATTTGGTTGGTGTACTATTTCTGGACAGTTATGTAAACAAAATGATATGGGTTTTAGTAATAGTATACTTCTCATACCAAACTTAAAATCAGGTTGGACTCACCTGAGAGTCAAAGAGAAAAGAAGACTGTTCTAGGTAGCAAATGAAGTTAACAGAAGCTCTGACTCTAAATGGCTCAAACAAGTAGGGGATATTTGTCCCACTCTAAGTCTAGAGTTAGGCAATTATCAGTGTTGGTTTACCTATCCAAGCCCTGTTGTGTCACCCTTACATGTTGGGTTGGGTCTGTGTGTTCTTTAGTTTGCTAGAGTTGCCATAACAAAGTATCATACACTACGTGGCTGAAATGACAGAAATTTATTTTCTCAGAATTCTGGAGGCTAAAAGTCTGAGGTCAACATGCCAACACAGTGTTGACTTTATTCTGAAGAGTCTCTCTTTGGCTTGTAGATGGTCCTCTTTTTCTTGTGTCTTTGTATGGTCTTCCCTCTGTGTATGTGCGTGTCTCAATCCTCTTTTCTTATAAAGACGCCAGGCATGTTAAATGAGGGACCACCCCAATGGTTTCATTTTAATTTAATTACCTCTGTAAAGATTCCACCTCCGGAGATTAAAGTCATATTCTGAGGTACTGAGGGTTAGAGCACTGACATATAACTTTTAGTGGGGGAACACAATTCAGTCCACACCCTGTGTCTATCACTTTGTGGCCTTAAGATGATTGCACGACTCTACAATATATATTTGCTATAAAGAGAGAAAGAAATGGGATCTGTTATATTTAGCCTTTATTTTTTTTGAAGAAAAACAAAAGCTTACCATCATACCATCATGCTTCTTTCATGTAGTTTATTCATTTTTGGCTCATTGGCCAGAACTGTGTCATACAGTCCCTCCTATCTGCAAGAGAGGCTGGACAAGTGACAGGATGTTTAGTATCCATAGACAAGAAAGAGAATAACTAAAAATGAGTTTTGAGCCACTCAGTCTACAGAATCTGTCACATGATTTCACAGAATATTTAACAAATATATATGCATGTAAAATATTTTTATTTAAATTCAATTTGCCAACATACAGTATAATACCCAGTGCTCATCCCTTCAAGTGTTCTCCTTAGTGCCCATCACCCAATTACTTCATTCCCCCACTTCCCTCCCCTTCTGTAACCCTTTGTTTCCCAGAGTTAAGAGTTTCTCATGGTTTGTCTTCCACAATTCTATACTTATGACCCACTACTAACGACAGAGACTATGACAAGCCCCTGAGATCTATGAATGAACAAAACACAGGCCCTGCCTTCAGAGAGCTTATAGTATGGTTTGGAAAGCAGACCATTAAATAGGCAATTTAATGCTGCCTGGCAATTGAGACAGTGGGGAGCAGCAAAGCATAATGTAGAAACTCAAAGGAGAGGCAACAAACTAGTTATAGAAAATCATCAAAAGCTCCACAAAAATGTGACATCTATGCTTTTTCCATTTTTAATATGCAAACACTTTAATAGGTGCTTTGTGGAGGTATTTTAAACTGTAAGTAAACAACAAGTACAAGGCTTGGCACAAGGTAATTAAAATGTATGTGTCCATTTATTCATGATTTTTTTGTTAGTTTATGTACTATGTCACCATAGCAAATCCTTTATAATTCTTCAAATTCATTGCACACAATTTGTAGGGTTTCCTTTTACTTGGTTATTCCTCACAATGATTAAAGCAGGTAGTTGTTATTATTGTTGTAATTCTACAGATGAAGAAATTGAGACATTGAAAAATTAAATGATTTGCTCAAGGTCATGCAATTATTAAAAGGCAAGGCTGGAATTCGAGTGTAGCTAGTCCAGCTCCCAGGATCACGCTCTTAACTACCTTGTCATCAAGACTCTCCTCATTATTTTCTGCCTCTGATATTTAAGTGGTATGAAGAATGTACTCACACTAAAACCATAATCTTTTTTAATGTCTGAGATTCTATCTCTGGCAGTGATCTGCTCCTGCACTACTAAAAAGAATGTAATATTTGAGTAAGACCATGTTGTAATTATTTGCTACTGAAACAACAAAAATGAGAGGGACTCTATAAATTCCATCAGTACACAAAATGTCTTAGTTTCCCTAAGGCTGGTATTTCCTTCACCATGTTTTCTCTTTCTCTGGATAATGCTTTAACTGAATATTGTTAATTTGGCATTTGCAACTTGGATACCAGATTTTGGAAATTGTTTTTGGTTCTTTCTGGGCAATGAAATATATAAGTTTTGTTTTTATGTAACAAATATCTCTTTTCTTGTTTTGCCATTTTGTTTACTTTTATTGTTTTGTTTTTCATTTTTTATCCAAACTTGACATGATTTCTATTTAATCCTTTGCTTTAGGATAGTATTAAAAGAAATATACTCATGGGACACCTGGGTGACTTAGTGGTTTAGCATCTGCCTTTGGGTCAGGTTATGATCCCAGGATCCTGGGATCCCACATCAGGCTCCCCTCAGGGAGCCTATTTCTCCCTCTGCCTGTGTCTCTGCCTCTCTCTCTGTGTCTCTCATGAATACATAAATAAAATCTTTAAAAAAAAGAAATATATTCACTAACTGCAATATGGCTTTTACTTTTGCTTTTCAATGGCTCATTTCAGAGTTAGTAAAGCCTCCATTTTGCTTTACTTTCTTCTCTCTGGGAAAAGAGCCTGCTAAAGTTATCACATGCAACAATGGACTTTGAAGAGTACATTGGAGAAAAGATACAAGAGAATTTGTACTAAATGTCTACATATGACTGGCAATTATTCATAATGAAATTGCATGCTTTAGAAGTCAGCAAATTAAAAAAAAATTAAAAAAAAAAGAAGTCAGCAAATTCACAATCCTAAAAAAACTGATTATTATTATTATTTTTAAAATATTTTATTTATTTATTCATGAGACACACACACACACACACACACACACACACACACAGAGAGGCAGAGACACAGGCAGAGGGAGAAGCAGGCTCCATGCAGGGAGCCCGATGTGGGACTTGATCCTCGGTCTCGAGGATTCAGCCCTGGGCTGAAGGTGGTGCTAAACTGCTGGGCCACCCAGGCTGCCCCAAAACTGATTATTTTAATGCAAATGTAAGCTGTGTGTAAACAACTTGACTCAAGAAACTAGATTTTTCTTTGTAGTTAGAGTGGTAGTAGGTTTTTAACCACAGATTTTAGAGCTTGCTGCCACCACACTACCCATTTTCCCACAGTGATCTTTTTTTTGTGCAAGTATTAAAAAAGTGTATTTTTAAATCTCTCATTGACATAGAAAGCTTTCAAGTCTCACCATTTATACTATTTGGAGTTATATGGAATTAATGAAATTTTAAAAATATGTCAAGAATTATCAAAATCTCTGATAATTCCTAGGGATGTGCTCTTTTGTTTTATTTATTATGATACTACTATTTCCATGTTATTTTGATGCAGCAGCATGTAATTCTTATGTTGCCTGTGATAAAGTATGATTTGTATTAAAACTGAAATTGATTCTGTATAATAACTACATTTTGAAATAGACCTTTTTGCT
This sequence comes from Canis lupus dingo, assembly GCF_003254725.2. NCBI lineage: Eukaryota > Metazoa > Chordata > Mammalia > Carnivora > Canidae > Canis > Canis lupus. Next base: position 19,664,019 of record NC_064274.1, on the reverse strand, counting down.
TTCTCTTGGCAACGCCTATTTATATTTCAGTCTGTATGGTTTTAGTACTTGAAACCAACTGAGTTTTATTACATTTTAACTTTCCCAATACTGTGTTGGCATAAATTACCTAACCTGACATATTACAGCCTTGCCATTAAGATTTGACAAAGAAAAACTTTATTGTGTTTTTGTTAGTCCCACAGTTCCAGTTCTTTTCACCTCCAGGAATCAACCTTGGGGATCTTCTAGTCTCTTGAAGCCCAGGCTCTCTCATCTCTATAATGGTAATGGCCCTTCTTGGCATGACTCTTTGGCTGATGACTGGGAGGGTTGAATGACATAAGGTGAGACTGGCTTGTAAAACTGGGGACATGGATTCCCAGGAAGCAAAAGTAATCAGGAGGTGCAGAATTCTTAGAATAAAAATAGCACACCATCCGATAGAAAGAATTTCACTAGAAGATTTTGAGGAGAAAAATGAAATGATCTGGTATTAAAACCAACACAAATATATTTGGCATGAAATTCAAAACCTACATGAATGTTTAAGATGAGATACTCAAACTTAATAGTAAGGAGAGCCTTTCTTGGCTGATATTCCCTTCTGTCACTCTTCTCTCTTTGTCTCAAACACCTACCAAACTGGTATGCATTATTCTCTACTGTTAAGGGGACTTGAATTGAAAAATGGGCAATACAGACATGTTTAAAAATTCATAAATGGCATTCAAATATGACATGTTAATATCACCTTTAGTCTTCCTGAAACTACATGCAATATTTTGAAAATCCTTCTACATTTCTACAGTTTATCACTGAAACCAAATTGCCAACTTTACTTTTGTAGATCACTGCAACAGCCTTGCAACTGACCTACTTGGTCCATTCTAGTCTTTCCCAAGTTATTCTCCAACCCTCAAGTAAAATGGTGCTTCTGAAACTAACCTAATTATGGCATCTTCTCCCTTAAAGCCAGCTGTGACTTCCCATTGTTCCCAAGAAAAATACTGAAGACTAACATGTCTTCTTTGAGCCCTTCACAACTGACCTCCTACATTCCTCCTAGCTCTCCTAGTTCCTTCTGTTCTCATTCCTCTTTCTATTTTAAAAGATTTTATTTATTTATTTATTCATGAAAGACACACAGAGAGAGGCAGAGACACAGGCAGAGGGAGAAGCAGGCTCCATGCCAGGAGCCTGATGTGGGACTCGATCCCGGCACTCCATCCCGAGACTCCAGGATGATGCCCTGGGCTGAAGGCGAAGGCAGGTACTAAACCACTGAGCCACCCAGGGGTCCCCTGTTTTCATTCCTCTTTCAGCCCCTAGTAGAGTTCAAGCTCTGCCTTGTCATGGGACTTTTGCATATATTGTCTTCTTGCTGAAATGGTCTTCCCTCTTCTCCTCATCTAATGACTCTCCCTCAGATCTTCCATGAAGAAATAAACTTCTTAGATGAAATATTCCCTGCTCTGTAGTTAGCTAAAACTCCCATTATAAGGCCTCATAGCACCTTACATATCTCATTTGTGGCACTTACTACAATTGCAACCAAACATTATTTGTGCAAGAATATCTTTAAAGTTTTTCTTTATTACTTCTCTACTTAAACTCCTTTAGTCTACATTGTTTCATAGCAGCACATAATAAATCCTCCATATATATCTGATGAATGAATAAATGAATGAATGGATACTGCTATACTTTGCATAATAATTTTTAACACTTTCTTAATTTTTATAAATACCTGCAAAATAAAATTATAATATCATTCCCAACCGGTAATAATACCATATTGCATGTCTCATTTATATACAATTATATTGCTGGCAGAGTGTTGGGAATATAATATAATCAAAATGAATTTTTATTGAAATGGATTGAATGATATAATTTATAGGAAAATGAAAAGCAGCTATATATTTTATTTTGACTAGCTTGTTGATGTTCTCTTATTGAGATAGAACTATGAATATATAACTTAGAAAGAGTATACTTCATCATCATCTAAACTCTATACATTATCATGGACAAAATAGAATGATCCCAGATAGAACGTACTAATGTTGTGTGAAAATGTAGAAAAACTATTAGCATTTAATACTAGATGGGTAATCACCTTTTATAAGAAATTAGATAAAACGGATTGTCAAAATGATCATCTAATTATTTATATATTAAGACTCTATTATAAGCAGGAAACAGTGATAGGCATTCTGAGCATACCAATTTGAATAAAAGGTTATTTCTGTCCTCAAGAAGGTTAGGATCCCAAAAGAGAAAATAAACTCAAAACAGAATTAAACTACTGTTATAAATGCTATAGTACAGTGTGATGGGCCGAACTGTGTCCCCCCCACCCTCCAACACAATTCACAGCTTGAGGGTGAAGAAATAAATATCAGTTGTTTAAGCCAGTTGGTCTGTAGTACTTTGTTATGGCATCCCTACCTAATACATACAGTTATAATGAAAATATTTTAGGAGCACAGAAAATTAAAAAAAAATGTTTTGCTAGGGTTTAACAGTGAAGGTAGCATCTCTGCTTTTTTATTAAAGTTTGTGTAAGTCTTCCACAGTAAGATCACAATCTTCTCCACTTCCATGGATCACTCAGTAAACCTCTTAATTTGAAGTCTTATAATTCAATGTCAACTTTGGTCACCCACACCTTAAACCTTGTAACTAGGAGTCCACCATATTAGTTCTCTATGGTGCTATAATAAATTATCACAAAATTAGTGGCTTAAAACAGCACAAACTTATTTTCTTATAGTTTGGGGGAGGGTCACAAGTCCAAAGTGAGTCTTATTGAATTAAAATTGAGGTGTTGGCAGAGCTTGTTCCTTCTAAAGTTTCTTGAGGGGAATCTGTTCCATCTCTTCCAGTTTCAAGAGGCTGTTTGCATCTTTTGGCTCTTGGCCTCTTCCTCATATCATTCCACTTGCTTCCTTTGGTACATCTCCTATTACTGCTTGGACCTTTGTCTTCCTTTTCTAAGGACTATCACGATTACATTGGTTCACTTGGATAATACAGGATAATCGTCCTATCTCAGAATGCTTAGCTTAATCATATTCACAAAGTCCCTTTTGCCATATAACGTATCTACAGATTGTGGGGATTATGATGTGGACATCTTCAAGGACCTTTACTTGGTCTATTACCCCCTACAGAACGGACCTCTTATATTACAATACTCTACTCTCCAACCTTCCATTTTCTCATTCTTATTAAGCCTGCTTATTGAACTTCAAGCAATATCCAGGGTTGGATTTATTTTCATTTTTTTTCTGGCTTTGCCTCTGTCATTATTCTGTGTTGACTGCAATTTGATCTTCTGTGCCACTATATCCCCTGATTCTTCAGTTTCCTTACTTTACTGTCATACTACTGCTTAGCTGAACCCCAAGCTGAATCAGTGATCCACCTTTTCCTCTCCCTTACTCTGTTGCTACTGCAGCGTAGAGGACCACACAACAATGGTCTCCAACCTAAATCAGTTTGCAATGAGGGAACTTTAATTATACTTTCCCCTTTTTAATGTCAATGTCTATTAAAACAAGGCAAAACAAAACCAAGAGGAACATTTTCCCTTTATCTCATTCTCAACCTTACCATTTCTCAGTAGATGGTCTCATTTCCTATTCCTGTCAAATAATTAAACCCAGCAGCACAAAATGCCTATTTCTTGCTCCCCATTCACAAAATCCTAGAAAGGTGTTTGGCACCTTTTTTTTTTTTTTTTTTTTTTTTGGTTTGAAAGTAATTGTAAAGCTGAACGAAGTTGTATGTTAGCATACAGAGTTGCAGATAAAATTGTGGAGAGAGTGACCAACTTCTATTTCCTGAGAGCATGTTAGATTTAATTGTGTCATGGTATTGTTTAAAAATCTTTATTAGTCCCCGGTTATCTTTAGAGTAACTTCTAGCTTCTTAGCTTAGCAAAGAAGTTTTCTAAATCTTTCATGTAATGTATCATTTTGCATCTCCATCTCATAGTCTACCTATACTGCACTGCTCACTATTCTCTAGATATTCTCTAGATATTTTCTAGTGTAGTTTTACACCACTGGACATACTTTTTCCTCTGCCTGAAATATTCTTACAATATATACTAAAGTAGCAGGTTTCTACTTCTCATCAACAATCTTCATTATATTCTTTCTGGGAACCCTTTCTCAACTCTTCTAGGATAAGTTAGTAGATTCTCTTCTTAACACCTGTCTTAATTACTGCTTAGCACTACTACTGCTGCTATTTATTATTTATATAACAATATTATTATGTTATATAAATAATATAATAATCAGCTACCATCTACCAAAAAAATTATTAAACTCCACCATAGATACTGTTTCTTACGAATTCCCCAATCACTCCTGAGTTTAAATATAATTATTATCCTTTTTACTGCTGTACATACTGAGGTAGTTAAATATTTTACCCAGGGTCACATAGATTCAGGTTTTACACTAAGGTGTGTCTGATCCAAAGCTTTTACTAAATGCTAAACTCCATTGTCTTCTTTGCAAATTTATCATATTTAACTGCAAACCTATATATGCTACACTCTAGACTATATACTCTGAAGATGATTAGTTCTGTGGAGCACTTTCTGTAATAATTGATAAGTCAAATTCTTACTATCTCTACCTGACTGCCAAACTAGTGTATTATTCGGAAGGAATGGGAAAGGCAGTTGCTGTCACTTAAAACATATTTTCTTATGTAAATTGAGATGTTTAAATTTAAACTCACAAAAGGCTGTGTAATCCACAATCTCACTTATATCTTTCAAATTCCTACTAGGCAGAAAAATGCTTTTATATAATGTTTATAATATCGTGCATTTTTCTTTGTGTATATTGTATACATATAATTAGAAATAGCTAATGTTAGAAATACTTAAATTGGCTTCATTCTGATAAAAAAGAACCTTAGATGATTATAGGACGCAAAGTTAAGATTTTGTTTGTTTATTTTATTTTTATTTTTATTTTTACCATTTTTAACTTTTCATGAAGAACATGCCATGTAATATAAAATGCACAGTACCATTTCAGGAGGATTTCTGTGTATAAAAAATATTTCCAACCAGTGCTCAGACTGACTGATGCTAATCTTGCAGGCTGCATACTGTACGTTAAAAAAAGGTGATCACCTTGCAAATTATCTTTTCATTTACAACATATAGAGGAGGCAGCAGGAGAGACTGCCAGCTTTTGAAGGCTCCCCAGAGGATATAGTCTACCAATTACATTCTAGCCCACAGCACTCTAGAATAGCAGACAATAGGATGCAGAGCACTCCGTCTCCACCGACAGTCACCACCACTCAGCAAATCCTGGTGCAATTGGCTTTTTATGGATAACATTTCCCAAAAGAGCTGGAGTTTAAGTTTTCCTAAAGCCAAGCCCACTGTGTATCTATTTCAATATATGACAGATTCAACCGAGGGTCTAACCAATAAAGTCTAAACCAACTGGCATTATATTAGAAGTCATATATCAGTTGCATAGCTGACGGTGCTCATCTCATCCTGAAAATGAATGAATGAAAATACACCACTACAGGGTTGGCTAGCTAAATAAATACTATGGAGTTTGAAACTATTACTGCCTTATTCATGCCTGTAATTAAATTTTGAGAGTTTATGTACCAGAAACCTTGAACAGAGTCCTAATAGCCCCTAGAAGTCAGGTCTTTTATAAAGTGAATGTGCAGATGTACTATGATTGGTCCCAAATCTGACCCATAGGTCTTTGTGGTTTACTTTGAGGATGAAACTGATAAATTACTTGTCTTGATTCCTGAAAGATCTTTCTTTTATGTTCTGCACTGAATGTAATGTGGTTCATTTTCATTAGGGGAAAGCATAGGGCTTCAGGCAGAACATTCTACTGAGATGCTGTAAAAAATACATGTAGCACACACATTAGCGCATATATTGAGAGCACACAGAGTATGAATATCCTCCCCTATAAATCAAAGGATTGGGAACTCTGAAGAGCTACATTAATTTTTTACCTTTAGAAACTATACTGTTTCGAAGCCATTTATGTGTGACTAAAAGAAATGTGAAGTTAGGCAGCAGTGATAATGTTACTTCTTTCATAAATTTAAACAAATTATCTGACTCAATCCCCAAGAGCTTTGTATCTACTTTAAAATTATTTCCATTGTTATTCCTTCCAGATTGTGAGGCATGGATACATAGATGTTTCTAGCCATACAATCTACCCTTTTGGTAGCTGCTTGGATGATTCTGACGGCTTTATAAGAACATTTAGGAAGGCATGAACAATCCTGATTACTAAGCACAAAAAGGAGAGTAGGAGAGTATGCATTATGCGGGAAAAGATTATGAATTTTTATTACCCAGTTCTCTGAGCTCCATTTTTCAAACATGTATAGAATCAGCATGGCTCAGTAAAAGGGACATTAGATCAGGAGCAGCAGGGCCAGATATTCCACTCCAGTTCTTACAGGAACACTTAGCACCTTAGAGTTTGAGCTAATGAACTTTCATATTTGGCTCAGATTTAACATTTTATTATTCCATTTGCAGTTCTTTTCACAGCATATCATCTGCCTACCTACATATGCACCTATCTATCTATCTTGTATCTCATTTTTCGGGAACTACTTCTTAAATAGAATTATTTTATGTTTATTCAGCAGTACCAAGTTTCAAAATCTAATGATATGCTGGCTAATTTGGTTAAAAGAAGACTCTTGGCTGCTGGCAAAAATATTTCCAAAATTATGATATAATGTATAATGAAAAAATGTGCCAAATTGTGACAGTTATTTTATGTATAGCAAGTTGATGCTTACTGGGTAGAGCAACTGATTATAAATTTAATAAGCTTATCATAGAGCAAAGAGGACGGGTTTACACAGGATATATGGAGGGATCAGAGACTGAATAGATTAACTAAAGAAGTGATGACACATTAGGAAAAAATTATTTTTTAGAGCTTATGAGTTATCTGATTGAAAATTAAATCTCTTATTATCTTTTCTCTTGTATTTTTTTCTGAAGGCTTATTGTGCTGTGACTCATATACATTGATAGGATAAAAAGAGAAGAATATTTTATTTTTTGTCTTTTGTATTTGCTCCTAAGTTAAATATTCTAATTCTCATATCTCTACCTACCAAATTCTCTTAAAAAAAACACTCTAATAGATAAAAATGATAGAATAATTATGGAAACTGGATGTGAATGCAACAGAAGGGGATTATTTGTAGTAATTTTTGTTTAGTTCCCCACTTAATTATTTTTGTTTTTGAGATCACCATTCAAATAATTATCTTTAGATCTCCACATGCTTTTTTTTTTTGATATGTTAAAACATGGTTTAAAATTGCTGAGAAGACAGCCGGTGGGGGGAAATGTTAACTCTCTGAATATGAGCATAAAGGAAAATGCTCATAGCACTACTAATTGCTTGCACTCTGCAGTGAGAGGCTGTCAAGACAGCCATGTTATGAGCCCCAAGCTGAAGCAGCTGCTGCTCTTAGTGCACAGAACATTCTGTGTGTTCTATTCCCTGTGGAAACACTTCCTTTGTGGTCTTTTGAGAGCCTTTGCTTTTATTTCCATTGGATGCATTCATAGGTTTCACTCCCAAATTGAAATCATTCTTCAATAAAACATGGCTAAGAGGCCATCATCTCAGCTGTCTTTGGAAAGGACATCCTAAAATAATGTCTTGTTTAAAAAAAATGAAAGAAAGATATATTTACTAATACACTATTAGTAAGGAACAAACAGCTATTGAGTGTCTACCATGAGATAGAGTCTATGTTAAGTTCTGGAGATAGGATATATTCAATACAAGTGTGAACATAATTTTTGGACATTAAACCAGAGAATTAGAAAGGACGTTGTAGAGATGCTATTAAAGCCCCGTCGTTCTTTTCCTTTCAGAGTTATTATTCATTAACAGGACTAACAAATTAGTTACAACATGCCATGACCTTCATGTATGTTACCTCAAGACACGTGTTGAACTTTGTTTTGAAAGGAAGTTCAGAATCCATAGTGCTAAACAATTTGCTTCGGGTCACACTGTGGTTGATAGGTTCTCAGATGGTTTCCCATGATCAGCCCCTCTTGGAGTTCACACCTTTGTATAATCCCTTCACCTTGAGACTGAGCAGAACCTGTGGCTTTTTCTAACCAGTAGAATATGGAAAAAGTGGTGAAATGTTCCATCTGCACTTGTGTTACATTATGTAAGACTCCATCTTACTAGTGGATTTCTGCTAGAGCTTTACCTTGCTCAATTCCTGAGCAGCAATACTAGAAAATCAAGGAATGATGGGCAGGGCAGCCTCTAGGAATGGCCTCTGGCTAAGAGTCACCAAAGTTCTTAGTCCTCCAACCAAAAGGAAATGATACCTGTCAACAAACCGAGGAAGCCTGGTAATGGATGGTTCCACAGTTGAGCCTCTAAGTGAGAATTTCACTCTGGTTAATATCTTCGCTCCAGTCTTAAGAAACCAGAAGTAGAAGACCCAGACAGGAAGGGTCCAACTCCTGAGCCACAGAATTTATAAAGTAATAGGTATGTATTTTTAAAGTTGAATTGTATTGATATGATATATACCAGTATAAAACTAGCACGCATAATATTTGAGATAGAAGTAGAATTCAAATCTAGATATGCCTGACACTTAACTAATTCTCCTTAATTTGGGTCCCAGGATCCCTTTCAAAATGATCATATGGAGGTCTTATAAAAATATTGCTTTGAGATTCCAGCTGTCCTACTGAAAGAGAATCTCTGGGATAAAGGCTGAGGATTTGCATTTTTGAAACTCCTGAGGTGATGCTCATACATTTTAACACTGCGAATGTTTCACTATACCTTGTTGCTTTTATAGCTGGAGTTAATTATTTCTATTACCTAGAATGAGTTTAGATCAGAACATCTTATCCTCTGAGAAAGGATTATTTTGGAAAGTTGATCATTCCAAGGCTTTTATTACAATACGACAAAATTATCAACTGATGGTAGGGAGAGAATCCTGTGTTTTCAACTTAGTTTGTATATTTTCAGTTGCATTATCATGCAAAAATAAGCACAATATGTACCTATTTTATGGCTCAAAATAAAATGGAAAACAAAAATGGTATCTGTGAAAATCTTCATAGATTAAGAATTTGTGAGAAAATGTGACAGCTTTAAAAAATTTTCTTATTTTAAACATTAGTAAGTCTCTCATTTAAAAGGTCTCCAAGTACCTATTTTAAATTGCATTACAACTATGAGGAGATCTTAATAACAGCTAGGAATCATGGGGGCCATATAAAGAAATATATCTGAAATACCTGCATATCCCAAATAACCCAGACCCACACTGAAAACTGGTGATTATCAAGTGATTCAAGAAGTGTACACAGTGGCTAGCAAGGTGCTTGATACACATAGAGTGTTCAAAGAATATTTTCCAATGATTGACTTAAAATGCAAAGCAGGCAAGCCTATAATTCTTTAGCTTTTTCAAGACTTGATTCTTCAATACAGAACTTCTTGAGTTACAGGTATATCAATATAAAGACCTTCTCAGTGCTGCTCGACAGGACCTAGGGTGGCTAGAGTACCCAAGTTGGTTACTACTAGATGTATGTAGCATTGTCCATTTACCTCTTTATGCCTATTACTACCTACTGTGTGTCCCATGACTTTAAGCAGAATTGGAGAGTTCTGAATTAGGGTTTATATGATACAAAGTAAAAATAAACTTCTCCTAAAATGTATTTTAATTTATGAGGAATATGAGAATCTCATTGCTTTAATTTTATCTGTCTGACTCCTGCATGTGACAGGCAGGTTTCCTAGAAACCATCAGAAATGCCTCTGCATTTAGTTTAGTTAACATTAACTAAATATTTAAAAATCATCCCATTTCTCATGATCTGCAGTGAACCAAATGTGTGTTACATAGTAAGGAATCCAGGTACTAAGACTACTAAGACTATAACATCATAATATGGTAGTTTATAAGAGTCCTTATTCCTTATCTTATAAAAGAGTAAACTTAGATAAAAAATGTGAGGGGATCCCTGGGTGGTGCAGCGGTTTGGCACCTGCCTTTGGCCCAGGGCGCGATCCTGGGGACCCGGGATCGAATCCCACGTCGGGCTCCCGGTGCATGGAGCCTGCTTCTCCCTCTGCCTGTGTCTCTGCCTCTCTCTCTCTCTCTCTCTCTCTCTCTGTGACTATCATAAATAAATTTTAAAAAATTTAAAAAATTTAAAAAAAATGTGAAAAGTCATACATAGGCCGAGAACCTTTCAAATCCTCTTCCAATGCATATTCTCCAATATTGGTTTTAATTTTAAGAAGTAAGCCTCAATGATTCTTGAAATAAAGGTGAGACATGTCAGGATTGTGTCAGCCACTGAGGTAACAAAGAAAAACAAGTTCCTCAGTACAGATCTTCCTTGACTTATGATGGGGTTACATCCCAATGAACCCATTGTAAGTTGAAAATACCGTAAGTTTAAAAATGCATTTATTACTCCTAGCTTACTGAACATCACAGCTTAGACTAGTCTATCTTAACTGAACACGGAACATTTATATTTACAGCTGGGCAAAATCATCTAACACAAAGCCTATTTTATAACAAAGTGTTGAATGTCTTATGAGATTTATTGAATACCGTAATGAATGTAAATAACAGAATTATAGTGAGTGTATTGGTTGTTTAGCTTTATGACCATGTGGCTAACACCACTGCCCAGCATCACGAGGCAGTATCACGCCACATGTTGCTGGCCCTGGAAAAGATCAAAATTCAATTTTGAAGTATGGTCTCTACAGAATGTATATCACTTTTGCAAATCATAAAATCAAAAAATTGTAAGTTGATCCATCATCAATCGAGGACCATCTGGATGAAGAAATTCCCCAAATAGAAGGGAGATACACACAGACAAAAAACTATAAGCAAAAGAGGCTTTTAATGCATCGAATAGATCCTCTTTAAAATCTCTTGGGTGAATGTCAACTATACTTCCTATGTTTCTGTTTTTGTTGAGTTTCTCTGTCTTTCCCTCTGTCTTTCTGTCTCTCTAAATATACCACAAACACATCACTTCCCTTATGATAGGACAGTTACTACTCCTTTAGTTTGGGGCACATAGGAAAACTGCAATTCTTGGCCCTCTTAAAATTAGACATGGCCAAGTGACATGTTTTGAGCCATAGTGAGACCAGGCATAATGTATCTTTCTCAGATGGAAGCATTTAATTGAGAGAACTCAGATCTCCATTGATCTTCTCTTCCAGCACTAATGATCATAGCACAAATTGATGTGACTATACTCTTAAGTCAAAGCAGCCTAGAATACTGAGCCAACACATGGAGAAAAGTTGACCTGAACTTTTATTCAGATGCAGAGAGTACTGAATATGATTAAGAAACACTTTTTATGGGTAGTTGAGTCACTAATCCTTTGGAGTTGTTTGTTACTGGGAACAACCTATTCCATCTGGGCTAAAGCATCTCCTGAGGACAGATATTAATCTTCAGACATAATTGAATCATAACCTAGAAGTCCCTGGTAAAAATATCCTATAATTTTCAATGCCGAGTTCATCTCCAAATGAGAAAGGACTGAATCTTATTTAGAGAAGTCCTCTTTTTTCATTGATTCCATCCCCTTCTGATCTCACCCTCCAAATACTCTCAGTTTATATCTCCTTAGGTGGATTCAGAATAAGATAATTTAACTACCCTCCCCCAAGCTTTATTGAGATATAACTGACACATAACCTTGTGTAACTTTAATGTGTGCAATGCGTTGATTTAAAACTATTATGAATTGCAAGATGATTATTACCACGGTGTTATCAACTACCTCCATCCCATCAATAGCTAGTTTCCTTTTCGTGGCTTATAAGAACATTGATCTATTCTCTTAGCACATTCAAGATTATGATACAGTATTATTAGCTATAATCACCATGTCGTACATACATTACATCCCCAAACTTGTTAATCGTATAGCTGGTAGTTTGTATACTCTGAGAAATATCACCCTTTTCCTCCTGCCCCCAATCTGACAATTGAACATTTTAATTTTAATGGCTATTTAGCTATAAATAAATTTGGCTGATATTTTGAAATTACTGCTTGCTTAAGAGAGACCTATTTAGAGCTTAGCATTATGTATTAATCTGACAGAATTAGACAAATAATGACTGTAAATTAAAATGTACAAAGTTTTAATACAACACAAAGGAAAATATCACTAATTCTGTTTCAGTGAAGTAGAGGAAATTAATTTCAGAGGTGCCATTTAATTATGACATTTATAGCAAAGGTAGAAAGAAAAATGGGTAGTAAAAATTTCTATATGTAATAATTATTTTTATGTATAACTACATTATAAAATTATATGTAAAATTACATATGTATGTGCATGTGTGAAATAACAAATGTATACCATATATATCACATACATATACACACACGCTCACACATTCACACATGTGTCTATACCTTTACATATATACACTTCTCATTTAATATATAAACACACATATGGCATGGAGAATGGAGAACACACTGCACCAGCAATTAGAAGCAATGGACTACTTGTACACTTAAAAATGAAGACAGACTTTTAAAGATAATACTGAGAAAAAATAAGGAACACACACACACACACACACAAATAAGTAACACTATGATTTATACCACAAGCCATTACAGAAAAAATATGCACACAAAACAATATGCAATTTATAAGATGACATATAATCAAAAGAATATATACAAATGCATTAGAACAGTTATCTGTGGTAGAGAAAGGGAGTGGTAAATGGGTTTAATAAATAAAAATAAATAAACCGGACAAAAGGAACCCTTCTAAAGACAAGTAATAATGTACTACAAATTAAGATTTTGGTTTGCTTAACTCTCAACCCCTAGATGGCCATACCCCCCCAAAGATGTGCAGGGCATGGATTCTTTTGTCCAGTGACATTTAGGAAAAAATTTCCAAGACTGGTTATGGAATAGGACTAGTTGATAAATACGCCATAGAAGGGTTTGGAGAATACAGAGAAGAAGATCAAAAAGAGTTTCCCATATTTAAGAGAACAAGAATAAAAATGAACTGGATTTATTGGACAGATTTTATTACAAATAGGATTCACCAAAGGCTGGAATGCAGAAAGTTGAACTATGGTTACCAGATTCTTATCTTCTGTTAATCACTATATATACTTATGAAATTCTTGCCATATCTAAAAAGCAATGATTGATCTACTTCATTGCTAGCAGTATAAAAACATAAGGAAGATATATGATGTGTGTGTGTGTGTGTGTGTGTGAGAGAGAGAGAGAGAGAGAAAGAAAGAGAAATAAAGTCCTTGGGCAGTTGAAGAAAATCTGTAAGTAAGGGGTAGAGGAAGTTTTTTTCTTAGAGATAAAATCTCTGAAATATGAGAAAAACTTGAAGAAATGGAAAAAAATTAAATTGAAAATCGATATACCTTTTTATCTGTATTTAATTCACAATATTAAATAGATTAAATCTGATTAAATTATGATTTCATGTGTTAAGGTTTAATTTAGAAATATATGATATCCTAGCCTCACTTGAAATATGTGTTGAGTGCATAATACTTCAAATTATTTATCCAGTTTCAAGGTATTTATTGAAATACTAAACCATAGTATGTCAATAGAGTATACTATTTTAGTATGGCATAATACTTTAATAGCACTAGAACATAAACAAAAACTAATTTTAATTCTTTTTCTGATAAAATAGTTTTTTGTTTTTAATTTTTAAGCTTTTTTTAGGGCCACCCTGGTTGGTTCAATTGGTTGAGCATCTGACTCTTGAATTTAGCTCAGATCTTGATCTCAGAGTCATAAGAATGAGCTTTGTGTTGGGCTCTATGCTCAGTGTGAATATAGGACTAGAAAAAAAGATACTTATTTTGAGAGAAATATTGCACTCCTCCTTTTAAATTACATCTGCATACAAAAATAGCTATGATTTACTTATAAATTTCAAGGTCTACATTACCTGCATAATCATAATACAGAACATTTATTGAACTCAGGCACTTATTACATTCTAGGCACAGTTTGAAGCAGTGGGCACATACTAAGTCATTTAATTTTTACTACAACACTATGAGATACTAGGAGGAAGAAATTGAGGCATGCAGAATTGAAGGCTTTTGCCTAAGGTCAGAATGAGAGTTAGTAACCTAACTGAGCTTTAATTATGTGATCTGGCTCCAGAATTGATGTTCTTAACCACTTGCTGGCCTTTTTCCTCAGTGTGGCATTCATGGCTCTTGGCAACTCGTAGGAGGATACCTTTCTAGAATCATTGCCTATTACTCTGATACATGCATTCAATTTCATAAGCCAATTTGATCCTCAAAGCTATACCATGTATTCCTGTTCCTAGGGTTGAAAGGTTAATGTCTCTGATTTCTCCCCCTGATCCTACCAACCAAAATGGATTCTTCCTTCCCTCCTTCATGCCCCTATAATCATCTCTTAGCTTAAACCACTCATAGGTCTTTGCCCGCTTACTGCTTTCTACTTTGCCTTGAGGTTATGTGCACACATTTTATATTCCTGAACAATGCTTCAGTGTATGAAATCAGGACCTGTCTATTTTTAATCAGAATATCCAGTCTTATCTTTGAAAGCATCTCTTGAATCAATATATTAGTAAGTGAATATATAATTGATTTAAATGGAAAAAATGATCAAAAGCAACAAAAATGACTCAGTCTTGGAGAACCAATTAATGTGTTCATTTTGGGGCAGTACATTATCGCTTTTTTTCAGACTATTAGGACTATTTTATAAGTAAATTCTAAGTGACGGTTAAGAGCTGATTTCCTCATAAAGTGAAAAATTTACTTTCACATTATAAAATTCAGAGTCAAAGCCATATAAAAATAAGAAATAATGTCAAAATCCTTCATAAATATTTATAAAAATATAATATGTATAAACAATAAAATATGATTTTTAAGTTTAGACAAAACATTTCAGTATTTCTCCTATATATATTCTGGATGACTTGAGCATAGAAGATACGGTGTCTGTATTTCATTGTGTAAATCCCTAGAAGTTAATTTGTGTATTCTATATGAGTAAGAGAGAGAGAGAGAGAGAGAGAGAGAGAGAACACATAAATGAATGAACAAACTAAAGAATGATGAAAGAACTTCAAACTTCAAGATACCTAGAACATATAAGTTTGTTACATGTAACAAGTTACATTGTAACTTTGATCCTAGAAAGGAGAATTTTTTTGGTTAAAGACCAAAGAAAGTTTATACTCATTAAAAGGCTTTTAGGCTCCTCCTGTTATTCGAAATTGTTATAGTTAATGGAAATTGAGACAATGTCTATGCCAAGAACAACACACTAAACAGGTAAAAATATCAACTGAGATGTGAAGTCAGGTTATCAGATTGTAGTAAAAAAAATCCTAGCAATGTGAGCTGGAAATAATAGACAAAAGTCAGATTTTTTGGTAGGTATGGAATTAGGGAACATACTTCTGGTCTTTCACATATTGGATATTATCCAGCACGGGATCTTTTCTGAACTTTCCCTTCCAGTCATTTTCACATGTAATAGTCTTATATTATAGTTTTAATGAGTATTTTCCTTATGATTAAGTATTTAAGCAGATTTCATATGTTTACTTTCCATTTTGTAACATTTTTGAGTACTTTTTAAAGTTGTTTAAGAGAGACAATTGGCTTGTTTCTTTTTTATTAAGCTATGGGATGCACCAAAAAATTAAATTATACGATGTCTTCTGATGTTTTTGGTGTTTCTTTTTTTTCCTGATATGTATGTGGCAAATATCTTCTTCATTTCTGTAATTTTCCTTCATACTTTTATGTATCCTTAATGAACAAGTTTCTTATCCCATTCTCATCTAATTTATCATTTTTAAGAAGTAGTACTTTGGATCCCCACATACGAGTGATTTGCTTACTCTTACATCATGAGTATGATCTCCTGTGCTGTTTTCCCTTAAAAATCTTCATTTTTCACTATTAATTTTTAGATCTGCAATCTGCATAGAACTAATTTTTAGGAAAGATTTGAGATTTTTAGGAATGGTATGAGATTAGTGGATGAGGTATTAAGTATATATTTTTTTCTTATGAATATCCAATTAATCCAGCATCATTTACTGAAAAGATCATCCTTTCTATACTGCATTTGTGATTCACATCTATCAAAAATCAGGGAACTGTGTACGGATTTTTTTTTCTGGACTCTGTATATAAGTCTAATACACAGCTAGTTACACTGTAAATTTGTATAGCCATTTTGGAAAGCGCTTGGAAATATCTGGTATGTTAGGACATAAGCATATGACTTAGCAATTCTATTCCTAGGTGTATGTTCAAAACAAATGTAAGCAAAAGTTCACCAAAAGGCATATGTACCTGAATGTTCAGATAAAAGTTATTTGTAATAACTAAACACTGAAAACTACCATATTGTTCATGAATGTTGCAATGGATAATTATGGTATCTTATACAATGAAATATACTGAATAATAAAAATGAGTCCATTATAACTATATACAAAAACATGCATGAATTTCACAAAGATGAAGGAAAAAAGCCAGCAAGAAAGTGGGAGAATGAATCCTCATGTGATAAGGTTTCACTACAGATACAACTAACCTATAATTCTAGAAATAAGGATATATATTTTTTACCATTGGGTAGTAGCGTAGGAAAAGAAGGGGTCTTTAAGCTGTTGGTAAGACTCTATTTCTTCATCTGGATAGTGTATTTAATTTGTGAATGTTTATTGGACAGTATGTGTACTTTTAAGTGCATGTTATATTTTAATAAATAATTATTAATAGGAAAATATATTTAAATAATTTACATTAAAGAATCACTCTTAATGAAATTAAGAAAATACTTAGAACCAACCTAAAACTTGTGGAATGCAGTTAAAGCTCTGCTTAGAGGGAATTTTGTAATAGTGTTACATATTTATGTCAGGGAAAAATTCCCTGAAAATTATTAAAATAAGCAGACAATTTAGAATGTGAGATTAGAACAACAAAGTATGAAGAAAGTACAAGGAAATATAGAACAGAGACCATTAACATAGAAAACATATAGTAGAATGAATTAAAGAATACAATAATTGGAATTTTTTTTATTTTAAATGAATAAAATGTATAAATTTGCAAGGGTGATCAAGAGAAAAAGAAAGTAGGTACATATAAAAATATTAAGTAACTTTAGCAATGGTTACTTTGTAGAAATTTTATCCCCCTCAAATATTTTCCACTCCTTCACATAAATTCCACCAGCCTTATCTCTCTAGTTGTTCTTGAAACTGCAAAAGATGCTTCAAATTAAGAATCTATATTAAAAAAAAAACACACAAGATTTAAATACGTTAGAAAAGATAATGTAAAAGCTACCAATCCTCTCAATATGAAATTAAAGTTTTAGTTGATAGAAATCAATGACTATATGTAGATGATGCAAATATCCATTTATTTATTATTTATTTATTTATTTACTTATTTTCTTGCTTACTTTTTATTAAAGATTTTATTTATTTATTCATGAGACATACAGAGAGAGGTAGAGACATAAGCAGAGGGAGAAGCAGGCTCCACGAAGGAAGCCTGATGTTGGACTTGATCCTGGGACTCTAGGATCATGCCCTGAGCCAAAGGCAGACGCTCAACCACTGAGCCACCCAGGCGTCCCCTATCCATTCTATTTAGACAAATGTTGTCGTTCCTAACAGATTTCATTTGTAGGAGCAAACTATTATATTAAAATAGGAAAATAATTTTACACAACATTATATATATTGTCCATTCACGTGCAATTGTAGTTTGGTATTTTTTTATTTTTAATTAAAAAAAAGATTTTATTTATTTATTCGATTTTTCTAAAGATTTTTATTTATTTATTTATTGACAGAGAGAGAGAGAGAAAACAAGCAGGGAGGAGGGTCAGAGGGAGAGGGAGAAACAGACTCTTCGCTAAGCAAAGAGCCTGAGGTGGGGCTCAGTTCTAGGACCCTAAGATCATGACCATAGCAGAAGGCAGGCACTTAACTGACTGAGCCACTCGAACACACCAGGTATTTTTATTTTTAATGAAAATTGAATGCACTTTTAAAAGGCTTAAAAACATGTACAATGTCATTGTGGTTATCTCTGAAGGAGAACATAAACATGGGTGATTTTTTTATGCTATTTTTGTTCACTCTCTCTTCCTAAATATCCCAGTCTAGTGTTAAATTAGTGACAATAACTCAGTACACTTTCAGAATAGTTACATTGATGTGAAAAAGGTTTTAAAAATCATACGATTGCCTATTACATCTGTACAAACAAGTGCATTTACAGAAATTCATATATATGAATTCGTTTTCCAAATGTAGAGATGTTAGGACAACATGTTTGGACAACAATTACCCAGTAAGATTTTAGAATTACTATGGGTCAGTGGCATAGCAAACCTCATTCTTTCCCTCCTTGGGTTCCACTGAGTCTTAGAGTTAATCTGCCTCTGTCCCTCCTTTGTAAATTACATGTATGGGGTCAGATAGTTTAGTTTTAGTTCTTGGCCTCCTAATTGAAGATCTAGTATAATAAAAATTGTATTCTAAGAGCCACATTAAGACTTGATATAGATCGTGAGACCTCTACTTTGAACACAATGCCATAACTGGATCAGAATTTTGAGTCTCTTGAAATGGGATATATGTAAACAATTGCGGTCAGAAAGTAGATTGTGGAATATCATTTACAAAAATAGTTGCAATTAATCTTTATTATAACTGTACCTTAATTGTGATATAATATTGCAGATTATACATCAAGCAGTAGGATTTATTTCTTGCCCCTTGAATCTAGGCTGCAGATTGTAATACATTTTTACCAATAGAGTGCAACAGAAATCATACTGTATGAATTCTAAGCCTTGCTTGCTTCTGTTTACCTGCTTGTGGGACCCTAAGACTTCTATGTGAACAAGATGAGCTAATAAACAGAATAAGGAGAGTTATATGGCCTAGTTTATCTTATTCCCAACTACTGAGAGCTAACCTTCAGACTCATGAGAGAGGCAATCAAACACCAGCCAGCAGAACTTAGATGTATAAGTAAGCCAAATGACTCAAATTAGAACAACACAGTTTATCAGTGCACTCATGAGTAGTAATAAGTGGCGATTTTTAATTTACTAAATGCAGGGAATGTGCAGTATCCAACCACAGTTAACTAATATACTAGCTTAAAGGTATTTGCAATTAGAATATCACAATAGTGGAGAATCTGAAAATTTGGAGTAAATAAAAATGTTAATGGAGAATCACACTATTACTGAACATAGAAACAAAATACTTCAGAAAATAGTAATAAACTAGAGTTGGATTCACTAGTCAAATGGTGAGTGATGCCAAGCAAATATGATTCAGGATTCAGTTCTATTATTTCTTTTATGAAAAATAATTTCAATATCTATAGATGAATAACAAATTGTCATTTGTATATGTTATAAACACTGGATGAATGAAGCTATAAAAAATAATTAAGCAATGCTTTTGTTTTAATCTATATACTTCTCACATCCTTCTTATTCCACCCTGATTGGTCTTTTTTTTTTTTTTTTTCCCTGATTGGTCTTGAAGGAGTTACAGTAATGTATATGATGGCTGCACTTACAATATTGCTTTTCATAATATGTTCTTTCATCTCAAATTAATTTAAGAATTTTCTGATTAGATATAAACTAGACCAACTAGTTTATGCAGTGTGAAATGGAAGCTTGAAACATCTTGAGCATAACATTGACACATAACTAGAAATAAACTTGGTGAGCAAATGAACTAGTTTTATCAACTGAATAGAAATATACTATGAGTGAAGGAAAAGTAAAGACATGTTTTGCATAAATTCAAATAAACCACGTGTAAATGAAGAAAAAATAGAGTAGAAGAGCCAAGAGATGTTTTCTATTCAGGATTGTATAATGTATAAAGAAGTCTCTTGGCACCATCATGGTCAAATTATCAATACTGAGTTAAAGGTTATACAAACAGAAATGATAGCATTTCAGAAAATATCAACAAAATGGGGAAATGCTAGATTTGCATCATAAAGGACACACACCTTGGTGGGCTTTGAGCAGGAGAGAAGAAATGCATTTTTATGAAAAACTGAAAGACACTCTCTCAATATGGGCAAAGTGATGTGGAAAATTGGAATAATTATCTGGATAATTTAGGCCAAAAAAACGCTAATGAGGTAAAAGAATTCTTTACAATCTGATTTATCTAGGTCAGCTGTCTACATTTATTAAATTAACTGGACAATTATTCAAGTCTCCATTTTTCTAAGCTTGAAAAGACTTTGGGATTGATTCCTTGTTTGTAGACTGAAACAGGAGAACCTTGGTGCATTATTAGTATTTTCATATTGGGTATAGATCATACTAATTTTTAAACTCACTATGCACTTACAGCTTAAAAAATTATTATATTATCTTTAAATGCTTACACCACTCTTAAAATAAGTTTGTTAGGAATAAATTTCTAATTTAGTCTCTATTAAAGCAATGTCCTAGGCACAAAGCAAACTGGGCTTGACTTAAATGGCTACACACCACTGGATAATTTCATAAGTCTTATAAATGCCTGGCAAAATCAAATGAGACGTAGCTTAGTGTGTTTCAAGTGACAATTTGACTCTAGCATTTTGATTCAATTAAAATAGTGTCAATTGAATGATTAATTTTATCTTTCTACACCAAATATTGACTTTTTTCTTTTGACATTGGTTATTTAGAGGTAAATGGAATATAATAATAGCATGTGACCTCTCCAGATATACAGAGGAATGAAGCAGAAAACTGTAATGGTATTCTAATAGTATTCTATAAGAATCACTTAATATGTTTCAATTTCAATCATTTGTAACACAACTAAGAGGCATATATTTTACTTTCAACATTTGTGCACTGAAACTGGAAGATGAAAGAAATGTCTTAAAAACAAGTTAACAAAGATCATTGGAGTTTAACCAGACTGCAAATGGTTCCTAGTAAATATGTTCAGGCAATTAACAAAGTAACATAAATATTTCCAAAGATTTTTAGGTTTGACAGATATTGCAAAACAAATACATTCTTGAAAATATCATTTCTAAAGATCTTTCATCTAAGGTATGGCCCTACAGGGCAACCCTGTCAGAACCCCTCTCACTTCTGAGAGCTTTCTCTGTATCTTTGCTTAATAAACTATCGCTTTACTCACAAAAAAATAAAATTAAAAAATTTAAAAAAGGGAATGGCTCACATTACTTAGTATTAGAAGATGCATAAACTGGAAAAATCTATCTAATACTTGTAAATGAGCCCATAAAGCAGCATTTTGCAACCCTGGCAATATTGATATTTTGAGCCAGATAATTCTTTGTTGTGGGAGCCTGTCCTATGCATTATAAGATATTTATTAGTTGGATGTTTGGTCTTTCCTCATTAAATGTTACTATTACCTTTTCTCCCAATTGCAACAACACAAAAATATCTGCAGATATTGACAAATGTCCCAAAGGGGGCAAAATCGCCCGTGGTTGAGAATCACTGCTGCAGAGGGTATACTTGGCATTCCCTGTGCCATTATACTATCTCTGCACTTTACTAGCTCTTTCTCAATCAAGTTAGAGCATGTTGCTCTCAGAGGTTGCAGCTTTCTTGCTTTGTTCAGGCTGGAGGATAGATTTAGAGACTGAAAGGGAAAAATGTGGTTAACAGTGACTTTTCTATGAAGACTCTAACTTGAACATCCTACAGGCAAAACATAGCCGATTAGCCCTTTAATTGTCTTAAGCCCTCAAGAGACTTCCCAAAGAAAACAAATGCAATGAACCCTGGACTTGAGGGTTTATAGCCATTCTGTGTGAAGGTACGCCTCCTGCTTGGGAGATCTTGGCCAAACTGGGAATAATGTTACATGTGCTAGGGCCATGCGAAGAGAGTGTCTTGCCACCCACATCTGAATTTTCCACTCAAGATCAAAAGCCTGAACTCTGGAATTCTTAAAAAGAAATCATCAGAGAGCAGTGCTAACTCAGAATAGAGTCATTAGGCATGCCTGATTTCTCTGAGTTTCTGTCATCCCCTGCTAGGGCTGCTGCTTTTTTCCAATAACACAAGTCTTTAAAAAAAGACAAAATGCTTAAGTGTTGCAGTGATAACTGGCCTGAAAACCGTCATTTGTTTCCCTGAAACCAGTGAAATAAATACTTTTGTTTGAAAATATCTGCCAGTAAAGCAGGTGTTTTTGTTTTCTGTTAGAACGCTGGCTGAAAATGCTTGTTAGTATGAAAACTATCGTTGTTGTTTAAGTTGTCCCAATCAAACTATTTTAATGAGGAGATTTTTTCTTTCTGATTAATTAGATAAATAGAAAATGATTTTAAAGTGTTTGACATACAGAGGAAAAAATACTTGAAGAGCGTTTCTCAACCTCAGCACTGTTGACATCTTGGAATATATAACTGTTGTAGTGGAGGCTGTCTCGTGAATTTTAGGATGTTCACTAGTATCCCTGGCCTCTACCCAGTAGATGTCATTAGCACTACCACCCCTGACCCCTAAGAAACAAGCACTCTCAAACTGTGGCAAATGAAAATGACTCCAGATATTGCCAAATATCTCCAATGGGGGCAAAATTTCTCATGTTGAAAACCACTGATCTGGAAAAGTCCTGTTCTGAAACCATATTGGTGTCATTTTGGCATTTCAACAAGGCACTTAAAAGATCTTTATCATAAATAACCTTAGGCCACAAATATTTTTCTTATGTTTTTCTAAGGGTTTCATGTTTATAAGGGGTTAAAATACACTATATAA
The DNA here is from genome assembly GCF_003254725.2 of Canis lupus dingo. Taxonomy (NCBI): domain Eukaryota; kingdom Metazoa; phylum Chordata; class Mammalia; order Carnivora; family Canidae; genus Canis; species Canis lupus. The sequence goes on along the minus strand of NC_064274.1, from coordinate 19,641,096 downwards.
GGAACTTAGACAACCAAACACCAAAAATCTAAGTACTCTGAATAAAAATGGGTAAAGAACTTAAATACGCATTTTTCTAAAGAAGACATACAAATAAATGGCCAATAGACACATGAAAATATGCTCAACATAACTAATCATCAGGGAAATGCAAATCAAAACCACAATGAGGGCAGCCCCTGTGGCTCAGCGGTTTAGCGCCGCCTGCAGCCGGGGGTGTGATCCTGGGGACTCAGGATCGAGTCCCATGTCGGTCTTGTTGCATGAAGCCTGCTTCTCCCTCTGCTTGTGTCTCTGCCTCTCTCTCTCTCTCTCTCTGTCTCTATGAATAAATAAATAAATAAATAAATAAATAAATAAATAAATAAATCTTAAAAAACAACCACAATGACACATTATCTTATACCTGTCAGAATGGCTAGAATTAAAAACAGAAGAAATACCAAATATTGATGGTGATGTGAAGAAAAAGGAACCTTTATACACTGTTGGCAGAAAAACAAACTGGTACAGCCACTTTGGAAAACAGAAGTTTCCTCAAAAAAATTAAAAATAGAAATACCATATAATCCAGTAATTCAACTACTGGGTATTTACCCAAAGAAAATGAATACACTAATTCAAAAAGATATACACACCTCTATGTTTAATTGCAGCATTATTTATAATAGCCAGTATATGGAAATAACTCAAGTGCCCATTGACAGATGAGTGGATAAATAATATGTGATATAGATGTGTATATCTATCTGTTTATCTATCATCTATCTATCAATCATTCATCTATCTATCATCTATTTATCTATCATCTATCTAGTGGAATATTACTCAGCTGTAACAAATAATGAAATCCTCCCATTTGTAACAACATTGATGGACCTAGAGGGTATTGTGCTAAATGAAGTAAATAAGACAGAGAAAGACAAATGCCATTACATTTCATTTATATATGGAATCTAAAAACAAACAAACAAATGAGTAAATAAACAAAAGCAGAAATAGACCTTTTACTTCAGTAAAAAGAAGGGAAGGAAGGAAGGAAGGAAGGAAGGAAGGAAGGAAGGAAGGAACGAAGGAAGGAACGAAGGAAGGAAAGGAAGGAAGGAAGGAAGGAAGGAAGGAAGGAAGAAAGGAAGAAAGAAAGAAGAAAGAAAGAAGAAAAAAGAAAGAGTAAAGAAGAAAAGAGTTACTCTAAACACTGCTTTGAGTACCACAAATTTTGATTTGTCAATGTTTTTAATTTTCTTCATTTAAAAATAATTTTATTTTTATTATTTTTATTTTTAAAATAATTTTTAATTTCCCCTAAGACGTCTATTTTTAATCCATAGATTTTTAAATCACTTAATATATTCAATAGATTTTTGCGCAGCATATCTCTCTCTCCTTGGGCCTTTCTATTTTCTGAGTACGACAATATAAAAAATTAGGCCAATTAATAATATACAATATTTTCAAAGTGTTCAAGTGAAAGGAAGAATTGCATATTTCCCACTTAAAAAAAAAAGATTTTATTTATTTAATTATTATTTGTGTGTGTGTGAGAGAAACAGAACAAGCAGGGAAAGCAGCTGAGGGAAGGGGAGAAGCAGGCTCCCCACTAAGCAGGGAGCACAATGGGGGACTCCATCCCAGGACCCTGCAATTATGACCTGAGTCAAAGGCAGATACTTAACTGACTGAGCCACACAGGCATCCTTCATATTTCCCCCTTAAAACAAAAACTGGAAATGATTAAGTTAAATGAGGAAAGCATGTTAAAAGCCAAGATAGGCTGAAAGTTAGGTCTCTTGCACCAAATAGCCAAGCTGTGAATGCAGAAGACAAGTTCTTGGAGGAAATTAAAAGTGCTACTCCAGTGAACACAAAAATGATAAGAATGATAAGTCTTATTGCTATTATTACCCACAGTAAAACTTCATTAAAAACTGGAGTCAATCCTCTCAAATACTGCTGCCGCTTTATCAAATACATTTAGGTAATATTCTAGTTTTCTAAATCCTTTGTTGTCATTTCAGCAATCTTCACAGCATCTTCATCAGGAGTAGTTTCCATCTTGAGAAAACATTTTCTTTGCTCATCCGTAAAGAAGCAACTCCTCAAATGTTTTACCATGAGATTGTAGCAATTCAAGTTATATCCTCAGGCTCCATTTGATTCTAGTTCTCTTGCTATTTCTGCCACATGTGAAATTACTTCCTCCACTAAAGTCTTGAACCCCTCCAAGTCACCCAGGAAGATTAGAATCAATTTCTTTCAAACTTCTGTTAATGTTTATATTGTGACCTCTTCCCATGAATTACAAATGTCCTTAACAGCATCTAGAATGGTGAATCCTTTCCAGAGGGTTTTTTTTTTAATTTTTATTTATTTATGATAGTCAGAGAGAGACGGGGAGAGAGAGAAAGAGAGAGAGAAAGAGAGAGAGAAAGAGAGAGAGAGAGAGAGAGGCAGAGACACAGGCAGAGTGAGAAGCAGGCTCCATGCACTGGGAGCCCGACGTGGGATTCGATCCTGGGTCTCCAGAATTGTGCCCTGGGCCAAAGGCAGGCGCCAAACTGCTGTGCCACCTAGGGATCCCCTCCAGAGGGTTTTAAATGGACTTTGTGAAGATCCACTGGAGGGTTCACTATCTATGGCAGCAATTGTCTTATGAAAATATTTCTTAAATAATTAAGACTTGAAGTTACAATAACTCCTTGATCCATGAAATACAGAATGAATATTATTTTAGTGTGCATTAAAGACAACTTGAATAAAAAAAAATAAAAAAAAACTTGAATCTCACTGATCTCATTGTATATATCCACCAAATCTCTTGGATGATCAGGTGCATTGTCAATTAGAAATAATATATTGAAGGGTATCTTTTCTTTTTTTTTTTTTTTAATTCTGAAAGGTAAGTCTCAATAACGGGCTTAAAAATTTTAGTAAGGGATCCCTGGGTGGCGCAGCGGTTTGGCGCCTGCCTTTGGCCCAGGGCACAATTCTGGAGACCCAGGGATCCTGGAGACCGGGGATCGAATCCCACATCGGGTTCCCAGTGCATGGAGCCTGCTTCTCCCTCTGCCTGTGTCTCTGCGCCTCTCTCTCTCTGTGACTATCATAAATAAATAAAAATTAAAACAAAATTTTAGTAAATCATGACATAAACAGATGTGCTGTCATGCAGGCTTTGAGCACACACAGAATAGATTGATCATAATTCTTAAGGGCGCTAGGATTTTTTAAATGGTAAATTGGTATTGGTTTCAACTTAAAGTCACCAGCTGCATCAGCCCCTAACAAGAGAATCAGTCTATCCTTTAAAGCTTTATTTTTTTTAAAGATTTTATATACTTATTCATGAGAGACAGAGATAGAGAGAGAGACAGAGACAGAGACACAGGCAGAGGGAGAAGCAGGCTCCATGCAGGGAGCCTGACATGGGACTTGATCCTGGGTCTCTAGGATCAGGCCCTGGGCTGAAGGCAGTGCTGAACTGCTGAGCTACCGAGGGTGCCCTCCTTTAAAGCTTTACAGCAGGACATTGACTTTCCCTCTCTAGCTATGAACGTCCATTGTAGATGGCATCTTTTCAGTAGAAGGCTGTTTCATCTACATTGAAAACCTATTGTTTAATGTAGCCACCTTCATGAATGGTTTTAGCTAGATCTTCTGGATAATTTGGTCTACCTTCTACATCAGTACTTCCTGCCTCACCTTGCACTTGATGTTGTGGAGATGGCTTCTTTCCTTAAACCTCATGAACCAACCTCTGATAGCTTCAAATTTTTCTGCAGCTTCCTCATAAATCTCAGCCTTTAAAGAATTGAAGAGAGTGAGGGCCTTGCTCTGGATTAGATTTTGGTTTATGAGAATATTGAGGTTGGTTTGATCTTCTATCCAGACTACTCAAACTTTCTGCATAATAGCAGTAAAGTAGTTTGACTTTCTTATTACTCATGTGTTCACTGATGAACTACATGGCTAACTATTTGGTGCAAGAAACCTAGCTTTTGGCCTATCTTGGCTTTTGATATACATTCCTCATTAAGCTTAATCATTTCTGGCTTTTGATTTAAAGTGGGAGATACATAACTCTTCCTTTCATTTGACCACTGAGAGGTGATTGTAGAGTTACTAAATGGCTTGATTCCAGCATTACTGTATCTCAGGGAATAGGGAAAACTTGAGGAGAGGGAAAGAGACGGTAGTATGATTGGTTGGCGGAGAAGTTACAACACACATTTATGAGTTAAGTTTGCTATCTTATATAGGCACTGTTCTTGGGGTTCCAAAAAAATAAGAGTAATATCAAAGATCATTGACCACAGATCACCATAACAAATATGATAATAATGAAAATGTCTCAAATATTGCAAGAAGTACCAAAATGTGACAGACATGAAGTGAGTACATACTGTTGGAAAATGATGCCAATAGACTTGTTTGACACAAGGTTGCTACAAACCTTCAACCTGTGAAAATTGTAGTATCTGTGAAGTGCAGTAAAGTGAAACACAATAAAACAAAGCACAATAACATGAAGTATGCCTGTACAATTTATGGGTTTTGACAGATATGTGAGGACATGTATTCTCCATTACAGTATCTCATAGAATTGTTTCATTGCCCTAAAATTCTCCTCTGTTCTATGTATATATCTTTCCCTCCCTCCCCTCAAATATCTGAGAACTACTGATCTTTTTTATGATCTCCATAGTTTTACCTTTCCAGATTGTCATATAGTTGTAATCATACAGTAAGAGCCTTTTTAAAAAGAGAGAAAGAGAGAGAGAGAGAGAGAGAGAGAGAGAGAGCATGTGGCTGTAGGGTGGAGTGGCAGAGGGAGAGGGAGAGAGTCTCAACCTGGCTCTGTGCTGAGCCCAGGGCCCAACATGGGGCTCCATCTCATGACCCTGAGATCATTACCTGAGCTGAAATTAAAAGTGGAAGGTTCAACTAACTGACTCACTCAGGCCTCCTGATAGCCTTTAAATATTGGTTTCTTCCAGTTTTCAATACACATTTAAGTCTCATCCATATCTTTGTGTGGCTTGATAAGTTATTTATTTTTATCACTGAATAATATTCTCTTGTATGGATGTACCACAGTTTATTCACCCATTTAAGGATCTCTTGGTGCTTCTAAGTTTTAGCAATTATGAATAAAGCTGCTATACATGTTCCTATGTAGATTTTTGTGTGGATTTAAGTTTTCATTTCATTTGTGTAAACGTCAAGGAGTATGATTGCTACCTCACAAGATAAGAGTATGTTTAGTTTTGTAAGAGCAACCAAACTATCTTCCAAAGTGGTCGTACCATTTTGCATTCCTACCAGCAATTAATCAGAGTTCCTGCTGCTCTATAACCTTGCCAGTATTTGGTGGTGTCAGTGTTTTGGGTTTTCATCATCTGAATAGCTGTGTAGTGGTTATTTTACAGCTGTTTTAATTTGCAATTCTCTAATGGCACATATGGTTGAACATCTTTTCATATGCTTATTTGCCATGTGTATATCTTTTTTGGTGAGATGTCTGTTCAGATCTCTTATCCACATTTTAATTGTTTGTTTTCTTGTTATTGAGTTTTAAGAGTTCTTTGTATATTCTGGCTACCAGTTCTTTATAAGATATATATTTTGTGAACATTTTCTCCCTCTATGGCTTCTTGTTTCATTCTTAAGAGTATGTTTTATGGAACCAAAGTTTATAATTTAAGTGAAGTCTAAAGTCTTTGTCTAATAATTTCAACATATGTGTCATCTCAGTGTTAGTAACTGTTTTTCCCTATTGAAGTTGAAATTTTCTCAGTTCTTCATATATTGAGTAATTTTGGATTATGGTTTACACATTTTGATGTTATAAGATTCTAAGTCTTGTTTATAACCTATGGAGAATGTTGATATTTTTGTTTTGTAAACAACTAATAAAAAGGGAAATAAAAAGAGGGACTTTTATTTTGCAAACAATTAACCCAGCTGGAGTCAGGCTATAAGTTCTAACTAGCATACCATGAGTTGCAATTATAATATTGGTATATTTATATATTCAGTCTTCAAACTATAGTAGTATTATTCTTTATTAAGTTTATTTTTAATTTTTAAATTTTATTTAAATTCAATCAGCCAACATATAGTATAACAGTATTCTCATCTCTTTGCATGTCTTCCTTAATGCCTGTCACTCAGTTACCTTATTCACCCTCAACCTTCCCTTTTGCAAGCCTTTGTTTTCCAGAGTTAGGGGTCTCTCATGGTTTGTCTTTCTAATTTTTCCCCATTCAGTTTCCCTGCTTCTCTTATGATCCCTTTCACTGTTTCTTATATTCCACATATGAGTGAAACCATCTTATCTGTCCCACACATTCACCACCAAGTATGCAGTTTGAGTGATGTTTTATCTTGTACTCAGTTTTCAAATACAATGTATGCTGCTTAGAGGCAGACCCATTCATGTTCAACTCAGAAGTAAGTTTATAAACAATTTTAGGTCAGTCTTCTGAGTTCAACCCTCTAAAACATTGCCCAAGCATATTCCAGTTTTTGGGGTCTCCCTACTTCTTGTCCTTGAGATAATAGTTGAGTTTCAATTTACACCAATGTGTTGCATACTTTCTGCAACATTACCCATATTTGAGACTAAGAAATAGGGAATGGAAAGGGGGAATAAAAGAGCAAAACAGCATTTTCCTTATCCGTTAAGGAGCACAGCTCCATGGACAGTGGGAAAGATCCTCTTTCCAGAGATGTATGCTCTTGCTCACCATTGTAGTCCATGTTGTTACTGCTTCCTGGGACTACCTGGGTCCTAGAACACAATGTACAGTGACAAGGAAAAGAAGGAGAAAAAACTGGTGACTTTCCTTACTCTCTGAGCATTAAGACATCTGTTTGTTGTTCTTCAAGCTATGCTAGCGTTTTTTTCCCTAGTTTTCTCTATGTACTATATCTTTCAGATTTCATGTCACAGTGAATTAAGGTTGGAGACACCAGCAGGAAAAATAATGGTAGACTCTCTGATGCTTATATAGCACTTTGAACAGTGGTCCAAATCCTCAATCCTCATATCATTATTTACTTTTTAGAGTCTTCAAATAGCTGTACTTTGCATTCTTTCCAGCTTTAGCTGCTGCATTCAATGGGTTATAATGGGTGGGCTGTGTTCATTCTATCCTAGAAGAAGAATCTTTAGTCTCATTTGTTATCACATCTTAGTGGATATTTTGTCAAATCACAGATTTTTAAAATTATTGAATGAACTTTCTAGCTCCTTTATCTTTAACATATTCTTTATTTTATATGGGCAAATTGTATTGTAGGGAAAAAAACAAAGAAGGACATAATTTTCTTTTTTTTTCTTTTTTTTTTGGTAAATGACAGATGATTTTACAAATTTCTGCACATTTTTGTAAACCAAAATTTAGATATTTAGCAGGATTCTTCTACATATAATGAGGTTAGTTTAAATGTGATTGGCAAGTTTCTGCCAAAAATCATAAGCCATATTCACTAGTTTTCTGAGAAAACTAATGATTTTGTATTTGTACTATATACTCAAGCTCTGGGATAGGCATTTTCACATATTATAAGTCACTCGATTTAATATAATCCTGCAATGAATTTTGAGTGTACTTACTATTTCCATTTGCATTAACAAGGAAAGCAAGGATCTGAAGATTAATCAATTTATCTGGAGTTATAGGCAGAAAATGACAGCTTCAGCTTTGTTTTAGATCTTTCTGACTTGGACTTCAAAAGCATGTGATACAGTGAATATTATTGGATTACTTGAAAATTCTATTCACAAGAGGAGGAAAAGTATGAAAATACAAGTGAGAAAAGACTAAGAAGAAAATAAACAGTGAAGTGGATTTTAACATTAAGCCCCCCCCCCCATAACAGGTAATAACTACCTCAGTCATACCTTACTATCTGTCAAAAGTTATTTAGTATTTTCTAAATATTTCTCTAGAAGGTAGTTAAGGTTATAAACAGTGGAATTTTAACATATTACAGGATTTACAAATAACAGTTATGGAAATAAACATTCAGAAGTTTTTAACATCAAACTATATTTTAAAAATATGCTTTAAAAAGGTTGAAATTATAAACACTCATTACTTAGCATATATAAAGAGACAGATCCTGGGCTGATAGACAAATGGGTATACAGAGAGATAACCTGTCAAGAAAAAATTCAAATATATTTATTCAGTACATAAATTGAGCTGATACAGCTGAGGAAAAATAATCTTTATCCTCTTCCTATCTTAGGGCCTTTCACTGAGGTCCTGTAAATTAGACTAACAAAAGACAGATTAATAAGAGAAAAACAAGTTTATTAACACATCCATCACACATATATGTGGGAGCAGTTAATAATTATTAATTCAGAGCAGTTGTCACAGCTTGGGTTTATATAACATTTTAACAAAGGAATAGGACAAAGGAAATGGACTTTGAACTCCTAGGGGCAGAAAATTGTGGGAAGGCAAATATATGTAGAAACTAAGTAGATAATGCCTAGTTTTAACAAGATTTGTTATAGATTCTTCTAGTGACTTCTCTTGGCTGATAAGGGTCTAGAGTCTTCTCCAGTGACTAACTTCTGTCCCTCCTGGTGGAGAGGACAGGTAAAACACCATAATAAAATTGGGTCATACTTTTAGAAAATTAGGGGGAAATTAGAGGGAACAGGGAGGTGCCTGGCTGGCTCAGTCAGTAGAGCAAATGATCCTTGATCTCAGGGTTGTTGACATAGAGTTTACTTAAAATAAAAAAAAAAAAGAAAAAAATCAGGAGGAACAGAGATAGCTTTTCTTACATCTCCTTCTTAGTTACCTTTAGCTCAAAATAATCCTTATGCCAAAGTAACATGTTTTAGGGTAACATCTTCTTTTAATATTCATGAGTTTGGGAGTATTTTTTTTTTCCCTTAGACCAGTGTCTGGTAAGAAAAATTCCTTTTTAGCTTCCTTGTGAGGCATTAACCTTTGAAACTATTTTATTACCTTCACATCTATGCATTTGTATTTGTAACTCTAAATTATTTCTATATATTTACAAAAATATTCTATCTATCTTAAAATGGTCCTTTCAGCAACTTATCCATTATAGGTTAGTGGCTATAACTCAGAATTTCTTTTTTTTTTTTTTTAAACTCAGAATTTCAAATGACTTTCTGTGCTACTTGCTAGATTCTGTATACTCAATGATGTCTATTTGCTGAAATTCAACCCAATCAGTGTGTAGGAGTAACATGCTCAGTAATTTGGGAATAAAGAGGAGTTGTCTCTCCTCTGAAGGCAACTGAAATTTGATAATTTACATATCACATAAAGAGACTGTGACTGAGAATAATCAGTGTCCTAAGAGAGGAATAAAGAAAGACAGCCTATGAGCTGTTCAGATGAGGCTCTGATTTCAAGAAAATTAATAAGAATGTTATATTCAGGAATTCATTCATTTATTTTCTTATAAAATAATTATTGAATACCTGGTATGCATTTAGGCACTGAAGTAAAGTAGTGGACAAGATAGAAATTGTCCTGTTCATGGAGTTTACATTCTACTAGGCAAGAGAAGACAATAAACATTAAAACTATGGCACAATGATTTTAGGTTGTGATGAACACTATAGGAAACTAAGACTGAAATATCATAGCCAGAGGGATGGATGGGAACAGTGTATTCATGAGAAAGCAAGATCTTTATATTTAGTAACTCTAAATAAAAAAGTGTCTTTGGGATGCCTGGCTGGTTCAGTCAGAAGAGCATGCAACTCTTGATCTTGTGGTCATGAATTTGAGCCCCACACTGGGTGTAGAGTTTATTTAAAATAAATAAACTTAATTTTTTAAAAGTGTCTTTGAGGAGCTCATGTTTGAATTATAAGAAGGAAGCTACTTAGATTGGTGAAGGAGAGAAAGGAGTTACCATTGAAAGCCAAATGTGGAAGATGCTTAACTTTCTCAAAGGAAGAGGGCCATCATTGATCAGAGAAAGGATAGTAGGAAATGGAGTTAAAAAGCAAAACAAAACAAAACAAAACCAAACAAAACAAAAAAATGGGCCTGCGATCATCAAGGGCATAGGAACAATGGCGAGGTGCTTGGACTTCATTCTGAGTGCTGTTGCCCTTGGATAATTTCATTTATGTGTTTACACAGATGCATATGGGCACATGCATCTCAGTCACTATCATCTGAGCCCTGCACACTTCATTTTTCAGGCATTTGGTATACCTGTCTACCTTATTACTTTTGCTCTCATTATTTTTCCATAGACGGGGTCAAATATAGCCAGGTAACTTAGAACTCAATATTTGGGTTCAAACTTTGAGTTAGTTGGCATTAAGATAATTTGGGCTTTGATCAAGGACCTTAACTATTTAAGACTTCTCATCTGTAATATGAGAAAAGTAACATTTAACTTGTACAATTTTATCCAGAAACAATTGTAATAATATTTATAGAGTCCTTAAAAATAATATGTACACAAAAATGGTATCTATTATTATTGTAAAATATCCTTCCATTCATTACATATTCAAGATTGTTCTCTATGATGTAGTCTTCAATTGAAATGAATATCCTCTTTAATTTGCTTCCAGTTTTTCTTTATTTAGCATGACTAAATTAAATTATAGAATATGATATTGTGTGAATAGTTACTTGTCCCACTACAGCTTAAGTTACTTAATGGTGACCACATATCACATCATCATTAGAATCTCCATAACACATGCACCAAATACAAAACAGGTGCATTTAGCAAAGAAAGAAAGAAAGAAATGAATGAATGAATAAACAAAGGAGTGAATAAATAAATAAATAATTTATATTTTTGTTGAACAAGGAATCAATGCAGATATATAGTTATTATTTCTTTTGATTCTACCTACTTAAAATTGTATAGATAGTAATAGATGAAAATATAGACTATTTATTACCAAAATTGCCATTCATTTAGCATTTTATTTTTTAGCATTTTATTTTTTTAAGATTTATTTGTTTATTTTAGATATAGAAGGAGAGAGAGAGAGAGAGAGCGGGCAGGGAAGGGACAAAGGGAGAGGTATAGAATCTCGAGCAGATTTCCCCACTGAGTGTGGAGCCCTATGTGGGGCTTGATCTCACAAGTGCTAGATCATGACCTGAGCAGAGACCAAGAGTCAGGCGCTCATCTGATTGAGCCACCTAGGTGCCCCCTTATTTAGATGTTTTCTTCTTTTTCTTTTTAAAGATTTATTTATTTATTCATGAGAGACACAGATAGAGAGAGAGGTAGAGACATAGGCAGAGAGAGAAGCAGGCTTCTCATAGGAAGCCCCATGCGGGACTCGAGCCAAAGGTATACACTCAACAACTGAGCCACCCGGTGTTCCTAGTTGTTTTATTTTATTCTTAACAAATACATTCACTATAAGATCTCTTTAAGCAGTGAGCTTATCATGATATACATACTTTTGTTGTGATCACAAAATTCTTTTATATCACCTTTGATTTGATCAGAAATACTCTCTTATACATAATCAACTTGCATGTATGCTGATAAAATGAGGTGTGTTGAGGCAAGTCTCAGTGATATGATGATATATTTACAAAAAGATACTTTTGTCTAGAAATGCTTGTGTGTGTGTGTAAGCTTGGAAATATTAGAATGCAAATGTCAACCTTACCTCTGAGGAGATAAAATAAATAATGAACTATTTAAGTACTTAAGAAAGAAGCAGACTTGGTGAATCTTTCTGAGATAATGATAAAATCTATGTGATTACTTATTTTTTTATTTAAGCTTTTTTAAATATTAAAAATCTCTTTGAGGGCATTATTTCAAAGGGATGTAGAAGCAATCCTGTCTTTAAAACCAAAGATCCTTTTCATGAAGAGAAGATTCAGTAATAAGTCTTTATACCACTAAGTGCCCAGAGTAATGGTTTTAAGTTCTAGAAAACCTGGTAATTTTATTAAGCTTAAGCTTACAAAATCAAAAGGTACATTTTATATAATCTATACTTGAAAGAAACAAAATTACAATTGATAATTGCATGGCTTTATATCAAATTTGGAAATTTTTACCAGACACAGGATAGAATATAACCTAGATTAAGAAATACAAATGATGAAAAAGGTGGTGAATTTACAGCTTTTTAGTTCAGAGGAATGGATTCTAGTCAATGTCAATTTTAATTGCAAAAACAAGACTGTAAGCCTAAAATGAACTGAGTTCATTATTGACTTTATCTTCACTACTACTTAGTCTTTTCTTACTTTTTCAAAGCTTACCTCCCTTAAATATTCTCATTTCAACAATTGATTTCTGACTAAATTTACTTCTACCAGAATGCAGAAGCCCTCTGTCTTTCTGGAATCTATATCTGTTTTCTTTGTCAATTCGTTCTTTCTGCAGACATCAGCATGTTTATTATCACTTTGTGTTGATAGAGGGAGTCATTTTGAACTGGCTTTCTACTTGGAAATTTTGCTTAAAACAATAACCTAGTTTACCTCATCGTGGCATTTCTTGATGTGCAGGAATGTCAAGTATGACTCAAGGAATAGCAGTACTTTTCCTCAAACCATATCCAATATCTTTTGAGTTATAAAAGCAATTTAACTCAGTTATAGGGCAAAACTAGATGGAACTCAGATAACTGTGGATGAATAAACCAGTCTGAGGAGGTCTGAAATCTGGGATTATATGATTATTGTAGAAAAAGAGATTAAGCTTTAGGTACTAAGAAAAAGCCACACTCAGAGGTTGGCACCAAAAGGCTATGTTTCAGACAAGCAGTGAGTACCAGGCCCCAGATTAGTCCAAGGAAACATAGGTGGGTGGAGCATTTAAAGGTTAAGGACCTGGAGGAAGAGTACAGAGCTAGCCTTTAGAAAATGTATCAGAAAGAAATATGCCCCCAGCCAAAGGGCTAGGTTCATTAATTCACTACTTAAATACTACTGAATACTTGCTCTGTGCTAGACTCTATGCTACTGACTCACAATAAGAGTCATAAACAGGTAGACATATTTGCCTTCACAGAGCCAACAGTTAAGTGAAGTAAACAAATATTAATTATACATACATAATTATATAAATATTATTGGTATAAGAATATTTTTAATAAATGCTATTCTGTGTTATAAGATCATGTAGCAAAAATAATATATAACTTAGTCAATATAGTAAGTAAGTATAGTAAGTAAAGTAAGTTTCCCTGAGGACATAATATTTTTTTTAAAGATTTTATTTATTTATTTTATTTATTATTTATTTATTTATTTATTTATTTATTTATTTAAATATTATTGGTATAAGAATATTTTGAATAAATGCTATTCTGTGTTATAAGATCATGTAGCAAAAATAATATATAACTTAGTCAGTATAGTAAGTAAGTATAGTAAGTAAGTATAGTAAGTTTCCCTAAGGACATAATATTTTTTTTAAAGATTTTATTTATTTATTCATGAGAGACACACACAGAGGCAGAGACACAGGCAGAGGGAGAAGCAAGCTCCACACAGGGAGCCCAAAGTAGGACTCGATCCCAGGCCTCCAGGACCATGCCCTGGGCCAAAGGCGGCGCTAAACCTCTGAGCCATCCAGGGATCCCCAGGACATAATATTTAAGCAGTTCTGATAATTAGGAAAGAAGCTGTCAAGAGTAAGGCAGGGACAATTCCATAGGGCCTCAGACACTAAGTCATTGCTAATACACATATTCAAAAATGGGATAGGCAGAAGCCAAATTTTTAAAAATTGAGGCAGAAAGGAAAAGTTTGTACAGTTGGAAGGATAATTTGATGGCAAACCAGAGAATAGTACAATTTAGATTCTTTGCCCTTGCACTCCTGTCTTTCTACAATCACCCTACAGCTCCATCTCTAAACAATTTAAGCTAAAGATTGATCTTAGACAGTGGAGAAAAGACTACATTAAATGGCTTCAGTTATAGGAAAAGGAATATAAGGATTTTTGAATCTCCTGGGATCTAAGGAAATTGGGAAAAAAAATTAAAAGATATTATCTCTCTATAACCCATGGTATAGGGATAGAGAAATATTGGTGTCCCACTATTTCAATCAATTTTCATAAATCAGTAAATGTTTATTGAGTAGCCATTACAAGTCTGACACTATTCTTGGAGATGCAAAAGTGAACATGATTAGGTTTATACCAAGATGCTCATAGTTTAGTATGGGAGACAATAATTACAGTAGACTCTGATAAATGATATTACAAGGTTGAGTTCTAAAACATCACAAAAAAAGGGCAGATAATCTAGACTTAAAGAGTTGAGAAGAATTTCCTGGAGCAAGTAATATTTAAATTGAGATGATTATGGGTGCCTGGGTGCCTCAGTCAGTTTGGCATCTGCCTTCAGCTCCTTTCATGATCTCAGGGTCCTGGGAGGGAGCCTTGCATCTGGTTCCCCACTCAGCAGGGAGTCTGCTTCTTCCTATTTCTCTCTCAAGTAAAAGTAAAATCGTTATATTGAGATTATTAATCAATAAAGAACAGATGATTGAAAAAATAGGATCACCCAGGAGAACATGCAGAGTGAAAAGGAAGCAGTGCTAGGAAGAGTTAGCATGAGGAAGGAAGAATAATTTTTTTTAATGAAATGGGTATAGGAAAGAAAGCCCCAAAAAGAGCCTATGAGAGATTATCCATGGATAAGAGGAAAAAAGACACATACACACACAATCACAGAATACAAAGAGAGAGAACATTTCAATAAGAAAGAAACTATATATCGTGTCAAAAAGTGGCAATTCAAATAATTGTTTAATGATGTGTCTTTTGGCTTTAGCAACAGAAAACCATCTTAGCTAAAGCAGTGGTAATGGAGGGCGAAGCCAGGAGCCAAGTTGCAGTTTACTAAGAATTGTTTGGGAAGGAAGAATATAATGATAATAAGTATGGACAAGTAAACAATGTTTCGTAGTTTCCTATGGGTTGTAGAGCATTTGAGGAAAGGTTCTCTGGTTTTCAGTCTACTCTGGTCATAGTTGACATACTCTGTGTTTAAACCAACTTAGTCTTAATAATGCAGATGCCAAGCTCAAGCACTGTTGACCTATAAAATGGTAATGTTTGATTTCCCATGTCCAGCCTCTTTAAGTGTATCATGGAGCCATCCTCCACTGAGATCCTGCCATTTGTAAGATGCTACGGGACTCATAAAAACCCTATTGCTCCCAGTCTTTCCTTATTAACTAAACTTCCCTTTCTACATCTTTCCCTTTTGAGACAATTCCATGAAATTTTATAACTTTTATAAACAAAACCTAGGAGAGCACTTAAATTCTTGCGCCTAGAAATACTTCCTTTGGAATTGATCACTCAATCACTTCCACGTATAACATTGACCATCTTCTTGAAATTAGAAAGGGAAAATGTTTATAGCAATCTGAGCAAAATCTAAGTTAATATTTCAATAAACCATCCTGCCACAACAGGCATCTTTTGTGCAAATTTCATCCCTTCTCTATAGTTTACACTGTTGGCTTTTTTTTCCCTGTGGAATTTAGAGACAATTTGTTATTTCCATTAAATTACATTAACAATATATTAAAGAATATTTGAACATTTATTATATTTTCAAAGTCCAATCCCTTTAAAGTTTACGTTTCTTCAGTAACGTATGTGTTATTGTGTGAAATATCTTAATATTTTTCTCTTAAAAATAGATATCCATAGTTCTTATGGACAAAACTAACAAGCTTAAAGAATTAATTCAGGGATTCAGCACAGTTTTATCTTCACCTAAATTAGTTAACTATGTAGACATTTCGAATAAAAAGAACATAGACACTTGATATTTTTAACTATAACGGAAGGAGCAGCTGCCACCACCATAGGAAATTCATTTAAATGCAATCTCTGAGGGAGTTAGATACACTCATTATCATATGGAAGATTTTTCTTGTGTGTACAGACATCTTTAAAGATCAGTCATCTTTCATGAATGTTCCTATCTTTTAGTTTATTTGCTAATGATACCCTTCCTACCAATTGGTAAGCTTGTGAAAGATGATATTTCTCTGAGGTGAATAACTTCTCTTTTTGGGTTCCAGAATATTACTAGAGGGTGTATAATTTCATTGAGATTTCTTTTTACCCATAATAGCCTCTTCAATTTGTTCTGATTTACAATAAGATAATAGTAATGCAAATCCATTCTATGTAACTTATTTGCTACAAAAAGTTCTTAAAAAAACACACTTCAGTAATTTGAAAAGTAATTAATTTATAGCAAATAGAAGGTGGTCACATGCCACTCATAGGTAAGTTTAGTTTGGCCTGTAGATGGATGGATAGATAGATAGATACTACATCCATACACACATATGTGTATTTACATATGTGTAATTTCAATCATTTGTCAGTATTAATAACCAGAAGATTTCCCATGAGTAAAATGTGAAATCGTAAACTATAAATTGAAAAATGAGATTTGGCACAGCATTTTGGTAAATGTGGAGTCGGGTGTGACAAGAATGAGCTGCACCACAGTAGCTCCATTCAGACAGAGCATTTCCACCATCTGGTTCAGAATGTGATTGGCCTGGCTATTGTGAGCATTTGATTTGCAACACTAATCTATATGGTTGATTTCTGGTAAAAATATTTTTATTTCCAAACCAGTTTTAGCAGCACACCAATGCTTAAAAAAAAAAAAAAAGTAAAGAAAAACAATGACAACAACAAAGTCTCTCTTGGTGTAAAGTGGGGTTTGAATGTCAGTAAGCCCACCTTTTCATCTCTTCATAATAAATGTCACTAAGCTGCTGAGATATCCTCCAATGACATCCTTGGATGTTCAGAGTATAATTTGAAAGCCTCCCTCTTAGTAGATATGCTGATAAAAAATAAAACACTAATCAAAAAGATATACACACCCTTATGTTTATTGCAGCATTATTTATAACTGCCAAGATATAGAAGCAGCCCAAGTGTCCACTGATAGATGAATGGATAAAGATGTGGTATGCATACACACCCACACTCACAGAATGAAATATTATTCCGCCATAAAAAAGAATGGGATCTTGCCATTTACAACATGAGTGAACCTAGAGAGTATTATGTTAAATTGGAGAAGTCAGACAAACACAAATATTATAGTTTCACTTACATGTAGAATCTAAAAAACAAAACAAATGAACAAACAAATAAAAAAAAAAAAACAGAAACAGATTCATGGAAACAGAGAACAATTTGGTGATTGCCAGAGGAGAGGGGGATGGAGGGATGGCAAAATAGGTGAAGGGAAAAAAAAATAGGTGAAGGGGCTTAAAATGTACACACTTCCACTTACAAAGTAAATAAGTCCCAGGGATATAAACTACAGCATAAGGAAAATCATCAATAATATTGTAATAACATTATATGGTAACAGATGGTGACTATGCTTAGTATAAGCACTGAGTATGTACAGAATTATCAAATCACAATGTTGTACATCTGAAACTAATATAACATCATGTATCAACTCTACTTTAATGGTAAGAATTTAAAAATCAAATCAAATTACCAATTTGGATTATAGAAGTCATTTGGAAAAAAATATGTGAGTCCTTATGGGAAGTTTTTATGCTGAGTTTTATGCAGAATATTATTCTTATAATACGCTATAGGTCTTAGCACAACTATAGTGACTTTTTTATGACAGTAGTAGGTCAGAGCTATTTTTGCTCTTTCTCATTTTATCTAGTTTTATAGTTCAACACTTGTAGTTTTGATTTTTGTGTAAAATATTGAGCTAAGATACGTCCAAAAAGAAATAAGACACCTTCTTATTTGGTCCTTTGTTGGGTCATTTGTTTTATACCATCTGAAATGGATTTTGCTCTTCCAGCTCAATGAGGACATGGGTCTATAATTCAAGATACCAACTAGGTCTAATATGTGTAAGGCAAATATGTTCTCTCCACGGTCACTATAATGAGGTTACATTGAAAATGTGGATATATGAAAAATAGGAAACAACTTACTCTGAGTCTTTTAATGCCTTGTGTTTTACTTCATTGATGTTTCATAGTAACTGAAATTATGTATTGGTGTAACAGTATTATAGCCCACAAACATGTAACTTTCATCTTTTCCTCCATTTTTGTCTTTTAAAACTCTCTTCACTTACTTTTAATTGATACAGTCTTGGAGAACTTTGTTTTCTATGTTTGTACTCTGATACTTTTGGAAAAGAGTTATGAAGAATCTAATAATCTCATAAATATATCACGTAAAGATGTGCAGTTACCAGGTTTGGGACTTCTTGTAACCTTGCAATATCTAAAATCCCCCTTTCTCCCTGCCTTTGGCCAAGAGAGCAGATGGATAATTACACTGCTCAAAAGATAAATTAAAGAAAGAATTTGGACCAACTGGGCTATTGAAATATAGTGCTAATGGAGGGTTGTGAAGAAATGGCCAAATAAGAGTCTCAAGTGACCTTATTTTCCTCATGGTGACAGTGCTTTCCAGATTAAAAGCTGTTTTCTTTTATTGAAATAGAATAGTGCCAAACATTGAACCTGCTTTGTAAGACATACATCAAGAGAGAAAATATTTCACCACAATGACATGACCTGACATTTTAAAGCAGATAACAAATGACATCTTGTCAATGGCACCAATTTATTATTCCCTCTCTTGTACCTTGGTGCCACAGCAGGATACACATTCCTTTTAATCATGAGACTGTGTTAAACAAATTTTTACCAGCAGAGACTATAAAATGCCCCTCATCGTTTCCAAGTATCCTGACCTCTCAGCTGTCCCCACTACTGCATATAAAGACAAAGGCTATGCTAAATTTTTCATCATTTTATTCCATTTCAGATCCAATTATGTGAGGGTCTTCCATCACTTACATGGGAGTATATGCTATAACATGAAGTGCCACACATTAATCAGACTCTTTTTATCCGGCAGACACCAGTGCTAAATCACATTACTCTAAAAAAAGAACATGTAATAGATGCAAATGTACAAGGAGGGTGCTCTCTTTTGTGTAGTTACAATAGGAGGGGACTTGCATGGGTGGCCTTCCCATAAAGTCCAAGAGACTCTCAAAGTACATTTTGTTTTTCATGTTTTCTAGCATATTCCTCCCCAAAAGGACCCTCTTCTCCTACTTGCTTTAATGTTCCTCTGCCGGTTTATATCATAGAATCCACTACTTTGAACATTGCCCTGGGCAATGACTTTTTAGTTGAACTGTTGTAACTAATCAGCCTGTAAACTGAGAAATGGCCAGCTTAACTCTCGCTCAGGCCTCTTTCCCAGCAATGAAAAATCTCCCTTTATTTCATCAGTATCCTACAAGCATATGAGAATGAGATTGTAGATTCTGAATATTTCTGAGTAATGACATTAACATTTTGGATCTGAGAGAGGCAGAACAATGTATGTTACTAAGTAAACTTGACGATATTTGGAATTAATAGCATTCCTTAATAACATTTTAAATTATATTTAGGTTGTAGTTTCAGACACCATCATAAGATGAGTAGCTTTTGATTAGAGAAAACATATATAAAAAGTGTGGTATAAAGATATGTAAATTTCATTTGAAAAAACTGAAAGAGAAGATAATTATCTTCTTTTACACAAGATGAGATAAGGTTTATAGTTTAAGATAGACACAGGCTTACATACCACTTTGACGGCTTTCTAATTATGTGTCACTGAACAAGTTATAGAACTTTTTTACTCTTGATTTATGAAACTGGGATGCTACTATTAGTTATTTCATGGAGTTTGGGAGGGTTACATGAGCTAATATCTGTAAGGCTTCAGGCACCATGGCTGACAACTCTAACCACTCAGTCAATATCAATTTTTGTTATTACCATAATGAAATTCTAAGGCATGCCTAGAATAAAGCAAAACAAAACAAAACAAAATGTAATTGTTTCTTTGACTTCTTCCAAGGACTTATTGAGAGGAATAATCTCAATTGCTTTATATTTGAACTGTGGATTTAGAAGATTTATGTCAGAAAATATAATTTTCCTTAAGAAAGACTTCCATAAGAAGGCCTTAACAGATAGCCTAAGAAACATATTAAGATCAAAGTTCTTAAAAATGTAATGACAAATAATGATTGTATTGAGATAATTCTACAGTATCAGTGAAGGGCACAATCACTCCACTTAACAAAAAAATATTTTAAAAGATTTAGAATTCTATGTACTTCTAGGGTTATTGGGCCAATCTTCTGACTTCCATTATAAAAATACATAAGAAATATATAGATCACAACTCATATCAATCTGGACTCTAGGAGCTGTCAGCCTGATGGTTTCATTAGTTTCAGATTTATGTAATGATTTGAAATGATTCTAATTTCTTGATTTTCAATTAAAATTATTTTGCTGTAAAATGAACAGATTTGGGGGGAATACATATAAAACAAAATAAGCAAATAGTTCAGACTTCTGTGAAGTAGTCATTTTCTAAATTAGCTTGATATATTTATTGCAGTCTAAAGGAAATAAAGGAGATGTTTCATATGATTATTTTTTAGTATAATACACAATCTTATCATTTTACTTCTGGTTTTTAGAACCAAAGGAAAAATCCTTAAATCAAATAACTGGGTGGCTGTGAACTAAAATAATTTCTTACTTTAAGTTAATAATTCAGAGTCAAGTTTTTAAAAAGTTTCATTCTAACTTGTTGCTTAGCTTTTAATATATTGGGAATTTTAAAATGTATTTTAAATTACCCATGGGCACCTTGAGCATATTTTGGGTTCAAATGATTCTCGAACTAGGAATGTTTACATGGGTAGAATGTGTATGGAATATTTCAGGGTATTTTATTTGTTTTTATCAACTGTTGGTTTGGGATGGTGAGCATCAGTCACCAGGGTTAATACGAGTTCACAGATAATAAGGCAAGATAGACACAGGATTAAGGAATAAAGATATCACTGAATTTTAATCAAGGTACAGTCTTTTTTTTTTTTTTTTTTTTTTTACTGCATCATCTTGCACATCATCCTGAATATAGAAAAAAAAGAAAGTCACATTCTTTATTTTTTTCCTATAATTTTAACATCCTCTGCTTCAATGATGTGAGATTTTTTCCTTGTGAATTTGGTCTTGTAACTTAGATTCATTTTTTTAAAATTCATCCCTATTCTTCATTTACCTAATGTAATTCAATTTCCCTTCTTTCCTTTTTCTTTCTTTCTCTTCCTTCTCATTCCCACTGACACAAGGAGAGTTCAGTTCCATAAAATCTCACATGTCCATATATTGCAACAACCTTTTAGCATGCTCTACTGATTTATTAGGTTTTCACTTCAGTCCAACATGACTTCTTCTGGCTCTCTTATTTTTATTTTTTTAAATCATCAATGGCTTTATATTAAATATAAGTTTCTACTTTGGACTGTGGAACTATAAGAAATGTTAGATTTCGGCCTACTTCATGCTGTTTAGACCATATTTAACAGTATGTTAGGGTTAATGACAAATGCACATTACATATTATCACAAGAGCTGCTTCAAGAAGAGAGTGAGATGGGGTGGAACTACAACAAACATGGGGACTTTGATAATTAGAGTACAGTTAGGAGTCTATTCTGGGGAATATGGTGAGGAAAGGGCATGAGCAAAATAAAGGAGCAAATAACACACATCATGTAGCAAGAACACAGTGAGCTGACTTGACTGATGGGCATGGGAAATTTGGAATGACTGGCAACAAATCAGGGATAGCCTTCATACTAAAGTGAGGAGACCCAAATTTTACCGTATAAATGATTGAAATATTTTTGTTAGGGAAGTTACACACAGAGAGACTTGCATTTAGTTGAATTTAAGGAAGACTGAAAAGGGGACAGTAGATGAGGGGGAAAAAAAGTAGCATTTATTAGGCATCTCCTGTGGTTCCATTCAGTTCACTGAACATTACTGAGTTAAGGAATGACAGTACAAACATTGTCTCCTGATGGTCCTTTCTCTCTAGGAAATTGCAGATTAATGGGACAACATATGCATCATTTTAATAGATAGGCATCTCTGTAATAGTTTCATATATATGTTCCTGAAAAAATACTTGTGTGTTGAAAAACTTACATTAAAAGTAACAGGGCTTGCTTAAAAGGAAAAAAAATAGGATTGGGCAGACCACTCAAAGCCTATATAGCTTTAAAAGCAGAGCACCAACAAAGGCAATAACAATATTTAACAAAAACGGAAGCACAGCTATATCTCCATTGACATTTGTATCCATTAACAAAGCCAGTTGATTCTTTGCTGCTGTTTAACTCTTGCACTTATGTTTCCTTCTAAAGACTTTGAAAATATTCACCTATAACAGACCAGGTATATCAAAATTTAAAAATCTTGCCCAAAGTATTTGACACATGAAAAATATCTTCATAGTTATGTCATCTCCACTTTCAAATTCCCTAGATTAATGAATATTATGAGAAGTGTAACAATTTTTGAAGCAAATACCTTTTTCCCTAAAGTAAGGCACTTAGATTTTCAGCTTTTTCCTTAAGGTTTTGATGTATTACTAACATGTTCTCTGTAACTGTTAGTTACAGAGAGAAAGTTTGCTTTTGATCTCTTCAAAATAAAAAGAGAAAAATTATGAATGAACCAACATTATACTGACGCCTGCATTATATTACACCATTCCCCTATTTAACAAACATAAATAAGCTAATTTTCATTAAATAAACACATATTGCAGCAGAATAGATTGAGATATAATACATTTTTAAGTAGAAGTTACAAAGGATATCAAGATACTACAGAGAAGGGATTTTTGGTTTAACTTGATGTCACCAGGAAGAGATCCTTAAACAAGTACATCCTAACTGAGCCTTGAGTAATAAATAAGTAATAGTTAACTAGGTAAAGATGCTCCATTCTCCCTGATGGAGGGAGAATGAAGGACAGTGAGGTTGTATGTACATTTCTAAGACTGCCAGAACTAGTAAGTTATTGGAGCTACTATTTGAACACAAGCAATATAGTTCCTAGTGTTCACTCTATGCCACTATATTAGCTTTTCTTATGCTTACGACTTCAAATATATTTCCTTGGGTCAGGTGAGAAATGTTAAGGGCTTGAATAATATCCCTGATGCTAGGAATGGAGAAGACACTATGAACTTGAAAATCATTTAGTAACTTAGTAATATTGAATTCAGTCACTGATTTGATGTAGGGGTGAAAAGAGGAAAACTAGTTTCTGATAAGGGCAACTGACTACTGCAATGACTGCTATCAGTAATTGAACTTGGAAATGAAAGAGGAGGAATAGGTCTTGCGAAAAGATGTTCTCTTTTGGATATGTCGAAGCATATAAGTGATTGCTCGAAGTATAAAAATGCATGAGATTTCATTCCAGAGATGCTCAGGTAAACACATAAGCACCAAGCAGATTGAGCTCATAAGAAAGACGATAAAGGGATAGTTCTGGAAGTAGGAGAGAGCAGAGTCACAGAAGCTAAAAGAAAAGATAATTCAAGAACAGATGAGTGGCAAATGTAAATTCAATAGAGAGGTCTATTTTAAAATAGGTCATTGAACACCTTTATATGATCTATGCTGGAGGATAAGTAAAGAAGCAAGTGTGATTCCAGTAGGCTAAGAAATACAGAATTGAGTAAGTAAATAGAGTGAATAAAGAATATCCTTCAAAGAAATTTTTCCTGGAAGAGGACTAGAGCCATGTGGTGGCTCATGTTTAGGTCTCATAACCAGGAAGGGACATTTCAGGATGAGAAGATTCAAATGTGTTTAAAGATTAAGGGAAAGAGTAAGTAGACATGAATATTTAGGATGTAGCAGAGAAAGGACATTATTTGTAGAACAAATTCCTGAATTTGATAGTTTGAGAGTGATAGTAAAAGAGGAGGAGAAAGTTTGACATTGAACAAGGAATAAGAAAGGGGACATAACTAGACAAAGTTATTGGCATGAAAGTAGGGAGATGAGATACCTGACAGCCTCAATTGTGTATGCAAGATTGAAGGCAAAAGTCATGCCTGAGATTAAATGGAATGTGACCAGGGAAGATGGCTGATGGAGAATGGTGAAGGTTCAGAATTGTTCTGAAAGTAAAAGGGAAAAAGAAGATGGTTAAAAAAAATAATGAATTATTATTGGGAGCCTAGATACTCTTTGTGACTCCAGATTTACAGAATTGTATGATTTTATTCAGTAATCCTCAGCAGGCTGTTGTGAAATAAAGGAGCAATTGTGGGAATAATTGAGATAGTTGAGATGATTTTCCTAGGTGGGTACACTAGACTTGTGCTAAGTCTTCAGATAAAGGATTTCAGTTTATGCTCACATCAAACTTGTAAGGCAGCTATTTTTAATCTCCATTTTACAGACGATAAAACTAAGTTTTAAGTAATTTATTTGAAATTTGACAAGGTATTCTAACCCAGGTTCCTATGAACACCAAAATCTATGTGCTTTGCACCATAGCCAGTTATGGAAATAGAGGAACTGGAAGCTAATGTATACTGGGGAAATGACAGTGGGAATGGAGTGAAAAGATTTGGATGTTAAAGCTGAAGGCAGGAAAGTTTTGACTTGTTTATATGGTAGGTGAGAGAGAAAAAAAGACACTATTTTTATTTTTGTTCAGGAGCTTAAAGGAATGGCAGTAACGACATAAGTCAGAGGCATGGCAATGGAATTAGGTGTTAGGGAAAGTGGATACTTTGTTTCAATATGTCCTGTTTGAGGCTATAAATGGACATATGGCTAGAAATATCTGAGTAGCAATTTAGGGTTTGGAATATGAGTTTGAAAGAAATATGGCTGGAAATAAAGAATTGTATCTCATTTTGCCTGAAAGAGACCTGAGAAAGTGAATGAAATCCCCATTGTAGGAGATGTAAAAGGAGAAGGAGAAAGTCCAGAATAGAATATACATTTAAAGTTGAATGGCATACTTGCAAATTTATAACAGTGAAAATATAGGAAAGGAATAACCAGATGGTAGGAGGAAGACTATGAGAAGGCTGTGCCATATGAATCAAAAGAAGTCTGGTGTTCAGAAACTGCTCCTCAGCGCCCAAGAACAGAAAACGGAAATGGGAATTTAGATATGTCCATATTACACTACATGATTACTGACTTCAGAAAGAACATTTTTGTTTTTAGAGAGTAGGGGAAGGGGCAACGGGAGAAAGTGAGGGAGAATCTTAAGCAGGTTCCACACCCAGCACAGAGCCCATTGTGGGGTTTGATCTCACCACTCTGAGATCATGATCTGACCCAAGAGTCAGACGATTAACCATGCACCCCCAGAAAGCATAATTTCTAAAAAAGAGAGTTGGGAAGAGAATCTAGATTAGAGTTGTATGTACCTTCAAATATGAATATTATTTATTTATTTAACAGACACATGTCTTGGTCACAAATTGAAAAAAATGTAACTTTCAAACACTACCCTTTGTAATTTCCTTACACTGGGGTACCAACCTGCCTGATGACACATTCACCTAGGTTCTGAATTGGTTTTCCTTCACCAGCACAAGTATTTGTCATTCATTCATTTAAAGTTTTAACCCGGTCTGATTTTCACTCCCTGTTCTTGGGTCTTTCTTGCTGTTTCTCATCTTGTTTCTGTTTCTAACTCCCAAGAGACCAACCACCAGCAAAACAGCTGGAGAGGAGCAATCCTGCCTCTTTGTCATCCAAAGTCCACACTGGCCTTTTTCTCTGGAGGTAGACTGGTCCCGGTATAGTTAGTGTTGGCACATCTGTAGCCTTTATTCTGCTAGTTCTCTTGCACTAATCCCAGCCACACCATTGTCCTTTGATGCCCAGCCTCTGAATCTCAAAGAAAAAATTCTGGGCCTGGCTGCCAAAGAACTGTTTATTCATCTCTGCCTGTCTGAGGACTTTAAGCATTAGGTGTCAGTGGTATAAGGTCCTCTTGATCACTTCTGTGAGGATGCTGTTAGCCAGAGCTCCAGCCAGGGCAGGAAAGGTGCTAATCCCTGTGTGCTAAGGTTGTGAGCAAAGACAGGCTACAATATTGCTTCTGACTCTAATTTCTTTTATTTTCTCTTCTGCTCCTCCTAGCTCTGAGAATTCTTTATGTGGTTTTGCAATTGGAAAGAAAAAGATTCATTTCTCAGCCTCAATCTTTTTTTTTTTTTCCCCCTCTCTTTATATCCAATGAGTCCCTTTACAATTAGAAGCTAAGAAGAGGAGTTTTTTGTTTGTTTTTGTTCCTGGGGCAAAAGCTGGCTTCTTGTCTCTCAGTCAAAAAATAAGACTCAAATGGGACAATGGAAAATGTATGCTGTTTGTTATCTCATGTCATTAATTCGCCTTATTTCTCACATCTTCTTCCAGAAAATAATTTAGGGCAGCTTTTATATGTTTAGATAAATTGAAGTTAAAAAAATAATGGGGGGGATGAGAAGGAAGGAAAGCAAATAAAAGGAAACATGAGATGAATTCAAGAGTGCTGGGGCACCTGGGTAGCTCAGTGGTTGAGCATCTGCCTTTGACTCAGGTCGTGATCCTGGGGTCCTGGGATCGAGTTCCGCATTGAGTTCCCCACACAAGCCTGCTTCTCCCTCTGCCTAAGTCTCTGCCTCTTATGAATAAATGAATAAATAAATAAAATATTAAAAAAATCAGGAAGTCCATAAAGGCTTCTAAATTTGATTGAGGCAGATCACACACTTGACTCTTGAGTTTCAAAGCGGTCAAGAAAAAAAAAAAAAAAAAAGGGCAACATTCAGGGAAACAAGTTGCCCATAAAAAGGAAACTCACCTAGAAGAAGCCCAGTTATTCCTGGCACAGAGTCTAGAAAAAAATTCCTCCTTTGAGTCTTCATAAAAAGGACACTGTGACATAGTGAACAGTGTCCTCAAGAAACTGTTGTAGCAACTACATCAAGGAGTTTTATGGAACTGTTTGTTACCATCCTCCAGTGCAAGCCCAGGACACAATGCCAAGATGAAAGCACAACTTACTAGAATTGTTTCTGTGGGGAATAACATTTGGCCATCTAGGTGTACATTTCTCTGTTCATCAGCCATAATCCATGGGTTGGTTTTAATGGCTCCTCTATGTGGATTGAATTACATTTCAGGAAACTTTCCACAGATACTATTCTCTTAACTAAAGTTTTGATGGGTACCAAGTGGCAATAATTTGTAGTTGGACTCCCTAACAAGTGCTGGGAGTGTAACTACTTTGTGTTATTGATGAAGAGCAGAGCCACACATTTTATTGTTATGTGGCCTGGGGACAGACCAGCATTTCTAAGGAAGAAGGAGGGACCTGAGAAGGAGCTGGGGTGATAGCTACTTTATTTCTACTCAGAAATATCCATTGGGAAAAGTTGGTTTCAAATTTCCTCATCAGGTAGTTTGCAGTCAGCTTTAACTCAGAGATTAAAAAAAAAAAAAAAAAAAAAAAAGCCTCTTGATTCTGGCCACAATAATTCCAACCTGGGGTAAAAAAAAGTATATCAGGTATATTTAAATCCTCAGAGCAATTACAAAACCCAGCATGGCCTCTATAGACCACTTAACCTTGAGCACTGTAATTTCCAGGCATGTTCTGCAGGATAAGTTGGTTACAAATCATATATATAAGTAAATAAATGAGTCAAAAATATTTCTAAAACTAAGTGATAAGTCAAAAAAGTGCTGCTTTGTATCTGAGAAAAAACAATGAGGTTTGTTTTTAGTAAGGTTATTAGCACTCCTTTTTTGTCAGTAATTAAGTAGTAGATTGACTTGCAATTCTAGAGTCATACAAGTAAAATTCATTTTTAACCAATAAATTTTGTTTTGCTATTTTTAAACACAATTCTTATAAAATGGAATTCCATATGTTAAGCCATTTTATTTCTTTAGCATGGCAATAGAGCTAACATTGCAGACCAGTTGTGGTAAAGAATGGCTGCCCTCCATCATTGTATACAGTTTTCTTAAACAAATGGCTAGACCGCAAACTGCAAAAGCATAAAAATACTTTCTTTTTGACTGTTTTATCCCTGACCTCCAGCACTGTGCCTGGTACATAGTCACTATTAACAGCTAAAATAGCCTCTATTATTACACTGAACATTGTTCTCTAGTATGACAAAAAAAGATAAAAATCTTCAGGAGGTGTAATAGTTTCTGTTATGTATTCAAAAGTACAAAATACACATTTCCATTAAAATAGTATCTACTTTTAATCAGTGATGTTTGATTCCTTCTTTAATTTAAAAAGGTGATCATATTTTACTTAATGGTCTATAACAGCATGTGCAGCCATGATATAACCAATATGACATTTTCACAAGGCACTGTTGCTTGCTTTTTTGAAATCAGATGTCTCTAAATATGTGGTCTGAACAAAATATATAGCCTGATTATGATACAACTTAGAAACTAAAAGAATACAGGAAATTTTATTGTAACATGTTGGAAAGCTTAATATTTAACAAAAGCAGCTCCCCAGATTTTCCGGACCTATGTTTCTACATTTGCAGATCATTATGGTAATTAAGCTGTAGTAAATGCCACTGTTTTTTATGGTTTTAGATTATCTATTCATGTTACTATGATACTTTTGTGAAGTTGATTAAGTGCTGAGTATTAGACTAAGGGTCTTAGCAGGCTCAAAGGACAAAAATCAGACCTTGAATTAAGTTTGAATTAATCCAGGTCGCCATTTGCTTAGGTTTTGATAATAGTCCACCCAAAATAGCATGACTAATAGAAATTTTTGTATGTGAGTGATATTCCTGCCAGCACTACCAACTGTTGAATGTTAAATATGAGTTTTGGCAGGTGCAGAGATTTTTAGTCACCTTCAAAAAGCAGTATGTAGACACTCAAGCCAAACAGCTTATACACTAACAAAATCAACATCTAAACCATCTGCCAATGGAACAAACACGTCAGTCATCTTTCTGTTTGATTGACAGTATTTCTTGAAATGGAAGATTTTAAACAGTAACTCTGATCCTAAAAACACAAGCATGCATACACACACATATGCAGACACACACACTATTTCCCATCTCATTTACCTGGCAGTTGAGCTGATTTTAGACAAAATTATGAGGTTAAAAAATGTCCTCAGCTTCTTTCTATTGCTGTTATATTGCCTGCTCCCCCATTACCACTCATCCTACACCTTTATTAACCTATTAACTCTTATGTGCTGCTGTACCAGAGATCAGGATAAGTTAATGCTTGCACTGATTTATCTCTTAGCCAACATGGGCTTTTTAGGACTCTGCTTATTGGTGATTCCATATAGAAATTAAACAGTTAAACCAATTATTGATGATTAACTACTCAGCAATTTATAATTCCTACTTTTAAAAGTTACTCATTTATATAAAATATAACTTTTCCCTCTATAAAAGCCTTTA
This sequence comes from Canis lupus dingo, assembly GCF_003254725.2. NCBI lineage: Eukaryota > Metazoa > Chordata > Mammalia > Carnivora > Canidae > Canis > Canis lupus. The sequence continues at coordinate 19,611,714 of NC_064274.1, read as the reverse complement.
AAGAGTAAGCATACATTTTCTAAATGCTTGTTTCTCTGTAGTCTGCTTGGGAAATGTTTAGGGAATTGTTAGCCCATCCAGTGCCCTTGAAATTACAGGATTTAAGCAGCAGTATAATCCCTACTCATCTCTTTGGCTAACCCTCTTTGGAAAACTGCTGAAAAATGGCTCTGCTCTGATTTGGCAGTAGTAGCAGAAGGTCGGAATCTCTGAGTTTTGGCAGACTCTGAAATTTCAGAAGGACCTAATTCCTCACTCAACAGACTGAAATTCTCATTCATTCACTAAGATACTAGACTGAACTTAATGATAGCATCCACAAAAAGTCAGCTGCTAGTCTGAATGTTTAAATTAGGGGCTACTTGAATCCGAGAGAATATACAAAATAGGTGTTGACTTGTATCATTTTATATTTTATTTTCTACTTTCATGTAAGCTGATACAACCTATTCTATTTTTAAAAGGAGGGAAATTAGATATGCAGAATTCTGTGATATTTATCTTTTCTGTCAGGATAGAGTATCCAATTATACTTATATTTTTTACATAATGCAAAATCTTCACCACCACAGGGAACACATTTTAAGTTTATGTCTCAGAAGGATTTCAATCATCCTTGGCATTCAGCACTCAAGGCGTTTCAGATATTTTATTCAGAGCAGTATAACAGAGAGTACACAACAGATTGTAATTTAAATGCTGTACTTTTTGCAACATATATTTGCAGCAAAATCTTGGAGAATATGTAAAAATAAGAATGTATTATGAGTACTGCATATTTTAACTACATACTTTGATAAGGGAATTCTCACATACTTCTATTTAACAGACGTTTTCTCTGCACAGCTTTGTGCCAAGTCCATAGAAGGACAAACACCTCATGCTCTGTTCGTATAGTCATGTGCATTGTTTCCTGTTCAGTTTAGGGTATGTGCACTTCCATGAGGAAACGGTCCACTTGAATTTGGAAATCAGGATTTCTTGTGAGATTTGTGTCATTTTATTGGAATGGTGGAAATGGAGGTCCAACTGTAGTTGACTTAAATGGTGGTGAATTGAGGAAATTGGGAAATGAAGGGTGGGCAATTTCTTTTAAATAATTCAGTGACTAAGAGGAGGGAGACAATCTCAACTTGAAAGATATGAGAGTTCAGAAAAAGTTCATGTGTTCATTTTTAAAAATAAATATTGGAAAGAGGAAGACTTAGTATGTTTCTCTGGTGAAGGGTAAGAGAGAGGTGGAGGTGGAATATCCAAAAAGGACAGAGGAAATTGATGAGGCAATTCAAGAAGGGGCAAAGTGTCCACGTGAAAGTGTGAACTTCAGGAGCTGGAAGCACAGGTGCTCTCAAGGATAGACAAGAACTGGCAGAGGAGATGACTAGGCACTTCCCCATTGATGGGCTTCTATTTTATTTATGAAGTAATAAAAGATATGCTGATGGAGAGATAAAAAGAAATCCCTTAGGGAACTTGAAGAGAGAGATTACCAGAACTGGAATACCAGACACTTTGAACACAGTAAGCATCTACTTAAGGATAAATACTTTAGTCACTAAGAAATATCTGAGAATAGTTGCTTTTTTAAAATACTGCTCTTACTGGTACTTATTAGATAACCACACTCTTTATGAGTCCCACAAATATTTATTGAGCTCAGCCTCTGTGCTGGGAGCTATACTGTGGCCAAGTAGGCTTTACAGGACAAGGAGAAGGGATGGCTTTTCAAGCAGCTTGAGTTTCTGTTCTGTCAGGTGGGATTAGGCCAAGGAAAATTGTTTATTTCAGCCCATTCTCTTCTTGTTTTGAACAATATTTTATTGTCACAGTATTCCATTTGCTATTCATGTGACTGCTTCTAGATTTCCTTACACTTTCTTGGGCATGTTTATCTATATTTTGTGAATGGATAAAGAATCAATAATGATAGCATTCGGTTCTTTCTCCTTATGCTTTAAGGAGTGTTTGGCTGCCTGTTTGTTAGTGCTGCCTGCTGTGACTAGCTCTGTCTCAATTTTGCATCAACAGTAATGACTATATTAAGATGATTGTCTCTGCAATGTCAGTAACCAGGGTACTAAACACGAAGTTCACTACACTGACTTTACTTTTAGCTTATCAAGTAATTTTCTAACTACTTTTTCAAGTATGCATCACCAAAACATGTTCTATATTTACAATGTTTATAGCCTTCTCTATTTTTGTACTCCACTAATTTGGAAAGTCTACCTCTCTAAAATTTTAAGAAATTAAACTGTGATCATTTAACCTTTGCTATTATGTTGATTTGTTTGTTTATGGCACGAGGGTATTTAAAAATAGGAATAGAATTAACTTAAAAATAAAAAGCATTTACTAACATAAAAAGTTATCTGACAGAGAGTTTTGAAAATAAACCCTTTTTTCCTATTTAATTCACTGCACATTTACTAAAAATTGTAGTAGAAATTAGTGGTTCCCTTCCATGCAAAGCATCCAATTCCCTCCTTTGCCACTAGGAAGTAGTTATTTAATTCCAGTGGGTTGATCCCTCCTCTGAGAGCAGAAAAGAAACTGTAGATAACTTTAGCCATTTAGGATAACTCACACATTCCCCCCTTAGTGACTGTCCAGTGCACTTGAAATGAGTTGGTGCAACCAGAATGAAATGCAGGGCTTTTATTCTCTGACTTTTTTTTTTTTTTTTCCTCTGATGATGTGATGCCTGAATGTGACACTTGACCCTACTGCAGCCTGGTGGAGTGTGGAAGCATGGGAAGAGGAAAGGCAGAGCTGACCCACAGAATAGCAGAGTTCAACCCTCCACTGCAATAACCCAAACCTGCTTTATCTCTGGTCATTTCAAGCATGTTAACTGAGAGAAAACTCCTTTACAGTTTGCACGACATCTTCCTAATTATTACAAAACCCAGTTATAAAAAGGAGCATGGAGGCCTTTCTGGTTAGAGTATTCTTGGCTGCAGATTTCTCTCATTCAGCACTCTGAATATATTATGCCACTCCTTTCTGGCTTGCCAAGTTTTTGTTGAGAAATCTCCAGCTCACTTTATGGGTTTCCTGAGTAAGTTACAGACTTTCTTTTGTTTTGCTTTCTTTATCACTATATTTTGCAAATTTAATTACAGTATGTCTTGGTGTTAGCTTACTTGTGTTGATTTTTATGGGAGTTCTGTGCCACCTGGATATGGATGACTGTTTCCTTCCATAGATTAGGGAAGTTTTTTTTTTGTTTTTTTTGTTTTTTTTTTTTTTCCCCCTAGGGAAGTTTTCTAATATTATTTCCTGAAATAAATTTTCTGCTCCCTTTACTCTCTCTTCTTCTTCCAAAACTCCTATAATATGAATGTTATTATATTTAATGGAATCATTAAGTTCCTTAAGTCTATTCTCATGTTCCAAAATTCTTTCTCTCCTTTGTTCAGCTTCATTATTTTCCATTATTTTGTCTTCTAGGTCAATTTGTCCCTCTGCTTTTTCCAGCCTGTTGTTCATTGCATCAACCTGTTTCCAATCCTTTTTATTATATTGTTCTTCTCTGATTGACTCTTTTTAACTCTTTTATCTCTATGTTAAGGGTATCACTGATATTTTTATTCTTTTCTGAAGCTGAGTAAGTATCCTTATGATCTCTGCTTTAATTTCTCCATCAGGCATGTTGCTTATATCCTTTTTGCTTAGGTTTCTGGTTGTGGCCTTATCTCATCCTTTCATTTGGAATAAATGGCTCTCCCTTGGTGTTCTGTCTAAGTCTCTGCCTTCTTCTCTGTGTTAGAAAAGCCAGTTATGTCTCCTGCTCCTGAAAGTAATGGCCTTATGAAGAAGAGGCATGTAGTGCTCAGGGCCTAGCACTTTAGGGGGTATCTCAAAATAGAAGGAGAAATAGTTTCCCAGAAAAATAAAACCTAAAGAAGTTTGTGGCACTAAATCAGCCCTGCAAGAAATACTAAAGGGATTCTTTGAGTGCAAAGGAGAAACCAAAAAAGACAAAGGCAAGAAAGGATAAGAGAAAATCTCCAGAAGCAATGACAAAACAAATATGAAATGGCAATAAAAACATATCTTTCAATAATTACTTTGAATATAAATGTACTAAATGTTCCAATCAAAAGACATAAGGCATCAGAATGGATAAAAACACAAGACCCATCTATAGGCTGCACCCAAGACACTTATTTTATATATAAAGACACCTGAAGATTGAAAGTGAGGGGGAGACACATTTATCATGCAAATGGATGTCAAAAGAAAGCCAGAGTAGCAATACTTATACGGGACAAACTAGACTTCAAGGCAAATACTGTGTGAGAGACAAAAAAGGGCACTATATAATCATAAAGAGGATGATTCAACAAGGTGATATAACATTTGTAAATATTTATGCACCCAACATAGGAGCACTGAAATATATAAAACATAAAGGGACTAATTGAAAATAACACAATAATAGTAGGGCACATTAATAACCAACTGATATTGGTAGACAGATTATCTAAACACAACATCAGCAAGGTAATGTCTTTAGATGACACACTGGATCGTATAGACTTAACAGATACATTTGGAAATTCTATCCTAAAACAGCAGAATACACATTTTTTTTTCAACTGCACATGGTATATTCTCCAGAATAAAGCACATGATAGGTCACAAAACAGGCCTCAATAAATACAAAATTATTGAAATCAAACTATGCACCTTTTCTGAACTCAACACTATGAACAAGAAGCCGACCACAACCAAAAATTTGGAAAGAACACAAATACATGGAGGTTAAACAACACATTATCAAATATTGAATGGGTCAATCAGGAAATCATGATAAGAAAAATTTAAAAAATACATGGAAACAAATGAAAATGAAAACACAATGGTCCCAAACCTTTGGTATGCATAGAAAGTGATCCTAGGAGGGAAAATACAGCAGTACAAACCTATCTCAAGAAAAAAGAAAAATCTCAAATACACAACCTAACCTTACAGCTAATGGAGCTAGAAACAACAAATGAAACCTAATACCCACAAAGGAAGGAAGTAATAAAGATTAGAGTAGAAATAAGTGATATAGAAACTAAAAAAAATCCAATTGAACAGGTCAATGAACCCAAGAGCTGGTTCTTTGGAAAACTTAATAAAATTGCTAAACCTTTAGCCAGATTTATCAAGAAAAAAGACAGACCTCAAATAAATAAAATCACAAATGAGAGAAAATAAATAAACCAACACCACAGAAATACAAACAATTATAAGAGAATTTTCTGAAACCTTCCAAACCAACAAATTGGACAACCTGAAAGAAATGGACAAATTCCTAGAAACATATAAACATATAAACTACTAAAACCAAAACATAAAAAATAGAAAAGTTAAGAGCGAAAACCAGTAAAGGAATAGAATCAGAGTAAAAAAAACTTAAAAAAAAAAAAAAAAAAAGTCCAGGACCACATGGCTTTACAGGCAAATTCTACCAAATATTTAAATAAGTTTATTAACTGTATTTTTCTCAAACTATTCCAAAAAATGGAAGTAAAACTTCCAAATTCATTCTATGAGGCCAGCATTTCCTTGATACCAAAACCACTGAAAAAGAAAACTATAAGCCAACATCCCTGATGAGCATGGATGTAAAAATTCTCAAAAAAATACCAGCAACCAAAATCAACAATACATTAAAGAAATCATTCACCATGATCAAGTAAGGTTTATACTGGGTTGCAAAGGTGATTCAATATTTGCAAATCAATCAATGTGATACACCATATTAATAAAAGAAAGGAAAAAGAACCATACCATCACTTCAACAGATGCAGAAAAAACACTATTTTTGACAAAGTACAACATTCACTCATGATAAAAACTTCAACAAATAGGTTTAGAGAGAATATTCCTCAACATAAAAGCCATCTATGAAAAACCCACATGACATCATCCTTCATGGGGAGAAGCTCCCAGCTAAGCTCTCAGTTGAGAGCTCTCAGCTCTCAGGTCAAGAACAAGACAAGGATGTCTACTATTGTGGAGGCCAAGAAAATTAAGGCCATTCCACTTTGAGTTCAGCGTTATCACAAGTGCAGCCATCCCAGGCCCCTGTGAATAAGAGCTGAACTTTACCTTCAGTTACAGGAAGAAACTTCAGTTACAGGAAGAAAACAGCTTGCAGCTTAACGTCCTAGGAAGAAGCCCCTATTAGAATAAGAACAGAGCCCAAGCCAAGGGCAGGAAGCCCCTATTAGAATAAGAACAGAGCTCAACGCCCTTGAAAGCCCCATATCAAAATGTAAACAGAACTTGAGAAATTCCTCCACCCCTTCTGGAGGTCCCCTAGACCAGCCCTTAAAACTAAGCTGAAACCCACCTCGGGGCCCAAGTCCCTGCTCCACTTGGACCCAAGCTCGAGCTTGTAAATAAACCCTCGTGTGTTTGCATCGGTGTCGGCTCCTTGGTGGTTTCTCGGATTCGCAATCTTGGGCACAACACTCTCACCACTTTTTTTGCAACACAGTTCTGGCAGTCCTAGCCACAATAATCAGACAACAAAAAACTAAACACATCCAAATCAGTAAGGAAGAAGTAAAACCTGTACTATTTGCAAATAACATGACACTTGTGATAAGCGCTAGGTGATGTATGGAAGTGTTTCATCAGTATATTGTACACCTGAAACTATTATACTGTAGGTTAACAAATTGAAATTTAAATAAAAACTTATTTTTAAAAGATTTTATTTATTTATTTGAGAGGGAGAGAGAGAGAGAGACAAGGAGAGAGAGTAAGAGCAAGGGGGAGAGGGAGAAGCAGGTTCCCTACTGAGCAGGAAGCCTGACTTGGGGCTCCAATGTGGGGCTTGATCCCAGGACTCTGAGATCATGACCTGAACTGAAGGCAGATGCTTAACTAACTGAGCCACCCAGGCACCCGTAAATAAAAACTTTTTTAAAAAAGCAAAACAAACAAACAAACAAAAAAACACCCAGGGAGAGAGAAATCCTTTGGAGATAAACAGACTGATGAGCAATCCCAGGTCAATGAGATACTGATGCCTAAACATCTCTGAATATCAGTTTTCTTGTGTAAAATGGGGATAATTATACTTCTACAGAGTTATCATAAATATTAAAACAATGTATGTTGAGTACTACACAGTAGTAAATTTATTGTCACAATGTACTATTAAAAATGCAACATCAAATAAGAGAGTTTAGGACACAATTGCCTCAGTGAGATACTCTTTAAGCTGTTTTTTTTTTTTTTTTTTGAAGTCTAAACTCAAAGCAAGAAACAAATCTGCAGATAAGCAGAAGACATTTAGGTTATGTACTCATCGGCACTGGAACTAGTTTTATAATTTTCATACTTGTAAGTTGCGCCCCCTGAATGAAAGCCTTCTTCCTGTCTCCTATCACAATGCATTTTACTAGTTTCTCTGAATAGTATTTGTCTCAATATCCTCATTATATTGTTTGTTTTCTGCAAAAGAAATGAAGACTTCTCTAGCCTCAATTTTTGCTTGACATACTAACTCTTAACTATCCCTAGTCACCAAGTACTTGGTCTGGCCCTTTAAACTCCAAGCTAGAGCTGTTGTTCTTCTAATAGAGTGAATAGAGAGCCTGTGACCATCCTACTGCTTCCCCTCCGGGGCCCTAGAACCATTGAGAGACTCCTGCAGAGTCTGTGCAACTTCTCTCCTGCCAGATTCTGGGTACTGGCCTAGGCTAAACTTGAATTTGCCATTCTCCGTTGCACACTGCAATAGAACCTGAAGACCAATTCCTCATCTCTCCGCAGGAACTATCTTGACAGCACAGATTTTCAAGGCCAAGCACTACTATTTACATTTTCTTTCCTATAGGCATGCTACTGAGAGAACTTAGTGAACCTCATGGTGAATTTTTTTCAAATTCAGAAAGAAAGTTAACCTTAGATAATTATAAATGTTGTCAGAAAGCTTCAGAGTCTTAAACAGATTGGAATATATTCCAATAATTTCATTTATTTGATTTTTTCTTTTTTTTTTACTTTGAACAACTTTGGCCAGCATTAAACCTTACTTATGTGCCAGTGATTAGGTTAAGAATTTTATATACATTTTTTTTATTCCAAAGAAGGCATGCCTTGGTGACCCCTGTTTTCCTTTCTCCTAGAATTATATTTGGGAAGGTGAGACTCCCTCAATACAGAATTTTACTAAGTTAAAAAGCAGACAATATTAATAAGAAAAGGCATAGAATTTTTATATTGCTCTTTACTTTGTAGGTGGTCAAAATCAGAAAAAGAATAAAAGGCAGTGACCTAAAATCTAAAAGCCATAATATCTTTGCATTGTGAGAAATTTGGTAACATAAATAGAAAAACTAAAGGAAAAAATATCCCATAGTTTTAAATATAGCAGTATATAAACTTTACATACTGATTCTATTTCATTTTAACTTAGGGACTTTTACAAAATCACCATATGTCCTATAAATTGAATTGACGAAATTAATCAGAATTGTTTTCTTCTTGGGTCATAAATCATAAACTATCCCTCTTTTATCCAGTAATCAGCAAATCCTAGTTGTAAGTACAAAATTGATGGCTGCCTTTGAATTTTCATTTCATTTTTATATCTTCATTTTCCTTGAATGACTAAAGTGTGCTATTTCTGTAGTAAGTTGCTCAAAATGACTCTGATGATGCAATTAGAGTTAGGGTTTCTCTTTCCAGTTGCTCTAGGAATTCAATTTAAACAGTCTTCTGAAAAAAAAAAAAAGAAAAAGAAACAGTCTTCTGTGTGAATAATAATTCTTTCTTTTTAAGGTCTTAAAGCTGGGTGATACTTAGGAACTTAGGAAAATAAAATCCAATGAGAATTCCTGTGTAATAATGCAAGCTTCATAATGTTCTGCTGTGCTGAGAAAACCAAGAAAATTCCATTTCCTGACCCAGGTACTCATGGGATGTTCTGAAGATTAATGTGTCTCTTTCAGGGCACTAAGGTACATTTAGAGCACTAAAGAAGTCATTTACTAAATGATGCCCTTGGGATTTGAAAGAGTTAATGTACCTCTCACAAGGTGAGCAATGTACCCCTAAATGTATGCAAGGATCAGTACCAAGCTTACAAAGAATTGTGAGAATGCTGGTTAAAAGCAGCTGCTAGTCCATAGCTCTATTATTTATTACTATAATCTATAGTCAATACATTTGCTGGTGTTCAGTGAGTGCTTTATAAACAATGCAGACAGATGAGAATCTTCTTACTTTTAAAGGTGAAAACATGGTATGCTACAAACTGGTCAAGAGAAAATACTATAAATGTGTAAATGTTATCCAAATGGCTTGGATTTCAAGAGTGAGACACATTATGGGAAACTTGATCTTCACTCAAAAGTGATTTTTTTCTCAAAATCAGAATGGTATTGAATTCTTTGTAAGTTATTTTCTGGGAGAAAAAAAGTCTTACTTAAAGATAATTCTGAGAAATTTCACAATATATAATGTTAAATGATAAAGATATAAAGCTGAATATAGAATATAATCACACTTTTAATAAACATGTAAGACATAAAAGCCTAACTAAATATGGCAAAATATTAAAATCTTTTACTCTTGGTGATGAGATTACAAGTTATAGCTTTATTTTCTTATCATTTTTTATTTCCTCTAACCTTCTGTAATGAATATGCCAATGAAGACTTTTCTTGAGATCGTTAAATGTTGTTGAGAAATGTGATAACAGGTTACCGGCAACTTTAACATGTTAAATAGTGCTATTTTGCTTTCTTTCATCTTGAAGAAGGAATTTGAGCATTACTCAGTGCATGGTCCTTGCCAAAAAGGAAAGCTATTCTCTTCTTAAGCAACTCTTATAATGAACTCAATTACTTTTCATAGCCTAGTCCATGTTTCTCAGTTTGGAAGTTGGACACAAATAAGAAAGAAAACTATGTACCTGGAATGATGATGGACCTCAGAATTCTTTACCCACCTTTCTTCTCAAGGTTCTTACTCTTACTGGGTGGTCAAGTCTATATACATGATTTCAAATGCCAATTTACATGCTAAAAACTCTCAAATACTTATCTTTAAAATACCTTTAGAATAGAACTTCCTGGGACACCTGGGTCGCTCAGCAGTTGAGAATCTGCCTTTGGCTCAGGGCGGGATACTGGAGTCCTGGGATGAGTCCAAAATAGGGCTCCCTGCATGGAGCCAGCTTCTCTCTCTCTCTGTCTTTCTCTATCTCTGTGTCACTCATGAATAAATAAAATCTTAAAAAAAAAAGTTAAAAAAAGAAGAATAGAACTTCCTAGTTTTTCTTATTTATGTATACAGACATAAATGGATGTACTTAAAACTCAATACAAGATGAAACAATTTCAACTAAACTCAGAGGCTTCCCTAAAGCTCCTCCTCTTTTTGTTTCCTTAGAGAATGACACCACTGTCCCACCAATTTCTTGAAGCAGAAACACTGAAGCTATGCTTGACTCATTCTATAAATAATACTTCTCATGTATTTCCTATATTTTATTTCTCTTGAACTCACTCTTATAACACCAACCAGAGATCACAGTTTATCTCACACAAGTTAATGCAATAACCTCTGAAATTATCTCCCTTTATGTGGCCTCGTTTTTCCATACCTGCCATCCACCTTAAAGTTTTAGTCACATGAAGTTAGGCCTGTATTTATCTCTGATTCTAAAGCCTGAGCTCTATCCATTATAACTTTTTTTCTCTATAATAAGGAATTTGGGGAAAGCTTCAGCCATCAGTTTGGGAAAAAAATCACACACCTCCTTTTAAACATGAACTCAAACATTAACTTTCCTTCTTTTCTCAAACCCTGCAAAAATGATATGATAGATTTTTATCTTTGGGGCATGAACTCAAAAGTCCAAATAAAATCCAACATATATCGGGAAGTTGGAAAATGATAACTGCTTAAATAGAATTGAGAAAACTGAATTCCATGGCAGCACAATTTTAAGAAGCAAAATATCTACAGAATCCCCCAAAGGATTAGGATAAACAGCACTCACTAGGTGCTTCCAGAAGTAGGGGTCAAGATGGAACTATAATCTAGAATTTGGATAAAGTCTATTTAAGAAACAGTTATTTAAGAAACAGTTAAATCAGTTTTTCATTGATATTGTCTACCTGTCCCCCATTTCCATGCAGGAATTATTCCTCAGGAAACACTAGATATTTGTATTAGTTTGCTCAACAACAAGAGGATGCACTTCTCAGTGTGGGTCCTCCACGCAGAGCAATATATTTGGCTCTTAAAGAAACAACAAATTTAGTAATGCAAAAATAAATTACTTCCCCTCGCCATGCATAATATTCAAACAGTAGAAATAACTAACATAATATAATGTGATAAATTCTTACAAATTAAGTGCAATCGATCTGTATGCTAGGGATCACAGGAAGATTTTTGAGGTCAGCCTTTAAGGGTATCTATATTTGTAAAATTTTTATCAAAGGTTAATAAGCAAGCAAAAATATTCAAATTTTAACCAAGCCTGCATAAATAATATTTGCACTTATAGTAAAGATCCTGGCTGGTAGATAACAGGAACAAATAAGTCACCCACCAAAAACACTTAGCCTTTGGTATAAAGAGTAGAAATCTCTATAAAAGAGATATTGTAATATCATGAGTAAGTCATGACTTACTCATGCAGATATTCATGGACTTCATTCAGTTTCAATAACCATAATTTAGCCCAAACACTGAAGTTGCTCTAGCCAATGAAAATGTAAGGACTCCCAGAAAGTGTTCTAATGGTTCAGTACAACTTCATTATTAACAATCGGAAACAGTACACACATATAGTTTCCGGCCAGATCTAATTCCTCAATGTATCTGGAATTATTTTACCTATCAATCATTTCTATTTCATATCCCTATGATAGATATTTTAATGACATTTTTATGACTTCCTCCCAGATAGACTATTAGCTCTTGAACAGGAAAGCCAAGAATTGTTTATTCTTGTGCCCTTTGAACCTCCCAAAATGAAAGCCAAGAATTGTTTATTCTTGTGCCTTCTGTACTACCCAAAATGACTGAACATATGATAGATACTCTTTAAATAGTGAATGGCAAATTTGACCCTAATTCCAAAATTTTTTCATTCTTCCTCATGACCAAAAGTCTTCTTGTCAATTAGATGAACAGCTGAATTTCTGTATTGATGAGTGCTGTGCTACGGTTCCTGTTAAATATCCCAGGTCCCTTGGGTCTCAGATTCTTTTTCCTACTCCCCTTGTTCTGGGAAACTAGAATAGAGATTTGGAATTCTACCTCTCAAAACTGCTATAAAACTTTTACCATAATACTTAATATATACTACTGCATCCCTTTATTTACTTCTTGTTTACATAAGAATATCATTGAGGCACTGGTATTCGTTGAATCCCCACTAGTATGCTAGTCACTCTTAGGAAATGTGTTTGTTTGCTAGGGCTGCCATGACAAAATACAAGGGATGGAGGTTTAGACAACAGAAATATATTGTCTCATGGTTTTGGAGACTAAAAGGACAGGATCAAGGTGCTTCAGAGTTGGTTCCTTTTTTAGGGCTGAAAAGGAAGGATCTCTCCCACCTTCTGGTGGCTTGCTGGCAATCTTTGGTGTTCCTTGGCTTATGGATGTATTACTCTAATCTTTGCCTTTATCTTCATGTGACATTACCTCTGTGCCTTCACACTATCTTTCTTTGTGCATTGCTCTGTGTCCAAATTTCCCTTTTATGAGATCAGTTACATTGAGATTAGGGCTCAGCCTAATGACTTTATTTTAACTTGATTATCTCTGTAAAAATCCTATATCTCCAAATAAGGTCACATTCTGGGTCACATTCTGAGAGCATTAAGAATTCAACATATGAATTTTGAGGGGACACAATTCAACCTATAACTGTGTTCACTGTCTGAAGATTGTACTGAAATTCTCTGGCATGGGGGCATCCTAGGTATAGTTGAGACTGGGATTTTCATTCTAAAAATTTTGAATAAAGTAAGTACTATATTATATGTCCATGACCCTTTACACATTCATCTCCATCAGACTCCAGAAATTTTGTAGTTACAGATAGGATTAGGTCTTCTTATCATGAATTTAGAAGTCCTTTCTCTAAAAAAATGAGATAAGCACAAGATAAAATGTACTAATATTAGGGGTTCTCTCAACAAAATGGCCAAAGAATCACTCTACTCTGAAGCCATCCATAGTTCACTGGCATCACATAGTATCATACAGACAGAGCTTCTAATCAGCTTTTGGTCCCCCAACTCTTTTTTTTTTTTTTTTGGTTCCCCAACTCTTAAATGAGAACAGATAACCAAATGTCATCATACTATGATAAATCCTTTAATATCAAAGGCAGAAGCTACAACAAAAATAAACACCAAACAAAAAATAGAACCTTGGGAGAAAGAGCACATATAGGGGAAATAAAACTTTAAAAAGTTGTTGGTGACAGGAGGTGACGGGAGCTATAGAAGGGCAATAGGAAGCAAGTTGGCCATTGATGGAACTGTTCATTATTATTATGGTGGTGGATACATGACTTTATGCATTTGTCAAAACCCACACAACTGCACATTGCAAAGAATATAGTTTATTGTACATAAACTTAAAAAAATCACCAGACTGTAAGTAGAATCCAAGAGAATATAAACTGTTATAAATGAATCTAAATGTATTATATATGAATAATATCACTATAGTAAAAGACTTGGATTGTGTTCCCTAACAAATGTACGTTGAAGTCCTAACATCTAGTAAGTATGAATGTGAACTTACTTGAAGATGGAATCTTTACAGAGATAATCAGATTAAAATGAGGTCATTAGATGGGGCCTAATCCAGCTACTAATGTTCTCATTAAAGGGGGGAATTTTAGACACACAGACACACACACACAGAAGACAATTTGAAGATACACTGTGAGATGGCCATAAAACCAGAATGATGCAACTACCTGCCAAGGAACACTGAGGATTGCTGGCAAACAACATAAGCTAGATGAAGCAGGAAGAATTTCTCCCTAGAGCTATCACCAAGAGCATGGCACCTTAGCCACCTTGATTTTAGACTTCTAACTTCCAAAACTGTGGGATGATAAATTCCTGTTGTTTTAAGTCATCCAATTTTTGGCACTTTTTTTTGGCAGCCCTAGGAAGCTAATACAGTAAATTACTTTGAAAAATGAAATTTTGCTTGGATATGTATTAACATATACTGACAGTTTGAATTCTAATCTAACACCACAGAGTTCATCTACCCTTTCCTCTTTCTATATCCATAACATCTTTGTCCAAAACAAGAAATCTCTCTCACTATACATTATTTACAATATACTTATTTATTTATTCAGCCCTATTATACATGTAAAGCAGTTCCAAAATTCTGGGCAGCCCCAGTGGCCCAGCGGTTAAGCACCACCTTCAGCCCAGAGTGTGATCCTGGAGACCTGGGATCGAGTCCCACATCGGGTTCCCTGCATGGAGCCTGCTTCTCTCCCTCTGCCTGTGTCTCTGACTCTCTCTCTCTCTCTCTCTCTCTGTCTCTCTCTCTCTATGCCTCTCATGAATAAATAAAATGAAATCTTAAAAAAAAATTACTTCAAAATTCTAACCTATATTCTTGTGATAATCAAATTAGTTTACTAGAGTGTAGCATTTGTGCACTATTCTCTTTGTTATTAGCCTTATAGAATATAGATATACACACATATGAATGTGTATATACACATTCGCTTAAACAGACATGAGAATATAGATGTATATTTTTGTGTGCATGTATGTGCATTCTTTACTGTTTATACATGTATTTTCAAGCCACTGAGAGGTTCTAGAAGTAATGGTAGACTTGGGGCCAAGATTTAGTTTCTAAATGCCATTATTTAATAAATAGAACCAGGGTTCCTCAGAAAAGTAGTAGATTCCAGGGCTGAGAAAAGGTTTAGATGAGACTAAACCGTGTTGTGCTTTTTGTGTACTTTGTGTAATTTTTGATGTAAGGAAGTGCTCAAAAATAGATGTGTGCCAAAAGGTCACCAAAACCAATTTGAAATGACTGCCAAGGATGAAAGCTAGAACTATTAGAGCCAGAAAATAAATATAGTACTAGAGTAAACTCAAAGAATAAAATAAATATCCCTGAGTGTACACTTACATAAAAAAAAACAAATAAGAAGTAGAAAAGAAGACACAACTCTTCCTTTCAAAATAACTTCAATTAATAGATGCAAGAGGCATGCAAAAATAGAAATCAGAATTAGATACAATAATAATTACTGTGAGCAATATCCACCAATGACAATGGATACTAAAATGAAAGTGCAAATGACATCTCAGGATACTACAGTCTCAAGAAACTCCTCTAAAATAATTACTAACTGCAAAGGTTAGAAAAAGAGAAACTACTTTTACAGTGGATAAAACACAGACATTACACTATCTAAGTGATCAAGGTAAACATCATCAGTAATAAGACATATCAACATCACGTATCTCTGATACGATAAACAGAGAAGGGCACATTAACCTTGACAGTTTTATCCAAAATCCACAACCTCAATCTAATCATGGAAGAACATCACACAAACTCCTATTGAATGATTTGTTACAAAACAAATGATCAATACTCTTTAAAAGTAAGGTCATGAAAGACAAGGAAAGCTGTCATGGGCTGAAAGAAACTGATCATCAAACATACATGATGATCAAGTGCAATGGAGAATCCTGAAGAGATAAAGACTTTAGAAAAAAAAAAGGTAAAATCCGCATGAAGTATGTAGTTGAGTGTATAGTATTTTACCAAGGTTATTATTTTTTATTTATTCTTTTTTTTTTTGGTTTTGATCATTGTGCAGTGGTTATACAAGATGCTAGCATTAGAGGGAAGTAAGTGTGGGTATATGATAACACTACTATTTTTAAAACTTTTTTGTAAATTTACAAAATAAAATAGTTGCTAATGGTACTTGCAGAGAGATAAGAAAATATACTGATCCATGAAACAAGGGCCTAATGTTATAAAAATAGCATTTATGCAACAAAAATATACCTGTTGCAAATTAAGATGATGTGAATAGAAAGACTCAGTAAAAGTGTGTATAGATTAAGTTGAAGAAACCTCCTTGATGGTAGAAAGTTAATTGAAGAGAAAATAGTAGAGAGGACAAGAAAATTGGAAGAGGACTTCAAAAGGTCAGACAGGGACACCTGAATGGCTCAGTGGTTGAGCGTCTGACTTTGGCTCAGGGCAGGATCCTGGAGTCCCGGGATAAGAGTCCCACATCAGGCTCCCTGCATGGAGCCTGCTTCTCCCTCTACCTGTGTCTCTGCCTCTCTCTCTCTGTGTCTCGCATGAATAAATAATAAAATATTTAAACAACAACAACAACAAAAACCCCAAAAAATGAGTCATCCAAAAGGGAAAACAGAGAAAGAGATTATCAAATTATTAACAGAATAACTTGAAAAATTTACTAATCAAAAGACTAACATATCTTTTTTATGTCAATGTTTTCATAGATACTCATTTTATTTACTGAATTATAATCCAATGCTACTACATCTGATGAAAATAGATGTAAAAAGACACATTTGTGTGAAATTTCAGAACAAAAACAATAGAAGGTTTCAGAGAGAAAAAAAATCTTACTATAAAGGTCAAAAATATAAGAACTTCTTATTCTTATTAAAATATTTTTTGGTAACAGCATTGAAAGCTAAGAATAATATAATATTTTTAGCATAAAATATATTTCAAATTAGAATCTAAACAAGCTAAAATATCATTCAAATGTGAACACAAAATACAGACATTTTTATACAGGCAATGCCTCAAATATGTACTCCAATGCACTTGTTTTAGGAAGCCATGAGAGGATGGACATCTTCAAACCAAGGGAGTAAATCTGGAAGTGGAAGTCATGAGTTTAAGCACAAAGCAGAAGGAAAAAGGAAGCTTTGGAAGAGAGTCTCAAAAAATAAGAAAATTCACAGGATACAGAATGTGTTTGGTATATTAATAAGAGATTGTAGAACTGGAAAAGAATAGGAAGATAAATTAGTGACAAGTATGTGGAAAACAAAGAAGAAAATTAGAAGTAATCATTAACTCCAAGGAAAACAAAAATCCTGCAGTAAAGGAAGAATTATTCATAGGTTACGATGAATAGCACTGGGTCACTTAAAGTTGAATACAAAATAGACCAAAAATTGCTCTTACATATTGGGATAACAGGGAAATTAGAAGCATGAATATGTGATGTAGAGGTAGCTGTATGACAGATAGCTAAATTGTAATCTTCCATTTTGACAGTCCAATGACAATTCTCACGATGTTAAAATATAGAAATAAAAATAAATTGCAAAGTATTTGAAAGTATGAAAGAAAATACCAAAAGAATATTCTAAAAGTCAAAGTGAGCAATATTTAAGATTTAATAAGAAAACACAATTGCAGAGTTTCATGAATCTTTAAACAATGTTTATGAATAATCATAAATATTAAAAAGTCAATATAAAAAAGAAAAAAATAACTAACTGATTCCTCCCTCCCCCAAAAGTCCAAAGCCACTAAAATTGTTCTGGCTAATAGTAAGAGAGCATTTATTATATGCTGGTGCTGTTCTAAATATTTCACCTTTATTTTATTTATTTTTTTTTACTTCAATTACCCAACATATAGTAAGTATATCATTAGTTTCAGATGTAGAGTTCAAGAATTCATCAGTTGCATGCTCATCACATCATGTGCCTTCCTTAATGCCCATCACCCAATTACCCCATCCCCCTACCACCTCCCCTCCATCAACCCTCAGTTTGATAAACTCAATCTTTTTATTTAAAAAAAAAAGTTTTAAAAGATTTTACATATTTATTCATGAGAGACACAGAGACAGAGAGAGAGAGAGAGGCAGAGACACAGACGGAGAAGCAGGCTCCATGCAGGGAGCCCGATGTGGGACTGGATCCCGATCCCAGGACTCCAGGATCACGCCTTGGGCTGATGGCAGGCGCTCAACCACTGAGCCACCCAGGGATCCCCCAAACTCAATTAAATGGCTATTCCATTTAATTAATATGATACTATGTTCAAAGAAATTACGCTATTTCCCAGAGTTATACACAATGAAACGGCAGTGACAGAGTCTGAGCCCAGTCAGTTTCTGATACACACATTCTTAACAGCAATGCCCTGAGATCTCTCACATGATAAAATCTATAAGAGGGATATACAATCATGTTGACAGATCCGTGGAGGTGATGAAAGAACATTTGGGTCTATATTTTGACTCACTAACTATGAAGCTTTCAACAAGTCAATTAATTTCTATGGATTTTAGCTTTCTCATCTGCACTGAGAATAGCTTTTGAGGATTGAATGAATGAAATAAGCTGATGCAGAGTCAAGCATAGGAAACAAGCTGATATAAAACCTACATAGAGAATTGAATGTAGTAATAACTCAACAAATATTAACTAGTTTGAATTAAGCAGATTACTGAAGTGGATATGAAGTTCAATGTCATGTTAGTGCACCTGTAATTCTTAATTCTACCTTTAGCTTCTTCAGGATGTCTAAGGAAAGGCCATGGATACTCTCAGGATAGCTAAACCATAAACATGTTTTCATGACTGTAAGTAGAACGTCTAAATTTCCTTATACATATATTATTTTTCCCAGAATCAAACCTGGATAATTATTAGTTAAATCACCACAATATCCCTGACATTTTTTTCAAAATGCTCCTTTTCCAAAAATAGTTTGTTATTTGAAATTAATTCATGCATCTGACTTAATTGCACTTATTAAAATTATTCTCTTGGGTTGTTCTGCATGAATAATAAGTTCAGTCAATACTTTTACACTCCAGGGATGAAATTTTGACAACTTTAAAATGAATTTGCTTCTAAATAATCAGAATCTATGAAACTTTCTTGTAAAAGAGCAGGTCTTAAGTATCCAGGCTAAGACATTTTCTTTGTTTCTAAACATTTCCCCACTGTCCAGAGGAACATTTGGCCTCAGGATACTAATAGCTTTTATGAGAAAAAGGTGTTCTGTGATGATAAAATATTGGAAAATGATGAATTAAAATAAGACAGCTTTCTTTTCTGAGAAACTTTTCAGAGTCTCTAATGTGGTAGCTTATGATTGAATCTCTAATTAGGAATAAAATGTGCACTGTTTTACAAAATAATTCAACCACAGCATTAAAAAAAAAAAATTCTTTTTGTCTTTCTTTGTTGTTTGTGTCTGAAGCTTCCTTGAGAAACAATTTTGTCTCATAAAAAACTTGGGAAACCAAAGGCCTAACTAATAGAAGCAGGAGGGTTGATGTCGGGTGGCTTACATTTCAATGTTATATTTTCATTTCTTTCTTACCTAGTTCCTATTCCATAAAGTTGGCATTTCTCTCTACAAGTCAAATGAGCACAGTTTTTTCCTCTAATTATTCTTTATAACTTATTTTTAGTTTTTTTATACCAACAGAAGGGAAAAAAATAAATAAATTCCGAAAGCTAATGTGTAAATGAGTTGACATGTAGTTATATCTAAAGCTCAATGAATATGAAACAGCAACTTTTACCAAGAAAATTATTCCTACTTTTTAAATTACAAATATAAACCGAGTTAGTATTGAATAATGGTTCAAACTGTAGGTACTAAAGTTTGAGTTAGAATCAGATCTGGGCACACAGCTTTCCAAAATTTAGTTTTGCAAGTATAACGTTATAAAGCAGAGATGCAAGTCTGGCATGTTTTCTAATTTGTGTGGAGGAAGTTTTGGGGGTTTTTCCTAAGTATTTTATTCTTAGAGAATAAAGTGTACAGTAGCCATATAGTTAGTTTTTAGGAAAGTAAATTTGTACAAAATGACCTTATTTCATATGCTAATTTTAAAAGTTCAACATGAGAAACTTGATTAAAGAATTTAGTAGTGAATTCCTAACTTTACACAATTGAACTACTCACCTTCCAACTTCCAAAATATGGAGACCAAGAAAAAACTCATCTGTGTTTTCCATATCAAATTGGAAATAACTGCAATAACAAATTATTACTATATTTAGAAATATATTTGATTCTACATGTATGCAAGAGGATAATCTGGATCATTTATGGTAGGAAAAATATTTTAAATGGACTATGCAAGCAAGAAGTATATAGATTCATATTATAGTATTCAAATATAGATTTCATATTATATATAAAATGGGCATTAAACCTGCTCAAAGCATCTATAAGATTCTGAGACATCCTGAACAGAATCTCTAGATAAAGAGCCACCATACATGTCTAGCCTAGTCTCTGTTCTTTCTTAAATGCCCTACTACAGCAACAAAGGTTAACATCAATGTCTTCCTTTGTCTTAGTGACACTGTTCCTACACCACAGACTCTCCACCTTTTTCCCTCTGGGTGAGTAGAAATAAGCTTGACCACCAAAGTTTGCAGAGAAGTTCATCCCTCTCATACTAAGAGTAGTCACAGATGTATCCTCTTCTATGGTAAAGTTAGAACAGAAATCCCTAGGGAAGGTGCAAGGTTTCAAGAACCTGAAAGACATATTGGTTGTTGGGCTTCTATGATGTATGTATATATAACAATACATGATGTATGTAGCAACAACATATATACTTGACATTTTATTCATATAGATTCTCTTTGTAGGGATCCCTGGGTGGCGCAGCAGTTTAGCGCCTGCCTTTGGCCCAGGGCGCGATCCTGAAGACCCGGGATCGAATCCCACATCAGGCTCCCGGTGCATGGAGCCTGCTTCTCCCTCTGCCTGTGTCTCTGCCTCTCTCTCTCTCTCTCTCTCTCACTGTGTGCCTATCATAAAAAAAAAAAAAAAAAAAAGATTCTCTTTGTAGCAAAAAGAGCATTTTATAATTCTGATTTAATTCTAACGTATAATATTCATGGAAATAAATGTTTCAGTGGTTCTCTGATTTTATTTAACCTCATGCATATAAACATCTTGACAATTTTTTCTCCATGAAGAAAATATATCCTTCAACAAGTCATATATGCATCTCATTTATTCACAATTAAAGTTTAACTAAAAGCAAAAAGCTACTAAGGCATGGATAATTTTACAATTTAAGCAGATGTTGTTGTTAGAAGAACATCTTACACTGTTAGCCTCTGGCTCCAGTGACTGCCCCCCAAAGAATGAGGAAGGAGAAACAATTTGGAGAGCAAGAGCTGCTGTTTGCTTGGGGCACATGACAGTTAGTTGGAAGTCATTAAGTTATCAGTGCCTATAAGTGTGACATGTAATCTATCTTTTCAATGTATTTCAATTACAGATTACATTTTGTAAACACCATTGCTTATCATGAAATTACTTGAAATATTTAAGAAATTTTTTAAAAATGTGATAAGAAATCTTAACTGATAGAATTTTTTAAAAAGACATTAAATTTATTTACTCGTGAGAGACACAGAAAGAGAAAGGCAGAGATACAGGCAGAGGGAGAAGCAGGCCTCCTGCAGGGAGCCTGATGCAGGCAGGACTCAATCCCAGGACCCCAGGATCATGATCTGAGCCAAAGGTAGACACTCAACCACTGAGCCATCCAGGTGTCCCTAATGTGGTTGCACTGATAGTATGCAACTTCTGGATCCAGGCCTTAAGATTACTTGCAGATTCAGCTCTTCCCATTTTAAAACAACCCATAACCCTGTAAAGAAGCTTGAGATAGGTTCTTTGATGACAAGAAACTACTAGAAAGAGACCTAACTAACAATGCCATCAGATGCCCAGTGTCTATGTGTGTGTAGGGTTTTGGACTATCTGGCCTCTTTGGAGGTACCAGGTAACTGCAGCTAAATATATGACTCAGATGAAAATAGTGGAAGAACCACTGACTTAAGAGTTGTCACTTTAAGCCACTATAATTCTGGGATGGTTTGTTTTGAAATAGATTACTGAAATAATATTTTTACCAAGGAATTAATATACAGAATCTCTTACAATCATTTGAAGATATTATTTTTACTACTCTACATAATTTATAATCTGTATATTTAGGACAATCTAATTTAGAATCCATTAAAGATATTGTATCAGCTAATATCATGTATTGGATATCATTCTAAAATCATTTTCTGAATGGTTCTCATTACTAACTCTTTTTCTGGTTTCCTTTCCCAAAACAAAGTTTCCTTCATATTGAATTTGTACAGTTTGATTTTCTTCTAAATATATTGTTCTGAGCTCTACTTAATGAATTTCACTATATTTTTGCAGAATGTGTTTTAGGGTCATTTGGGACACTCTTGTCTTCTTCAGATGTGCTGCTTACACTTCCAGTGTCATTGACATTTTGTCATCAACTCCATTGTTTAAAACGTGAAATCTCATAGAGTACAGAATCAATCATAAAAGAATACGTCTTGATCTTCTCCTCCTCATCAGACACAGCTGTGTTTCTGTTAAGAGTCCTTGCCCACCCCTGCCCTGTCTCCATCAAGAATAATTTGTTCCTGTGGGGCACACAGCCCAGATATGATATAAAGGTATTGTCCTACACCCATTGTGCTGGGGGCAAATAGAGCCTCACATCAATATGGATATTTAGTGCACCTTACCTAATCACTTTTAAGCATTCTTCAAATTATCCTAGATGGACATTTTGATCTACCCCATGGATATCTTTTACTGTAATAAAAGTTCTACCTGCTAGAAAACTCACAACTAAGCCAGGTCTAAGACTTCATGAATAACACCTCTTGTCTAGGGATGACTACAGTCAGATTCAAGTATGTATGACTCTGAAATTGGTGATTTATATTGCTAGATACTTCCAGAATTCTTTTGCACTGTCCAAAATCTCTATTTGCTCTTTCCTTGCAGCATGATTATACCATCTAAAACAAATAACCAGTCCCTGGGAAGAGGCTCCCTGATTTACTCACAAGGATTATATACTAATTAGGATCCCAGAAGAAAACAAGCTACACACCCAGAGGGATGATTGAAAAGAATTTAACAAAAGATGCTTTTCAGAGCTGGGAATAAGATAAAGCCATTAGTGTCCCTCTGTCTGAAGTGACAAGTGGAGGGTGTGGCCTTACACAACTAGACAAGGACTGCAATTATAGAACCTGAGCCACTGCCAAAATAGTACTCTTTCATGAAAAAGGAATGGGTTTGGATAAATATCCCAGACACACTTTCCTCTAGGCCTTTTATCTCTAGCTTATTCTTCCTATTTGCCAAATCCAACTAGAAGCCAGAGGGAAAGGCAGCTCTGGACTCTTAGAACATACAGTAGGACAGATAAGGGTAGAATGGATATAAGGTAACAGGGAAGAAGGCCACTCAAGTGTTTCTGGAAAACAAGATGCCCTTTCTGTATATCAAATATGGAGTGTTAGCAGGGAATTTAACTTTATTGTATACACACATTAAATACATCAAAATAAAACCCTTGAGACTTGCTTTTGCTTAACCAGAGAAAAGTGTGGGGATGAAGAACAGGCTCTGAATGCCAGACTAATTTGCTTTAAATCCTAGATTCACCACTTCTTAGCTATACAACCTTGAGAAAAAATGTACTTTTTTGTTGCTTTGTTCCTTTGCTCATAAAATAGAGATCTCTTTAACTACTGTACAGAATTATTGTAAAGATTACACACACACACAAAGATTACACAAAAGAATGGTTGTAAACAATTTAGAACATTCTCAGAATTTAGCAAACTTTAAATAAACTTGAGATTTTTTTTTTTTTTGCTGAAAGTTATTAGAGTTGATAATCTTAATTATTGATACTTTTTTCCTTATTTAATGACTAAGATTGTTCCTGAATGTGTGGATCTCTGGTCTCTTGCATCGATGGATGATGTTTCAAAAACTGACTTCACTTTTAAAAGTTAATAAATAATTGATAATAGAGCTAGTAGCAATTAAACAAAATTAGTTTTAACCTATTGTTAATTTACTAATACTAAGATTATAATTATCTATTAATAATAAAATGGAATATCAGGAACATTGATTGACAGCCTATAGAAAAGCTTATGACTTGGGTCCTAGGTCAATATAGATTAGATTCTTCACTCATGAGTATTTGAGTATTACTCAGTGTGTTTTAATTAAAATTTTTATTGCCAAGTCCGTAAGTTGAGGTGATTAGAACAAGCCACATGTTAGTGAAAATACATATATGACAACTGGAGATGTATTAGAGACACTACCAAGAATTTGATATAAAGCAATTATTGCGTTGAAAGGTTTTAAATTTGAAATTTTAGTAAAATGAATTCGCATTACTATGGATAGCATTTCTACAATTACAACCTCAATCAGATATTGCTTTCTTTTTTTTTCTCATTTGAAGATTTTGAGATGAAATACAGTTTTGAAAATATTCCTTTCAAATGCTACCCTTTATGATATGCTCTCATTGGTGTTATTTAATGAGAAATAAGTGATATACAAACTATTATGAGTTTGGGATTAGATAAAAAAAATGATGGTCTAAAATGTTAACTTCCAGAAGTCACGAGAGTGTTAAATGATGATTTATAAATCAGTCAAACTGCCAACCTCTATGAAAACCTGGGAACATTTATCAAAACCAATAAATAGTCATTTCTTCAGGGTACTTTTCAAATGGTATTTCATCACTAGTTTTATTTTGATCTATTTTTTTAAAACTCCAATTCCTCATGAAAACAAGTTGTATAGCTTATGGTATTACTCTAGCAAAATGATTTTCATAAATAAAGTAAGGTGCAATGAAGCAATGGAAAAGAACATATATAATGATTAATGCATCAGGTTTTTAGGCTTATGGTGACTAACTATAATTCCTAAGCCTGAAGTTATTGGAAAGAAAACCTCTCTTTGGAAACAGGCAACAAATCCCAAACTATCTGGGTAGCACAAGCAATTTACTTTCCCTTGACTTAAAGAATTGTTGTTTTATGGCCATTTTCCTTGAGTTTATTGATTTCATATGCAGTTTTATACAATGACATAATGCCTCTGGGGTTCATACACAGGATAACTAACATTTGTGTCATTTGTCAACCCAAAGTTATCAATTGGGACCTAGTCTCAATGTAGAAGTGCAAAGCAACAAGGGGCAAAGTCTCTTCAATCAAAATGCCTCAGGGACAAGAAAGGTAAGGATATTGCAGATTTGTTAAGAAAAAAATCCTAACATTAAATGTTTGTTAGAAAATAAAATTATGTGTCAATTTTTTGGTATCTTTCATCAAATGTCACATTAGTGGTATTGTAAATGCTTAGTCATTTGTGTATGAATGTTTTTTCTATCCATTAAGAAAATAAGAAAAAGTGAGGGTCCCTTAATAATTTCCAAAGGTTGGGGAATGCCTGGGTGGCTCAGTGGTTGATCGTCTGCCTTCGACTCTATCCTGGAGTCCTGGATAGAGTCTTAGGACTGAGTCCTGCATTAGGCTCCCCCCAGGGAGCTTGCTTCTCCCTCTATCTATGTCTCTGTCTCTCCCTCTATGTCTCTCATGAATAAATATATAAATCTTTAAAGAAAATTTCCAAAGGTTATTAATATGTGTACTCAAGGAATGTGGATTCACTTTAACAAAACATAATTATGAAGGAAAATCTGTATGTCAAAGTTCTATAATACTTTATAAATTAAAATACAAAAACGTTAATAGTATTTTATATTTCATTTACCTATATCCATGTACTCTTTCATTACTTTCAGCAAAAAACAAATAATGAAATATTCAGTAGAAAAGATAATACTCAGAAGCAGAGCTTAGCAAAATTCTAAAGTTGGTGAAACCATTCTTTCTTCTTTTTAACCTTTCTTTGCCTGTGCTTTTCTTTTATTTCTCCAACAATTATGCATAGCAACCAGTGGTCTCATGTCATTCCATTGTTGCCCTCTTGTCATGGACTGAATGCTTGTGTCATCCCTAAATTCACTTGTTGAAATCCTCACCCTCAATGTGATGGTATTAGGGGTAGGCCCTTTAGAGGTGATCAAGTCATGAGGGTGGAAACTTCATAAGTGGGATTAGTTTCCTTATAAAAGAGACCTCAGACAGCCATCTATGGACCAGGCAGCTGGTTCTCATCAGACTCCAAATCTGTCCACACCTTAATCTTAGACTTCTAGTCTTTAGAGCTATGAGAAATAAATACTTATTGTTTAAGCCACCTCATCTATGGTACTTTTGTTATAGTAGCCCAGAAAGACCGACATCCCTCACAAACTGACCTACCAAAGGATTTTCTCTGCATTGCAAACTGCTTGCTCTATCCTAACCACTTCTCAAAGAACTCACTTTTCCTTATAGCCACCATGAGTAGGCAGGGAAAACCCTGACCACATTGCTCTAGTCTTAGATAATGGAAACACCAAGGAACCCTGATTTGATCATACCTAATGGGCATAGAGTGACTGATAACTCATGACTTATGTGACCTTACTCATCTTGAAGAACACATTCAGTCAGATCCTTATCTCAGAAGTTTGAAGCGATAGGTAGAGACAAGAGAGTTCCAGTGAAAGGTGTATGCTTGAGTTAAAAAAAAAAGGAAAAAATAAGGTACAGTTAGAACTGCAATGGCAAATATGAGTCATTGTGCATGAGAGGTTACGAGGGAGAAAAACCTCAGATGAAAAAAGTTAAGAGAGAGATGAATGGGGCAGACTCTCAGAAAACAGAGCACTAAAAGAAATCCTATGACCCCAGAGAAGTGAGAGAAGGGCTTTAATCCTTCATGTTTCCATTTCTAGTTTCTATTCACATGAGGCCTGACTCTGATTATCTCCTGGCCTCTGAGATCCATGAACTTGCTGTATTCAGAAAATGTCATTCCACTTTTCTGAAGCTAGTTTGATTGAATCTTTGTTCCTTATTACCAAACTACTCAATACATTATTCACCAAATTAATTTGGAAAACAATAATTCTTGTGTTTGTAAAGCATCTTCTAATTCATCAAAGTTTTTATAAGCATAATCCTGTTTTATCCTTATAACAAGAATGTGAGGTAAGCAGGACAGGTATTGATATCTTCAATTAAAATGAGAAAATGGAACTTCTGAAAGCTGCAGTAATTATACAGACTCTCAAAACTTATAGGAGCAAAAATAAGACTGCATCTTGAATTTGCTTTTGGTTTTGTCACTGAACTGTACCTGAACACACGCACACACACAGGCACATCAGGATTTCTAGGTCATTGAATTCTTTACTTTTCAAATAAAAAATGTGATCATAATTATAAAATATGAAACCCCTTTCTAGCTCATCTGTCACCTTCTCTGAGAAAGCCTTTCAGATTCCTCTTTCAAACGTCCCATAATCTTCACATACCATTCCTCTAGTCTTCAACATAACTTCTCAGTTTTCTCTCTTCTTCATCTAACTTGCCTTGAGGCATATTCTGTGGCCACTGCTAATGGGAGCAGCACCTATACTGTCAGTGGTCACTGAGGGTGCCACTGTGAAGTGGAAAGCAGCACTTACAGCTGTCCCTGCACAGTGGATGCCCTGTGGAAATGCCGATATCCACATTCTGTAGACAACTCCATGGTACCTGCATGTGCCAGAGTTTCAAGGAACAAATGTCTGTCGAAATAAAAAAAAAATCTGAAAGTTCCACTGCCAGTGACCAATAGAAACACTGCTGTCATGCCATTTTCTGTTTCTGTTGGAGACTCTTTCACAGCAAGTCTGCTGGTTCTTCTTTAGCGTCTTAAAGAAAATTTTACTGAAATGACGTGAAGAATATGTCCCAGACTCAAGCAAAGAACACTGTGGCACAATGGAACTCCTTCACCTCTGAAGCATGTCTTGTATCATTCAGGTGCAGTTTGAGCAAATCAAATTATTGTCATTCATCCACACATTCATTCAACAAATATATATCAAGTACTTATTATATGTTGCCCTTGATGTGTTGAAGCAACAAACCAGACAGACCCATTCCTTGAATCTGTGGCATTTAAGTTCTAGAATAACAAATTCAGATAGCTCACTATTCCTTTTGTCAGAACAGAATGGCTTGTATAAAACATATAAATTTATAACCTGGGGAAGCCAGAAATCTATAGAAATACCAATGCAGATCTGGGTGATCGTGGGAGCAGAAGGGCTTTCTCTTTCCCTTTTCAGACTCTGAAAGGAAAATATGGCACAGAAACTTTTCACACAAATCATATAAGCAGTAAATTCAGTGGTACATCTTATCGGGCAGTTGGAAGGCCTGAGTGTATCAAGTTCTTTTTGGAGTAGACACAGCTCAGAAGATACCTCATAGTGTATTAGTGATGTTAGGGAATAGTCTGACTGGGGTCTTGGCTAAGGAGTATGTCACAGAACAGGCAATATGAGCTGAAGCTGTGGGATATAGAGCAGATAGTCTGAGTCAGACACATGTGGAGATCAAAGATTGATCTCAGGTGATCCACAGCACAGGGGGATCACAGCCCAGGACCTCCTCTATTGACAGAGACTACAATTAATCTCTGAAATATGCAACCTGGAGGTTATACTAGCAAACCCTTACAGAATGCCAAAGGGCAGAGCAGCACCCTTCATTTGTTACTAGTCTGATTTTCAGCATAGACCAGTCACACTTAAGTAGATATCAGTGAGGAAACTGAGAACCTGCCTGAGTGGAAGAACTTGCCGAGACCTACCCAGTTCCTTCCTGTCACATACATTGTCACTATTCCTTCACATCCAGACACCATCCTAGGGAAAAACAACAACAACAACAACAACAACAACAACAACAACAACAAAACAATAAGAACTTGGATGTAGAGGGATTGTGGAAAACTTGTAAATCTCTTCCATTCACCTAAATGAGAATGAGTCAACTAAAGATACTATTTAAGTTACAGGATAAGAAACGTATATTATATTTAGTTCAGTTTTGCTTGGGTGTGTGTGTGTTGGGGGGGGATTGGGGAGAAGATATTGTGAGGCAGATAAGATAATTAAATAGAAAAATTAAGAAGCCTGGGCAGCCCAGGTGGCTCAGCGGTTTAGCGCCGCCTTCAGCCCAGGGCGTGATCCTGGAGATCCAGGTTCGAGTCCCACATCAGGTTCCCTGCATGGAGCCTGCTTCTCTCTCTGCCTGTGTCTCTGCCTTTCTCTCTCTGGGTGTTTCTCATGAATAAATAAATAAAATCTTTAAAAAAATTAAGGAGCCATACATTTTGTATATAACTTAGTGTAGTGGAAACAAATTTGTAGACCTATATGTTATCTTCAATTCATAAGAAAGGAAATATACTTGTGAATTATGGATCACCACTTTTTATCAAAGTTATGTGTGTGTTTTTATTTCAAGTGTATTTTAAAAAAATATTATTGGTTCATTAAAATAAAATTTAGGTCTAAATCATATTATCAGCTAAACCACATAGTAAATAAAGCTTCCAACCAAAACCATTTCAACTGATGACGATTCATGCATTTGTATCATTATTACAGAGTGTCTGTAATGTATATAGAGATTGCTTATGATTCCAGGTTATAGATGACTTTTATGGAAGGATAAAAACTCTGAAATATTATTTGAAATTTTCCTTTTTGGTGTCCAGTGGGCCTACCTGCACTCAGCTGGCTGGGCCACTCCAACGGCCTATCTCAGGTAATAGATGCTACAGCAGAATCTGAGTTCAAAGAGAACAACTCTTGATGTTTTCATTTTCCAAATATCAGCATTGGAGTTAACGTGTTGGATTTGTAAGAGTTCTTTTGGGTGAGGCCCAAAGGTCTGAGCCCTAAAATCTCTAGGGATGAAATTTAAACCACAAGAAAAGAAGGAGAAGATAAGCAGTGGTGCCAGACTTCCACCTCCTTCATGCCCAAAAGAAATAAAAATTCCAAAACTAAGGGGAAAATATCAAGGGATAGAGCTATGAGGGCTACTGCAGGAGAGACAAGAGGAATGGCCATGTGAACATGAGTGAAATCTGCAGTGAAAGGATATCCGTTTTCATACAGATCACAACCGCCCATTTTTTGACTTCCAGGGAGCCATGAGGGAGACAAGCCAGTGTTTCAGACCATTACAGGAACATCTAAACCGCATCACCAGTGCTAAGGAAGCACATTAGCAGTTATATTCAATATTATTTAAGAAAAGGCTTCCCTTTCACAACAGTCACAATATATCTCATTGCTCTGCCAAGCCCTGAAACTCGGGTAAACCCTATCTGCACTGCCCTTCCAGAGCAAACAGCCCTCCCTAGTGAATAGCCCAAGGATCCTCTTAAACTCCAAAGATAGGGGATGGAAAAACTGGACACCTGCACTCATATATGCTGGTGTAAATCACTTCAAACCTCCCCTGAGCCTGAAGTCATATATCTTTACAAAATGAACTGCCTTTGAAAATAGAGTTTGACAGCTTGACAATGGTATTTAGTGAACAACAAACATCATGACTCTAATATATGTAGTAAAGAAGAAAGTGTTAAGGAGAATTTTCTCTTTAGGGAGGAGTTCTTACCCATCAAAACAGTAAATAGATAAAGATAATGACATTGGGGAAATGAGACCTTGTAACCCTCTTTTATAGCTACTGCTGAGTCTCTCTCAATTCTTAAAAATATTATCTAGCTATTCTTTGTACTGCTCTCCCCTGTGTTAGTTTTCCATATGGTATAGATGACCCTGTGGGAATTCCTCTTGTATCTCTCCGCTCACCTCTGAAGCCAGGTTCTATTCTGGCAGACAGATTTTATTCATACATATAGCTTTCTGCTCCCCTTTTCCTGGGACCAATCTTTGTCCCTAGACTGTGCTTGGCAGGGAGTTAATGCTACCCGGAGTGCCACTCAGCAAATAAATAGCAGTGGGTACACAGCTCGCTCTTTTCTTCCCTTGGTGAAATAATTCTACAAAATCTTTGAGAGGGTCCAGGGGGCAAGACTGAGCTTCAGTTTCCCATAGCAGTGATCCACTCACTAATAAAACTTTATTGGCTTCCCTCCCTTTTATTTCTCACTTGCTCACTCCTTCACTGTGTTCCCCAAGATCACCTTCCAAATACTCTACTTGTGTTCAAATAAGTGCTTCAGCATCCGCTTTTGAAGGACTCAAATTAAAACTTTTGAAGGACTCAAATTAAGAAATACACATTGTGGGGGTAATATATCCATGTTTTGCAGTCCCAAATAACTTTAGTTGTAAGAAATATGATGTATTGATATAAATTATCCTTAAAATACTGTTTTTATATTTTCATCTTTATATATTTGATTATGAGAGTCTTTTTTAACTTATAAGGAAATAGCAATAAATGGCAACTATAGGAACTATGGAAAGTGTGAAACCTCAAAAACTAAAATCAAGTGCAAACCATTTGCTTCAGTATACTGTTATTCTTTCATGCTTATACTGCCCATACCATTTCCTCTAAACATATTTGTTTTAGGTTCAGATTTATCTCAAGGCTGGATGCCTATCATTTTCTATAAATAGCTATCATACTTGTCCTCTAAATCCCTTTACAGCACTCCAAAGTTATGAAGTTCTCATCAGGGTAAAGCACAAGGGAATGTGAGTTTGATTTTGTTGAGTTAGAGAGATCTGTCCTTGGGAAATGTTTGTTATGTTTAATTATGTACCAGTGTGTCTTCATGAAGCACTTTCTCTGTTAAAGCAATATTGATCTACTTCCTTTTCTATCTAGGCATTCTATTTCACAGATCACTGTAGACATGTCAGGCATTCCAAAAAATGCAAGTCTATAGAAAGATATATAGGACCAAAAGAAAAAAAAGAACACAAGTTTGTTCTTCCATTTTTGCATTAGCCTATTGAAAAAATATAAAGGAACAAGGGTGAGTTTTTACATTGCACACTGTAAAGCTGTGAGAGGCTGTGAGGTGAAAATGAAAAAAAATATATCAAATGAAAGCAGGGAATGCATTTTGGGATCAATTTACATAGTTCTACTCCTGGAGCTAGCTTGCGCTGGTTATGATGGACAGGTGTCTGTTGGCTCCTTCTTGAATTCACCTTCACTTGTGGACCTGAAAAGGCACTTGTCATTCCAACCACATCTAATGTCATTTAGAGACTATAACAAAGAATAAAAGAAGAACAAATACTGAAATAGGATGGCAGCTGGCATAATTCAAGGTGAATCTCACACTTGGGGATAGTCTGTCTTTATAAGAAGGTAGTGTAAACAATAGCTATAATTTGTGTCAGGGCACATTCTTGAGATCTTTCAATTGTCTGATGATAAAAATGGGAATGTTGCTAATAAAAATGATTAAGGAAAAAAAAAACCTGGGAGTAACTGACCAGTGAAGACATTTAGTAATGGAATATGACACTCTTTGCTTCTAGGTCACTGGTTCCAATTCAGCCTAAATCAAAAGCAGCTGAAAGCTGTGATCATGTAATGTGTGTGTAGTGGGCTATTTAAAATAGTGTCATGGTCTAGTTCAGGGAATACACGTCAACTGAGGCAATAAATATATCACAGTATCAGTCATAGCCTTTCAATTTTTAAAATTGTTTTACAATTATTTTAAAAGGATTATCATAAAAAGACTTTCTTATGACTAGATTCTGTTCTGCTCTTTCTTACTAAGATTTTATCATTGTCTAAAGGGGCCCCTCAAGAACTAAGTAACAATCTTTATCCCTTGATATTTTGGGGATTGATTGGTGATATTAGTTTTGTTCTCTATGGCAATTACTAGCTTCATAAAGTCTTTAAAGTAAAAAAAAAAAATGGCACTCTGCCATTTGGAAGTTGATATTTGAAAGGAACTTGTATTAAATTAGAGGCCTTCTTTTCCTTACTCCCTTCCCCCCATCATTTCTTAAAAAGCATGGCTTGGGTCTCTGGATAATTTTAGAATGTGCCTAAAAATATTTTTCTAAAAGGTCATCTAGATTCCTAGCTATGCCTAGCTCAACCTTCAGTTGCTCCAGAGAAATATCAGACTTGAAAGATATTGACTAGTCACCACATGAATGAACAGTAATGCTAAAGGAAGTCAGGTAGCTTCTCTGTAATACATACACATGATAGCAATGTAGTGTTTACTTTACCAAACCCTGGGGGAACAGCACTTTTTAAAAGTAAATAGTTACTTATTCCAGCCCAACAGGAGGAAGTTAAACTTAAAAGGCAGTAAAAAACTCTAAGGACAATTATTTTTCAGCTATGAATGAAAGTCTTCCAGATTGTTATCAACCCTAAAGACACTCTACATATAATATTCCAGATGAGATTTGCATTTGATGGTTTTGGCAACTCCTGTCACTGTAAATTATTAAAATGAAAGAACAATAGATAAAATTAAGCCTAGATCACTAAGGCAAGGTTGCATAGTCTTTGGTGTCCACAAAGCTTGGAATATTGGCTCCATCATTTACTATTCTATGCTCTAGCAAAAGAGTAATCTTTCTAGCCTCTATCTTTAATCCTTAATTTCCGATGTATAATCTACAAAACTGTCCATAACAGTACAAACTTATTTGGCTCTTGTGGTTGGTTATATAGAGAATATGGACATGATATGGACATGATTAATATTAGCTTGTTTCCATTTGAGGTTTGAATTTAATATATGTGATTCTTATATATAATATATTGTGATGAGGATGCAGAGAAAAGGGAACACTTTTTCACTGTTGGTGGGAAGGCAAGCTAGTGCAGCCACTCTAGAAAACAGTAGGGAGGTTCCTCAAAAAGTTAAAAACAGAGCTACCCCATAACCCAGCAATTGCACTATTAGGTATTTACCCAAAGGCTACAAACACAATGATCCAAAAAGGATAACTGCATCCCAATGTTTATAGAGCAATGTCCATAATAGTCAAACTATGGAAAGAGCTTAGATGTCCACTGACAGATGAATAAAGAGGATATATATATCCTATATATATATAATTATATATAATATTTCCTATATATCTATATAAATATATATATTTATATAATTATAATATGCAATTTTCCTATACACAGCCATCAAAAAAGGGAAATCTAACATTTGCAATGACTTGGATGGAACTAGATGGTATTATGCTAAGCAAAATAGGTCAATTAGAGAAAGACAATTATCGTATGATGTTACTCATATGTGAAATTTAAGAAACAAAACAGAGGATGACAGGGGAAGGGGAGGAAAAAATAAAACAAGAACAAAATCAAAGTGGGAGTCAAACCATAAGAGACCCTTAACTATAGAAAACAAACTAAGGCTTGCTGGAGGGGAGGATGGTGGGTGGATGGGGTAACTTGGCGAAGGGCATTAAGAAGGGCAAATGATGTAATTTGCAACTAAGTAATAATTGAACTCTACCTCTGAAACTAATGATACACTATATGTTAATTAATTGAATTTAACTAAACTTTAAAAATAAATTAGATTTTACACAAACAGCAAATTCTCTTTAGTATGTGAAACCTAAGCTCAAGAACCTAATCTCCTCTGACCATTCTGGATAGTATATAGAAATTTATAGTTTATCATGAATTAAATAAACACTGCCTAAATAAACCAAAAAACCCCAATAAACAAACAAAGAAAAATAAGATCTAGATAGGATGGGACCCTACCTACTACTATGAAATTAAGAGTTATTATATTCAATGCACAAATGTACATGGTTTTTAATTTTCTCTGCACATTATGGTGTGAATGTGTATCTATGTGTATGGGTGTGTTAAAGGTAAGTCTAAATAAACCGTTCTACCCCATTAAGTTTAGTCTTATCTAATTTGTTGGTAACTAGAGGGCTCTATCAAACACTCCTCCTCCAGGGTCTTTCCAAACAAAGGGAGAGATAAAAGGTGCCAAATGAGAATTTCAATATTGTTTTATTCTTGGTCAAGTAGTATCTCCCAGTAATACTATATTGTAGAAGGTGGCTGCAAACTAAGGTAAAATAGAGACGTTTCCTTCTTCCTCTTTAAATCTCTACTTGGTACAGCTAAGGCTGCGAAGTAGTTAACAAAGTAGTTTACAAGTCTATCAGCAAGCTTTCTGAAGGATCAGGCACTTCATAAAATAGGTCACTTAATGAGTGGAGAAAGATGGAGTCCTTGACGCAGGTACAGGTATAGTTTCTGACTGCACTATCTACTAGCTATGAGACTGTGTGAAAGTCACTTAATATCTCTATGTCTCAGTTTCCTCCTCTATAACGACATATTCCATAGAGCTGTTGGAAAAACTAAATGATTAACACATGTATAAACTCTAAGAAGTCATTGCTTTCTGACCTACATGTGAGAACTATGGGGATGGAACATGTTCCTCTGCTTTGAGGCCTCAGACATTGGTACAGTGTTGTACCAACATATGTTAATAACCTTAGCTACAATGTTAAAGATTAAATAAGTTGTGTAGAGAGAAGCTATAAGCATTCAGTCTCTGTTGTCTTCCTGGGGTAAAGCAGAACCTCTGCCCTATACTGAAAGAGGAGGAATAAGAGACAATGCTGTCTTCCCACCTCAAATAATTATTTCATTAGCTTTCTGAAGCTCCACAGTAAAAGCATCTCTTCAGTGTTGTGAAATACAGCACCCTGAAATGTGCACTTGTCTTATTCATCTCTCTATCCCGGGAAGAAGAGGTACATGTGCACTTCATAGAAAGTGGATCAGAATCTAAAAAGGAACTGCTCCTGTCTGGCTATTTCACTCTTTGCTAAAAATATATGAAAAAAAAATACCTCCATGAGCTCCTACATTGAAAATTTCACTTCTCAGAATTATAATGTAGAAAGTTTTTAAATTTAAAATCCATGAGCTCAGTAATGGATCCTGATAAAGTGTTACATGGGTATGTGTTATTTTAAAATGTATGCTTTTAAAATTCACACAAGATTAAATGCATTGAATTAACAAGTACTTGAATCATTCCCTCTAGGACTTATGGGAAAAATTAAATTCAAACAGGTTTACTATAGGCAAAGGCAGAATTATTCTTTTAGTAGTGAAAGTTAACAGCAGTGACTGAATTCATTTTTTTTTTTTTTTTGTATGCATTGTCTTACTTGATCATTCCAACAGCTTTGGGAGCTAGTACACTGTTAGTGTTTTTTGTTGTGTGCTTGAGAAAATTAAGTCTCCGAGAGTTTGTTGTGGTTGCTCTGGTCATGCATATAGAAAGTGAAAGGCTGGAATCAAACCATAGGGCTGCACGTCTCTTTCTGTCTCACCATGCTGTCACTAAGCATTTATGATTTCATTGTTCTTTTTATTGGGCATTGGGTTAGATGTTTTATCCTGTAAATATTTCTCAGAAATTAGAGAAACGAGTAGAGGGTTATTCAATTCAACACATATTTATAGTATACCTATTATGCTATTTGGTAATGCACTCTCTTTTTATAGTTCTCAGGTACACAAAATGAGATCAGCCTATACTATATACTAGCCTCTGTAAAGAACTGTTTAGCATTTCAACTACTGCTGCACTTATGGCAGGGATCTAAGGCTAAATGTCTTCTAAATAGAAAACTGAACCCATAAGGTTGTATACTAAAACACTAGCGAACCAAATAATATATCTTCTTAACATAGCTGCAGGTTATTCCAACAATATCTAAGACTCTTTGGGTTTAGAAAGATATGTTACCATTTTAAAGATATTTCTATTTTGTCACAGATTTGAGAAATTGAATCGTAGACTCAAACCTTGGGGCCCTTAGCACAGATCTTATACTGATCGGCATGATGTTGAAGGATGTTTTAGTGGAAATCTCCTGGCCTATTGCACTCCTCTACACTCCCCACAGTTATAAAACTGAAAACTGAAAAAGCCTATCTTCTTGAGAAATATTTGCGAATATGTGTTCAACATTCACTGATAAACTAGGAAAATCTTGACAAATATTTTAATTTTAGCATCCCAGGAATCTTATAATTGATCAGATGAGTCAGATAACTAATAATTACAAGAATGTTTATGATAAAAATACAGGTATTATGGAATTAGGAATATCCTATGTCTTACATTCTGTTTGTTCCTCATTAATCCTTTATTATCATCTCTTATGCACACTATTGCAGTGGCCTTCTAACATCAACTTTTACTACTTTTGTTGCTCTCCAGTCTGTTCTCATGGCTATCTACTGTCATTTTTAAAATATATACACCAACTCTTTTCTTTTTAAAAAATATTTTATTTATTTATTATTTATTTGAGAGAGCAAGAGAGAGTGAGAAAGCATGAATGGGGGGAGAATGGAGAGTGGAATGTTGGGTTATAGGGCATGCATTTGCTAAGTTTTATTGATACTGACAAACATCTTTCCAAAGTCATTGCATTAACTTATACTTCCATTGCAATGTGTAAGAGTTCCCATTGCTGTACATCCTTGCCTAAATTTGATTTTTTTCTTCCTTCATTATAGCCTTTTAGTGCCTGTGTAGTGGTATTATACTACTATTATAGTTTGTATTTTCTTAGTCACCAATAAAATGAACAATCTTTTCATTAACATCAGTCATTT
Source organism: Canis lupus dingo (assembly GCF_003254725.2). NCBI lineage: Eukaryota > Metazoa > Chordata > Mammalia > Carnivora > Canidae > Canis > Canis lupus. The sequence goes on along the minus strand of NC_064274.1, from coordinate 19,574,227 downwards.
AGATATATTTATCTATGAAGTGCCTATTCAAATCCCTTACCTATTATTATTTCATATTGGTTTTACACTCTTTCCCTATTTTTTGTAGTTTTTTATATATTTTATATATATTATATATATATAAATATATATATATTTTTTATATATTCTGATTAAAAGTTACTTATAAAATATTGTATCTTCTTTCTTCCATTTTTTAGAAGCTTAATGATATCTCTTCATGAGCAGAAGCTCTAGTCTTGTCATTGGCCTGTTTGCCATTTTTCTTTATATTTTTTCATTTTTCTTTATTTCTAGTACTATTTGGTATGAGATCTTAATAGTGATTTATTTTTTTTCTTTCTTTATAAGTTTTTATTTTAATTCTAGTTAGTTAACATACAGTGTTATATTAGTTTCAGGTACACAATATAGTAATTCAATACTTCCACACATCATCTTGTGCTCATTATGATAACTGTACTCCTTAATCCCCATCACATATTTAACCCATCCCTCTACCTATCTCCTCTCTGGTAACCAACAATTTGTTCTGTATAATTAAGAGTGTATTTCTTGTTTTGTCTTTCTATCTCTCTTATTTTATCCACTTTGCTTATGTTTCTCAAATTCCATATGAGTGAAATGATATGGTAAATGTTTTTCTCTGACTTACTTTGCTTAGCATTAGGCTCTCTAGCTCCATTCATGTTGTTGCAAATGGCATGATTTCATTATTTTTAATGGTTGAATAATATTCCATTACATATAAACCAAATCTTTATCTATTCATAAATATATGGACACAGACTGCTTTCATATCTTCGTTATTGTAAACAGTGCTGCTATAAACACAGGGGTGCCTATATTCCTTTGAATTAGTGTTCTTGTATTCTTTGGGTAAATACCACTAGTGTGATTGCTATATAGTAAAGCAGTTCCTCCATACTGCTTTCCACAGTAACCACACCAGTTTGCATGCCTACCAACAGTGTACAAGTGTTCCTTTTTCTCCGTATCTTTGACAGCACCTGTTTTTTTCTTGTGTTGTTGACTTTAGCCATTCTGATAGGTGTGATGTGATATCTCAGTTTTGATTTGTATTTCTCTGATGATGAGGGGTGATGAGCATCTTTCCATGTGTCCTTGGCCATCTGTATATCTCTTTAGAGAGATGTCTGTTAATGTTTTCCACCCATTATTTTTGGTTTTCCACCCATTTTTAATTGGATTATTACTTTATTTTAATTAGGTTCAGATAGTTTATTTTTTCTTTGGTTTCCCTTGCCTCAGGAGACATATCTAGAAAGAAGTTGCTACAGCTGATGTCAAAGAGATTACTGCCTGTGTTCCATACATTGTAGGATTCTTTGTTCTAGTTCTGTAAAAAAATACTATTGGTATTTTGATAGGGATTACATTGAATGTGTAGACTGCTTTAAGTGGTATAGGCATTTTAATATTTGTTCTTCTAATTCATGAGCATAGAATGTCTTTCTGTTTTTTCCTGTCACCTTTAATTTCTTTCATCAGTGTTATAAAACTATAAAGTTTTCGGAGCATAAGTCTTTCACCTCTTTGGTTAGGTTTATTTCCAGGTATCTTATTATTTTGAGTACAATTATAAATGGGATTGTTTTTTAAATTTTTATTTCTGCTGCTTCATTGCTGGTGTATAGAATGCAACAGATTTCTATACATTGATTTTGTATCCTGTGACCTTATTGAATTTGAAAAAATCTAGCAGATTTTTTGGTGGGGTATTTTCTGTATACAGTACATGCCATTTGCAAATAGTGAAAGTTTTACTTCTTCCTTACTGATTTGGATGCCTTTTATTTTTGTTGTCCAATTGCAGAGGCTAGGACTTCCAGTACTATGTTGAAAAAAAATGGTGACATTGGACATGCTTATCTCATTCCTGACCTTAGGGGAAAAGCTCTGTTTTTCCCCATTAAGGATGATAGCATTGGTTTTTTAATAGATGACCTTTATTATTATTATTTAAAAGATTTTATTCATCTATTCATAAGAGACAGACAGAGAGAGGCAGAGACATAGGCAGAGAGAGAAGCAGTCTCCCTGCAGGGAGTCTGATGTGGGACTCAGTCCCAGGACCCCAGGATCATGACCTGAGCCAAAGGCAAATGCTCAACCACCGAGCCACCCGGGGGACCGCTGACCTTTACTATGTTGAAGTATGTTCTCTCTAAACCTATTTTGCTGAGGGTTTTTATCATGAATGGATATTGAACTTTGTCAGATGTTTTTTTCTGTGTTTATTGAAATGATCGTATGGCTATTCTTTCTCTTACTGAAGTGATGTATCACAATGATTTGCAAATATTGAACCACCCTTGCAACCCAGGAATAAATCCCACTTAATTGTGGTGATTTTTTAAAAAGATTTTTAATTCATTTATTTGAGAGAGAGAGAGAGAGAGAGAGAGAAAGAGAGAGCGCAGGTGCATGTGAGCAGGAGCAGGGGGAGGGGCAGAAGCAGATTCCCTGCTGAGCGGGGAGCCTGATGCTGGGCTTGATCCCAGGACCCTGAGATCATGACCTAAGCCAACGGCAAATGCTTAACCAACTAGCCACCTGGGTATCCCTATGGTGAATATTTTTTAATGCATTGTTGAAATCATTTTGCCAGTATTTTATTGGGAATTTTTGCATCTATGTTCATTAGGAATATTGGCCCGTAGTTCTCTTTTTTAGTGATATTTTTATCTGATTTTATTATCAGGGTAATCCTGTCCTCATAGAATGAATTTGGAAGTTTCCTTCCTTTTTTATTTTTTTGGAATGATTTAAGAATAATAGGTATTAACTCTTCTTTAAATATAGTAGAATATTTGGTAGAATTCGCCTGTGAAGTCATGTGGTCCTGGACTTTTGTTTGTTGGGAATTTTTTGATTACTAACTGAATTTCTTTTCTGGTTATTGTTCAGATCAAATTTTATATTCCCTCCTGTTTCAGTTTTGGTATTTTATATGTTTCTAAGAATTTATCCATTTCTTCTATGTTCAATTTGTTGGCATGTAGTTTTTCATAATACTATCTGATAATTTTTTAAACTTCTGTGATGTTGGTTATTTTTCCTCTCTCATTTGTGATTTTACTTATTTGAGCCTCTCTCTCTCTCTTTGTCTTTGACAAGTCTGGCCAGAGGTATATCTATTTTATTAGTTTTTTCAAAGAACCAGCTTCTATTTTTTTTTTTTTATCTGTTCAACTGGTTTTCTAGTTTCTATATCACTTATTTCTGCTTTTATCTTTATTATTTCCTTTCTTCTGCTGGTTTTAAGCTTTGTTTGTTGTTCTTTTTCCAACTCCTCTAGGTACAAGCTTAGGATGTATATTTGAGATTTTTCTTGCTTCTTGAGATAGGCCTGTATTGCTATAAACTTCCTTCTTAAAGCATCTTTTTGCTGCATCCTAAAGATTTGAGATCATTAGGTTTTCATTTTCATTTGTTTACATGTATTATTTCTTCTTTAATTTTCTGGTTGACCCATTCCCTGCTTAGTAGGTTGATTTCTTGTTCATAGCATTGTGGTGAGACAATATGTAGAATTTTGATCTTCAATTGGTTGATCTTTGTTTTGTGGACTAACATATGATCCATTCTAGAGAATGTTCCATGTGCACTTGAAAAGAGTATGTATTCTGCTGTTTTAGGATGGAATGCTCTGAATATACTTATTAAATCTATCTGTTCCCAGTGTGTCATTCAAAGCCATTGTTTCCTTGATGTTGTGTTTAGATGATCTGTTCATTGATGTAAGTGGGGTGTTAAAGTCTCCTACTTTTATTGTATTACTATTAATTAGTTTTCCTTTATATTTATTATTAACTGTTTTATGTATTTGTGTGTTCCCAGGTTGGGTGCATAAATATGTACAATTGTTATATCTTTGAATTGGATTGTCTTCTTTATTATTATATAGTGTCCTTCTTTGTCTCTCGTTACGGTCTTTGTTTTAAAGTCTCTTTTATCCAAGATAAGTATTGCTATTCTGGCTTTCTTTTGACTGCCATATGCAGAACAGATGTTCCTCCATCCTCTTACTTTCAATCTGTAGGTGTATGTACATGATAAGTGATTTTAGTAAGAGATTTCTATAAGTATTTTATATAAGAAATTGTTAAATAGTACAGATTCATGAAGATACATTCTTTGCAAAGCCTTATTATTTTAACATTCACATTTAGATATGCAATCCAACTGAAATTTACTTTTGTACATAGTGTGAGGTACAAGCCAAGATTTTTAGCATTTATATGGATGGCTACTTAACCCAGCATTATTTAGTATAAATTTCATCCTTGGTCCACTGTTCCTACCACAGATTGCTTGTCAGAAATCAAGTGACAATCCAATTGTGGATCTGATTTGAAACTCTATATATTTTTATTTTTCTATTTATCTGTCTTTGTGCCAATAATATTACCTTAATTACCGTAACTTTATAATACATCTTGAGAGGTAGTAGCTTAAGTTTTCCAGCTTTGTTCACTATCTTTGTCCTTAGCTCTTTTTAAAAAATATTTATTTATTTATTTTAGAGGGGGGAGGGGACAGAGAGAGAGAGAAAGACAGAGAGAGAGAGAGAGAGAGAATGAATGAGCAGAGGAGGGACAGAGGGAAAGGGAGAGAAGCAGACAAGCCTTTTTGGGGGGCTTGATCCCAGGACTCTAAGATCATGACTTGTGCTGAAATCAAGAGTCAGATTCTTAACCAACTGAGGCACCCAAGCATCCCTGTTCTTAGCTCTTTAAATTCCCATGTAAATTTTACAGTCAGATTGTCAATTAAAAAAAATAAAAGCTACCATGATTTTAATGGATCATGTTAAATCTATTAGATCAGTTTGGTGATGCTGACATCTTTATTGAGTCTTCTAATTCACAGATATTTTTACTCACAGTGTGATTTTTTTAAAGACTTTATTCATTTATTCATGAGAGACAGAGAGAGACAAAGAGAGAGGCAGAGACATAGGCAGAGGGAGAAACAGGCTCCATGCAGGGATCCCGATATGGGACTCGATCCCAGGACTCCGGGATCATGCCCTGAGCCAAAGGCAGACACTCAACCACTGAGCCACCGAGGCATCCCAACACAGTGTGATTTTTATAAGAAGAAACTTGTTTATAAAATGTCCATTAGGGCATCCCAGTGGCACAGTGGTTTAGCACCACCTGTAGCCCAGGGCGTGATCCTGGAGACCCTGGATCAAGTCCACGTCGGGCTCTCTGCATGGGGCCTGCTTCTCCCTCTGCCTGTATCTCTGCCTCTCATTCTCTGTGTGTTTCTATGAATAAATAAATAAATAAATAAATAAATAAATAAATAAATAAAATCTTAAAAAAAATAAAATCTCCATCAATAGTTAAATAAGTTATCAAACTCGAATTTATTATTACTAAATGATCTTCATGCATTTTTAATTATCCTATATTTCCCCCTAACTTCTCTACAAGAATATAAACATTTGATCACATTACCATTAGTGTCCAAATGTAATTCCCTCATTACCCACTCTGAGGAGAAGGACCTCAATCTTCTCTTTGGGTTTTAGGTTTGTGGCACATGCCACCATGCTATATGAAATCCAGCTTGGGTCTACCTCTACTCTTTGCTTTTCCCACCTCAGTTTATGTTTATCTACTCCACTCAACAGTTCACTAGACTTTATTTACAACATGTCACTCAGGCCACTATTTTGCACTGTTTCACTATGTTTCCAGGAGATATTTTCAACTGCTGATATGGTCATCCTGCTGCTTTGCACCAGCAAAACCACCTGCCTCTGCTATCCTATGACACCATGCAAGATTCCAAACGTGATGCCTCATGGTATTCCCAAACACCCCAGTATAAGGACTGCTCAGCTATCTGATAGAGAACAAGAAAAAGGCCCCTTTCCCTCTCTCTTATGCTATTTTAATTTATAGTATGGCGGTGCGTAGGATTTTTGTGTATTGTGAATAAAGCTAATATGAACATTGGCATAAAAGTCTGGGTGGAACTATGCTTTTATTTCCCTTGGCTAAATTCCTAGGAGTGCAATAGCGGTGGTATATTGAAGATGTATATTTAATATTTTAAGAAACTTCCAAAAAGTTACTAAGTGGTTATTCCACATTTATGCTTTGAAAAGTAGCATATGAGATTTCCAGTTGTTTCACATACATTCCCATACTTGGTACTGTCAATTTTATTTATTTTAGCCTCTCTAATTAATGTACAGTGGTAACTCACTATGATTTATATTTCCCTTATGAACTTATGTTCAGTAACTTTTCATGAGCTTAGTGCTCATCCAATTTTATTTTCTGTTGTGAAGTGTCTGTTCAAATCTTTATGCCCATTTTAATTGGCTTATTTGTTATTATTAATGAATTATAAATCAGCTTTATTATTCCTGATAATATATATTTACCCTAATTATATTATGATTTTGGTACTATTATAAATCATTTTCCAATTACTTGCTAAGTATATCTATATTTACATTATAAGGCTTGCCTTTTAGTTGTGTTAATGGGGTCTTTCAAAAAGCTAAATGTATTAACTTTCATGAAGTCTAATTTTTCATTTTTTTCATTTGTGGTTTATGCCCTTTGTGTTCTATCTGAGATAATACTGCCTAATCCAAGTTTTCAAAGATTTTTCCTGCTATGAGTTTTGTATTATACATACAAATAGGTATATGATGCATTTTAAGTTAATTGTTGTGTATTTTGTATATTAAGGTTTCAAGTTTGTCTTCTCTACATGATTATCCAGTTGTTCCAACTCAATTTCTTTTTTTTTTTTTTTTTAACTCAATTTCTTAAAGAACTTCTCTCTCTCATTGAATTGCTTTGGTATCTGTGACAAGTATCAATGACCATGTATGCATGTATGAGTTTTTTTCTGGATTCACTATTCTGTTGTATTGACCATTTGATATATCTATTCTTTTACCAGTGTCATGCTATCTTGATCACTATAGCTTCACAGCAAGTCTTGGAATCAGGTAATGTATGTTCTCTCGTTTTGTTCTTTTTAAAAATCACTTTGGTTTTTCTGAGTTGTATGAATTTTCAGATAACTTTTAGAATCAACTCATTGATTTTTGAAAAAAAAAAGCAGTGAGGATTTTGGTTGAAATTCTGTTAATTCTACAGATCAATTTAAGAAAAAAATAATATGTTAACAAAGTTTATTCTTCCAATTATGAACATAGAAAATATCTCCATTTACTTAGGTTTTTAATTTTTCTCAGTAAAGTGCTTTAGTTTTCAGTGTATAACCTTGCTTATCTTTTGTTAAACTGATTACTAGTTATTTTATATCTTGGCACTATTATGAATAAAATATTCTTTACTTTATTTTCTAATTGTTATATAAAATGTAGAGTGTTTTGTATGTTAACTTTGTAGAAATTAAACTATTACTCTTAATGCACTTGACCCTAGAACAATAGGGGTTTGAATGTATGTGGGGGTCCACTTATACGTGTTTTTTTGGATACAGTACTGTAAATGTATTTTCTCTTACTTCTGATTTTCTTAATAATACTTTATTTTATTGTGAGAATATGGTATATAATAAATATAACATACATAATGTGTGTTAATCAACTGTATTATCAGTAAGGCTTTTGGTTAACAGTAGGCCATAAATAGTGTTGGGGAGTCAAAAGTTATATGTTGATTTTGGACTATGCAAGAAGTCGATGCCTCAACCCCTGTGTTTTTCAAGGGTCACCTTTTGTTTTGTGGCATCCTTAAAATTTTGCTATGAAAACAATAATGTCTTCTACAAATAGAAACATTTTTACTTATTTTTTTTTCAATCATTATAACTTTCATGTCATTCATTTTCTTTTTACGGTATCTAGGACCTCTAGTACAAGGTTGGATGGTAATAGTGAGGGCACACATCTCCATGTTATTCTTTTTTTTTTTTTTTAAATTTTAAAGATTAGATTTATTTTTTTGAGAGAGAGAGAACACAAGCTGGAGGAGGAGCAGAGGTAGAGAGAGAAGCAGACTCCCTGATGAGTAGGGAACCCAATTTAGGGCTAGATGCCAGGACTCTCAGATTATAACTTGAGCCAAAAAGCAGATGCTTAACCAACTGAGCCACCCAGGCACCCCTTGTTATTTCTAATCTTAGAGAGAAAGTATCAGATATTCATCCTTAATTATGAGGTCAGTTGTAGGTTTCTCATAAATGGAAGATCAGTTTGTGGAGGTTCTCTTTTATTGTATGTGGCTGACTTTTAAAAAAGACCTAGACTGAATTTTGCTAAATGTACTTCACATTTATTGAAATAATCATATGGTTTTTCTTCTTTATGTTGTGAGTATTGGGAATTACATTGAATTTTGAATGTTAAACCAATCTTGAATTACTGAGACAAGTCCAACTTGTTTATGATATGTTGATCTTTGTATATATTGCTGGATTTGATTTGGTAATATTTTGTTGGGGATTTTTCATGAAAGATATTTATCTGCAGTGTTTATATCCTCAAATGTATTTGTTTAGTTTTGATGTCAGGTTAACAATGACTTTATCAAATGGGTTGGGAATTATTTCCTCCTCTTCTATTTCCTGTAATTTTGTACAGAATTGGTATTTCTTTCCTTAAATGTTAGGGAGAATTCACTAGGGAAGCCATGTGAACTGGACTGTTCTTTGATGGAGGATTTTAAACTACTTTCGTATTTTCTAAAATTGATGCACTCATAATGTTCTTTCATGTTAACACATGTATTTTTCTCTTTCAAATTTTTATTTAAATTCCAGTTAGTTAACATATACTTTTACTTTTTTACTTATGAACATTTCCTTTTATTTTTATGATTTAAAGTCACATTATTTCCCATAAAGACATTATCCAATTGAATTTGCATTTTTTTTTTTTTTTTTTTCCTGAGAACGTATAACATTCCTGAAGCCAGGGACAATGACATATTTGCATTTGTTCTCTAATGCCTAACATAGTTTCCTGTGCAATAGTATTTGGTAAATATTTATTTAAATGAGTGAATAACTGAGCTAATGAAAAGGTCAATATTAAAACTTTAATCCATTTATCCTCCTTAAGTGACAGTTTTTTTTAATTTTTTTATTCATAACATGAATGAATGCATATGAATATTATTTATGTTCTAGTCAGTTCTGAAATACCCCGGAATATATTTTGATATAAGAAAAGAATTCAATGACAATGACTTTGTCACTCATACCTCAAAGTCTCTCATTCACACAGATTTCAGTCTTTCTTTCCCTTTTAGTTCTTTTCAGCTAATTGTATTAATATTTGCATGTGTCTCTATTATGGATCTGTGGTAATTTTTTATTCTATATTTTAATCATAGAGTTTGTAGATAAAAGAACCTAAGAAGGGATCTAATCAGAGCTCATCACTGTGCAAAACAATTAATTTGAGTTCAAAGTTATTTAAAATAAGTGTTTTCCCACTTGTGTTAAGTGACCTCTTCCTAAATGCAAAAGCCTTTGAGTAACAGAATAGAAAGGTTACTATGGGTAACAGCAGAGCTAAGGTATTTGGAGTTTCTCTCTTCCTCCTTCATATAATTACTTATCTTTCAGAGTAGAAATATTAAGACCAAATAATATTTATAAAATAAGTATGTGGTAACCTTGAGGGTATAAATATGTTAAAATCAACATAAAACTGTTAAAATCAGTTACAGTTCCTCCTACCTTCACACCATTTCTATAGTGTAAGATCAAAAACTATTTTCTAGTTTCTTCTTTAGCATGCTATTTATTTCAATGCCAATTAGAAGACTTAAAGACCCCATATTTCATACAACTAAGTCCCACAGTGAAGCTGTAATTATTTAATATTGCAATTTTATAAATAAATATGTATAATACATTTATATGTGTATATACTCACACACGTGAAATTCTTATTTAGTGCAATGACTGTTTATCTCCCTAGAAGAAACAATAGCATCCCTTCCTTGAGCCAGAGATTTTTACATCCAATACATCTATTTATCTTTATTTCTTTCATTGCTGTAAGAGAAAGCAAATAGATAAGTACACTTACATACAGCTAACTTGGGTCCCTGCCTATACTCTGCAACATTATATTCTTTTCTAAAATAAAGTGATTTTACTTAAATCCCTCCATGATTAATTGAATAATCTTTTTGGAATTTGCTTCATAAAGTAAACTAGAAAAAAGAATCTATCTCAGTTGTCCAGTAACCATATTGCTATAAAATGAGGTTTTGAGTTTCTACAAATGGATAAGAATAATTGATCAGGCAGCTGTTTCCTATGACAAAAAGAAGCACAACAGAGGTACCCTGATAATACTGGTGGCAGATAATTAAATTGCTCAATTTGTGTCCATTTAGAATCCTGCCCATCTTTAATATCATCTGACAGCACTGTTAGTTGCATCACAAGCTAATTGAGAACATTTAGTGAAAAATAAAAACTGACAAAACATCTTTTTAATTTAATAGAAGTATGTGTAAGAGAGATGAAAATAGAGAGGGTGGAGGAAAATAAGAAAAAAAGATGCATTCAGTCTTACGTTGTACATTTATTTTGAATATTATCCTAATATCCTAATATTTCTGATTTTTATCCTAGGAAGGAAATAAAACAGGAGTTTTTTTCTATAGTTGAGATATTTTTCTTAATCTTCTAATATAAAAGGTCATTGTGTAATGTTCACAGAACTTGGATTATTTATAGGAAATTTTCTAAGAGTATTAGTTTCATTTTGTTGGGCCTCTGTGTCAAATTATAGGTTAAAGGAAGATGGAAAAGAAAAAAGATGAATTTTGAAGAACAGAAATAAGAAATTTTGAATATATAAATTACTGTGGTCTAATATTAATAGTCTAAAAAGTGGAAATAATTGGCACATACTTTGAAACATTTAACCATCCTTTATTAGTTGAACTCAATTCCCCTTGAGTTTAAAATGGGCTCTTATTAATAAAATAGATCCCTTTGGAAGTTACATTATCGGTTTAAGTCAGTGGCATATTAATATACTAAGTATAGTAGTATGGTAATGTTCACAGAGATGCCAATTTGCCTATAGGCACACAGACTGTGAGTGGAACCCAGTTTTGTCTCAGGCAGTCTTGTTCTGAGTCTGTGCTTCTCATTAGAACACTGTGCCACCTCTCATACTGCACAAGTATTTAACATTACAACTCTTTGGTTACATTGTCATCAACTCCTTTCACAAGGGTTTATCTTGGGTTCTCACCTGTTTGTGGTTCTAAAGTTATCATTCTTTTCTTTAAAAATATATCTCTGGCACTTAGAAGAGAGAAAAAGCAATTTAAATGTTCAACCATCTTGTTACTCGCTAGTCATCTATAGTAGGGAAATGCTGTACACTATAGTGAATGATATAATCAATTGATTCCATCTTAATATTATAAAATTAATAATTGTACCTTAAAAATAACATCCAAACGTATTTTCCATATTAAATAGATGTATTCTCTATTTGAAAAATTAACCCTGAGTGAAATATGTATATAAAATTAATACTGGGTCAAAATTAATGTATTTCTCTGACCATAGAGCCTTGGTGATAGCAGTTAATAAGGAAAATAATGTAATTATTTTTAGTGGCACTAAGGAGGACATTAAAGATTATGTTTCTATTCTTGTGAAAAATACCTCTTGGAATTTTAATGACAAAAATAGATAAATTTCATTTTAATATAATCTAGAAAAAATAGCTCCTTGGTGTTCTATGACAAACTAAAATAAAATAAACCATTAGTATTGAAACAAGATAGACAGTACTAATCCCTAAAGAAATAACACCGTGAGTGTATATGTTTGAAATCTTTCTGGAAGTAATAAAATTGCCTCTTTGGAATTTTTATTAAAAAATAATAATAATAAATAGTCAAAGAATGACTTAAAACCATAAGTAACACTATCTGAAAAGTTATTTACAAATAGTTTGCTTTTTACTGATTCCTTTATTTGTAGCTTCCTTATATTTATTATACATGAGATAATGTGTGTAAAATATGTCACACATATTCAATACAGTTGAATTAGCTTTTGCAGTTGATGGTTTCATCATTTTCAGAGCTCTCTACTGTTTCTACTTAAAATAATAAGTTTTTAAGCCATAGCTTATTTTGTCTCCTGCATGTCATTTCACTGAAAAGTGCTCACTGATTGATTTATTCTAGTTGTTAAAGGAGAAGAAAGACATTTTATTATTTCATTTTGAAAACAGTATACTTTGCCAATACACCAAAATATTTATTTTTTCCAACAATTTCTGAATGAACATCATAAACAACAGCTATTTGAATTATTTTGAAAAGTTATACACTGCTGTTAAAACATGTTTATTACAACAGTAAGTTTCATATTAAATTATAATTCTGATATTATTCTGCTGTTTGATATAATCTCTTAATTATTGGAAACAAGTTTCAAGCCCTAGATCAAATTTACTAACCCAGGAAATAAGTGAATACTGAAAAGTGAGTTTGAATAGTAGCTAAATTTCAAGCAAACTATAGAGATAAGATATTCCTCTTCCTTCCTATCCACTTCAGCAATTGAGAAAGCATAGTCCTTATTTTTAGTTATATAATTTATCCACATGATGATATGTATTACTGTAATTCACTTGGTCACTCCTCATCTTCATTTTGTATTTTAGCAGCAATGTCTAGTGATAGTGGTGGGAGAGGGCTGGGGTAATGTTTGCCACTTAAGAACAGGAGGGATTGCTGAGATTGGGATGGTTTCTTTCCCAGATACTTTCTTTCTTTTTGTTAAATTGTTAGCTAGCAGCTGCATGTTGGAACACAAATTCCTTGGTTTACAGTGAAACACCACATCCTATAGGATAATATTGCTTTGAAAAGGAGATGACTGGAAGTCCTGTTGGTGTGGCTTGATGCAAATTACATCCCCTGTATCCCTCGGTTCATGCCACATCTGTGTGATTCCCTGCATACATTTTCCCTGCCACATCTGTGAGTTGCCTGTATACATTTTTCCAGGATAGGGAAGAAACCTTATTTGAGCCCCAAAGGAAAAATTAAAATACTAAGCTTAGTGAATGTTATTTTTTTTCCCCAATAGGTTCTTGGTAAAACTTCATGTAACAAATATTGCCAGAAAGTATCCTTTTCTGCTGCCCTACTGAATTCTTTGAAGCCTTAAACTATTAATTCTGGGTGCCACAACAATGATGAGGAAAACGTAAAAAAAAAAAAAAATATATATATATATATATATATGTGTGTGTGTGTGAAAAAGCAAGGATTTAGCTTTCAGGCTTTTACTTGGGAGTTGGGAATAATATTACAGATTTTGGATCTTTCCATAGGATTTAATGGCTAATACCTGGCAGAGTAACTGGGAGGCATTTTTAATGATTAGTAAAGTGAGTGACAAAGGTTACATCCATTCCCAACTACCTTTCCCTTTTATTTCTTCAGTGCAGAGACTGGGGATACTAACTATTCACCTTTCCAACCTCTAGCTAGATCTAGTCATGTGATAACTTTCCAATAAGTGAAACTTAAGAAAAATCTACTCAATAGTTTTTAGGAAAGCTTTTGATTTCCTAATAAAAAGGGTAGATAGTACTGCTTCTTCCCTTCCTTGCTGTTTTGAATGGCATATGATACTTGCATCTGCAGGAGCCATTTTCTGAACATGAGAAAGGCTAAGAGAATCACAGAGGACTTGTGTTGATATATGTGATAAACATAAGATGTGACACCCACAACCCCCCTTAAGGAAGGACTGGCTGCTAGCTATAGAAAGTGGGATTAGCAGACAGCATGCAAAAACCAGCTCTTCAGGGTCTAAGTTAGCTGCTGAGAGCCACCTGGCCGTGGCCACACTCTTCCACTTACAGCAAGATGGTTTATACCCTGAGGCAGGCCTAGACATTTCAGGCCAACACAAGACCCTCAGATACACAGTATTCACTCTAGGGCTCCCTGCCAGAGTGTCTGAGGTTCTGTTGGGTGTGCATTACAGTTTTTATCTGCCCAATCCTTCTTCCTCTCACTCCTCCTAAGTGTTGATCCTTATAAAACATCTAACACCCCAAACTCCATCTTGGCCTCTTTTCCAGAGAACCCAATCAGCAGTAATAAAAACAAAAATGAAAGCCATCTAGTTTCCAACGTTTTTGCAGAAATTTAAAACAATTTATTTAAACTACACTTACTTGCAAAGTTCACAGTTATCTGCTGTGAAATCATTCCTAGCTGTTATAGGGAAACAGTTCTGGAATTCTTTTCTTAAGTATTTTCTTTAATTCTCACAAGGAAGCAGTAGTATTTATACTATCCTATAAATTATTTTAGCTAGCAAAAATATCAAATGTAATTTGCTCCAACGTCCTTATTTTATTAATAAGAAGTCTGAGGCCCAGGAATATGGATGAGAATTTCAGTAGATACCAGTCAAGAAGCCAAAAAAAGCTACATCAAATAATTTATTTAGTGATTTCTTTCTTTCTAGTGTATTGAAAACTCCTTCCCCACATTTTACTACTGTAATCTAGAGCAGCTGTTCTCAAGTGTGTTCTCAATTGTAGCAGGGTCAGCATCACACGGAAATTTGTTAGAAATTAAAAGCAAATTTCAGGGTCCTACCATGAACATATTGACTGAGTCAGAAATTCTAACAGGGAGGAAATGAAGCTTAGTAATCTGTATTATAAGAAGAGCTCCAGATAATTCTGAGGCATGCTAAAGTCTGAGGAATAATAGTTAAGAAAAGGATCTTTACTGATAGGAGAAACCAAAGCTTCTGAGCCCAGATCACCTACAATTGATATATGATCTTGAGACTGTCATTCTGTGTACCTTGGTTTACTTACTGGAAAAACAAGGATTGAACCAAATCAATACATTTAACAATGGATTTGTATCAGTAAGGTTCTTTAGAGAAAGAGAATCAATAAGATATGTTTCTGTGTGTGTCTATATAAGGGTGCATATACAGAGATATCTACGTGTGTCTATGTGTGTGTGCATAGAAACAGAAAGATATTGAGAAATTTATTTTAGAGAATTGGCTCACATGATTGTGGAGGCCAGCAAGTCCATAATCTGCAGAAAAGGCCAGCAGGCTGGAGACTCAGGGAAGAGATGATGTTGCAGCTCAAGTCCAAAGGCAGACTGAGGATAAAATTTATCCTCAGAGATCTCAGTCTACTCTTAAGGCCTTCAACTGATTGGATAAGGCCCATCCACATTATTGAAAATAATAATCTACTGATTCAAGTATTTATCTAACCTAAAAAATACATATCTTAAAAGTAATATCAGGTTGGTGTTTGACCAAACATCTAGGTACTGAGGCCTCATCAAAGTGAATCATAAAATTAACCATCACAAGACCCTTTGTTGGAATGAATGAAACATCATATAGAAGTCCATATGTAACACAAATTAAAGCTCAATGGTTAAAGCAGGATGAGTCTCCAAAATTCTTTACAGTTAACACCACATGCTTGTATATCACCACTTTCTGTTACTAAGGGGCCTTGAAGAATCTGCAAGGATTTATTGATGTATCATATAAAAGCCACGTAAACACCTAAATAATGGGGCTATTTCCAGCTATTGGGTACCAATTGAGGTAAAAAGGTACTGCCAGGCAAAGTCCTGAAGGCCTTTTCTTTACTCTAAATACTTAGAGATCCATAATTTATTGTCCCTTGTCTAAATGTATGACAAATCTTTGCTTATCAAATGCTTCTCTCACCCAGGAGCATGTTTATTAAATATAGCAATTATTTATTGGCTACCTACTTTATGCAGGGCTATCTATTAAATTTTGCTTTGACAAAATTTTAGGAAACTTATTTCAAAAAAGATAGCAAAAGCAAATTTACACTCAATCCATGTGCAAATTCTTAGAGATTTCAAATAAATGGGGTAAGATCAGTAAAATTTTAATATGATAATATGGCATTTCTTTTTCTTTAAAATGGCATTTCTTAACAGTATGAAAAACACAAAAGTTACAGAACTTTAAATTAAATCAGGCTCTCTGGGTATGGGAATTCATCACTGTGGGATTAAACAGTAATGGTTTCTGAAATGAAACCCTCTGGTACTAGCATTTAAAAATCATTCTGTCTGTTTTGGGGTACCTGGGTGGCTCTGTTGGTTGAGTGATTTTTTTTCTTTAAAGATTTTATTTATTTATTCATGAGAGACACAGAAAGAGAGAGGCAGAGACATAGGCAGAGGTAAAAGCAGAGCCCCTCCTGGGAGCTTGATGCAGGACTTTATCCCAGGACCCCAGGACCAGGACCTGAGCCAGAGGCAGATGCTCAACAACTGAGCCACCCAAATGCCCCTAAACATCCAATTCTTGATCTCAGCTCAAGTCTTGAACTCTGGGTTATGAGTTCAAGCCTCATGTTGAGCTCCAAGCACAGTATGGAGCCTACTTAAAAATCATTCTGCCTGTTTTGTCTAAGCCTACACAAAAACAACACCAAAATATCTGGGAGTATTCATATGAAAAAGAAAATTCTTCTTCCCAGTCATAAGCGCTAAAATGCTTCTTACATGAGAATTCAAGGCACTATAGAGATTAACCAGGAATCAAAAAATAGGTTTGAATTGCATTTTTGAAACATTTTTAATGTAGCAATAATTGTTCTGTGCATAGATAATTTTTTAAATTTAAGAGTAGTCTGAAGCTCATTAGATGATAAAAGTAACGTCTTTGCCACAATCTTTCCTGTATTTCCCATAATTGTAATGAAATAACCTGAATTCCCTAAAAACCATGTTTAGATTGGCATTTTATGTTATCTCTAAATATAGAATACATGGTAAGTGTTCTTTCCTTTCATTACAGGTAAAGGAACAGAAATTCAAAGAGCCCACATGTTGTTAAGGTCAAATAGCCAGGAAGCACAGAAGTCTGAATTTGATATCAAGTTTACTTATAGAGTTTCTGGGCCTGGTTCTATCAAATGCCAGTGATATGACTATACAAATCAATTATTTATACCTGGGGGGACAGTGGAGATCTGGAAAGAAGAGATAAATTCTTATAAAGAGGTGAGAGGAATTAGATCAAGATGATAAATTCAGTATGTTTGTCCACCTCAAATCTTACCTTATATTCCCTTGGAATAACAGAAAACAAAATTTTAAAGAAGAAGCTTATATGGCTGTATGTCTAGGAAAACAATGTGAAGAGCTCTGCAGTGAAATAAGGAAAGCTAATAACATTTATAAAGCTAAAAACAAATCAGTCTCTGGAAATAGTTCTGAGCATGCAACAAATGAAAAAAAAATTACTCAAGAATACAGGAAGAAGTGCCTACTTCTCTCAATTACAAGAGTGAAGACTGTAGCATTTAAACCATGATTCACTGCTTCTCTCCACCCACCAAACTCAGCTTGATGAAAGCTCTACTATAGGTAGATGTGCCCAGAGGCTGGGGTTCTCTCTTCCCTCAACTTCCAGTCAGGTTTTACCATATCTCATTAGAAGGCATCAGTATGTCTCATCCATTGCAAGTACAAGTTGAAGAGGGTAAATTCCTGGAGCCTGCCAGCCAGCAGTTGAGATCCTTTCCACATAGTCCCTAGTCATAGGACAGAAGCTCTGTTCCATGTGCAGCAAACTAAGAATACTGATGTCCCTTGGTCCTCACATCAGCTCATTCTCAGAGCAGAGATTCCATTTTGGGAGAGGCAAGCCAAGAAAACCAGAGGCTACTGCCCCACTAGAGCTCAGAGTTTTACCAGGAGAAGAGCTAGTACACAAGAAAAGAGAGCTCTGAAACTCTACCTAAAGTAACTGTCTTTATTTGAAATAAAGTTCAATCTGCGGTGCTCTCAAAAACAATAGCCCCTCTTAATTAAGAATAACAAGCTAAATCATTAGCCATCCAATTTTCAAGAGAGAACCATGGAAAGAGACAAATGAAAAGAGCCCTCCTGGAACGGAAAAACTTTAGAAACTGGCCTCAAAAACTCTCTCTCTCTTGTTTAATTGGACTAGGCTGCTGAGCAATTTATGCTCTCTAGAGTAATGCTGAAAACAATGAAGAAATCACCCAGTAATTTATAAAGCCTAAATGAGTAGGGTGTAAGCTTAAAGGAAGTGGATGACATAACAAAGAGATTGGAGAAAGAAATAGAGAGCCCTGGTAAAAGCAGTGTCATCCCAGGGTGATTGTAAAATGCCCAAGGCTACATCTGCAGAGGAGTGCCACCAAAGGCTTCACACTACATGGGAAATGGACTTTTCTAAGTAGCCTGGTCAAGTCACAAAACAAATAAGCACATAAACAACAATAAAAACAGCCCCAGAGAGAATGGAGGGGACTCAGCATCTAGAATTGTTAAAAAATATTCTGTAAAATTTTACAAAAATTATGAGATATGCTATGTGTGTCCTGGATATAGGAAAAATAGCAGGCAACAGAAATTGTGAGCTAGACCAGATGTCAGATTTAATAGATAAAACCTTGAGAGTTGCCATTATAAACATGGTCAAAGAACTAAAGGAAACCCTGTTTAAGGAGTAGGGAAAGGTATGAAGTATGAAAACAGTATCTCCTCAAATAGAGAATATTGATAAAGATATTGAAATCAGCAAAAGGACTAGATGAAAATTTTGTATTTGAAAACTACAATAACTGAAATGAAAAATTTATTAGAGAGCTCAACAACAAAGTTGAACTGGTAGAAGAATCAATGAACTCAAAAGTTAATTGATATAGATTATACAATACAAACAACAAAGAGAAAATAGAATGAAGAAAAATAAGCAGATCTTCTGAGGAATGCGGGGCACCTTTAAATGTACCAACACATGTGTATTTGAAATATTATATATATATAATCACTATCTCCATATATGTGTGTATAGAAAAGCAGCTAAATATCTCACAAGTTGCTGAAAGACATTAACCTACATATGCAAGAATCTCAATAAATTCCAAGTAGGATAAATGCAAAAGAGCACACCAGACACATCATAGTAAAAATGATGAAAGTTAAGGACAAAGAGAAAATCTGAACACAAGATAAAAATGTCTTATTACATACAAAGGAACCCCATAAGATTTAGTCAACTCATCAGATGTGGTGGAGGTCAAAGGTAGTGGATGACATATTCAAAGTGTTCAAAAATACACAAAGATCATTAACCAAAAATCTTGTATCCAACAAAACTATCTCTCAAAAATGAAGGCAAAATGAAGACATTATCAGATAAAAACTTAATTTGTTACTAGCAGATCAACTTTACAAGAAATACTAAAAGAAATCCTTTAGACAAACAGTAAATAAACAAATTGGAATCCTCAGAGAAAAACAAAAGACAACAATATATCCAACTTTATCAATAAGGACAATAAATATGAATAGATTAACCAATTCAACCAAAGACTGACTATCAGATTGGATTAAAAAACAAAATCCAACTTATTTGCTATCAACCAGACACCAACTTCTGATTCAATGATAAAATAGGTGAAAGTAAAAGAGTGGAAATGATATATCATCAAAATAATAACCATAAAAAAAGGTTATTTGTTAAAAAACAAACTATAAAGTCGTAAGGCAAGTATGTTAATAGTATTAATAAAGTATACATGTTAAAATCCTTTAATGAACTATTATCTGTAAAAATTGCTTTTTAAAATTCTTCATCATAATATAGCAAGCTTGATTTCCATTTCCTTTGTCTGGAGAAATGCTGGCAACATACATGCCTCTTTACATCATTTAAAAATTATCCAGAATGTGTAGAGTTATGGAGTCTCTGAATTAATACCCCTCAGGTTCATAAGGAAACTAAGCCAAGAATTATTAAGCTATCTTAATAATACCAAAATTCCTTCAAGCTTTTGCATTCTTTATTGATGTAGTTTTGTAGCTATCCAGTTAACTTATGGATAAATATAGTTTTCAAGTCTAAAGTAACAAACAATATTGAAAGAGATTGCTAAATTAGTTTGAAATCTTGCTTTCACTACCATTTGCATAGCACACTGTTCTTACTGTGAAAGAGAAGAGCATCTAGAAGACAGTCCCATAATTATTACTTATGGCCAACTGCAGAATTGGCTCCAACCTGACTGCTGGCACAAAGCTCCTGCCTCTTCCAAACTTCTTAGGAAATACAAGTAGGGACAGAACCAGAGATACTGTTTAATATTGTGCATCACCACCCCTCTGTATCAGGTCTGTCTACTCGGTGCCTTCTGCTACTTTCACTCATATTCGACACTTGGATCCCCTCCTCCAATCAAAAGACTGTTTGTGTACCCTAGAGTTTAAGGAGTCGATAGCTATTTATTTTAGCTTGTTCTTCCCATAGATTATCAATCAGAATCTCATTGCCTTCCTACCCCCATTCCTATTTCTAATCTCTTTGTCCATTTTTTTGTCTAGAAAGTTTTATATCAAAAGTCGATGCCCACATTCACATATGCAATTGATAAGATGGTCAGCTTATTTGAAAGTGGTTAAGTATTGACAGCATCAGATATACATGCTATATATTAAGTCTGAGGAAGTAAAATAATTACTCTGAAGCTCTGGCCAGAAATTTTATAATAAGATTCAGCACTATAAATGGAAATAAAGGTTTTAATCATTAATTGATGTAACAGTTGGGTATAAGTGCCAATAAATATAAAAAAAAAAACTTCATTAAAACTTAGATTTTGAAAATTTTTCTTAAAATTAATTACTACATTATTCTAAACTATAAGCTCTAAAATGTGCAAGATTTCATATTATTTGTTCAGTTAATTCATTAATTCATTCAAACATTGATTGAAATCTTCTATGGTAGAAACCATAAAGCCATGTTAAGTGTGATTCTTGTTTTAGAAAAGTTCTGAAAAGAGCCAAATACATAGCTAATTTCATTATGTTATAGCTACATTGTGTAAGCATGTGTGTCAGAATACTATTTGTCACTTTAATAATATTAGAATAAATATTATTTAGTCAAAAGGAACAATAGGATGTCATATAATATATGGAGTTACTGTCTAAAAACATTGAAGCATTTTTTTTCTCAAAGACTTATAAGCATCTTTAGTTGCTTCCTTATTTTACTTCATAATCCAATGATATTCTTAAGGGATACCAATAATTTGATTAACCATAAATGTCCATATTCATTTTTTATGTTCTCTAAAGTGTTAACTATAATCAAGTATAATTCTGCACCTAGGCCATAGCTAAAGGAAACAGTGTATATGCAAACTGAGACCTTCTTTTGTCACAGCAAATTTAGGAGCTGTACAACATTGAGAATCAAAGTAGATAAGAGAATTATCTGCAACAGCAACTGATTAGCAGGGTAAATTGGACTCCAACACTGTTTCAATGAAATCCTTAAAAACAGACCATCTCTTTCCTTACTATTTTTCTTTACAAATGCATATATATTTATTGTTAGGATATTTACCCAAACTACATTTAGATATTCAAAGAAAATGTAGTTCATTTTGTTTGTTACTGATATAAATTTCTTTATAATTCCACACTTTTTAGTGTAATGGCAAAAACATCTAAATTTTAGTCCAGTTGGGTAAGCATTGTGGATATAATAAACTTTCCCATTAGATAAATGCTTAGCCTTTTTAAATAAAAATACTTGGACCTCAACCCTGCTACTTTCCAATGTAAAATTCAAGTGTTTTGTCAGATAATATAGTAATAAAGGAAGCTGGTAACTATATGTAGATTCATTGTCCTCTGTGTAGTCTTTGGATTTTGCTGAGGTATGGCTGGTTGGAGCTACCCATTGAACTTCCAAGGGAAATTTGGCTGGTATCTCTCTCTGAGGACTCAGGTACAGCTCACGGTCTTTTTGTTCCCTTGTCACGACAGGGCCTGACAGTCCTCTCTGATTGATCTGGTCTCATCTAGTTCTCCTTGCTGTTGGGGAGAGTCCTGTCATCTGGCTATGACAACTGTGAGTGGCAGCCCTTGCAGTCAGTCCATCGTGAGTCCTTTGCGTAAAAAAGACTTTGGTCATTTTGTGGGAATCCACCTCTGAAAAACTCTCCAGCTTTTATTTATTTATTTATTTATTTTTTTTAAATTTTTATTTATTTATAATAGTCACAGAGAGAGAGAGAGAGGCAGAGACATAGGCAGAGGGAGAAGCAGGCTCCATGCACCGGGAGCCCGACGTGGGATTCGATCCCGGGTCCCCAGGATCGCGCCCTGGGCCAAAGGCAGGCGCTAAACCGCTGCGCCACCCAGGGATCCCCACTCTCCAGCTTTTAAAACGTATTTTTTTTATTTTAAACTATAACAATTTACAGAAATGTGTATAAAACATAAATAAATTGTGTGAAGAATGGTTGTAAAGCAAATTGCAATGTAACCATCATCCAGGTCAAAATGAGAATATTTCTAACACCTGTGAAGCCTCTATGCACCCCTGCAAACCGTCTTCTTACTCCAACTCCCAGAGGTACAAGTGTGCTCTTAATTTATTGTTTTCCTGTACAGATAGAACACCAAAATATATATACCTAAATGGTAAAATTTACAGTTTAAATTTTCCTGCCTTTAAAATTTACACAAATAAATCATATTGTGGGTAGACATTTGTCTTGCTTCTTGCACTTAACATATTTGCAAAATTAGGGGTGCCTGGGTGGTACAGGTAGTTCAGTGACTGACTCTTGGCTCCAGCTCAGGTCATGATCTCAGGGTCATGAGATGGAGCCCGGATTGGCTTAAGACTCTCTCTCCCTCTCTCTATCCCTCTGCCCCTCCTGCTTGCTCTCTCTCTTTCAAGTAAATAAATATTAAAAACATATTATATTTGCAAAATTAACCTATCCAAAGCACATAGCTCTAGTTTATTTATTCTTTTTCACTGAATTGTATCCCATTGTGTGAACATATCAAATATAACTTTAATTTTTGATGGGTAATGTTTATCCAGTGTTGGATTATTATAAACACTGCTAGAAATATTCTTTGAATTATAATCTGGTACATTGATTGCATGAAGGTCCCTAGATTAAATAACCAGAAGTTAAATTCCTGAGACAGGGACACACAAATCTTCAACTTCAGTAACTATCACAAACTGCTTTCCAAAGTGTGCCAATTTAAACTCCCACCAGCAGCCTATGAATGTTTCAGAAACTTCCAGAGACGTATGAAAGGGCACGAGACAGCAGAAGGCAATACCTGGATTTTAAGAATTTATTTATTTTATTTATTTATTTATTTATTTATTATTTTTTTTAATGATAGTCACAGAGAGAGAGCGAGGCAGAGACACAGGCAGATGGAGAAGCAGGCTCCATGCACCGGGAGCCCGATGTGGGATTCGATCCCAGGCCTCCAGGATCGCGCCCTGGGCCATTGGCAGGCGCCAAACCGCTGCGCCACCCAGGGATCCCGGATTTTAAGAATTTAAATCATATATGCAGCTACACTGGAGGTGAACATAGAATAATGTATACACTTGTTGAATCACTATGTTGCACACCTAAAACTAATGTAGTATTAGTATGTCAACCACCACACACACACACGCACACACACAACATATATGAATGTATGCCCACATTCTGGCTGTGGCCCAAAAGAAGGCTATTTATTTATATAAATAACATATATTTATATAAATAAATGTATATAACGTATTATATAAATGTATATAAATGTAAATATATCAACATATAAATATACTTGCATTTATATGTGCTTGCTGAGCCTCTCCCCCATTTGGCCTCTTCTCAGACAAGGGTGTCCCTTGCTCCGCCACTGGGCCTGCCTTTTGCAAAAGAGGCGCGCGGTGCACGGCCCAGCGAGGCGCTTCGGGGCCGAAGGTCGGGGGGTGCACCTTGCAGGAGGGCAGGGGCTGCCGCCCTGTGGAGCAGCGCCCCGGGGAACGCGCTGCCCCTGCCTCGCCAGCTGCCACTGGACGATTAGCAGCTGCAGGAGCCGCTCCCGAGGTAACCCTGGGCTTTCCTCCCTGGCTGTCCCGCAGGCACTC
This sequence comes from Canis lupus dingo, assembly GCF_003254725.2. Lineage (NCBI taxonomy): Eukaryota > Metazoa > Chordata > Mammalia > Carnivora > Canidae > Canis > Canis lupus. The sequence goes on along the minus strand of NC_064274.1, from coordinate 19,550,200 downwards.
CCTGCACTCCTTGCACACCCTGCACGCCCTGCACGCCCTGCACGCCCTGCACACCCTGCACGCCCTGCACACCCTGCACACCCTGCACGCCCTGCACGCCCTGCACGCCTGGCCCTTTGCGGGCTCCAGGGTCCCGGCCGTCGCGCCCCGCCTGGCACCGCCCACGTCTTGCTGCTGGGCAAGGCCAGAGTGTGGATCTCGACAAAGACCGGAGGTCGGTCGTAAGGAAGCTAGTGAGGAGGTGAGAAGCACCTCACACTCGTGCATCATCAAAACTGGACCCCAGCCAGGGGCTGGCCGAAGTCACGGCTCCGCCGAGGCCACCCACACCTTCCAGTGGCCAGAGCTCCCCAAGCTTCGCCCGCAAGCCTCCGCAGCCAGTCACGCCTGTCACTTGAGCGTGAGCTCTCTGGGGACAGGTCGGTTCACAGCCCAAGTGGGCTGCCACCCGGGGTTAGGAGTGAAGACTCGGCTCGAGCCCCTGGCCTCGGGGTCCCTGTGAGCCTTCTCCTCTCACCGAGTTTGTGTCGCGCTCGGGCTCTGGGGCAGGTGCCAACAAGCGAGAGTAAAGACATCCCACCTCTGGTGACGCACCCAGGTCACCAGCAGCCGCGCGGCAGCCAGCCACGGCCCAGGCCCACTGAGGCCCTTCACAAAGTCGCATACGAAGCTTACTTTAACAGGTTGAGCTGGCCTCTGTGTCTGCCCAAAAGGCAGATGGCGTGTCTGAACCTGGCTCCATCACAGAGAACGCAAACGGACAGGAAGATCTGAACCCTGACCCTTCCTCTTCAGGGTTTGAGCTGCTGTTACTTCTCTGCGGGGGAACCTCAGGAGCTAGTGCCGGGTCAGTCCTGAGATGACCTCCCGAAGCCCTAGATATTAAGGCAGGTCTCTTGACCTTGATATCTATCCTTGTAAAAATACCTCCTCTCCTGAATAACTACCTCACAGCTTGCTTGCCTTCTTTCACTCCCCTTGTATGCAATGGTGCTGTACCATCCCCGCAGGCTGGCCTTGCGCAGGGCTTCGGCTAGGAGCTTACAGGCCACTCCTCCTCCCTTGCAAGCACATACCCAGAGACGTTTGTTTCTAAGTGCTGGGCTCTATCAGGACTCTAGATATTTCTAAAGGCCTACAGGTTTGGGATGAGTAGAGTGGGGGTACTAGGATACTAGGACAAGTATCTGGATACCTTATTTTCCCTTTGTCTGTCTTCTCCCCACTATCCTCCAGAAACTTGAGGACTCGAAGGGCTGGCAGCAGTCTTTTGGGCTTTCCCTTCCTGCGGTTCCTGTTCCTCCAACACCTATGGCAGTGACATTACACCCTAAGTGGAAGTGTATTTTCCCCATATTTAAGAAAACAAAATTATGGCCTAAATCCTTCAGGCTAAAGGGATTTAGAATCCCCCATCTTCTATCCTTAACAAAACCTGCTTGTAGAACCTTTTGTCTTGCTGGGAAATCAAGTCTGACTATGAAAGCTGAGATATAACTACTTTGTTCTAGCACTTATTTGCCTTTCTTCTGAAATATCAGATCTCATTGCTTTCGATGGGTGAGAAATTCATATGACATCAAGATTTATAGGATATTCAAATTCAAGAGAAAATGTTTCAAAAGTATTTTTTTCTTCCAGTTTTATGATGCTGGGGGAGAGGGCAAGTAGAGACAAGAGACTTCTATACCTTATCTTCCCACTGCTGTACCTACTCCTCACTATTTTGTTTATTATTTATTTATTTATTTATTTATTTATTTATTTATTTATTTACTTTTGTAAATTGAGAGGTCCTGTATAGAGTAATTAACTGCTTTAGATGAAAAGTTCTTCTGAAGGCTATACAAATTCTGACTGATTTTTCAAAAACTGGATATATTAGAATTCATAAATGAGAACTGAATTTATAACTATTTTACTATTTGCAAATAACCAATATATTTTGATGCATATGGGACAGCATTAGAATTAGGCATGTAGAATTAGGTAGGTCATCCTATAATACACCACTTAAGACTTAGGGAATTGCTTTTAAAAGTCCTTGCAAATCTAGAGAGTGATAAATAAAATTTATTCTCTCGTATTTTACTCTCTGTTGCAAATTGTGACAGTACAACAGATACCAGGCTTTGTAAATTCTTGAATTTACTGTATCTCAAACTAAGTTTTATTACAAGTCACTAATCTGGAGTTTGAGCTAGTTTGAGATGCAGGTGGGTAGGGAAAATGTCCAGATGGATCTGAGATGCAACTACCAACCTGAAGTAGGGGAGTTCACGGTGAACAAAATACCCTTCCTCATCAACCAAGCCAAGGGGAACACTGATCTACTTTTACACAAAATAAGAAACATTTGGGTTTTCTATGCTCCTAAAGAGTACGAATAAAATAGAGTAGGTATAATATCACATGGGAAAAGAAAAGTAAATCTAATTTCTGTCTCCACAATAGATTGAGAACACAACCAATCATCAATATAATTAAAAAGATAAATTAAATTGGAGCATGTAATAGCATTTAAGATCACAAACTAGGGAGGCTTTAGTGAACATAAAGAATTTAATAATTGATAACATAGAGGGATTATAAAATGTATGCAGCTTTGAAAAAATAAATCACTATTTTGGCAATATTCTGCTTATATTTAACAATGTTGCCTTTAATAAAATAACAAGAGTTGCCAACATGGAGCAATTAGGTCAGACAAACTAGGAATTAATTACTGTAGACAGGCCCATATGTCACAAAAGCATTGCACATGTTCTCCAAGCCTTGCCTGGAAAGGGAAAGATTTATTCTGGGAAAGCTCCTGAGATAGTAAAAGGGACATCGCTGCAGAAGTTTGAATTGAAAGTGACTTTGCAGAATTCAAGTCATGAAGGCACAAAGTTAGATTAAGTAAAAACTAGGTGAATTTTCTTCAGAACTTCTTCAATTACTTAAATCAAGCAATGCTTAGATGGTATGACTTTAACCAAAACACCAGTTCTTAGGGTGTACCAGGGACCAAATTCAACCAGGCAGTATCCACTGACTCTCTTCATTTATGTACTACTTAAAGCTGGTAGAGAGAAATAATTAGCAAATCAGCAGTCTTTTGGTGCATATACATAGCCTAGATTCAAAATATGACCCCAAATTTAGTTTTAGCATGAAGATCAGAAATCAGCCTCTGTTTTGGTTCCTAAATATTGTCCAATGTTAAAATTGTAGTCCTTAAAAAAATATTGTTAATTTTTAAAAATATTTTTAATTTTATTTATTTAAGAGAAAGTGTGAACCGGGGTAGGGACAGAGGGAGAGGGAGAAGCAGACTCCCCTCTGAGCAGGGAGCCCGACATGGGGCTCCATCCAGGACCCCAGGACTATGACCTGAGCTGAAGACAGATGCTTAACTGATTGAACCACCCATATAAAATGTTAGTTTTTATTTTGATACTCTTTGTCACTAAAACATGTCAGCAAATTTGAAATATATATTTTCACAAAGATAATTAATATTATCAGTTTAAATGAAACAAACAAAAGACACCTAATAATTTTTTTTCTTTAAATTGATCTTTGGGGCACCGGGGTGGCTCAATGGTTGAGCATCTGCCTTTGGCTCAGGGCATGACCCCAAGGTTCCAGGGATCGAGTCTCACATTGGGATACCCACAGGGAGCCTGCTTGTCCCTCTGCCTCTCTCTCTGTTTCTCTCATGAATAAAAAAAATATTAAAATTTTGACCTTTATGTAAGTCAAGTTTGTTTGTTCCCTGCTGGACTCTATCACAATCCTGATTTCTAATTCTAAAAACTTATTTTTTGGGAACTGTAGCCAGCGACGTAATACTCATTTCTCTTGTGAGGTCTGATAAGATATTTCATATTCCAAAAGGTCCACATGTAGGGGGAAACCTTTAAAGAAGAGGTTGAAAATTTATATATCCAGGAAGACATAGGCAAATTGCAGATATAAGTGAAAGGCAATACCTAGATTCATGGTAGAGAAATAGGGAGTGGCAGGGACTATGGAAAACTGGGCCCTACTTGCTAATAGTCCCAATTGTTGCCATCCTGATATGTGATTCAAATCATGATTTTATGTGAAATTTCACAACATTCTGAATATTGCAATTGATTCAAACATCAAAATACAAAGAACAAATAAAAACAAATGCATTGAGTCAAACAAAAATATTTTAGAACAAAATTAAACATGCCACCAGATGGATGTACCAGATTATTAATGCTTCCAGCATTTATCTCCTCTATGGATATAAGAGATTGTGTGTGTGTGTGTGTGTGTGTGTGTGTATGTGTGTGTATATATATAACCTGCTCCCACTTTAAGAGCTTCTTATTCAGTAGATCGGGTAGGCACTAAGAATTTTAATTTCTGATAAATTTCCTAGGGGATCTTGGTTCAGCTGGTTCCAGGAACACACTTTGAGAACCACTTCCCTAATAAAAACTAATGTTGGTTCAAAATGTTTTAATCAACTTAAATTGTTTATATCTGCTCTTCTAATCAAACATTTGCTTATTACTTTAAATATGTAGAGATTCTCTGGTTTTACTAATGACTCAAGGGTAGTTATAAATCCATCTTACTTATTATTTTTTTCATCTTTATTTACTTTTAAAGATTTTATTTATTTATTCATGAGAGACACAGGGTGAGAGAGGCAGAGACACAGGTAGAGGGAGAAGCAGGCTCCATGCAGGGAGCCTGATGTGGGACTCGATCCCGAGATCCAAGATCATGCCCTGGGCTAAAGGCAGGCACCAAACCGCTGAGCCACCCAGGGATCCCATAAATCCATCTTACTTTAGACTCAGAAGGATCACCTGCCTTCTCATCTTCCAGTGTTTATGCTAGGATCTTTTCCCAGTAACTTTTGTTTCCTCAGACACTTCAATGCCTAACTATAAAGTTTTAGTAGCTGAACTTAACCCAAAAAGAAAATGAACCTTTTGAGACACTTAGGCATGACATCTGCTTTCCCTGCGCAATCATCTTTTTCTTCCTATAGAATGTAAATGGTATGTTATTTAAAGGGATGGTAATACCCTTACATGCATGAATCGTGATTGTATTAATTTAGCTATAGACTTTTCAGATGTTTACCAAATTTCCATCCTTAAAATTTAACTTATAAACTATATGTTACTCTTAGCTTTCTAAATATGTACTTGTTTCGTCATACACTGCCTAGTCTTTGGCAGCCTTGTGCCTCTTCCAGCCAGGTGTTTTTGCTGACATTCTGCTGATGACATTTTTGGTCCCTGGAAGGAGGGCAGGAGGGAGGAATATTAGACTCCTCTGTCATCGCCTTTGTCATCATGTTGCCCTGTTGTTCATCATTCCCAATGTGCTGCCAGACCTCCCACCTAGGCTCTAGCTTCTAAGGAGGATCTGCACACTATCCTGTACTCTTTTTGTTCCATACCTTTGTAGTCTGAGTTTTTGCTCCCATTTCTTGGTCCGTGGTATCATCCACCTGCTTTTCTCCTCTGCCAATCTCCACAGCTGGAGTCATTTTGTCACCATTTGTGGCATATCTCAGGCTCTCATCATCAGGGCCTCCGGCATCATGACTCTTGCTGAGCCCGCCACCCCCACCTTCATTTGTGTGCAGAACTTTAACTGTGTAGTCTGCTAAACTATTCCATTAAGCTCTGTCACCATGCAGGCCCATTTCCTACAAATGCAGGCCTTGTGCAACAAGAATTGCCTGCTTTTCTGGGCAGCTGCTTAGTGATCATCACTGTATTCACCTGATATCACCCTTGGCTGCCTTGATTTTGTCTTATTCTCGTCCCATTCCCCAACGATAAAAGGTTTTACTTTATGGCGTGGGCCCTCCACACAAAGAAATATATAGGAATGTAATATATTTTAAAAAGCATATTTTTATATATCATACATATACTTGATATATATGTAGTGTATGCATGTTATATATAAAAATTTTTCTAATGGTTGTTTATAAGTAGGCTGAAACAATTATTACAAGGTAGAAGGGAGACATATTACTCAATTATTATTTGCACAAGTCTAGAACAAAAAATTGCAAAGGGAGAGGTCAACTCTCAGTGCACACTAGCAAATAAACCACAATAATTTACCTTTAGAAACAATTTTTTTTAGCTGTGACTGTTGCTTTTACAATATGCAGTAACACAAACAGAACTATCCAAGGTGTTTTATCACATTCCTTCAACATTGAATTTGGCAACATCATATATTAAATTAATTCGTATTATAATAATGTTTAAACTAAACAAATGTAAGACTGTGCCAAGGTACAGATACATTCATTTATTTCAAAGCGTTAAAGTACCACTCTTAAAGAGATAATACATTTAGAAGTACAAAAGTAAATCATCTCCCCCCACCATACATAGTATTTATATACAAAGGATTAGAAATAACTAACCATAATATAATATGACAAATTCTGCTGTATAGCTATGAATCAAATGTAGCTAATCTCTATGATGTGCATCACAGGAAGAGGATTCTTGAGTTCAGCCTTGAAGGATATCTTTGTAGAATGCTTAAGAAAGGCCATTAAGAAGCAAAAAATATTCACATTTTAACTAGGGCTGCATAAATAATGTTTGCCCTTATAATAATGATGCTGGTGGATAGCAGGAATAAATCGCCACCAAAACCACTTATGCCTCAGGTGTCAGGCACATAGAAAACTCTGGAGAAGGCATGTTGTAATGATTTACTTATTTAGGCATTCACTGATTTTATCTAGTTCTAATTACTTTAGTTTAGCCCAAATAATGAAGTTGCTCTAGCCAAAGAAGGTGTAAGGAACTCCAGAAAGTGTTCTACTGCTCAGTACAACTTAATGTTGACACTTGGGAACAGTACACATACAGTTTCCAGTCACATCTAAATCCACAGTGTATCTGGAATTATTTTACTTATTATCAGTCATTTCTATTTCATATCCCTATGCAAATTTTAATGACATTTTTATGACTTCCTCCCAGATAGACTGTTACCTCTTAGACAGGAAAGCCAGGAATTATTTACTCTTATGCCCTCTGCACCTACCTGATTGCTTGAACATACAATGCCTATGCTATGAATTGGGAACAACTAATTTGTCCTGATTCTTCTACCAAAGTTTTCATTCTTCCATGTGACCAAAAGTCTATTTTGTCAATTGGATGAACAGCTGAATTCCTGTATCGATGTGTGCTGTGCTGGGGTCCCTGCTAAATAGCTCAGTTCCCCTGGGACTCAGATTTGTGTCTTGTTCCCTTCTGTCCTCTGGGAAACTAGAACAGAGCTTTGAAATTTTAGCTCTCAAAACTGTTATTAAACTTTTTACTGCAACACCTAATGTGCTACTACATCCCTTTATGTACATGAATGTGTCCATGTGGAATGTCACTGAGGCACTGGCACCAGTTGAATCTCCACCCCACTCTGTGCTCGTCACTCTTGGGTACTATATTTGTTGGCCAGGACAGCCATGGCATGATACCAGAGTGAGAGGCTTAAACAACTGAGATGTATTGTCCTACAGTTCTGGAGGTTAGAAGCCCAAGATTAAAGAGTTGCAGGGTTGTTTTCTTCTGAGGGCTGTGAGGGTGAATTGGTTCCATGCTAATCTCCTAGCTTCTCATAATTTACTGGCAATTTCTGGTGCTCTTTGGCTTATAGAAGATAAAGATATTTTCTGCTTTCATCTGCTTTTCTTTATAAGGACATCAATCATATTAGATTAGCAGTCCATTTTACTCTATTATGGCCTCATCTTATTTTAACTAGTTAACATCTGCAACAACTCTGTTACCAAATAAGACCACATTATGAGGTATTGGGGGTTAGGACTTCAATATAAATTTGAGGGGAATGCAATTCAACCCACAACAGGTATTGTATATACTTTTTCTTATTTAATCCTTATGACAACCCTATGAGGTAAGTGTATTTATCTCCAATGGATAAAAATCATTTCTGGATACCATCTAGTCAAAATGTTTAGGTGACATTGCCATCTCTGTGTTTGGAAAATGTATTTTCTTTCATTCACAGACCATCATAAAATCCGATTCCTTAATAGAAGTCCTCTCTGACTATGAACTCCAACTATGAATTCTTGTGGTTATATTTTTATTTGTTATTGGTTTTCTTGGCTGCACAGTTGCTTTGTGGGCATTCGCGTAGGCAATGGGGTGACAAGATATCTGAGATATAATTGTTTCCTGGGAAATGATGCCAGCTGATCTCTATTTTACTTCTAGATTATTTTCTCTTGTTTGAGGGCCTATTTTTTTCATAAAACCAGTTTCAAACTGTTCAGATGTCTTACAAGTAATATAATTGTTTGTCTTACACTTGAACAAAAAAAATCACTTTATATTTTAATGCATATGTGCTATTGATTTTGAATATCCCTTTTACAAGGTCAGATTTAATGGTGAATTTGTTCAAGTAGTATTTTTTAGAGAACATAGAGAACATTGTATCATACCATTCTGTGTGTGTGACTGAGCTCTGATTTTGAATATCTCTTTTTACAAGGTCATATTTAATGGTGAATTTGTTCAAGTAGTATTTTTTAGAAAACATAGAGAACACTGTATTATACCTATGTTTTATTTTTGTGACTGAGCTCTGTAATTTTTTGTAAACAGATCCTACCTCAATTTTATTTTGCTTCTTTATTTAACATTGAGAGTATATGAAACCAATTTATAGTAAGCAAAAACCTAGTGAGGCAGTTTTATCACAGAACAGAAGATTTATCTCTAGCTAGCTGCTCATGTTAACAACTGTGGTATAGAGACAAGAAACCATTGGAAAAAAAGGCATTGTATATCAAGAAATGTTCTTCATGGACCACTCTATAAGATGTTCTGCTTACAGATAGGAGTAATTGAAATCCCCTCCAACATAGAGGAGAAGATTACTAGGATAGCACATTCACATATTAACTCAGTCACACTAGAATCCCTGAAGAGTTTCATCATCATAAAATTGTGGAACAGAAATTAGGTATAGAAATATAACAGGCAATGACAAATCTGTATGGCTAAGGAAGAGATTAACTATGAACTAAACTGGAGAAAACTGCCAACAAATGGACTATCATAATAAAAGATTGTCATTCCAACAAAGTGATAGTTGCCAGCAGCAGATAGAGATGAGGACAGAGATACCTGCAGGCTATTATGCCTGAGGAAATAATAATTAAAGCCAAAATCACACTGTCTCTTATTTGTAATATGTGGCATATGTTGTATTTAAAATAATTTTAGTGAACTATGTACTTTTTCCCCAAACTGTGGTACTAGCTTTTCTTTAGTGAACCTTTTTGATATTTTCCCACAAACGAGTCCACATTCAGATTAGAAGTATTCATTTATTATTAAAAGCAGTATGTAAACTATATCATAATAAGTTTTTCTAATAATGTCCCAGATAAATATGGCCTCTGATTACTCCTTACAGAATTATTCCCAAACTAAACTATATTTCAAGTTTTAAAATTATCCTCATTATTCCTCTTTTCTCATATTTAATTTATTTTTCCTACAAACTCATACCTAAATTTCTACAGTGGTCTTTTAGCCAGGCTCCTGGTTTCTTGTGTCTTTCTCCTTCATCTATGTCATATAATATGATGTGTGTTGCTTTAGTGAATGAGTAAGGAGTTTATATTGAGGGTCCTGGTGAAATAAGGTAGCACTAAAGTCCAAGTAGCAATCACACATTTGAAATATGGAAAATGGGAACAATGTACTTTGTCTTGCAATCTCTAAGAACAATGAGGTCCTAACTACAATTCCTATGGTTGTTCTTAGCAGAGACCTCACCAATCCTTCCTGGCCACTGCTATTCCTTGCCTCACATGCCTTCATTTGTTGATCCACACACTCAGTTAACTGATGCTTATTGAGCAACTCCTGTGTGCCATGGTGACTGGTAAGTACTGGGCCCCTTCCCTACTCTCACAGAATTTATGAACTGGCTCAGGATATAGAGAATCAAATTGGAAAACTATAATCTATTTTTATATTATGGTTTATTTTTTGTTATAAATGCTATAATGGGGATTTACAGGTTTTTAAGAGCTCATATGTTAAGGATACCTAGCTTAGATTTGGTGACCAATTTGCACTTTCCAAAACAGTGACATTTAAACTGAGACCCAAAGCACTGTTAGGGATGGATACTTAGGCAAGCGGGAGAGGACAAAAGGGTGACCACAGCTATGGCCTCCTAAATTAGGGTTTACAAACACAGAGAGAACAAAGAACATATGCCAAGGAACTGAAATGAGATCCCTGTGGTAAGTACAGAGCATGCAAGAGAGAGAACAGTGTCAAGAACTGGAGCTAGAAAGATAAGCAGGGCCAGAATATGAAGTCCATGCATATTCATTTCCTAACCATCTTGTGTTCCCCAAAGAATATCACTTAGGTTTCCTTGCCTGTTGGCTTTAACATAAGTTCAGTGGTGGAATGCACTAGAGTACAGGGTAGGAAAAGAGAAACCACGATGTTTTTCCCTCTTTCTCTGAAGAGGCTTCATCTTCTCATGATTCCAGCTCCTTTCAGATCCTCTTCACCCATGGTCCCAGCTCCTGTCAGACAAGTTCCTACAAAAGTTCCAGCTTCTTCCAGGAATTACTGACTCTAAATTCTGGTAACATTACTTATTCTGGTTGTTCACAGCTCCTAGAGTAGTAGTGGCTTCCCACTGTTGCCAATATCTGCTTGTCTCAGCATCCCTTCTATTTCTTTTGTAGTACTTTTGTAATTGTTTATTATATTCACTTAACTCTTTTGAGATAACTTGTGTGGATTCTGGTTACCTAACTTGACTGATAAAGGACTTTATAGGCCACAATATAAGAAGTAAGAGTTATTCTGGAAGCAATGGCAAAGCTATATTTTAAACAGGACCTGTGACTTAGTTAGATAGCTACTACAGAGTGATCACACTGGCTAATGTGTGAAGAATAAATAGAGGGGCAAGACCAGTGGCAGAGGAATAGCAAGAAGGTTCCTGTGAATATCTGAGTAAGAGATGATGGGCTATGAAATCTGCAGTGGGCCTAGAGTCATGTGGAATGAAGTGCACGCCAGTCATGATCAATTTTGTGAGGAGTGAGAGACAGAGGGTTCAGAAGTGATTCCCAAGTTTCCCATCTCAGCACCCAGATCAATGGTAGTGCCATTTGCTGAGATGTGGAATACAAGAGGAGTAGGCTGGAGGAGAGTGAGTGATGGATTCAGTATGGAATGCTAAATTGTTTGGGATACAAGATATAGCAGAGCTACTCCATACTTCTAGGTATGCTTCACTGGAGCTCAAGAGCAATATTGTTCTGGAGAAATAAATGTGGGAGTCATCACCTATGAAAAGTGTAATTGAAGCTACAGAAGTAGACAGTGTTTTTGGGGGAGTTGAAAGTGGGAGTTCCTAAGCTTGCTCAAATCATAGGATTCTTGAATAATTTCTCCCAGATTAATGCATATGAGAACATAGTGACTTTGTTGTAAATGAAACAAGGAGGCCAGGAAAAACTCTTCAAATACCAATTGTAGAGGCTGGACTAAAAAGTTTAGGTCAGCATTTCTCTGTCTTTGCTTCTTAAACAAATGTCCAATTCTACCCCACTCGCAACTGTTCATCTCTCCACCTCTCAGGTTATTTGCTGAGGTTCTGCTTACTAGGCAAAGATGACTAGTAGTCTTCTAAAAGTCCCTCACTTGGTATTCAGGTGTGCCAGCTACAGTACCTTTTCTAGGACCTTATTTCCCTCCTTGCTTCTGGGTGTCTCCTGTGACTTAGTTTTCATCAATGAAAAGTGAATGGAAATGATGTGAACCATTTCTGGCCAAGACTTTTAAGAAAACTTAATGGTTCTTCTATTGTCTTATCTATTGATCCTGCTGGCTGATTACAAATGGTAATCCACAACCTGGGGAAAGGGGACCCATAAACTGGTGAAGTCCTGCTCTCAGAATCACTGTGTAAAGAGAGCTGTCACACGAATGCGATATAACTTCTGTTGGCTGAAACACACATATTTGGTTCTGTGTTTTATAGAACTTTAGATCACACCAGCTAGTACACTCCATTACCTGTGAGTTTATTTTAAATTCTGCTTCACTCTGAGTAGTCTTACTCTGTGTATTTTGCACCTAACATTTCTCAAGGGAGAGGATCCAGTTGGCTTGGTAGATAACCATCTGATCAAATATTCCAGTCCGGCATAGATTTTCCTGCCAGTCACCTGGTCCCTCTTATGTTCAGTCATAGGTGACTGCCTTAATGTTAGTCACAGATTCTTGGAATTGATTCTGGCTATGATTACAGAGTCAAATGTTATTACACATGAAACGTGTGTGTGACCTACTCATTCTGACTATTTTGGTCAGAAGAGTGACCATTTGCCCCAGTTTTCTGGGGCAGGGCCAATATATGCCTCTTATTCTGGTATAGTCATTAAGACTATTTCCCTTTTCTCTCAAAAGTGTCCCAGCTTGGAATATAAACTCTATGAGCTCCCTGTTCAGAAGAGGTATATCTTTTCAAAGATATTTCTCCAGTGCTAAACAGATTACTGTATGTAAAACTCCATTTGTATGTACAATACTGATTTTCAAATATCTTACACACCACTCCATTGTTTCTTGAACTTGTTCTTCTCATTTACCCAACCTTATTTTTTATCCTGTCAAAAGGGCTCCCTCCTTGTCATCTAGCCATTCAGCTTACTGTCTTCTTTGGATATTGGATATTTTCCTATCCATCACCTATTTTCCTTTTTCTAGTAATGGCTACCCCTCCTTCCTTGGGCAACCACCTATCAATGTGTTTGTTCAGATGGTACTGCCTCCAGGTGATACTCATCAGAACCTCCTATTTGTTTAGCCAATCAGATCCAGCGAAGGTTGTACCCATGACTTAAGCAGTGTCAATTATAACTACTACTAAGACTTTTGATAGAATGACAGAAAGGGTATTGTTCTTGTACAAGAGGAGAGAGAAGAGAGATGGAGAACGCAAGTGAGCGAGAGACCTATCAATCATGTAAACATGAATCAAGATGATCCTGTCTCCAGACTACTCATGCAGATTTTCGGTTCTGAGCTAATAAATTCATTCATTTGGAACTGGCACTTGAAAATAAAGTCAGAGCTAAAGTAAAACAAAAAGCATTTATTTGGGGTCTTAGAATTAGAGTTTGGGGAACACAGATTTGGGCAGCAACCTAAATATTGTCCCCTGCCTAACAGGGAACAAAAGTCAAGGGCTTTTAAAGACAAAAGGGAATTTTTCTATATGTGTTCACAGAGTTTTGATTGGTGGTGGCAGTAGAAAACTGATTTTGATTGAATATAACCAGTTGCTAAGTCTGTCACTAGGCAACTCCTCCTACTGTAGTAAGTTGCAGGTGTTTGGGCTTGGTCCTTGGAATATTTGTCTTTTGGCCCAGTACAAAAATTCATAGATCCTCCCTCCCCCATGAGGATGTGTATAAGGTACATCTTCTTAATGTCCTTCAAGCTCCATTTAAAAAATCTTGGACATAAGTGACCACATTATACTTCACTTTTCACAAAGCTTAAAAGTGACATGTCTCTAACTTATACTTTTGTGCCTTTTCATGATATTTCTTCACACTGAAATGTTTCATTTCACTCTTTTGCCAATCCAGCTTCATTACTTTGGGATTAGGCAAAAGACTCATCTATCTTCAGAGATTCTTTCCTGACTAACTTCATCCTACTATAATCCATCATTTACTCTGAAAGCCTCAGTCTTTACATACAGGTTCAAACTGCAAAGCAACAGATGCTTTAGTTAGTTAGTAACCTGTAGCACTGCTATTAGGGGAAGATTAGTATCATTCCATTATGCACAGCATCCTTTCTAGTGAATTGCAACAACTGAACTAATCACTGTAACACAAGTGTATATCAGAATTTTTTCATTTGAATATGACAGAAACTCAACTTGCACCAAGTTAATTTAGAAGAATCCATTGGCTCCTCTAACTGGGAAATGCTTATAGATACTCCAGTGAGGGCTGGAACTAGAAGTTCAAACCAGAATTTGTTCTCTCTTTATCCATCTCTCAGCTCTCCTTCTCTATTTGTATTTGCTTAATACTGAAAATAGACTCTCCATGGATATGGCTGTGATCATCCTTTCAGCTTAGTGACCATTGCTATTAAATGCAATATTGCAAGCTAACCATCATACAAAAGTCCAGGGGAGAATTCTAATTGACCAGATTTGAGCTTAAGTCCATCCATGAAGCAATCACTGAGGCAAAGGATGTGGCGTTCTTTCACTGGCAGGACCTCTGCTAGTCCATATGGCTTCATAGACTTTGTACAAATGAGCAAATAATTTCCTCACTAGGTAGAGGCAGCCCTGCAGGTGAACAGCTTGGCAAGCAGATGGAGTCTTTATGAGAATTAGAAAAAGGTGACCTTTCTCTGGGCGCGTACACCCCATGCCAAGGTACACAGCTTGGGGACAGAGGCATGGCTAGATTTCAGGCCCCACTCATTCCCTTGGCCAGACATGTTTAGTGAAAATAAACTGCATAAGGCAGCCCCACTCATTGGCCATTGTAGATCACACGATCACCATTTGTTAGAGTAGTAATCAAGGTGGGGATGAGATATAGGCAGGGGAAGTCACTATAATTGCTGGGCCCAGGTCCAGCCATATATAGAGATGGATTGGCACCTAAAAGGAAAAATGTTAAAAAGACATACATATGCTTGCTTCATCCATTGTATAATGATTTTTTAAACTCAAAGTAGAAATTAGAACACTGATTTTTTTTTTTTTTTTAGTAAATAAGTAAGAGAGATATAAGTGGGAAATTTTTCAGAGAGCACAATATGCAGATTAGAAACTTTTTCAACTTGTTTTTTCTTTTTTAACTTAAGTAAAATTAACTAGCTTGATTTACAAACTAAATAATGTTAATTCTTCTCTTTTCAGGTATAGTGTGAGAAATTAAGTGGAGTTTACCATAACAGTCCGCCTCTGTCACCTGCTTTATTTTTTTGGTTTGCAGTAGTCTCAATGTAAAGCCTCTTGCTAGGTTAATTACTTAACTAAAGGATGCATTCCTAATGCATATCTCTCAAGGAGACCTCTGCCTCTAACTTTAGCTGTTCACTTTCAAAAAGTCTCTTATGACAGCCATTATCTTCTACATACAAATTACAATAATAATAATAAAAGAATACTTTTATTATCTGTATCCTCTGTCCCCAATTATGTGACTTTCATATGTCAAACCCTGATGTTAACCAAATATTCAAGTATATCTCCATCATAGAATCTGATTCCCTTCTTGTGCTTCACAGATTGCTTTGTTTTGTATTCCTCCTATTCTAATAAATATATCATTACTCATCCCTTCTTTCTCCTCTATTTTTCTTTCAGAGGCAAAGTTCTTAAAGTCCTCCATATTTTTATGGTTATATTTTTCTTGAATTTAAAAATAAATATGAACACCAAAGAAAAATATCATCCTAATATAGCTGCACATTTGTTTCCTAAGAATACAGGTATTTTGTGCCTTTTTTTTCCCAATTGGAATATTGTCAACTTTCTATCATACTTTATTTATAATATATGTATTTTTATATCATCTCAGATCATGCTTTGTATTTCATTTGATTGTATAATGTCATTATACAATCATAAGATTGTGTGATCTTTTATGATTGCAATATTAAATCAATATTTAATAAATCATATAATTCCATAAGTTAATTTTAAAGCCCTTTCAAAGATTCATTGCATGTTCATAAAATTATTGAAGTTTATTGCAAAAGAATAGACCTGACAAAGGCAATAATTCTTTCACTGTTTAGAAAATATGAATAAGATATTAGAAATAAGATATTAGATATTAGAAAATATTAGATATTATATTAGATATATTAGATATATTAGATAAAATATTAGATATTAGAAAAAATTAGAAAAATTAGAAAAAGTTTTATATTGTCAGTGTGTTACCTAAAAAAGAGGACACTTTAGTTAAACATCTATGAAGGTGATTTATCTAATTAACACCTGCTTATGTCATGATTTTCTCACTATTGTGAGTAATGATGCAGGATGGGGGGTTTTAGACTTAGATTTGGGACTGGTACAGAAATAACTGGTCAAGTGTTTGTACCACAGAAAACAGGACCAGGAAGCTATTGGAGGGACATTAATGAAATGAGGGGGAAATCTCTGAAAGAGGTAGAGTATAGAATCAAACCATTTGCCTAAAATATTCCTCAGAGCCAACTCTAGATCTAATACTAAAATGAAAATAAAATAGGTAATTCTACTTTTCTAATTATCTGCCTGTCATTGTGAGAAGTCTGCTTGTTTTTTTCTTTTTTGTTTTTTTTTTGGGGGGGGGGGGAAGCATTGAACAATGCCATTGCTCAATGTTCACATATGCAGATATTTTTATTCTAACTTTAGTCCCTTATGTAAAATACGTTAAAAAATGTGTTACTAAGAATATTTGATGATCTGTTTAAGAATTCTTAGAACTGGTACTTAGTTCTTCTCTTCTTATCTTAGATAAATATAATTCCACTCAGGTATAACCTCCCATTGTGTATATGGTTTTATATACTATAAATACCTTACATACTATGTATATACTATATATATGTATGGAATATGTATGGGGTGGCATATCTGTATGCTCAAGTATTAACCATGTATACTGTGATTCTCTCTTATTTGTTTTTCCCTCTTCTAACTATATTTCTATAATAGGATCAATTCATTTGTTTTAGTTGATCTGTTTTAAGCATATTATCTTCCATAATGTATAGCATTTTGTAAAAGCCTTAATAGTATTTTGTTGGACACAATATTAAAAAATGAATTGAGGAGCTTCTGTCTTGCTCATTTGGTGGAGTGCATGACTCTTGATCTTGGGCTTGTGAATTCAAGCTCCACATTGGGTGTGGATTACTTAAAAAAATAAAATGTTAAAAAAAGAGTAAACTAATGAATTGAATTGCAGCATTAAAGCAATATATTGATTATAAGGTAAGGGACCCCTAACTCCAACTAGGTTAGACAAAAAAGTGGAACTTAGGCTAAAAATAAGAAGATCTTAGATTTTTCAAGTGTGAGAGGGTAAAAAATGGCACCTAGACCACAGAAATAACTAGAACAGAGCCTCAGATGCCTCCACACTTGTTACTGAAATCCAGTTACCTCCAGAAAGTAAGAAATATGATCAATTACAGGATCTGAATTTTATATGGGAAAATTTAGTTTAACTGATTTCTCCCAGATTTGATATAAGTTTGTCCCTGGGCCAAAGGGACAGAAGAACAGAGTCATGGAAGATTATGGTTGAGATAAGAAAGGGACCATTTCCTGGAAGAATGGGGTTCTGTTGCAGTTACTGGAAGAATTGAGGCATTAGATTAAAAATCATAAATATTATGTAAAATATGAACTATATAAATTATACATTTAATACATAAATATAAAAATAGAAATAATTTTAGAGAAAAATAAAATGTGAATATATAAAATTACTATTATAGCCATAATAGCAAATGGCTATGCACTGTGAGTTTAAAATACATGACATTTAATCAACAGGGCATTAAAAATATGAAGTTTTAGAGGATTTTTTTTTTTTTTTTTAGTTTTAGAGGATTTTAAAAATATCTCATAATAATACATTATATCACATTTCTTACACGGGAAGTTAAACTTAAAATTTCTTCCTTTCTTTTTCAGATTTTATTTATTTATTTTTTGAGAGAGAGAAAGAGAAAGCGTCAAAGAGAGAGCCAGAACACAAAAGCAGTGGGGAGGGGTAGAGGGAAAGGGAGAAACAAACTCCCCGATGAACAGGGAGCTCAAAGCAGGACTCAATCCCAGGGCCCTGGGATCATGACCTGAGCCAAAGGCAGACGCTTAACTAACTGAGCCACCCAGGTTCCCTAAACCTAAAATTTCAACTGAGGCACTGAGATAAGATTTCTGATAATGAGTTGTAAGATATACCAAAAGCATAAGATAAGATAGATTTCTGATATTAATGAATTATGAGATATACAGAATGCATTAGTAAAAAGAAATATCTGAGAACTAAGTTCTCTGTCTTGACTTGTTAGAGATATAACTAGAGTAAAAGGGAGAATTGGAAAGGAGATTCTGGGGAGAGGTACTGTTATATTCCACTCAACAACAAGAGAAGGGTAAATAAAATAGTACAATAAAATACAGGATACTCAATTAAATTAAAAATTTAGAGGGACGCCTGGGTGGCTCGGTGGTTGAGCATCTGTCTTTGGCTTGGGGTGTGATCCTGGGGTTCTGGGATTGAGTCCCACATCAGGCTCCCTGTGAGGAGCCTGCTTCTTCCTCTGCCTGTGTCTCTGCCTCCCTCTCTGTCCCTCATGAATAAATAAATACAATCTTAAAAAATAAAGAAATAAAAATTAAAAAAATAAAGAAAGTTAGATAAATAGGGGCACCTGGGGGCTCAGTGGTTGAGCGTCTATCTTTGGCTCTGTGTCATGATCCTGGGGTCCTGGGATCTAGTCCTGCATCAGGGAGCCCACTTCTCCCTCTGCCTTTGTCTCTGCCTCTCTCTCTCTCTTTCTGTGTCTCTCATTAATAAATAAATAACATCTTAAAAAAAAAGAAATTCAGATACACCTGAGCGATTTTTTTATAAGTTTATCTTAAATATTTCATTGTTACTTATCTGAAATTCAAATTTAGCTGGGCATCCTGTATATTATTTAATAATATAATATAGGGATTCTATAGCATGTAAGGATTCTACCCTCTAACCCACAGTCAATCAGAGAAACCCCAAGGGGACTACCCAGAGAATATGCCCATCTTGGGAACTTGGAAGATGTGCCTGACCCAGGCTAAGAAAACCAGTGACTTTAACAGCATTGTGTTGGGTGCTTTTTTCCACAAGTACTGTAAGAATTGTCCATGAAAAGAAGTGGGCCAAACAGAAGTAATTGCAAGAGTGAAATGAGATCCTTTTAATTTCTGACCAAGAGACAATGTGGGAATGAGTAAGTAGAAAACTAGTGGTGGATGGGGGTCAGGGGTGGGGTGGGGAGATGGAGTGGGGGGAGGGTTATCTAGGGCAGGACGAGTCTAGGATAGACTATGTGGCCTATGTATCAGTCATTGCTCAGAAGTTGCAGTAAACAGTCATGGAAGCTTTCACAAAGGCAGCCATAAGACCAAGATTTGATTCTCCACCTATGCCAAACCCAAATAATTTAACAATTATCATAGGGGCACCTGGGTGGCTCAGTGGTTCAGCGTCTGCCTTTGGTTCAGGTCATGATCCTGGGGTCATGGGATCAAGTCCCACATTGGGCTTCCTGCATGGAGCCTGCTTCTCCCTCTGCCTGTGTCTCTGCCTCTCTCCCACTGTGTATCTCATGAATAAATAAATAAAATCTTAAAAAAAAACAAACAATTATCACAGTACAGGTTAATATGAATTTTCTGTATTCTGTTTTTCCAAAAATTCAATCTAAGAAGGACTAAAAGCTTGAAGTGGGATTATAGGGAGTACAAAGGGAAAAAGTTTAAAAAAAAAAAAAAGAGGCAGCCTACTTGCTACTTTTTTTAGTACTGGAGGTGAGAGATGGGGTGGTTGGGTTTGTGTAGAGAAGTGACCAAAAAATTTACTTTTAAATGAAGGTTTAAACTATTGTACTAGATATTTCTAACTAAATAATTCAGACGGTTTTTGTGGAGTAAAGTGATCATGGAACTTTTTGTTTTTAAATCAGAACAGAAAATATTTTCTATTAAAAACTTTTTAAAGGAGCATTAGAGATAGTCTATGAAGTTGTGATTATACTTCTTCAGTAACATTTATTAAATCCATCAGTTATGTGTGTGTACATGTGTTACTATTTTTTAGGATTTAATTGTAATAGTCAATGAAGAATTCAGTATCAAAATAGCATAAAAATTTTACGACTTGTAACTCATTACATCAAATAATCTATGATAAAATGATCATTTTATTTAATATTTTACTTTTATAACAAATTTAGTCTGTCATTTTTAGCTTGGATATATTTTGAAAAGAATGGCAATAAACAGTGTTCTGTTAGGGAATTGACTATAGAATTTTTTTCTTTTTTTTCCCTTGTTAGTTATCTAGAAAATATGCTTTCGCAATTAGACTGGAGACTGAAGACACCATGATCAGAGGAACACAATATGTAAAATAAATTGCACATTATACACACTGTTGGTTCTGCCATTATTTCCTAAGGAATGAGTTTTCCAGTGGCAGAATCTCTTCGGAAGACACTTCTAGTGAACCCTTAGTGACATATGTGTTTATATTTTCCATATTTTCCCTCTGTTTCTCTGTGCTTTGATACATCCAGTTTTGAAAGAGTCCGATCATCTCAGACTTGATATACAGCTTGAAAATGCACTGTTAGGAAAAATGGGTCATTTTAGGGTTGCAGAAGGGGCACAAGATTATAAGGTTTCATATTATTTTAGTTTCTTAGATAAATCTGCAAATTTGCAAAGAGGTGCTGCAGCAAAATGAGAAAGTATTTGTTAAGCAAAGAAGCAACAGAAAAGCAATATTCTTGGAGTAATATTTATTATATTTTAAAAAATTAAGATTATTTTATTGTGTGATATGGTGATGGGTCTTTTGAGATCATTTAAAAAATTTTAAGATTTTTATTTATTTATTCATGAGAGAGACAGAGTGAGGCAGAGACATAGGCAGAGAGAGAGGCAGGCTCCCTATGGGGAGCCCAGTGAAGGACTCAATCCGGGAACTCCAGGATCACGATCTGAGATGAAAACAGACACTCAACTTCTAAACCACCCAGGTCTTTTGAGATTATTATACTCAGTACTTAATTATATATATATATATATATTTTTAAATCTATTTTCAATGTATTATTAGCAATTAGAGGAAATAATGTTTTAAGTTGGTAGAGTTCCCTGAAATATTCTTATAAAAATAGTAAAATTGGGATCCCTGGGTGGCGCAGTGGTTTAGCGCCTGCCTTTGGCCCAGGGCACTATCCTGGAGACCTGGGATCGAATCCCACGTCAGGCTCCCGTTGCATGGAGCCTGCTTCTCCCTCTGCCTATGTCTCTGCCTCTCTCTCTCTCTCTCTCTCTGTGACTATCATAAATAAATAAAAATTTAAAAAAAAGTAAAATTATGGATTCAGATGTCTAAATTAATTATCCTTAAAATGTGCTTAAGAAATATGAGTCTTGAATATACAGTGACTCCTCAGTCTTCTGTTCTCATTCCTGAATTAGGATGAGTTTGAGTCACTATTAATTGCACATAAAACAGGAAGTGTTTAGATTTGTTGTTAGGTTTTTTTTTTTTTTTTTTTTTTTTTTAGGAAAATTATCCTTTTCAATCTCCAGGTGTGGTGGAAACAACTACTGTTCTATTTGTCATCATGTCCAACCATGGTGTCACTGTCAAGATGGTGTCAAACTTTTTTGTGACATTTATAGCATCATCAGTGCACCCCCCCCCCCGCAAACGCCTTAAAATTAGACATTGTAAGGTCTTTTCTGTTCCTTGGCACAATGTTAAATCAAACCTTTCCAGGAATAATGTTATATAAAACTTTTCTAGTCTTCAAACTGCTTCAATTCCAAGAATAAATATTGCAGAAATATGATTAAGCAGGCATCTTGTGCTGGTTAAGGCTCCACTGTGATATATTCTAGTTCTGAATTCCATTCTATGTTATATAATGATAACAATTATACAGTATTATGTTAAACTGGAGAATGCAATTTATGCAAAAGTTTGAAACTAAAATTTTTCTACTTTAATGGAATACTGATGATAATTTTTTTCCTGTTGTTAAGTGATTAACTAAATTTAATCTAAGATATGGTATATATGTCCCAAGAATTTTACATGTACCTAGGGGAGAAAATTTTACTATCTATAGAGACTGACATGATATTAAGCTTAGAGTGCAGTTTCTCCAATGTTTCTTTTCAGACAATAACAGTAAGACCTTTGAATTCAAGAAATGAGAAAAAAATTCTCTGCTTGTTTTCTTGCAGGGGGAACCCAAAATGCTTCTCCCATGGTAGAGTCCAAAGTTCTCCCTTCTGTGTGAGAGGCATTCTGTAGTAGGGTATGTATTCAAATATATGTAGAGCATATATTTAAAGATAGGAAATTATAGCTAGCTTTTAAAAGAGAAGGTGGGGAGCCTGGGTGACTCAGTCGGTTAGCTGTCTACCTTCAGCTCAGGTCATGATCCTAGGGTCCTAGGATCGAGTCTCATATCAGGCTCCCTGCCTAGTGAGGAGTTTGCTTCTCCCTCTCCCTCCACCTCTTCTCCCTGCTCGTGTGCACGTGCTCTCTCTCAAATAAATAAATAAATAAATAAATAAATAAATAAATAAATAAATAAATAGGGGATCCCTGGGTGGCTCAGCGGTTTGGCACCTGCCTTTGGCCCAGGTTGCGATCCTGGAGTCCTGGGATCGAGTCCCACATTGGGTTCCTGGCATGGAGCCTGTTTCTCCTTCTGCCTGTCTCTCTCTCTCTCTCTCTCTCTC
This sequence comes from Canis lupus dingo, assembly GCF_003254725.2. Classification (NCBI taxonomy): domain Eukaryota; kingdom Metazoa; phylum Chordata; class Mammalia; order Carnivora; family Canidae; genus Canis; species Canis lupus. The sequence goes on along the minus strand of NC_064274.1, from coordinate 19,527,577 downwards.
TCTCTGTCTGTCATAAATGAATGAATAAAAAATCTTTAAAATAAATAAATAAATCCTTAAAAAAATAAATAAAAATTTAAAAACAAGATAAAAAGAGAAGGTAAATTAGTTAGAAATTTCCCAATTTCTAACTGCCTGGCACACAGCATTATATTCAAAGGTAAAAGGCTTCATCAATTCATCAAATATTAAACTTAGCAGCAATGACTTTATTTCTTTTACAGATATGTGAATCAGTAGCTCTACTTAATTAAGTTGATATTTCACAATCTTGACAAAATAGTTTTGAGTCCCAAGTCTTCTATAAAAATTCAAAATATTGCCACCTTATCCTAGAATTTGTTTTCCTTTTATAATCATGGGATAACAACATGACTAAACTGGAAAAGATTTATTAGTCTAATACCTTTATTTTGTTGATGAGTTAGTGAGGCTTAGAGTGAATACGTAGTTAGATACTAGAAATATGTAGATAATCTTGAGTTTATTTTTTAAATTATGGTAGTAAAATGTAGAATGTAATCTTTGCACCATTGATTTATCACCAGTATAGCATCTACTCTCTGCAGAATATGTCTTCTGTGCATCCCTGGATTTTAATGCTCTAAAGTACTGAGAATACATTACTAGAAATAGGACACTTGGTTCCTGGAATTACTTGAAATGAATAAAAAACAGTGTAATGATAAATGAGTTTTCTTTTCAGCCTTGGAAGTGGCTCATTTTGTGACAATAGGAAAGCTTCCTTATTTCTCTATACCTCAGATTTATTGAATTATATAATCAACCAATTGTCATAATGTTTAATATTTATTATATTAAATGTGAGTCAGGTACTCTTTTACACACATTATATACTCTACTACAGTCAGAACTATCTTATAAATTGGGAATCATAATCTTCATTTGACAAAGAAAGAAGCTAAAGGTTAGGAAAGGTAAATGTTTTGCCAAAGTCAACAAACAAGAGGCAGGCTTGATTTGAACTTCAGGCCATATTTTTTTAATTGTATTAAACTGCCTCCAATTTATACCAGGTACCATTATGATGAGTCATCATTTTCAGAGGAGTAATTTTACTGTGTTTGTGCTTATTATTTCTATCCATTGCTATGTAGGAACAGTAGTAACAAATATAATATACTGAGTATGTGCCCCGAGGTTTTAAGTGTCATGTAGCACTAGAGTTAATGACATAAAGGAAGAAGGAGGAGAAGGAGGCAGAGGAGGAGGAGAAGAAGAGGAAGAAGGGGAAGAAGGGACAGATGGGGAAGAAGGGAAAGAAGGGAAAGAAGGGAAGAAGGGGAAGAAGAAAAATAGACGTGTAAGTTGGAGTATCTCCCATAGGTGAGCTTTATTTTGCTAGATTAAAAACAAGGAATCATGAACTAACTGACTTGTGTTCAATAAAGATTACATGTGACACAGGCATGGTGACATGTGAAACATATACTGGATGTGAATTTCCAATCTGGTCCTCATCTTGGCTCCTCCCAGGTACCAGCAGAGCCATGTCCAGGGCACCGCCCAGTCCTTGGTGTCCTCATAGGGAGACACTTGCCCAGCTCACTGCACAGGGTGATTTAAGACCTACTGTTTATGATATATGTGAGAGTATAACCTAAACACAAATGTGAAATAGGCAGTAAACAATATAAAGTTTAAATTCTTAATGACTCAGGAAAAATCTTGGGGCACATTAATGCTTCTATAAGAGCTATGCAAACTGATGAGTTCTTCACATCTAATGAATGAGGATTTTTCTTTCCAGGCAGCACATTAACTACTCAGATGCTATTCTCACATAGCAAAGAGCTTTGCTTTTGGCAATATGCCAAGGTAATAAAAATCCCTCCCATTTTCATGTTGACACAGGGTCAAGATTATGGAGTCTTGAATTCTGATCCAAGAGATACTGTACAGAAATGCAGTACCTTGCAAATAAAGGGGTAGTCATTTCCTGAGTTGTATCCTGTATAATAAGGGATAAACATCTGTAGGCAGCATTTTAAAGAAAAAACACTGAAGGAGATAAAAACCTTCTTAAATTCTAGCACTGCACAGGGCAGTTATTGAAGAAACAGAGTCTAAAAAATTCCAGAAATTGATATTATAAGTTCTAATTCTGCATTGAATATGTGGGAGAGTTATTTGGGACAATACAGGAATCCACAATGAAAGATGGGAATATTAATGTAACCAGGAGAGAGATATAGAGATTTCCAGCTAACGTGTCCTGCTAATTTAAGAAAGGGGAAGCAGAAAATCAATATAAATGCCAAATTAAATACTATTTGCAGCTTGTGGAAATATATATTTATGTTTGAGTTAAAAGTTGTCTGGTAAACAGTGTGTAGTATATTCCACAATGTGGCTTCTGCTATTACTGTTTATGAGGTTCTGGATTGAAAGAAAATCAAACACCATTAAAATAGTCATGTATGTTGGGTACTACCCAATAAATAATTTTAGTCAAAGGTCTATTATCAATAAGCAGTAAGTTTCCCATTATAGGATGGTAATTAGATTACATATTCTAGGTCTCATATTAAGAAAGTACTTTGAAAATTGTTGGTATTGATCACATGCAATTATGAAAGATTCAAATTATCCTCATTCAATCCTCACAACATCTCTTATGTTGGGAGGGGCATCCAATTATTCAAGCCACTGGCTGAGGAAGAAGCTGAAACTTTGTATGATTCTATCATGTGCCCAAGCACGTCTAACAAGAAGCATACAGGGGATTTAAAACAGGCATCCTGACTCCAGAATGTGAGCTACATGGTTGTATTTCTTACCAGTTCTCATATTGCACATGGAAAAGAATAAGTGCAGTTTTTTATATGCACATAGAGTTCTGGGCAGAGTGCCAGGGCCTAAGTTTGCACCAAAGTCTCCATTCACCTCATCCAGACAGCTTCTTTTTTTCTGCAGAGCTATTGATGAGGGGGAACATTGTCTTTGGTTTTATAGCTGGTGAACATTGAATAAGATATTCCCAGATATAGACTTCTGCTTTATCACTGAATGAAAATGATTGCAGCCACAGCAGTCAAGTATGTGAACACTGTTTCCAAGTCCCGTCATCTATCAAGTCAAGTAGTGATTTTTCAGTTTCTTTAGTATTTCCATAAGAGTAGGCCAGGAAATGCAGTTTGACTGCATCAGTCGATAAAAGATTGCCAGACAGAAACATCCTGCATGTGCGTGTGTGTATGCTTATGGCTGTACAATCATATATTACTTCCATAATTGTATACCTTTTCTGAAATTTAAAATATACTGAGACTTGCATCAGGTCACACTTTTCATTACTAACTCTACTTCTTCTAATGCTGTTCAATTCCCAAAACAAAGATTTTTAAGAGAACAATTAAAGCTATATAATTTAGACATACTAATTTTTCTTAGAAGCAGGTTGGTTTGTCCAGTAAACATAAAGACCCAGGTGGACAACTTAAGTTATCGATGCCTTTTTCAGGGGGAAGTGAACTCTGCAAGGGGCATTCATTCAAGAAATATTGTTAGAAGGCCAGGCTTTCTCCTCAGTCCTTGTCTGTTTCCCCCCTCTTTTTCTTAAGGCCAGCAGCTGTCATTTAATGTTATCTTTCTAGAAGTTCTCTACCACACATAGCTGTAGATTGGGATTTGATCTCCTTTATCAATCCCCTTATTCTTTTCACAAGATACACACACTGGCCTCCTTGTGCTGCTCCCAAAGCCAAGATAAGAGATTCTCTTCTTTTTGCAGGACTAGTCATTAAGAAACACAGGGATAAGACATGAAATTGGCAAAAGGAACCAAAGTGTTGCTCACTGCCGATGGAGAGAAGTAAAAATATTAAACAAGGTTCTCAGTTGGACCCAAGCACTCATCGTACCAAGAATATTATGCTGAGAGTATTACAAAAATTTCAAATTTAAATAATCACAAAAAGCCTTCTCCCATCAAATTTACTCATGCCTATCTTCTTGTTAGTCCTTAGCTCAAAATTTCCTAAGGATTACTATCTCAGCCACTGGTCTTTCTTGATTATTCTGCTGTGTTTTCTTCACAGCACACATCACAGTCAAAATACACCTTGCCTGTTTGTTTGTTCAGGATTTTTCTCTCTTATCGGAGTCCCTAGACTATGAGACCTCAGTCAAAAACATTTAATGCTTTGCAGTATTCTGTGTGAATTTAGCACTTTTATAGCATGACTGAGGCTTTGTTTGCACGTCTGCAAAATTGGACTAATGATAACAATTGTTGTGAAGATCAAAATGATAATGTGCACAAAGCTATGAATACTAACCAGTGTATATTAAAGATCATTTCCACTTTATTTGCATTATAGTGATCTAATTGAAGCCACTATAATCTCGTCTACACCTCTGTAATAGCTTCCTGTCACTTTTTCCTGCCCCCTTTCCCATTTTCATAGAAGGCATGTTTCTAAATGTAAATGAAATCCCTTTATGCTGCAGCTTAAAACACTGGTTTCACACTTAGAATGAAATCCAAATTCCTTAGAATGGCCTAGATAACTCTTTACAATATGACTGTTTATAACCTACTTCTTGGGTCTTGTTTTATACCATCCACTCTTTCTCATGCTATCCTTTCTTCTGTTACTTAAAAACAACAACAGCAGCAACAACAACAGTAACAACAGTTCTCTCATATTTTTACATGTTTTATTATCACTTAATGGTAATTTAAAGAAATATGACAGTGGAACAGGTGAATTAGTAAAGTATCATACATGTACTCTTAACATGAAATGAATTTCTAGAAATAAATATTTAATGAGGGATGAATTAAACAGAGTATTGCCAAGAGGGGGAGAGTAAATGGATTAGAAGTATCTGGAAAGTATGACATAAAAGGTAAAATAGATTGAAAATATGAAAGAGCAATGAAATATGGTGCATAGAATGAAGTGCCTCAAATAGTTCTCTAGAATGTCTGAGAAGTAATAGGAGAGTGGAGGTGCATTGATTATTTCAAGAAGCAATGACACAGAATTTACTAGATTGGAAGACAACACAAAGCCGTGAACAGGAAAAATAAAAACAAATCCATATTTATAGATATTACAATGGAACTATGCAACTTGAAAGACAAAAAGAAATTTTGAAGTCACTAGAGTAAATAGATTCCTTTTAAGAACCAACAGACAGAAAATAGGTATTCCATTTCTAACAGCAGATGCCAGAAGATAATGGAATGATCCATTTCTCAGTGATGCATACATATGCAGGATTTTTTTTGAAAGAAACTGTAAATAATTTATTTCACTTTATTGAGAGCGAGGACCTGGTCCTCTTTGATCAGTGGTTCTTCTACTGCCAGTGTTTAGAATGGACAGTAGAAACTCCAGGGTCATTCTTTTTTTCTGAATGAATGAATAAATGAACAAGTGAATGAAAGAGTTCAAAAATTGCTATAAGTGTAAATAAAAGTAATGAGCAAGTAAGAGTCAAAAGGTACAACATTCTGTTGGTACTTGCTCCATCTCCTTTTTGAGATGGTACATGTCATTTATAACTTTTTGAGATGGTACATGTCATTTACAACTTTACTTCATAACAAGGGGCTCACAAAACTTCCTCCTGGCCCACGAGTGAAGAACAAAGACATTGCTTTTTCCCAGTGAGAGGATGCAGCAAGGGAGACAATGAACACCTTCCCTTACCCTGTATAATTTGCATTTCTGAATACCTTTCACTGATCTCACTCAAGATACAGATTTTTTTTTTCTATTAAGAATCCAAATATATCGTCTCATCATTCTACTTTTATTTACTCTTAGGAATTAGAAGTAATTCATTTTCACGCTGTATAGAAGCTATAGAGTATAAATATATTCCTTTTTAAAGATCTCACTCATAGAATTATAGTGGTTTATTTCTTTTCTACCCCATGGTTTCAGTCCCATTAAATTTGAGTTGATATCCCATAAAACAACATAGAATTGTGTTTTCTAGTAATATATGCATATGTGTGTAAGGGATATAAAAATTATCTTCCCTTTATGTTCAGCATTTTCATTATAAAATAAAAAACTTTATTTGCTATAGATTCTATCTTGATGTTGCCTATCTTTTAATTAATAGGTTTTATTTATTAGAGCAATTTTAGGCTTACACATAATTAAACAGAAAATACTGGAAGTTCCTATATATTCCCTCTCTTATCCTTATTATTTACTCATGCATACATGTGGTACGCTTGTTACAACCAATGAACAAATATTGATACACCATTATTAATTAAAGTCCATGGTTTACATTAGGGTTCACTCTGTGTTGTACTGTTCTTTTGGTTTTGACAAATGCATAATGCCACGCATCCATCATTACACTATCATATGCCATTATAGCATAATAATAGTTTCACTGCCCTAAAAATCCCCCATGTTTTACCTGTTCATCCCTCTCAAACCACTTGTAACCATTGATCTGAATGTCTCTATAGGTTTGCTTGTTCCAGAATGTCATATGACTGGAATCATACAGTATGCATCCTTTTCATGCTGGTTTCTTTTATACAAGCTTCCTCCATGTCTCTTGTGGCTTAACAGCTCATTTCCTTTTTAAGCACTGAATAATATTCCATTGTATGGATATACCACAATTTGTTTAGCCTTTTACCTATTGAAGGACATGTTGGTTGCTTTCAGGTTTTGGTAATCATGGAGAAAGTTGCTGTAAATATTTATGTTCATGTGTTTTTTGTTTTTGTTTTTTTTTTGTGGACATAAAGTTTCACCTCATTTGGACAAATACCAAGGAGTATGCTTGGTGGATTGTGTGGTAAAACTGTGTTTAGCTTTGTAAGAAACTGTCAAACCATCTTATAAAGTGGCAGTACCATTTTTCATTTGTAAGAAACTGTCAAACCATCTTATAAAGTGGCAGTACCATTTTTCATTCCTACCAGCAATGGATGAGAGATTTTGTTGCTCCAGATCCTCACCAGCATTTGGTGTTGTCAGTGTTTAGATTTTGGCCATTCTAATAGGTATGTAGTGATGTATCATTGCTGTTTTAATTTGTGATTCCCTAATGACACACAATTTAAACATATTTCTGTATGCTTATTTGCCTCCTTTTATCTTCTTTGGTCAGGTAGCTGTACAGATCTTTTACCCACATTTTAATTGGGCTGTTTGTTTTCTTACTGTTATTTATTTATTTATTTATTTATTTATTTATTTATTTATTTTTAATTCATGAAAGTCACAGAGAGAGAGGCAGAGACACAGGCAGAGGGAGAAGCAGGCTCCATGCAGGGAGCTCGATGTGGAACTCGATCCTGGGACTCTGGGATCACAGTCTGAGCCAAAGGCAGACGCTCAACCACTGAACCACCCGGGGGTCCTTCTTAGTGTTAATTTTTAAGAGTATCTACATACATATATTTGAACACAGCCTGCATTAACTACAAGTTCTGTAAAGATTTTTCCAACAGTCTGTAGCTTATTGTTTCATTTTGAGAACAGTGTGTTTTGCAGAGCAGAAGAAAGAAATTTTCCCTTTCCTTGTATTTCCACTTTTTCCTTGTATTTCCACTTTTTAATTATAATGAAGTCCAATTTATCAATTTTCCCTTTTCATGTCTTTGAAGTTGTTTCTAAGAAATCATTGCCAAACTAAAGATCACCTTGATTTTCTCCGATATTGTCTTGTAGAAGTTTCATGGTTTTGTATTTTACATGTAGGTCTCTGATTCACTTTGAGTTAATTTTTGTGAAAAGCTTAAGGTCAGTGTCTAATTTATGTTTTTGCAGTGGTATTCCCTTCTGTTTTATTAAAGATTTCTTTATTACTGTTGAAGAAAGAATTATGTGCACAAATTGTTGTGATTAATTGTATCAGGTTTTCACTGAAGCCATTTCATAAATTAAATGTTATATTAGTTTTCTTGAGCTGCCATAACAAAATACTATAGACAGGGTGGCTTAAACAACAGACTTTTATTTTTTCATAGTTGTGGAGGCTGGGAAGTCCAAGACCACATTTTTAGCAGATTTTGATTTCTGGTGAGAATTCTCTTCTTGGCTTATAGGTGGTTATCTTCTCACTATGTCATCATATGGCAGAGAGGGCAATAGAAACCCTCTTCTTAGTAACCCTTTTCTTATAAACTTGCAGTCCTATCAGATTATGACCTTATCCTTCTGACCTCATTTAACCTTAATTACCTCCTAAAGACTGTATGTTTAGGTCCAGTCACATTGGGGGTTAGGGCTTCCATATATGAATTTGGGGGTAACACAATTCAACCCATATCAAATGTGAATATTATTTGCTTCAATACACTATGGAATTTTAGATTCAGACTGTGTCTGTATGAGGATGGTATCATTTTTTAACTAAAGAAGGGCTCTATGTCCTCAAGTCAGATGAGAACATCTTTTATTTTCCAGCTCACTTAGAAAATTGATTCTATTATCTTTTTTTCACTGTGGGAAATTAGAAACTCTCTATGTGTATTGCTTTCGTTTTGCTTTGATTTGTTTTGCTTGTTTTTTTCTCTTAGTCCAGCTGTAAATTCTTGAAGATTTGGTGATTAACCTCAGTGGTATCTAAATATTGAGCAAAAAAAATTCTTTAATACCAGTCAGATTTCAGTGATTCAGATGTAAAGGAATCAAAGTATCTTCAGTGGGCATGAATGATCAGCAAGTTTTCTTTTTATCTTGGTTATCACTAAAACATTGAGAGAATAGGGAAGACTTCAACAAGATTTTGTGGCTGTAAACTACTTTGAACTTAACCCATGTTAAAAACTAGCAGTACATAACAATAAGAATTTAAAGTTACAAAACTTATAATGCTGAATCATAAGGTGCCTTGGTATTTAGAATATTCTTTATATTATCTTGTTATTTTTTTTTCAGAATGATATATGAACCTGGTTATGAAAACTGTATTCTTTCATACTGGTAAATCGTGGGAAATACATACCCATGCACAATGTCCTTGTCTGTTATCTAATGATTGTTGAAAGATTATTACTTTTAAGCATCTAACTTGAGCTGATAGAGTACTGTTTGATCCTGAATGCTTATCTTATGCCATGTCACCTTAGGTGTTCACTTGATCTTTCTGGTGCTCAATTTGGGTTAAAAAAATATAGAACTTAGAGTGTCTTGAAAACTAAAAACATGTCTGCTTAAAAGAAATAACTAAGAAATATGCTAACTGCTATATACTCTGTACTGTGAATATGATAGGGAAAGAGTGAGAAAACACAGGACAAATAAAGCAGAAAGTTTTCTTTCAGGAAGTTTAAAATTATCAAAGCACATTTAAAACAATCAGATTTGGAAAAGACAGTAATGAATGAGTAACCTAATAATCGGGAACAAAAACACCAATAGTGCAAGGCACAATCTAACGAGTGGGGACTAGAATGGTCAATGGAGATGTCATGCGGAATAACATTCCCTCCTCTGAAAGATCACTCTGTTTTAATCCCTGGAACCTGTGGATATCTTACTTTACGTGTCCTGATGGTTAATTTTGTGTCAACTTGGTTAGGCAGTGGTACCCAGATAGTTGATCAAACTATGTTTAGATGTTGTTGTGAAGGTGTATCTTAGTTGAGATCAACATTCAAATCAGTGGACTTTTAATAAAGTAGATTAACCTCCATTAAGTAGCTGGACCTCATATAATTGATTGAAGGTCTAAAGAAAAAAGAGATGGAAGTTCCTTGAGGAAGAGGGAATTCTCCCTTCCGATTGCCTTTGGAGTCAAGGTCCAGCATCAGCTCTTCCCTGTGTTTTCAGCCTGCCCATGTATCCTGCAGAATTTAGGCTTGCCAGTTCACACAATTGTATTATCCAATTTCCTAAAATAAGTCTGTTTCTCCCTTGTTCTTCCTTAGTCTCTCTGTCACACACACACACACACACACACACACACACACACACACATACATACATACCACATCCCATTGGCTCTGTTTCTTTGGAGAAGCTGGACCAATACAATGACAAAAAGGACCTTGCAGATGCTGATTAAGAGCAGGGCCTTTGAGATGAGGAGATTATCCTTAATTATCCAGGTGGACTTAATCTAATCACATGGATCCTTAAAATGGAGAATCTGTCCTGGCTGTGGTTAGAGGGCAGTCTGACAATGGAAGAGGAGCCAGGGAGCTGTGATGCAGCTAACTTGAGGAGAGGGTGTGAATGAGCCAAGGGCTGAGGGTGGCCTGGCCTTTAGATGAGATTACTCCTCCGGAACCTACATCAAGGTACACAGCTCTGTTAATATCTTGATTTTAGTACAGACATCCATGTGGAACTTCTTAAAGAACTAAAAAGAATAAATCTGTGATGTTTTAGGTCACTAAATTTGTGGCAATTTATTACAGCAGGAATGAGAAACTGTTACTGAGGAGGTGGGATTGACAGACTAAATAGGATTTGAATAAGTTTTATGAAGGCAGAACTGAAATGCAGGCCTGACTGTGGAGTGTTACTGCACTGAAGGGGATGGTCTTGCCTGCACAGAAGATCAGGGCTCGTGTAGGCATAAGCCTCCATATCACTGCAGCAGATGCTGACTCAGCTGACACGCTAATCAGGGCCAGGTAGCCCCACTTGAAGCTGCTGTGGGGACAGGAGGGCAGTAAGATGAGAACAGCAATTTTTCCACTTAACTGCCTTGGACTCCACTTGTCTGAAATTGCAACTTTTTACACTTAATCATAGATCACAATATTTTAAGGCTATTAAAGATAAGAGGTCAGTCAGTCCGGGCCTCAGTCTTCATGTAACCATGTTCACGATTAATATCCTTACAATCAAAATCTGTAACTGAGACCCAGGTAAGAACTACTGTCTGCCTAAGGTAGTGCTGCTACTCATTAACAGAGTAGACTTGAAAATGCAGGTCTGGGGACACCTGGGTGGCTCAGTGGTTGAGCACCTGCCTTTGGCTCAGGTCATGATCACAGGTCCAGGGATTGAGTCCTGCATCGGGCTCCCTGCAGGGAGCCTGCTTCTCCCACTGCCTATGTCTCTGCCTCTCTCTCTCTGCGTCTCTCATGAATAAATAAATAAATAATCTTAAAAAAAAAAAGTAAAATGCAGGCCTAATAGCACATCTATGTGAGAAACTTCAAAAAAGGATTCACATTTACCAATTATGGAAGTTTAAGAGGATTTGGTATCTGTTTCTCTAATATAAAGCACTTTGATATTTTACTTAAATATTTATATAACTCATTATACATACCAAGGGTTTAGTTTTTCTTTGTAAGTAGATACCCCTTAATCCCAGAAAATGTGAATAGGAGAAAACTACTTGAGCTCCAGGATTGACTTTTCTGCTTGCCTAAATTTTTTTGATCAACAGATTGCCTGTGATTTTTTTAAAGATTTATTTATTTATTTATTTATTTATTTATTTATTTATTTATTATTTATGAGAGAGGCACCATGAGCAGGGGCAGAGGGAGAGGAGAGAATCTCAAGCAGACTCCAAGCTGAGCATGGACTCATGAGATCATGCCCTGAGCGGAAACCAACAATCAGACGCTTAGCCAACTGAGCCACGAAGCACACCTGCATGTGATTCTTTAACAGTATTTATTGTTTGCTTATACAGCTATGGAGATGATGGAGAATCATCTCTTGAATATATGAGTTAAAGGGATAAATCCCATATATCAATGTTTGTCAATGTTGTACGAACAACCTTTAACAAACAGCAAAAGAATGAGAACCCTAGTCTTGTATATTGTTGAAAAAAGGATGCCTAAAATATGCTAATGAAAGCTTGTAGTTACACTATTATTTATGGCAGAACATGCTGATCTTAAGTATGATTATAAACACCATTATGTATTAGGTGTAATTCATTTTTTTTTCAGTCTGGTTTGAGGACCCATGAGATTATATATCATCTCAACATGCAGCCACTATAATATCTGAGCTAGTTGGAACACTGAGCACCTTGCCCTTAGAGAGAATTACTCTTCTTAAGGATAAGAATATGATCATTCAAAAGTAGCTCCTTCCTTAGTAATAAGATTTCAGAGGTCATCAAATCCCAGCTATAATATCACACTGAGCAATGAAGAGTGGTAAGAGGATCCATTCAAATCTGGGTTTGAGTTTCTATCCTTGTTTCCTCCCTTTTTTTCCTTCCACAAATGTTTACAGTGTGTCAAGCTATTATTTAGCTACTGTTATTAAATAGTTAATAAGGTATAATTTCTGCATCGAAAGAGCATGTCATCCAGTCATATGCCACTGCTGGCTGTGTGACCCTACTTAAGTTGCTTGTCTTCTCTGTGCATCTAGTACTGAGTCTGGCCTTCATTAGAGGTGATTCTTCCTTTATCCCAAATACTTTGCTGGGTGATACTCTTACCTCTCTCTTTTTTCCTGCACCAATAATTTTGAGTGATTGTGAGATAAGGTCGGGAAAGATGTGCTTTCTCTACTCCTGAAGGTTCCTTCCTGTAGAGGGAGGTTCTTTGGCATAACATCCTGGGATTTTCTGTGCCTTTATCCCCCAATGAAGAGGAGGGACTACCTGATGGGCAAACTTAGAAGGAGAAACTAGGTATGAGGGCTCTCTCTCTCTCTGTCTCTCCTCTCTCAGGAAGTACATACCCTGTCTAAATCCCACATGTTCTAAGTTATCAAGGGCCTCATTTTAGGACAGAGTATGTAGTGATCCCCTTTTACCTTTGTCATAGTAAGTCTGTTTTATTGTAGTGTTCATTCTAGGAAAGCCCACTTACTCTCCAATAAAAGCCACATTTTCCATAACCAGTAATAAAGAAGATATTTTGGTGCCCATCTGCCTTTCTCAATTGGTTCAGAACTCAGGTGGGGAAGAGCAGTGATATTTATTGTGCCACTGTGAATCCCATTAAATGATAATTATTGTTTCCTTGGGACTCTTTTGCAGAAAATAATTTTTTAAAATGCCACTTGAACCTAATGATTGCAGATGCTAGCATAATAGAAACAGGCTGGGGTCACATGCCTTTCTCTATTTTCCTCTGTGAGAGAGTAACTGTTGCATGATCCCTTTCTCCCAAAAGAGAGGTTATAAAAGATCATGATGAGGCTGTTCCTTTATGTTTCTTCTTTCCTTATTTAAAAATTAATGGCTCGGTTCCAAAGGAGTTGTCATAGTTTCCTACTAATTTTCTTAATTACTGTTTTTAATGGTGCAATTGCATTTTGGATATGTAATATTTTTTAATTTGTTATACTTTACTACACTCTTGTGAGGTAGGACATCCACATTTTGTAGATTAAGAAACTGCTAGGAAAAAGGAAGTGACTTGCCTAATGCCACACAATAAAACTGAATTTGTTGGTGAATATGGAATTAGGCATAATTAGAATTCATCAGTAAGCTCTCTCAGGAAATTCACCTGGAGACTCATCAGTAGGCACAGCTGAAACTTTTCAAAATGTAGAGCAGGAAAGTTGGCTTCTTGTTCTGCTTATTATAATTGAATTATTGAGACCTTTAATATAAAAGTTAGTGTTTTTCCTTGGGGCCAGCCCTGAGTGGGAGTTGTATCAATAGTCCTGGAAAAGATTGAAAGATTTTAAGATGTACCTGCTCTAAGTGGTAACCTTTGATTAACTTCAGTGTAAACGATGTAAAGATTTGAAAACATTTCTTCTGATTCTTTCTCATCATGTTACATTGTAATATGTTGAAACCAGCTCATAATAATTAGTGAGAGTCAACTTAAATTTTCAGGAATATTGCAAATCAGTTGTTAGATGTAGCCATTATTGAAAATGAAAATTAAAATTAAAATTACATTGAAAACAAATCAAACTTTATAACTTCTTAATTATTTTAGTGTATTGTACTATTATGTATATTCTTGAGGTCTTTATGGTATCTAAATGGAGAATGTACTGTATAATTATGTGCTACCAAATATTTCTTTCCAATTCTTTTAGTGCTTTCACATTAGCAGTTTGAGTTCAGTCATGATAGGAATATTTACACCAAATGTTGAAATACTTACTGAAATCCAGTAAATGCTACAAATCAGGACTTGACTTATTGTTTTGTTAATTGTCTGGACTTAAGAACTTGATGGAGAAAATGATTAAACTTCAAAGATGTGCTTCCTGTAGCTGTTACATTGTGACTAGAATAAAAATACGTGAGGAAATACCCTTTGAGAATTAAAAATCTGTCAGTTCAGCAGAAATTTGCTCACTGCATTGGTGAATGAATAAAGTTCTCACATTTGTCTTCATTATTTTACCCTCATCTTATTAATATAAACTAAAATGTTAACCAACATTCTTTGCTAATTGAAATGGTAGTTTGGCTATGGATACAAGAATTCAGCAAAGATCAGTGAAAACATTTCATGAAAATCAATGGAATTTACAATAAAAAGTATGATGTATTTTATTGTTATTTGTAAATTATGGCTACATACCATACACACACACACACACACACACACACACATTTTTTTCAGAGAGTTGGTATGTACTGGGTTGAATAGTAGTTCCCACAAAAGAAAGGTCATAATTTCCAGAATTTAGGAGTATCACACACATAATATAGCAAAAGAATGAGTATTGCTTAATATTTCTTGAGAGGAGATTATCCTGGATGATCTGGGTGAGCCGTAAATGCAGCCACATGTATCCTTTATAAAACAGACACATGGAGGAGAAAACTCAGAGAAGGAGAAGAGTCAGAGAGGAACACAGAGAATGACCCTGGAGGTAGGGATTAGAGTGATATGGTCACAGAATGCCTGCAGCCACCAGAAGCTGGATGAGACAAGAAACATGTCCTCCCCTGGAGCCTCTGAAACCAGAGTGGTCCTGCCAACAGCTTAATTTTTGTGCTTGTGAACTCCAGGATTGTGAGAAAATAAATTTCTCATTTGAAGTCACCCAGGTCTTGGTAATTTGTTATGACAGCTCTAGGAAACTATTATAAGGTGTGATGAAGAACCATTTTATGGCTGCATTAGGTACAGGAGATATGTTGAAATGATCAGAATTCTGGTCTCCTCAGCTTCTGGCTACCTACATGTTTTTTTCTTTCTGCATCAAGGCAATTCATATTTACATATGTTTCAATGGTAAAAATAAAACTCATTTACTTCGGTCTTAATCAACTTTAACCCTCAGCTAATACATGTGTGTGCCCTACCCCCGATATCCCTAAAAAGTGGTGCCCAGACTGATATCCTCTACTCTCCTTACCAAACTTTCAGTCCCCTTGTCTTCTGGGCAACCTTTCATCAAATCTTCTATTTCCACAATTTCTTTGCTATGCCTTGTGCTTTCACAATTCCACTACCATGTATTACCAAGATCTCCCAGCTTCCTATCTGACTACTTTTAACTATTGCATTATTCCCTTGCTATGTATTATTGCTATTCTCAGTAGTGTAACACCTTGGATTTATGAAGGGCCTTTTGAATCTTTGCATCAGATTGATTTACTAATTTGGAGGTTATTGGCCCTCTCTATGACTTTATTGCTTTTCTGTCATGCTTTAACTCTAAGCCTTTTAGCCTCTGTCTTAATGAACCTCTCTATTCTGGTTGTCTTGGTGATATCTCTGTTGTATTTGGTTTCTCTTATGCTGTCCTGTATTCAGTTTGTTACTCTCACTTATGGAAGATCAGAAATATGCTGCTAGAGAAGAGAGATTTATTATTATTATTACTATTATACCAGTATTGCCTGATATAAGACCTTGATTTGGTAAAACCTGGCCTCTGCTAAGATTTACAAATTAAAGATAAATAAATAAAAATGAACCACATATTCTAGCCAAAATTTGTTGAGTACTACTAGTATATATGTGTTTGGCATTAGCTAACAAAACCCCCCGAAAAACAAAAACAGTGAATAAGACCTCAGTCCCCCAACCCCTGGCTTAAAGCACTTAGAGTGCTTTATAAATTCATCTAGATATTTTATTTGTAGCAATTCCATGGTGTCTTCCATTAGTTTCTTCACGAATAATCTTCATTTTGTTGCACAAAAATTCACCAATGGTCTAGGACCTTTCCTTCACTATTTGGGCATTTATAAGGCAGGTCACATTGTGTTTGAAGCTCTTTAGGACCTGTGGGTATTTGCTACTTATAGAGAGCCCTCTGAATAGATTCAAGCATTTAATTTCTTTCCAACCCCTTCCTTAGTTACTTCTAACTGACTATGTTAAAATTTTCCTAGCAGTAGAAAATATTTCTTTTTTTTCAGTTTGTACTTAGGCAATCTTCACTTCAAGAGCAGAAAAAAGGGACATGTTAAGAAATTTACCATTTCCTGATTCTGCTTTTCTATTCACTGATCAATTTGCAGTTAGAGTTAATGTTTCTCTCTTATATTATTTCCTGTGATTTTGAACTCAGTAATATTCTAGGAACTGTTATTCTGTTGTTCAGTGTTTGTGGTTTCTTTCAAGAGCAAAAAGAAATTATTTTAAACTACATCCTTTGATTTTTTGCCGTGTAATTTTATTCTTAATTCATTCTTTTCTGTAAGTTTGAAAGGAATATGAGCTATATAGCAGGATGCCTGCATAGTAAATTCTACAGGTTTATGTAATTATCTCACAGAAGCTGAAGGTTGTTTTTTTACAACAGTTTTATTGAGATGATTAATTGATATACAATAAACTTCACATGTTTTAACTGTAAAACATGTGTGTGTATAAAATCACAATGAAAGTGAATATACTCCTCACTCTCCCCCCAGGTTCCTCTTGCTGCTCTGTGATCCCCTCTCCTAACCCTTTTTACCCATTCCTCGTCCGCAGAAAATAACTGTTTTGCTTTTTTAACATATAGGTTAGCTTGTATTTTTTAGAATTCTAGAAGAAGGTATAGTTAGTACTGGTTTTTGTCTGGCTTCTTTCACTCAGCATAATTGTTTTGAAATCATTCATGTTGTCAGTTATATAACTTGTTTATTCCATTTTATTGCTGAATAGATTTCCATTGAAGACAATACCATTGAAACAAATACCACAATTTGTTTATTGATGCACCTGTTGATGGATATCTGGGTCATTTCCAGTTGAGGGTATTATAAATAACTTGCTATCATATTTGTATGCAAGTCTTTGCATGGAAATATGTTTAATTTCCCTGGGAAACTACCTACAGCTAATGGCTGGGTAATACAGTAGGTATGTGTTTATAATTTTAGGAAACTGCCAAACTGTTTTCCAAAGTGGTGGTACTATTTCCATCAACAATGGAACTAGTTCCACTTTCACCACTTTCCTCACCACTACTTTGTATTATTAGTCTTTGGTATTATAGGCCTCATAACAGGAATGTGAAGCTATCTCCTTGTGGCTTTAATGTTTCTTTTTTTTTTTTTATGATAGTCACACACACACACACACACACACACACAGAGAGAGACAGAGAGACAGAGACACAGGCAGAGGGAGAAGCAGGCTCCATACACTGGGAGCCTGACGTGGGATTCGATCCCGGATCTCCAGGATCCCGCCCTGGGCCAAAGGCAGGCGCCAAACCGCTGTGCCACCCAGGGATCCCTAATGTTTCATTTCCTTAATGGTTACTGACACACTGATAGGAGAGATCTATTCATGGGCTAATTTGATACACTCATGTATCTTCTTTCATGAAGTCTGTTCAAGTCTTCTGTGCATTTTTAATTAAACTTTTATTATTGAGTTATGACTGCTATTTATACATTCTGTACACAAATCTTCTATCAGATATATGCTTTGCAAGTATGTTTCTCCTAGTCTGTAGCTTGTTTTTGCAATCTTCTGATGGTGTCTTTTACAGAGAAGTTCTTACATCTATGTAGTCCAACATACCAATATTTTATTTTATGAATCATGCTTTTGTTGCTATGTTGCTATTCTTAAATCATTTCCGGGGCACCTGGGTGGCTCAGTGGTTGAGCATTTGCCTTTGGCTCAGGGTGTGATCCTGGAGTCCCAGAACTCCGCATCGGGCTCCCTGCCAGGGAGGCTGTTTCTCCCTCTGCCTATGTCTCTCACTCTCTGTGTCTCTAATGAATAAATAAATATAATCTTAAAAAAAAAGAAAAGAAATCATTTCCTACTCATGATCACTGAGGTTTTTTTTTCTATGTTTAATTCTGTAAGTTTTATATTTTATGTTTATGAACTATTTATAGTATAAGGTATGGATTGTAATTATTTTTTTTTAGGGCTATCCAATTTTCAGTACCATTTATTATTAGAAAAACTGTGATTTCTCTACTGAATTGCTTTTGCACCTTTGTCAAAAATCAGTTGTTCACAAATTTTGGAATCTATTTCTAGATTTTCTATTCTGTACTATTGATCTGCTTGTGTATTTTGATGCCAGTACCACACTACCTGCATTGTAATAATTTATAGCTTTATAATAATTTTAGAAATCAGTTAGTCCTTCAGTCTTCTTATTTTAAGTACTTATTTATTTATTTTTATTTTGGTTATGTTAGATACTTTGTACTTTTAGGTACTTCTTACATTTATATTTTAGAAGGATCTTGTCAATTTATACAAAACCTATGATCAGAATTTGATTGAAATTACATTGGTCTATAGATGAAATTGGGAAAGATAAATACATCTTAACAATATTAGTACTTCTGATAAATGAATATCTATCTCAATTTATTTAGATCCTCTTGATTTCTCACAGTAATGTTTTGTAGTTTTCAGTGCACAGGCCTTGCACACTTTTTGTCAGATTTATTATTAAGCATTTAGCCTTTATTTCACGCTCAATTTTAAAAGTTATATTCTCTGGGTAAAATTCTATGTTGACTGTACTTTTCTTTTAGTACTGTATTTATTTATTTATTTTATTTGAGAGAGACAGAGAGAGTGAGAGAGAGCAAGAGGGCAAGCACTAGGGGCAGAGGGAGAAATAGGCTCCCTGCTGAGCAGAAAGTCCACTGCAGGGCTCAATCCCATGACCTGAGCCAAAGGCATGCTTAACTAAATGAGCCATCCAGGCCACCTAATTCTTTTAGTATTTTAAGTGTGTTTTCTACTTCTATCTTACATGATTTATGATGGGAACTCCTCTATCATCCTTATCTTGTTTCTTTTGTATATAATAGATCATTGTCTCTGGCTGCTTTTAAGATTTCTTTCTTTATCATTGGTTTTAAGCAATTCGATGATGATATGCCTTAGTGTAACTTTCTTTTTTTGCTTGGAGTTTGTAGAGATTTTTGGGTATATGAAGTTTTATTTTTCATCAGATTTCAAACATTTTGACCATTATGTTTTCAGGTTTGTTGCTGTTGTTGTTTCTCAGTTCTCACAGTATCTCCTCCTCTCCTTTGGAGTCTCCAATTAAAAAATATTTGGCCTCATAAAATTTTCCCACAGTTCAACTCATGTTCTTTTAATTTTTTTTAAAGTAATATTTTCTATGTGTTTCATTTCCAGTGATTTTTATTACTAAGTCTTCAAATTCACTTTTTTTTTCTCCTACAAGGTCTCTTTTTTAATCCCTTCTAGTATAATTTTTATATCAAACTGTTATTCTCATTTCTAGAAGTTCAGTTTGGGTCTTTTTTTTTTTTTAATTTACATCATCATGTCTACTTAATATGTCAGTCTTTAGTTTTTTGAATATACGGAATTCATTTGTAGTAATCATTTTAATGCTTGAACTGTAAATTCTATCAGCTATGTCATTTCTGAGACAGTTTTGATTAATTATTTTTCTCTTCTTCATGAGTCATATATTTTTATTTCTTTGAATGCTTGGTAATTTATTTTGGATTCATATATGGTACATTTTATCTTGTCATGTGTTGGATGTTTTGTATGTCTGAAAATATTACTGAGATTTGTCTTACACTGTGGTTAAGTTACTTGGAAATAGTTTAAAATTTTGTTGGCAGGTGCTTTATGTTTTGTTAGATGAGACTAGGTCGGTATCTAATCTTGGGTCCATTTATCTCATTGCTCACTATTCTATTTGAAGGTCTGTGAATCATGAGGTTTTCTGCAGAAAATGTATGAGTATATTCCAGCCCTCTGTGAGCCCTCCATACTTGTTTTCTTCAAAACAGAGTTTCTCAACCTTGGTGCTGCTAATTCACAACTGTGAATTATCTCCCATGAATCTCCCATGCACTGCAGCATGTTTAGCAGCATCTTTGACCCCTGCTTGATGGCAGTAGCACCCTCCCCACAGCTTATGACAGCAAAGATATCTGGAGGTATCACCAAATGTATCCTCAGGAGAAAAAATTGCCCCAGTTGAGAATTAACTACTGGAAGCTTTTGGGGGCAGCCCTCTTCTTAGTCTCAGTTTCCTTGCATTTCTGCAGCAGTGTATGGCTGAATACTTGAGGGAGAGCTTCTGAAGATGTCTCAAGTTCTCTCTCTACCTCTATCCCCTGTGTTCCTTTGCTCTGTGACTTCTAGCCATATTTCTTTTTCTCCATATAGGGAGACTGCTTGGCTCTTTTTGGGTCCCTTCTGTCTGTCCTGCAGCCTGGACACTTTCCTAGGCAGTAAGCTTTTTGTAGGACTCAGCTTGTTTGCTTTTCATCTTTCAGGGATCACTGCTCTTACTGAAGTCTCTTATGTTTTTCATTATGTAAATATGCTATTAATTGCAAAATTATATTTATGTATAACACATACACATATGTATATATGTATATATATATATTTTTGCTCATATTTACAGTATTATGGCATGTTTAAATGCCCTTGTTTTGGAAATATGTCATTTCTTTGTTCTATAGTTGCAAGAGAAAAAGATACCATCACCTTAAAATTTGTCTTTATTGAGTGAATGTCTATCGTGCCAAAGTTTTTATTCTAGAACTAGAGATATAAAAATGTTTCTTATCTTTATATAAAATCCAGAGCAGATTTGCCAGATCCAACTTGCAAAAATTAACTATGACTTCTGAACTGAATTGCTGTATTCCTATCAACAGGAAGCTAAAAGATAAACAAAAATTAAAGACTAAAATTGAATTTATATTAACCTTCAATAACTAACTAGAATAGGAATATTTGAAAAATAATTAGGAGGACTTAAGCAAGTTGGTTGCCAGTCATGCATTTTATTTCCTTCTGTAAGTAAGAATTAATATATATATGTAAACATTTGCAATGTTTTCTAGTATTATGATAATTCAGACTTGATATTAGTGAAGTTGGGTCATAACCATTGGCTTTTTGACAGTTCCCTGAGTCCACCTGCCCACTTTGCCACTACTAGGGAATTGTACAGGGTTCAGATATACTCCACCTTGCTTTTCTTTCCTTCAAACTAATTCTCATAAGAAGAAACTGTTGCTAATGCAATAAATTAATCTGTATTGATTTGTAAATAGGAGCTGATTACCTTTTACTCTACTTCTTGCTCCAATATGTACATTTAAATTTAACATGATTGATTCACTGATACCTACTATGCTCCAGGCAGAATTTTATATGCTAAACTATATAGCTTCAGCTAATTTCTTCATCTCAAAACATGGTAATAATGTTAAGTACTTTAGAAATGCTTTGCATGGAAGAGGGTTTTTTTTTTTCATATTTTTGGAATCATCTTGTATAAGTAGTTTTTATTCTGCTTACCATAGAGCCAGTCAAAATTTGGGGAAAAGGATTATTGAGTGATGAACATATAGAGTGAGATACATATTTACCTTCCTTTCTTCTAAATCTACAATTGCATATTTATTTTTTCTTAAGGAAAATATTGCAGTCCAAAATTCTCTTGCTGTTCCTTGGAGAGGAGAGAGAGTAATTTTCAGAATGGGCTAAACTATGTTAGAAATGGCAAAACATAAAATTGTCCTTTATTAGAACAAACTGAGTACACACTGCACCTACGTGCAATCTGTCACCCTAGCATAGCATTTTATACAGAACAGGATGTGCAGCTGTGTTTCTATAACACAGTGAAGTTCCATCATCCCACACTGCCAGATACTCTTCCAAAGGGCTGTAGTATTTGCCTCTAGATAAACCACTGGCAGTCTTTTAAATTCTGTCTTCTTTCTTTCTGTTTAATTACTTTATTCTTCCAGTCTACTTTCTTACTAATTCTTATTATTTTAATCAAAATTAATAAAATTTGAGATTCATATGTTTTACATTTTATAATGTCCTTATTTTGATATTATTGAATAAAATTTATTTCTTAAATTGGAAAGTTTAGTGGAATCTGAGGTTAAGTTTCTTTGGTTTAAAATTTGCAGAGACTTTGACTTGAGCCTTTTCCAAATATTTCTGTTCCCAAATAGGACTAGTTCACCATCATTCCCTCACAGAGATACTGTTCACGTGTTTTCAAAATTGGCCTTACATCTTCAATATGTTGCATGCTGGCCCAAGCCAATGTGGCCATTCACAATTATCAATGTTTCTTTGATGTTTTTGTTTTTGTTTTTAGAAATAGATATCAGTCATCTCTGATAGTTAAGTGAGAGCCACAAGTTTGCTTTTTTTAAAATGCTACACCTGCAAGTAAATATGATAAAGATGAGTATCAGATTACTGCTACTTATGGAAACATCTTTTAGGAGACAGTGACAAAACAGTCATGATGGTGGGGATCCCTGAGTGGCTCAGCAGTTTAGCGCCTGCCTCTGGCCCAGGGTGTGATCTTGGAGTCCTGGGATCAAGTCCCCATCAGGATCCCTGCATGGAGCCTGCTTCTCCCTCTGCCTGTGTCTCTGCCTCTCTCTCTCTCTGTGTCTCTCATGAATAAATAAATAAAATCTCTTTTAAAAAAGTCATAATAGTCAAAACAGTCATAAGTTTTTCTTATTATCTCATTTTTCTTTTAGGCATTCTGGTGAGAATCCACACAAAAGGTTAACTCAAAGCTTATGTGACAATCTTCTAGGAGCAGAATTTAGTTGTCCTGGTTGGAATACAGTGATTGAGTCTCTTGTTAAATGTCTGAACCGATGGTTGAATCAATAGTATTGGGCCTAGGGTACTGTTCTAAAAAGTATAACCTGCTTGACAAATCAAGATACTTTGATACATTTCACCAATGCAAAACTATTCTTAACATCTGACATCTTTTGTATTAGTTAACAAATCCACTACAGTGGTTGGAGCTAAAGATAATGGAAGACCTTATAGTCATTTCTAGGATTTGAACTCCAGGTAGCTGACCAATAAATTTAGGAGTAGGTGTCCCTGATTGGGATCATTCAAATTAATCAACTGCTCTTAAACTATCGATGAAAGTGAACTTATACACACATACATCCACATAACACACTCAACTGAAGCATTTTAGGGTACATTAGATAGCCATATAAGAAAGTCTACACATATAAAATCCATGTTACAGGTATCTTCTAGATTAATCTCTCTAAAACAAAGCTTGGTATTTTTCACACTCCCTTCTTGCTCAAAAAGGTTCAACTGTCAATTATCTATAGATTTATATCCAACTCCTTAGCCTGGCAGTGATAGATATCCAAGATCTGGTACCATATATCTCACCAATCTTCACTGCTACCACTTTTCTAATGATCTTTCAATTGGCTACATGACTTTTCCCAGTTTTCTCTATTCTTCATCTTTATTTCTTCTCCATCTCCCTGAGTATGCAAGCTGTTTTAATCTTCATGCATGCCAATGACTCCAATTTCTCCTCTGTTCTCTTCTACACATTTTTCTGTGCCTAACTATATGCTCATGGGACTTTAACAATGACCTTGTGTTGCATTGAAAAGAGGAGATAAAGAGAGGAGCTAAGTGGGGGAAATAGTAGGTGTTTTCAGAAGAGGAAGAGCAAGGTCAAGATGAATAGGGATAGAGATCTTCAAAGTAAATGACAATGACAGAATTCATCAGATTTTCTTAAGACTTGGAGATTTCAATTATTACATATATAACAATTTGGAGAAATACCCTAAAAAATAAAATCTAACAAAGTTCTGGAGGAGTCCTTAGGTATTAAGACAAGGTATTCACCTTGCATGAATCACCATATAGATTATTATTAGAAAACCTGGGTGTCCTCTCCAAATTGTCTTGAAATTCCATAATCCTAATCCCATAATGATTTTTCCTTTTCTATGGGAATAGAGGATGCTAAGATTATAAATATCACTCATAAATAAGATATTTCAAAGTTAACCATAACCTTTCCCCTAAGACATTTACATGTTTTCAGTGAGGGAGAATAAATAAATAACATAGGCAGATTTCATATTTAAAATTTACTTGTAGAAACCCAGATGACTTGCCCTTTCTATATATGTATCCCTCTCTACTAGATTAAGGAAAAAATAGTCACACAAAATGTAAAATGAGAATTTGCAAGGATATAACTCAGCAGATTTGGGGGTAGGTGGAGACCCAAACCCTTGACCACAGCAAAATCTAAAAAGTTTAGATTACTACTTTCCCACTTTTTGCACCTTCATTCAGCCCCCTTTTCCTTTTTTCTGATCATCATCATCAAGCAACTATTGCTCAGAGTTCAGGATCCCCTGACGAAACTGAAATTTCCTCTCTTCAGGTAGAGAACTGAAATCTGTGCAGGTAGCATTAGGATGTTGTTTGAGTTTTGACAGGAAATACATTGTTATGTGATACCCTTTGATCAGTTTTGCCTGTTGATGCTATGAAGTGTTTTGTTCATTGTGCATAGATGAATCAAAGTACTGTCTATCCCAAAAAGAATAATGTCTAGATTTTGACAGATTTTAAAACAAGGACTAAAAGGAAGTAGAAACTATAATAATTTAGAAGCAAACTTTATTTTTTTTCAGAGTCTTCCCAAGTGGAAGGGAGATCTACCAAGTGAAAATTTGGAACAAGGAACCTGCCATTCCCTAGGGGAGATTCCATACTCTATGTCATTCTTCAGTGAGGAGGATAGTGATTCCCAGTCTAATTTTATTCTATGTTCGGGGTCTTACATCAGCCAAACAAAAAATATAATACATAAAACTCTATTTGTATACAATTTTTCATCAGGCAAAGATAATCTACAGTGACAAAAAAATATATAAGAGTGGTAGCCTGGAGCCAGTCATGTTGTGATGGTGTGAAGCTGACTAGCTGAGGATATAAGGGAACTTTTTTGAGGTCATAAAAATGTTCTTATATCTGACTATGGTTGTAGTTACTGGAATACATTTGTCAAAACTTGTCAAACTGTGCATTCAAAATGGGTATATTTTGTTGAATATAAATTATACCTCCATAGAGTTAATTTATATTTAAAAAACATATATGAATAATACTTATACAGATATACTTGAATATATTGGAAATTCCCTGAATCTTCTTATTTTTAGATTTATAATCTTTGTGTGAGGCTTTTGTACTTTGGTAGAAAACATTCATAACATCAATCTCATTTCCAGTATTTTGATTAAAAATTTTGTAACATTTTAAATGCTAGTGCATTTAATAGTTTTCCACTGATTTGCTTAGCTTAATTTATTTCAAGTTAAATTATCATAGGAAGTGTGTCTAAATGATTTCTAGTTGTTATTATGTGATCTTGAACATTAACTCCTGAGGACTAGAAGAGCATAATTCAGTAAAGAATGGAAATTTGAGTAACTGGCATGCTTAACATCATATCAGAAAATGTTTTAACTACTGATAAATGACTTACCCAATAGAAATCTCTGTTTTGTCCTGACTTTTTTGCAAATATTAAAAATATTGTGAAAGTATTGATGCTTATGAAGACTTTCATAAAGAAAATAGAATATTTTAAATAGAAAAGTTTCTACATCCAAATTTCTTCTGAAACTATATAAATTTTATTCTGTACATAATTTAAATTTATGGTTAAATAATTTATTTTATATTTAATAAACATAAAATGTGATAAATCCTTGTATTTCTCTTCAGATATATTTATATTTTCTACTGTCCAAAATAAGTTCTCCAGATATAGATGCTAAAAGTTTAGTCTGTGAGGTATTTTAGTCATTTGTAGTGGTGATATCTGCTAGAACTTCTGATTAAAGACAGAAATAAAACATATTTATATTTATATATAATAATTTGATCCTTTTCTTACTCATTTTCATTCTTTGCTTATGAATAGCTCTATTTACCATTCAAGCTGGAGATTGAATCTCTTGGAAACTGCAAACTGTTTTGAAGAGATGTATGCTGAACTTTAATTGATAAGGAGGAAAAATATGTTATCTATTTTCTGTGATAGCTGGTATAGACTTTTCCATTGTGCTTTCTCTCTGTAGTTACCAGGTGTATATCAGATCTCAGAGTAATGATAGCACATTGATTTTAATGCCAGTCCATTATGGGAAAGACTGTAGCAGATGTTGATGTCTTGTCCTGCATCCCTGTATCTCACCTCTGACTCCTGCTGTACCTGTGAGGGCTCTTCACTAGCATGCTGAGGCTTTCCCAACTCTGCCTCAAGTTTTTCTCTAAGTAGCAGGGACAAGTACTCTTGGCCCACTTGCCGGTGTGCTATCAAAGAGCTGGTGGAGGTGGTCATGCAGGCAAAGGTGTGGCCACTAGCAGGAATTCAGGGTTGATAGATAAAAGCTGCAACTTCCAATCCTTCAGGCACAAGTTTTGAGTACCTACAATAACAACTATCAGGTGATCCCAAGTGGGGTTGAGCACCAGATGCCCACATTGATGACAAGAACAATAATTTCTCCTGTATTATTTTTTCTTTCCCTATGTCTTTTTCTCTTCTCCTTCATTCCAGCCCTCTGGGATCCCTTCCCCGATTAAATACCTGTATCCAAGTCCTTATCTCAGGCTCTTCTTTCAAGTGAACTCAGACCAAGGCAACTAAGATGACTTCTCTATAATTAGTTTTTGAGGTGGAAGTAAATTCTCTTGACTGTATGTTATTATGTTTAACTTAGAGTTCACAGTTCTCTAAGATGAACATTTTGTATTCACACAGTGGAAATGAGGACATTGGCTTGAATTATTGCTCAATTTCTTATTACATGACCTTGGGCAAATCATTTTCCTTCTGTGAGTCATGAGTTTGCTTCTTGTAGAGTGTGACGATAATAACAATTATATGATTATATTAAGCTTAAATAATTTATAGGAAAAAATTTAAGTACAAAGGACTGTATAAATACAAAGCATTTTAAGTGCTACTTCACATAAGAAACATCTTAAAATATTTCTTTTTATTTATTTATTTATTTTTAATTTTTATTTATTTATGATAGTCACACAGAGAGAGAGAGAGAGGCAGAGACATAGGCAGAAAGAGAAGCAGGCTCCATGCACCAGGAGCCCGACGTGGGATTCGATCCCGGGTCTCCAGGATCGCGCCCTGGCCAAAGGCAGGCGCTAAACTGCTGCGCCACCCACGGATCCCAAAATATTTCTTTTTAAGATTTGTTTTGTTTTGCTGTTTCTGCTTATGTACATCTTTCTCTTGTAAACTTTTAAAAAGTTTTATTCTTAAATAGATATGCATCTATTATATATATATGCATCTATTATATATTATATATGTATAATTTGTTTTATATATATATAAAATTTGTTTTGTTTCGCTGTTGTTTCTGCTTATGTACATCTTTCTCTTGTAAACTTTTAAAATGTTTTATGCTTAAATAGATATGCATCTATTATATATATATATTATATGCATCTAATATATATATGTGTGTGTGTGTATATATATATATATATATATATATATAAATATATATATAAAACCCTTTATGTGAATTGCTGAGGTAGCATGTAGGAATTTATTAGCTCAATAATTGAAAGTTTAGGAATGGCTTCAGTCATGGCAGAACATAGGATTCAGGTTCTCTCTCTTTCCCCCTGAATCTTCTCCCTTCTTTCTCTCTTTGCCCTTCTCTCAGCTATTTTACTTACCTTTGTTGAATTCATTTTGAAGTTTTCTGTATATCATGAAACAAGAGCTTTCTCTGTCTACTGTCTTACATCATCCCAGAACGGCAAACTGAGAGAAACTACATCTTTCTTGGTTGTTTCAGAAAATTTCCAGGCGTGACCCAAATTGGCCTCTTTGGATAATGTGTCCATCCATGGTTCAATTATTATGGGGATAAAGTTGTCTGATCTAAGTCAGTCAGCTCTTTCCCTTCCTCTTTCCCTCCTCCCTCCTTCTCCCTTTTTGTCTCCTTCCCTCTCAGTAAAACATACAAATACAACTATAGGTTTGTTGACTACCTCTCTCTCTTCTAAAGAGTAGGAAACCTAGTAATTACATTAGGCTTTTTTTTTTTTTTTTTTTCTGGAAAAAGTGATGGCCATGAGTATTCAGATTTATGAATGCATTGTCCTGAGGGTAAATCTCTTTGTATAATAAAGGTTTTAGGAACATGAGAGGGCTAGGTATAAGAACTAAGCAGTAGGTGGCAAAACTGAATGCAGATTAGAGACAAATTTCGAAGAATCTTAGAAAGGATATCAAGTTATTTCTTATGGTATACTTTTATCCTAAAATAATCAGGTAATTCTACATCAGATGGCCTCTTGGTAAGTCTTAAGAGAGGCCAGTTGTGCATGTAGATTGGTACAGGGACACAGAGCCTAACACACACACGCACACAACCCACACACGCGTCTGTGTATATACATACGTTTGTGTGGGGTGGGGTGTGTGTGTTTTATGTTAATAGCATTCTCCTCTCTGTAAAGACTGGCTCATCACCCATTAACCAGATTCTGCTCTCCTCGGGGATCTTTTAGATTTGTTTTTTTTGTTTTTTTTTGTTTTTTTTTTGTTTTTTTTTTTGATCTTTTAGATTCATAGTGAAGACACTGTTGATTATTTTTTCCAGTTTATCCCATTTCTTGATTTTCTCTTTGAGTCACAAGTAGTGAAAGCAGAATGTGTTCCAAGCATAAATTTATTATTGTGTCTTATATCTTAATAATATATGTTGGCAGAAGTAATGCTGTTTGTCACTTATTCTCTTCCTGGGCACATAAGAAAAGTCTGCTTTCCTTGCTGTTAGGTTGTGTCATTGAAATTGAGTTTTGGCCAGTAAGATGTGGACAGTTATGTGTACTGTTTCTTGGCCTGGACCTTATTTTTTTTTAAAGATTTTATTTATTTTTCATGAGAGACACACAGAGAGAGGCAGAGACACAGGGAAAGGGAGGAGAAACAGGCTCTATGCAAGGAGCCGGATGTGGGACTCCATCCTAGAATCCCTGATCACACCCTGAGCCAGAGGCAGATGCTCAACTGCTGAGTCACCCAGATCAGACATTCTTTACTGTGGTGACTCTGGAAGCCAAGCATTACAGAAGGTGTAACTACAAAGTAGAGGAAGTTTGATGACCTACATTAGATTGGACATATAAGATACAAATTTTTGTTAAGCCTTTGAAATTTCAGGTTTTATATGTTCCAATGGTTAGAGTTGCTTACTCTACAAATACATTATGCCATTAGCCTAATCACTGTGTATATATGACTGAAAATAAATAAAATTCAATTTGATAATAGGCTTCAGGATTTTATCAGTGCTTTTTATTAACAATTTGTCAATAAATGTCCTTACAGGATCAAAAAAGCATCCATTCTGTCATGAAAATTGCTTGATTCCTCTAGAATTTCTCTTCCCATACATTGCATTTTGGCCTTATTCTCTTGTGTATATTTCTGGACTTTCAAAAAGTATTGGATCCATTGTTCATTGGAAAATACTTTGCTACACCTCAATTCCATCATTTCTTTTCTGAGTTAATTTCTTCCTCAAGGTGACACCATGGGTCCTGCTTTCTTTATCTTCTGAAGGCCTAGTATCTCTTTAATCATTCCTTAACATGAATACAAATTAGGAAACCGATCTTATAATACTTTAGATTCAATCATTTTGTTATTTTATTTTTTATTTATTTTTTAAAAGATTTTATTTATTTATTCATGAGAGACACGGGGCCGGGGGTGGGGGTGGGCAGAGACACAGGCAGAGGGAGAAGCAGGCTCCAAGCAGGGAGCCCGACAGGGACTCCAGGATCACACCCCGGGCAGAAGACAGGTGCTAAACTGCTGAGCCACCCAGGGATCCTTTTGTTATTATTTTAATTCAAATTAAAGTTAATGTAGTAAAAACAATCATTAAAGGCAATCTAATGTCCAAATATACTTTCAAAATATATTTTCATCAATTTAACTCAAACATTTTTTTTTCACTGAATATAAATTATGTTTTTTTTGTTTGTCTACACTGAGAATTGTCAGTACTTTTAGTTCGGTTGCTTCAGCCCACCGAAAGAAATACTGGGACTTCTTGAATTTTAATTTCAAGTCTCCCTCGTTTCCCCAGCTTTGTATTATAGCTCTGCTTTCTTCTTACATTATACACCTCTCTTTTTCATTCAAGATTCTGTGTAATGTTTCCTTCATTTCTTATCTAGTCTAGATTTTTTTTCTTTTTCCCTCAGTATCAACTTTCCTTAAAAAGTCTTTTGAGTATTGTCATAATTTTTTATTCACCTTTATGTAATTATATAATAACACACTATGTCAAAGTGATGTTTTATTTCTTATTTGTTTTGCTAATGTTTAATTATTTTGTCTTATTTTTTTTTCTCTAGGAATCTTTATGGATTGCATGTAGATTTAATATTGTCTCTTGTACGAACTTTCTTGGAGGAAACACTTTATTGTATTTTAACTTGTTCCAGTTTATAAGTGAGTAAGTGCTGGCCTTCAACTTCTATTGTAATGAAGCCTGATGCAGATATCATGTTACTTACTGATATACTGCTTCATACTGCTTTTCTGTTTTTCATAATTCTCAGTAGAGTGTGTAGTTTCTAGTAAATTCTTAACCATCTATTAAATGAGACTGAATTAGAGTAAATTCACATTTATACAGGGGAGTATAATAATCATAGCAATTGATAAAAATGTCAAAATCCCTACATATAAACTAATATTGCTTATTTAAAAAATAATATAATACACACTGCATTCTAGTAAAAGGAACAATTGAATTGGAACATTCTTAAACAGTAGAACTTCTGAATGTCACAAACATCATGGTTCCATGAAGAGCATTGGTATAATGGTGAAGTTCTTACCTTTTGGAGCCAACCTGGGTTTATAGCTTAGTCCAAATTTGCTGCTATGAAATATTAACAAGATAATTAAATTCCCTGTGACTTAGGCTTTCATTTTTTGTTTGTTTGTTTTTGCTTTTCATCTGTAAAATGGCAGTAGTTACTTCACAGGCTCTTATGAACATTTAGTATGTTAATACTTGGGATACATAATAACCAGTGTATAAATGCTAACTCTAATTTCAAATCTGTATTGGTTATGTATCTTGCTACTACTGTCCGCTCAATACAAAACTAAATTTTCTCAGATATGTATTTAGGCTACTGTTTGCAAAAGCCTGAGGCAGTGATGTCTAGAACGTTCAGGTTGATTTTGCTTTAAGAACACCTAAAAAGATTTTTTGAAATCTGGGCTGTAGAATACCACTAAGAGAATTGTTTGGGGGTGGGGAGAGAAATTTAGTAAAATTTGGTTAAATTACATGCAATTTTGTGCAACATTTAATTAAGACGATTAAGCATGGTGGTATTTAAAGGCAGTTTCCTATCTTTGGATGGGTACTGATGATCACAAGTTGTTAAAGTGTATTTTTGAGCCACTTGTATGCATATTTTTTCTTGCATTGTGTTCTGTGTCCTCCTGCTGTTCATCACCTTTCTGAAAGCTTCTGTGTTAATCATCTTAGGAGTAGCCAGTATCTACACTAATCCTCTTATACTCAAGTGTCTTTACTAAAGTACATAAGTCCACATGGCTATCACTAGTATGCTAGGTATCTCTCTTTCCATCATGGTGGTGATGCAGACAGGCTGAGTCTGAGAACCTAGGCAAGGTCCCACAGGACCAGCCAAGAGGATTCTTGGCTTCACATAGGATAAAAATCA
The DNA here is from genome assembly GCF_003254725.2 of Canis lupus dingo. Taxonomy (NCBI): domain Eukaryota; kingdom Metazoa; phylum Chordata; class Mammalia; order Carnivora; family Canidae; genus Canis; species Canis lupus. The sequence goes on along the minus strand of NC_064274.1, from coordinate 19,495,665 downwards.
AATGTGAGCCAGAGAGCATGAAAACAGGGTTTATTGAATAGCATGAGTGACAGAGAATAGCAGCAGATGGATTGTCTGGGACACTCAGAGAAGAAGGAAGAATGAGTCTCATCATTGCTTAGAGCTAAGTGTTTACGTTGGGAAAGAGTCTAGGGTATGTGTTCCTTCAGGAACTCATAGTAGGGTTCAATGAAACGCAAGTGTCAGGTGAACAATAGGTGTTATTTAATAGATTGAGGAAGTTAGGGGTGTTTGATACCAGTTTCAGCTAAGGTTTGTTTGAAGCAAATGTCCTGGAACATGTTTAGGATATAGCACTAGGGTATTATCAGGGGTTTGGGGCCTAGGACAAAATTCAGAGAATGATTAACTTTCTTGCTTCCTCCTTGAAATGGGAACATAGCTTCTTGGCTTATTCAGAGTCAAAATATGGAATGTGAGTAGATGGGGTCTAGCAGAAGGAACAGCAGAGATGGAGCCTTTCTAAAATGGAGTCCTTTTAGTCCTTCTAAAGTCCTTCTAAAATGGAGTCCAGCATCAGTGGATGCTGATGTGTTGTATTTATCAATTTCCATGGTGTAACTAGTCCTACCAAGCCCAATTTAAAGCTACCAATGGTTTCACAATTAACTTGTAAAATATCAGAACATTTAGCAATCAACTTGGAACCAGTTAGACCTGGCCCCCCTACTCAGTGCTGATATTTCTCTCTTTATACATAGGCTCCTTAAAAGCCTCATAAAAATGAACAAGAGTGAAGTTTCTCCTAATACCAGCTTTAACTTCTGCAACTCTTGAGGGACCAAGAAGGAATTTGCATAGTTTCTGATGGAGTGAAAACGCTTCTGGGCAAATTAGAAGATTATTCTTTAGATTTTTTCATATCTCCTTCCATAAAGAGCCCATACCATAATTATGGAGTAAATGCAAAAGGACAGCATATTTTTAAGGCTTTTGCAACCAAGAACTGAGGCTTAGGGTTGGGAGTAGTATCCATTCTTTCCTATCCTTCCACTATGGGCTACAGAAAACACATGGAAAAATAATGGAGGTAGAGAACCTTATTATATTTTCATTCAGAATGCCTCGCACAGCTTGGCCTTTCCTCTCCAATATTTCTGCAATTCTCCCTTAAGTATTCTGAGGAAAACTTTGAAATAATTAAAGTACAATTTAATGCATTGCAGCTGTCTTTACTAGACTTGCTCACAAAACTCTTTTAATGACTCCTTTCATTATTCTATTCCCTTTACCCATTTATATTTTAGCAATAATTGCCTTTAAACAGAACATGAGTTGGTGATAACAACAGTAACAAAAAGCATGTTATTATTTTCCGTTCACAACAATGAAAAATTTAGAGGCAAGGATTATTCCGTTACACTTACCTGATGGTGGAGGTTTACATTCCTTTCTATGGAAAGAGAGAAACAATACTAACTGCCTTGCTGGTTTAACAAAACATGCATAGATTACAGTTTATATGCCATCCAGCAGTTGAAAGGGGAGAAATTAGTATTAAACTCTGTAAGAAAAAAAAATGTCATTCTGAGATTCCTAATAGCAGACTGATTTGTCATGTTCATGTTTCTGATATTACTTAGTGATTTTAGTGATTGATGATTCACTTGTTCTTTTATCTGAGTCTTACATTGACATTATGCTCACTTGATTCTGAGCTCTAAAGCTGAAAAGCAGTGTGTTTAAGGGCTGAGGGAATAATGCATAGATAAAATCCTGCTGTTCCTTCCATATACATAAAGCCTTTCTCTAAATAACACTGGACACTTGGGACATGTTACCTTGCTAATCTCTATAATAGTCTGATTAAATTAATTAGATAGATATTGCTTCATTAAAGAGAGATGTAGGGTCTCAAGAGAGGTGGTCATTTCTTAACTCCCTTCCAATGTTCAAGCAGATAGATGAATGATCTTCCCTTATGAGGCCAGCCCTGACCAAAGAAATCGGACAAGATTGGAGTGGAGAAATTTGAGAAGCAATACACTGATAATACTACTCACACACTGAATGAGAAAATTAATATGTTAAAATTAAAATTGTTTTATTCAAATATATATTTTGGAGAAAATTATCTATTGCTAGTTTATTGGGTCAAACTAGAGAATGCAGGTTAAGAATAATGAAATTATGTACTTCTTTCTTCCCCAAACGCCATACAAACCAAAAGCAACTTCAAAGCCTTTGGTATGTTATATAAAACACTAACAGAGGTACTTTAGAAATTAAAGTCACATTTTGTTTTTATGGTTCTTAACAATGATCAAAGACCGTAAACATTCAGAATGACATGAAGATAATTACAAAACAACATATCAGCAAATACATTGGTTATCTAACTGTCTACAATTGGCCAATATCACTGATAGACAACTCTCTGCTGTATTTGAACAAATAATCTTAGATCTTTCTAATTATAACAGCATTACTTAATCCTGCAGGATCCAGCTAGCATTATTTTATAAATCACCAATATATATTCCTTAGAAACATGAAAGTTCTCTTCCATTCTTAACAATGTGCAGATCAATTTTCAGGAGTCATTCTGACTGAGCAATTTGATTGCATCTTAAGAGGTTAAAACTCCTCTGGCAAGATATGCTGATTTATTGGTTTCAAAATGGAAATGAAAATTCTAAGTGCTGGATCAGCAAAAGCAAGGCACAGAAAGCTAGTGACCTTCAGGACTCTTGAGAATCAGTGTTAAGGTGGCCTGATCCCAAACTCAGAAAAGGATTTGGCTCCATAGGCCTACAACAATCTTTGATGCCTAAATAGCAAATCCTGTGGCTGTGCTTCAGAGAAAATTAGGATGGGCTGTCTGGTGCTGCTGCTGAGTTGAACAATTCCAAGAGGTAAAATATGAATGTTGTTTACATTTAGTCTTTGCAAATTGTTCTCCCTGCAGCAAAATTTCAGTTTCGCTTTTGTGTTATAGAACTATATAACATGGTAGCCCTGCTTGGACAAAATTCACTGACGTATATCTACACTCTTTTATCTCTTGCCTAAATCATATCTATCTTTAAAATTCTTCCCTAGCACTGATGTGTTTCTAATGACACTGTATTTTGGGATCTCTGTTCCTGAGCCATCAGAATAGCTAAAGTAATGGCATGCCCACATGTAACAAATGAGAAGGAATGAGCTGTGTTTCTGTGCTCTGAAAGCTGAGTTCCTCAGCTAGGAAAATCATTTAATTCACATTTTCGGACATATGCATATAATATCATTTTGTAATTGCTTAATATTCATAGTACTCCAATAGTGTTAGGTATAAGCAAATTGAATATTAGAGTCTCTGCTTCTGAGATGTTTGCTGCCTAAATGATTTTACAAACACATTTTTAAAGCTTAAGTAAATGGTATTCAGTCCATGGGTCATAGATTGCTAGCCTTTGACCTATCTATAGGATAATTAAGTGATCTAAAGTAATTTCTGAAAATGAGAAAGCAATAATTCAATATGTTGACTAATAAATAGGTTTTGGTCATTTTTCAGTTAAGACAGGCTTGTTGATTTACAAGGAGGTAGAAGATATTGGCAGCAGTGCATATCAACTTCCATTTGATAAACTTTCTACAAATATTGGAACTTTGCAACAGGTCATAGGCTTTAAAGTCTGGTCTCTCATAACTCTGGGAAACGAACTAGGGGGGATGGAGGGGAAGGTGGGCAGGGGGTGGGGGTGACTGGGTGACAGGCACTGAGGGGGGCACTTGATGGGATGGGCACTGGGTGTTATTCTATATGTTGGCAAATTGAACACCAATAAAAAATAAATTTATATTAAAAAAAAGTCTGGTCTCAGAATGAGACCTTATTAGTGTCTGTTCAGGCCAGCTTTCTTACTCCTCTTTACTTTCAAATAATTTATTGAGTCCAAAAACATTAAGATACATGACCTATAAAAAGTACTAAGAAATGGAATCATGTGTCGATCACACAGAGCTCCCTACCTCCTTCACTACCCAAATTCTAAAGTGGGTAAAGAGCAGGCTGTGACACTTGGGTGGCACAGTCTGTTAAGCATCTGACTTTTGATCTCAGCCTACATCTTGATCCCATGGTCGAGAGTTCAAGTCCTGCGTTAAGGTCCACACTGGGCATGGAGCCCACATAAAAAAAATAAATAAATAAAAAGAAAGAAAAAAAAAATAAGAAAGAGCAGCCGGAACTCAGAGATATCAGAGAATAACTGAGGTATTATTAAATGTTTTCTCAAAAGTTGAATGCAGGTAAATCATGCAGAAGTGTATCTAAAATTTGTTTTAGGCATGTTTCTATCTTTCTTGGGAATACCCAGGACACTTTCTTCTTTGTCTCACCCACACAGCTCCTTCATAGCTCCTGTGCCTATGAATTGTCTCTTCCTATTTGCTATTCAGTATTCCTCCTATGCACTGACCATGTATAGGCCTCAAGATGTATGTAGAATGCATATGCACATGTATGCATATTATATGTATATTCTCTCCCATGAGACCTGACCATTTTCCAGTGTTTAAGCCTCTCCACATATATAGAAGATAGTTCCTTCCATTAACATTAAGGCATTTGCAGTCTAATAAGAGGCACAGGGTATCCTCAAATTTAAAAAAAATCATTAAAAGTAAGGGTCTGAGAAATTGGCAATAATAAAAAGATTGTCACTGGCTAGATGAAGTAGATCAGAAGGAAAATTTTCTTTTGATACCTCCAAGGTCTTGCTTTTCTCTCATATATTTCTTGTTTTTACTTTCTTATACTTTTTTAAAATTCTTTTTAAACATCACCGCAAATTTTTCTTTATAGCTTTGATTAATTTATAAAAAAGATATCTATTTTTCCATATTGAGGCCAATATTATCAGGACCGTGTTTCTCATGTTGACTGAGGAACTGAATCATTGTGAATATAATTCAGGATATTACCTGCCAAGAGTAAGAGGGAAGAGGTATGGGTAGTGTAGGTTGAATAGATGTAAAAGCAGTATGCATGTAATATATAAGAAATCTGCCTTATAATTAAAAAGAAGCATCAGTTCTATTTAGGCAGTAAAACAGAGCTGTGGTTCATTGAATATAGTGAGTAAATGATGGGTGCCATGAAATCCCTTTAAGTGTGCCCCTTGAAATGACCATCAACTGAACAAAAATTCCTAGGTCAATTTGGTACCAAAGCAAGTTTTGCTTGCAATTGTTTTTATTGAAAAATGATGATATGGGCAGCCCCGGTGGCGCAGCGGTTTAGCGCTGCCTGCAGCCCAGGGCGTGATCCTGGAGACCCTGGATCCAGTCCTGCATCAGGCTCTCTGCATGGAGCCTGCTTCTCCCTCTGCCTGTGTCTCTGCCTCTCTCTCTCTCTCTCTCTGTCTCTATGAATAAATAAATAAAATCTTAAAAAAAAAATGATATCAGGTAAAACAATTTTCTGCAATTTTTTCTGCATTTGGCTCCTCATTTATTCATTCATATAATTAAGACATCTTTATGATGATTTTTCTTAGTGCCAGAAGTACATTATATAGATATGGCCCAGGGTACCAGAGACCACAGGCACAGACAGATAATAAATCAATGAGAACAACTAGAAGTATAATTATAAGATGTGATAAATGTTGTAAATGAAGAAAGTTTTTCTGAATAAAATGAGGATACCTAAATGACCTTATAAAAGAAATATTATAGAGTGATTAAGAGCTTATCCTCTGAAGTTTGCCTGGGATCTTCTTCCCCTACTTCTAAGTTTTGTTATATTGGGCAAATTGCCTGATTTTGTTGTATATAATTTTCTCACCTATAAAATGATAATAACATAGTATTTACTTCACAGAGTTAAATAAGGATGGAAAGAATTAATATGCTTTGGGAAGGCAATAATGTAAGCTTTGGAATTCTTTTAGTAGGAATTTGATGTAAAGGGTTAGACCACTGAGAATCATTTATTTGAGAACTCTGACTTTTGGTCTGCTAAGAATCTTTGTGTACTGATGGTCTCAAAGGAGTTTTTCTTAACATCTCCCATTTTCTACACTGGGTATGATTCAAGGAGACCTTTGCTTTCTTCTGGAACATTCTCAATCTGCCAGACCTTCCTGGTGAGTGAGATAGGGAAGTGCTTTGATCCCTTGACTCTCTGGTACAGTTTATAGACAGCAACTTCCTTTTCTGAATAAGCCTTGAGTGGCCTGAAAGAGACATGCTGTACCATTGAAAGGACCCAACTTACTGTTTCCTGGGAATAATTCATCCATTCATCCACCCAGAGAATTGGTTGATAAAGTATTTATTTTCAGTATATCCACAGCTTTTTTCTTTTCAAGGGCCTCAGAATTTGTTTGTTTTGCTTTGGGTTTTAATTTTTATGTCCAAACATACCACATCAACAATGGTTTTTATAGGGCCCCTGTGCAAAGATACATATTTTAACTGGCTTTGTGATTATTTATCTTATTTATTTATTTATTTATTTATTTATTTATTTATTTATTTAGCTAAAGTTTATTGCAAAACAAATGTAAGTATGGCAAAGGGAATTTGTACTTAGTAAATCCAGGAAAAAACAAGAGAAAGATTTATACATGTAATAAATATGAGATCCAGATAAGCAGTGGCCATTTTTTTGTATCCCTCACACTACCTATTTTGTGTCTGTCACATAATAGAATCTCAGTATGTGCTACAAATCAGTTAAATTAACATCCTTTCCCCAACTCACCCTTTTCAGAACACACAGGCCATTACTTTTAATGGGTAACTGAATAATGTGAAATTTATCGATACCAATGTTGTTTGTATTTTTAAAGACACTTATTTGAAATAAAGACACAACAATTATAAATAGCAATATAACTTTCTCTGTTGCTCTTTGAAGCTAAAGAGAAAAATAAGCAAAGAAACAAAATAGTTGAAATGGACTGTGAATTTGTTTTAGGCCATTCCCCTTCCTTCTTTCCTTCCTTTCTTCTCCTTTTTCCTTTCAAAAAAAAAATTACATTGTTAATTTCTATACCTACAAAGGATGTTCTTTCATAGTCAAAAGAGTAAGATTTGAATTATAGAGAAAAAATGTTTACAGATGTTAGAAATCCCTATCATAGTGAAACAATCATACATTAGAAATCAAGTCCCTTTAAAACATTTTAGACTAAAATAAAACATATCATGACTGGTCCTCATTGTCTAACTTCAGGTTATAGAGAAAACGCCTTTAAATTTTCTCCTTGCCAACAAGTCCTTTAAAGGTCTAACAATATTCATTACCAAGCAATGAGGACAGAGTTTTGAGTAGAGAATTAATTACATCATACCCTGAAGATTCCCCCTTGATCATTTCATTGGTTAATTTGTTCATTCATTTAAAAAAAAAAATCATAAATGACCGTAGAGTGGTGAATGAAACAAAGTCCCTGATTTCTTAGAGCTCCTGAAGGATCATAAATACATAATGTCAGCTTGAGATATATGCTATGACAAAAGAAATAAAGCAGGTGATAGACTCAGAGAATGAAGAGATTGGCAGGGTCCTGATATGGCCATAATACTTATGGAAGATCTCTCTGAACAAATGACTATGATACCTTTTTGATATGTTAATTTAGCTAATCTACTGCTCCCAGTTATTGAACCAAGTAGTAATCTAGATGCTCCTGTAATTAAAGTTGCTCATCAACTGACTTTAAGTCACTAATTATTCTGGATGGACCTGACTTAATCAGTTGTGAGGCCTTAAAATCAAATTAAAATCAATCTTTCCTGAGGGATAAGAACAATTCTGCCTATGACAACAATTTCATGGTTGTGGAGGTCTCTTTCCACTCATGAACTTCCCTTTCTGATGGCCTGCCCTACAAACTTTAGACTCAATAAACCAGAAAAAAAAAGACCTTTGGGGATGTTGGCATTCACCCGGCCAATACATTCTTTTTATTAATTTAATAAACAGGTTTTTTTAAAAGATTTATTTATTTATTCATGAGAGAGAGAGACAGACAGAGAGACAGAGGCAGAGGAAGAAGCAGTCTCCATGCAGGGAACCCGATGTGGAACTCAATTCTGGGACAGCAGGATCACACTCTGAGCCAAAGGCAGATGCTCAACCGCTGAGCCTCCCAGGCATCCCAACAAACAGGTTTTGAACACCTGTTATATGCCAGGCTCTGGAGGTAAAACAGTAAACAAGACAAGCCAGGTAAATGTTCTCCTGCCAATTATGAATGAGGAAAGGAGGCAGGCACTAAACAAGTAAAAGTGTGATGTGCTCATTGAAGGAGTATAACAAAGCATCATAGAAGCATATGTGGTGGGAAAGTAATGAGGAAGTAAGTATGCTGTGACAGATGAAGGTTTGAGACTAACTAAAGATTAAAGTACATTCAGAAGGGCCTATTTTCCACAAGCCTTGTGAAGAAATCTTTATTCCTGCCACTAGGGCTGGTAGTTGAGTTGACTTCTCTTGCTGATCCTGCAGTCAGGATCACCTGAATGTTGGATCCTATTGTCATCAAAGTGGTGAGAACTGCTGCAAAGTAGCTCCCTAGGAGGTCCAAAACTGTGTTATACCTCCAAGAAACTTCAATGAAAGGAAACTGCTAGAGCAAAGATAGAGATACTGCAACCCTAACTGCCAACACCTATACTTAAGCCAGTCTCAGACCCTGATGCCATCACTATTGTTGTCACCTGCACCTCCTGTTATGGAGTTGTATAGTGTGTGGCCAATGCCATATCATTGCATTGAAGAGAATCCATTTTTTCCTGCATCTGTAATCATTTGTTTCTTTGCTCCTGTATCCCAGGGGAAGCATTATGTGAATGAACTCTTAAGTTATTTTCCTTTTTATTTATTTATTTGTATTTATTCAAGGGACAGAGAACATAAGCAGAGGGAGTAGCAGAGGGAGAGGGAGAACAGGCTGACCAAGCAGAAAGACAGTTGTGGGGCTTCCTCCCAGGACCCCGGGATCATGACCTGAGCTGAAGGCTGACACTCAACCCACTGAGCCACCCAGGCACCCCTTCTTTTCCTTTTTAATTGAAGATTTCCCTGGGATACTTGTAGGCCAATGAGGATGGAAGTAACTGCATAGGATAAATATGCACAACAGACATCATGTTGTACTCAGCATTGCCTTGATTCAACCATAGATCACTGTATTTGGTCCAAGATTTTGAAAATGATTTCCCTTCACTTAGGATTTATAGGGATATTTATATTAGATTCAAATAATGCTAAGCTCCTATGAGTTGCACAGGAAATGCTTGATGCCATAGCTGCCTTGGTACAAAGAAACAACCAAAGCGTCATCAATGAGGAATAAGTTTTTATTCAGTGGAATTGTGCTGTAATTGGCATCTTCATTTAAATGTAAATGACAGATACTCTATAAATACAAAGATTTTTAAAACAGACAAGCAGCAAATGTCATACATTCAGGGACATCCTTAGAAGATACTTTTTAAGTAAATATATCTGAATTTTTTCTTCGCAGATTCAGCCTATGAAATGGTGAGTTGTTTATGAATTATTATAAAGAGATTTTGATATACTAATCAGCTAAATATATCTATATTTTAAGGAGTCAGTTCATGTCATTCTAAGAGATGGCAGGTGGCTATCCAAAATCAATAGGGCAAGCTGGTGGGTTGGTTATTCAGGTAAGAGTTGATTTTGCAGTCTTGAGTTGAGGCTGGAAACTCAGAATTTTTATGTTGCCATCTTGAGGCAAAATTTCTTCTTCTTCAGGAAACCTTAGTCTTTTAAACATTGCAACTTATAAGATAGAGCCAATCCACATTATGGAGAGTAATCTACTTTATTTAAAGTCAACTGCTTGTAAATATTAATCACATCCTAAAAAATTCCTTTACAGAAATATCCAGATTAGAGTTTGACCAAACAGCTGGTTACCATGGTCTAATCAAGCTGACACATAAAGTTAACCATTGCGGTGATCAAGCCCCCTTGTTTTTCTGTATTAATGCTGAGCTGCTAACTACTTAAAGCTCTTTAAGAGAGAGTCAGTTTATATTGTTTCTTTATCCTCTTGTGATTGTATTTGCTTATCTTTAAAGGGATAATTCAGTCTATTTGTTTTCATATTGTTATTTAGGAGTGGCAAACACAGAAATGTACTGTGTATACATATTTTTTAAAATTTCAAGTGCTGTATTTTATTGTTTGCAACTGTTTTCATATTCTTGCAACAAATGGAATTTGCATCATTATAATCTATGTGACAATGATAAAGATAAGATGTTTTAGGATTACAACAAATTAAAAATTTCTTCCTTTGAATTGTTACAAGTAGCCAAGTCAAAAATGGGGGGAAAATATCTCAAACTGCATGGGGTGTTGAGGATAAATTCTTATGTAAATTAAGTATTAATGAAAATTAGATTGTATTAATGAGCTAAGAGGTCACAGTAGACCTGGAACTATTTTTTTAAAGTGTTCAAATTATTTAAAGAAACTAAGAATATCAACAAGCAAGCAAAGCAGAATGGCAATATAATTGATATATAAAGGGTATTTAGAATAATGCGCATGAGCAGAGGGTTACAGATCCATTTTGTTGAAGTCCATTAGGAAATGCAAAAGCTGAGCAAGAACTAGGTTTTACCAGCTTGAGAGCTCAAATATAATCTCCACTAAATTATTAATTTAACAGAGCAAGTTATTTCATCTCAATTTAAGTTACTCTCTTAAGATGGTTTATATCTGGTGATGTTTGGAGTGATTCTACTAGAAGAAAAAAGATTAGTAATTGGGCCTGAATTTGAATTAATTACCATAAATCAATTATGTGAAATCAACGTTTTATCAAATGCATGAAATGTTTCAAACTGTAAAATAGAATTCTGTTAGATTTATTAAGAAGAATGAATAAATTATTATAAAGTTCTCAAGCCAAGGTTACTTTATGTTGTTTAGAAGGACATGCTTCTATTTATTGTCACCATTAAGAAGAATGTATGCTGCCAATTAACACACAGTCAAATTAATTGAACTGTACAACTCAGAATGAGGATATTTGCACTCATGATATATGCCACTAAGAGTTCTAGAGCTGAGATGCCAAAAGACTTAATTCATTTATAACAATACCCAAATTATTCATTTTCTCAAAATGCTTTAAGTCAGCTTTTAATGCATTATATTCATATGAAATTTCAGGTAACTCTGATAATTATTTCTCTTTGCTCCAAAATAAGGCACACAAAGGAAATTAGAAAAAAAAAAAAGACTAAATACTTTTAAAATTTCCTAATGCCTGGATTAGGGGAAATCAAGCTCTATGGGCAGGAAACTATGTTGTACATTTAATAAACTATGAACACGGAGCACACATGAGTAGATTTTGCTGTACTAATCAAATAAAAGACATAAAATGTTAATGAAACATTTAATGGTCTACATAATCATTATTGTACAGCATAGTAATTAGGTGTAAAATTGTAAGCAACTCACATGAAAGTCAATAATCATAATGCTTTTTGTGACATTTTGAGTTCATACAGTGTCCTGAAACTCCCTTTCCATAGTGACAAGATGAGAGGCTACTCAAGCAGTGTTGTGAATTCTGGTCATTCATATGATGAGACCAATTCATAGTCCATATAATTTGAAGAAAAGCAAAGAAGATTCCACTTCAATTCTCATACAAAAAAGACCTTAGACTCTGGAGTCTCCTCTATATTTATTTTGCCATTGATGCCCTTCGTGAAAGCATCAACCCAATATTTTCACAACTCCTCAAATACTTGCATGTTTCAAGGGAGGAATAAAGGGTGGACTTCTTCCACAGAAACAGAATGATGCCCAGGGCATTAACCATTATAATAGAATCAGAATGTTAAAAATGAGGGGATTATGATGGGAATTGAGGTAGAGGATGAAATTTTAGGCCAAGAGCCAAGGATGAGGTTTAAAAGGGAGAGGGACATGGCCCAAATAATGTCATAGGGTGGATTTGAGCAGAGCAGGAGCAGGAGGAAGAACTTGCAGTGGGTTTTCATGCCACTGCTCAGGTAGCATACAGATTCTGAATCAGTTAAATTAAAGATGCCTGAGTTCCTCTGATTTTAACAAAGCTGGGATCTACAGCCTCTGTCATCATCCTGTAGTTCAATCAGCCTGCAACAATCCTCCTTCATGGCCACCACTATGTGGTGGCTACTTTTAGTGGTCTGGTCTTTGCCACTTCTTTTCTCAAGACTCAGCCAAAGGAGTCAGGCAATAAAGGAATGATTTACATAAAGGAGTTACCATGTGGAGGCATGAAGGAAAAATAATACCCATTTTATTACACCCTCTTACCTCTTTCCATAGCTTTTTAGTGATCTCTATTTTCTTTTTAAGAAGGTGTGTAAAGGTAAAACAAAAGCTCTTTTTCCTCATTTATGCCAGCTCCATGCAGGTGAGAGGAACCTGTAGAAACCTCCATTT